>NC_141552.1:54656666-55365000 GCF_021556685.1 Rattus norvegicus | reverse complement strand
CAAACATTTTATATAAATGCATCTTGCTTCATCTACATCTTAGCTAGGGTCACCATTGCTGTGAAGAAATACCACAGTTAAAAGCAGTTTGGGGAGGAAAGGGTTTGCTTGACTTACATATCTCGAGTCACAGTTCACTGAGTAAACTCAGTAGAGCTCTCGCCAAGGCAGGAACTCAACCTGCGAAGCAATCCTGGAGCAGGAGCTGATGCAGAGACCGTGGACATGTGCTGCTTACTGGCTTGTTACTCATGGATGCTTTCTTGGAGAGCACAGGGCCACCAATCCAGGAGTCAACCCTTCCTCATCAATCACTAAGTAAGACAATGCCTCACAAGCCTCCCTATAACCCAATCCTGTGAAGGCATTTTTCTCAACCGAGGTCTCCTCGTCACAGATGACTCTAGTTTGTATCAAGTTGGCATAAAATTGGTGAGGAAACTAAGAATCCTCAATTAAAATTACTATCTGCTTACATTATAGAGTATTTATTAAAAATACAAAAATAAGTATTAAGTAGTTAATACTCAGTAGTTAAGAACACTGGATGCACCCAGCTATACCACCCCTGGGCATGTACCCAAAAGATGCTCCAACATACAACAAAGACACGTGCTCCACTATGTTCATAGCAGCCTTATTTATAATAGCCAGAACCTGGAAAGAACCCAGATGCCCTTCAACAGAGGAATGAATACAGAAAATGTGGTCCATCTACACAATGGAGTACTACTCAGCTTTCAAAAACAATGACTTCATGAAATTCGTAGGCAAATGGAATGAACTAGAAAATATCATCCTGAGTGAGGTAACCCAATCACAGAAAAACACACTTGGTATGTACTCATTGATAAGTGGATATTAGCCCAAAAGCTCTAATTACCCAAGATGCAATCCACAGACCACAGGAAGCTCAAGAAGAAGGATGGCCAAAATGTGGATGCTCCCTTTCCTTCCTGAAAGGGGAAAAAAATATCCATAGGAGGAGATATGGAAGCAAAGTTTAGAGCAGCGACTGAAGGAACGATCATTCAGAGCCTGCCCCACCCGTGGCCCATATATATACAGCCACCAAAACTAGATAAGATTGATGAAGCTAAAAAGTGCATGCAGAAAGGGACCGGATATAGATCTCCCCTGAGAGACACATCCAGAGCCTGGCCAATACAGAGGTCAATGCTAGCAGCAAACCACTGAACTGAGAACAGGACCCCCCCCCCGGGGGGGGGGAATTAGCGGAAGGATTGAAAGAGTTGAAGGAACTTGCAACCCCATATGAACAACAATGCCAACCAACCAGAGCTTCCAGGGACTAAACCACTACCCAAAGACTATACATGGACTGACCCAGGGCTCCAACTGCATAGGTAGCAGTGAATAGCCTTCTTGGGGCACCAGTGGAAGGGGAAGCCCTTGGCCCTGCCAAGGTTGGACCCCCCAGTGCAGGAGAATGTGGGAGGGGGTGGCGGTAAGGGAGGTGGATGGAGGGAATACCCGTATGGGGGAGGGGATGGGAATGGGGGCTTATGGACAGGAAACCGGAAAAGGAAATACCATTTGAAACGTAAGTAAAGAAATATATCTAAGGGGAGGGGGGAGGGGGATGTTTGCCCGGAAACCGGGAAAGGGAATAACACTCGAAATGTATATAAGAAATACTCAAGTTAATAAAAAAAAAAGAAATATATCTAATAAAAAAAATAAAGGCCTTTTATCTTGCTGAAAAAAAAAAAAAAAAAGAACACTGGATGATCTCGCAGAGGACCCAGTTTCAATTCCCACATGGCATTTCACAACCATTTGTAACTCCAATTTCTGACACATTTTTCTGGCCTCTGTGGGCACCAGGTACACAAACATACATACAGGCAAAACAACCATACACATAAAAAAAAAATGAACTAACTTTTTGAAAGATCTAGTCTCAAAAAAAGAATCCTTTCATGTGAACACATTAAAACACTGGAGTTGCTGGAAGTCTAAGTAGATATTCACTATAAAATGTAATTCTTCTTTGAACAAATCAAAAGCATCTCAAACTTAGCACCCTTCCTTATATTTGCTTTGTGACTGTTTTATGAGAACCCGCTCTCAGATTTATTCTATTTTAATTAAAGTTAGAAAAGCAGAAAAGGGTTTTGTTTAAAGTCATGTGTCTGACCTGGAGAAACCCCCCACTTGATCACATTGAAAAATGTGTTTGAACTTCTCCTGGATTTGAGGTATTGGCCATTGCCTGCTCCTCACCCAGGGTCAATGGTAGGAAAATGGCTGAAGCATAATTGGCTTTCTGAGCCTATGGTGGATTCAGCCAACCATGGATGGCAAAATGCCTTGAAAATCTACGATGACCACGTCTGTATTGAACGTGCACAGACTCGTGTCGCATTACTCACTAAACAATGCAGTATAACGGCTATGCCTTGACATTGATTCCGGTGCTACGTGTGATTTAATGAATAAAGGAGCGTATGAAATGGTTATACACAAACACTGTACAGTTTAACAGTGGAGCGTGCAGAACTAAGCCCCAGCAGACGTACCACACAGATAGCAGTTTGTTTTACCAAATCTGATGTTTCTAGATCTCTTTCCCTGTGGCAACATCACCTCACTCCAAACGAGAATGGATTTGTGATGTGCACATGTCTCAAGACCCCCAAAGACCACCACGGATGCAAACACACAAGGGCCTTTATTCAAGTTCAAGCTTAGGCCACACCACCATCACCAACACAGAGGCTCAGGAAGGTGATGCCCCAAGCCTTGAGCTGGGCAAAGTTTTACAGGAAGCAGCAACAAGAAATGGGGTTTCCAGCCTGGTAAGCATCTAATTGGGTGACTATTATGGAATGCACTGCCCATTAAGGTGATAGGTGGGTACTCTGAAGCAAAACCACCCACAGACATGAAGCTATCTGAAAAGCACTTCTGGAACTTCCGGGCAAATTGGGATCAGATGTTGGTAGGGAATAAGTCAGGGGTTAGGGCCAGGTGCAGGCTATGTGGTTATTCCTGGAACTCAAGCTTAGGTCAGGTTCTCACAGCCTGAGGCTCAGGCAATGGAGTTTAACATCGAGATGGAGTCATTCTGGCCTCTCCTTTGTGTGTTTAAATAAAAAGACAATAAAAAAATAACCATGTCCTGACTTCAAAGTCAAGCAGTGCCCTCATAATGAGTGAATTTATTTTAAAACTATTTCCAATTGTGTGTGGGGGGGGTGCATATGTGTGTGTGTGCACGAGTGTGCATGTGTGTATGCATGGTGTGTGTTATATGCCAAGGCATAGGTATGTGTACATACGTGCATACACCTCAAGAGGACAACCTCAAGTGTTATTCTTCAGGTACTGCCCACTTTTAGTTTTTGAGACAGGGTCTCTCACTGGCCTGGAGTTGACCACGTTGGCTAGGCTCACTATGGAGATCTGCCTATCTCTGCCTCCCCACCACTGGGATTATGGGCTCATGTGACCACACCCAGCTGCTGCTGCTGCTGCTGCTACTTCTTCTTCTTCTTCTTCTTCTTCTTCTTCTTCTTCTTCTTCTTCTTCTTCTTCTTCTTCTTCTTCTTCTTCTTCTTCTTCTTCTCCTTCTCCTTCTCCTTCTCCTTCTCCTCCTCCTCCTCCTCCTCCTCCTCCTCCTCCTCCTTCTCCCTTCTCCCTTCTCCCTTCTCCCTTCTCCCTTCTCCCTTCTCCCTCTTCTCCTTCTCCTTCCCCTTCCCCTTCCCCTTCTCCCTTCTCCCTTCTTCCTTCTCCCTCTTCTCCTTCTCCTTCTCCTTCTCCTCCTTCTCCCTTCTCCCTTCTCCCTCTTCTCCTTCTCCTTCTCCTTCTCCCTTCTCCCTTCTCCCTTCTCCCTCTTCTCCTTCTCCTTCTCCCTTCTCCCTTCTCCTTCTCCTCCTCCTCCTCCTCCTCCCTTCTCCCTTCTCCCTTCTCCCTTCTCCCTTCTCCCTTCTCCCTTCTACCTCTTCTCCTTCTCCTTCTCCTTCCCCTTCCCCTTCTCCCTTCTCCCTTCTTCCTTCTCCCTCTTCTCCTTCTCCTTCTCCTTCTCCTCCTTCTCCCTTCTCCCTTCTCCCTCTTCTCCTTCTCCTTCTCCTTCTCCCTTCTCCCTTCTCCCTTCTCCCTCTTCTCCTTCTCCTTCTCCCTTCTCCCTTCTCCTTCTCCTCCTCCTCCTCCTCCCTTCTCCCTTCTCCCTTCTCCCTTCTCCTTCTCCCTCTCCCTCTCCCTCTCCCTCTCCCTCTCCCTCTCCCTCTCCCTCTCCCTCTCCCTCTCCTCCTTCTCCTTCTCCTTCTCCTTCTCCTTCTCCTTCTCCTTCTCCTTCTCCTTCTCCTTCTCCTTCTCCTTCTCCTTCTTCTTCTTCTTCTTCTTCTTCTTCTTCTTCTTCTTCTTCTTCTTCTTCATGTGAACTCTAGAAATGTAGCTCAGGTCCTCATCTTGGCAAAGCAAACAGATTACCAACTGAGCTCTCTCCCCAACTTCTTAATGCTTATTTATACTGGGGCTGGGAAAGTGTCTCAGCAGCTAAAAAGCAGACAGCACTCATCCAGAGGACCTAAGGTCAGTTCCTAGTCCTATCATCTTATAACCACAAGCAGACCCATCTCTAAGGGATCCCACTGCCTCTCTTGGCCTCTGAGGGTGCCTGCTCTCTCATGCCCATTGGCTATGCACAAAGACACACACATATTCACATAATTAAAAAGAAATGGGGACTGGAAAGATAGCTCAGTAGTCAAGAGCACTGACTGCTCTTTCAGAGGTCCCGAGTTCACATGGTGGCTCACAACCATCTGTAAAGAGATCTGACGCCCTACTCTAGTGTGTCTGAAGACATTACTGCATACTCATATAAATTAAATAAATAAATAAACAAATAGTAATAATTAGGGGCTGGAGAAGGGGTGTGGAAGTTAAGAACATTAGCTGCTCTTGCAGAGGACCCAGGTTCAGATCCCAGCATCTACATGGTAGCTCACAATTGCCTGTAACTCCAGTCCCAAGAGATCCACTGGCCTCTTCAGATCTTTGTAGGTACTGAGTACACACAATGGCACGTATGTACATGCAGGCAAAATATTCATCCACATTATTTTTAATTAATCTTTTAAAAAGTAATACTCTCCCTCCATCTCCAAAATAAAATATAATAATGATGATGATGATGATGATGATCGTGATGATGATGATGATGATGATAACAACAGTAAAATAAGTCTTTTTAAATTAGTGTCTGCAGTGGCACATACCAGGTATCCCAGCCTTGGGAAGACAGAGTTAGCAGCCAGCCTGGTCTACACAGTGAGATACCATCTCAAAAAAAGTAAAAAGATTATAAGCTTATTTCTGCATGGCGAGCTTCTCATTAGCCATTATAACCTCTAAAAAAAAAACTCTTCCTGTGAATTTGGGCTTGGCAGCACCCACAGTAAACCATGAAAATGGCAGAACGGTATGCGCATGAAATTCAATGTTTATTCTCTGGTGTTAGTCTCGTGCACCTGAGGGAACATGAAAGGCAGCATGGGAAGAAACATTCCTCATCCTTGGTGAGTTTATTATGGTTTGGGGAACAGAGGAACCACTCCCTGTGTCAAAGTGTCACCCCCTATAGCCTACCTGTAGGGCCTGCGACTCCCTCCTGTTCATTTGGAATCAGGCATTGTGCACAATTGTTAAGAATGCCCACAATTGATTGCAGACTGGTAAAACCATTCTGGAAATCAGTCTGGAGGTTCCTCAGAAAATTGGACATTGAACTGCCTGAGGATCCAGCTATACCTCTCTTGGGCATATACCCAAAAGATGCCTCAACATATAAAAGAGACACGTGCTCCACTATGTTCATCGCAGCCTTATTTATAATAGCCAGAAAATGGAAAGAACCCAGATGCCCTTCAACAGAGGAATGGATACAGAAAATGTGGTACATCTACACAATGGAATATTACTCAGCTATCAAAAACAACGAGTTTATGAAATTCGTAGGCAAATGGTTGGAACTAGAAAATATCATCCTGAGTGAGCTAACCCAATCACAGAAAGACATACATGGTATGCACTCATTGATAAGTGGCTATTAGCCCAAATGCTTGAATTACCCTAGATCCCTAGAACAAACGAAACTCAAGACGGATGATCAAAATGTGAATGCTTCACTCCTTCTTTAAATGAGGAAAAAGAATACCCTTGGCAGGGAAGGGAGAGGCAAAGATTAAAACAGAGACTGGAGGAACACCCATTCAGAGCCTGCCCCACATGTGGCCCATACATATACAGCCACCCAATTAGACAAGATGGATGAAGCAAAGAAGTGCAGGCTGACAGGAGCCGGATGTAGATCGCTCCTGAGAGACACAGCCAGAATACAGCAAATACAGAGGCGAATGCCAGCAGCAAACCACTGAACTGAGAATAGGTCCCCTATTGAAGGAATCAGAGAAAGAACTGGAAGAGCTTGAAGGGGCTCGAGACCCCAAAAGTACAACAATGCCAAGCAACCAAAGCTTCCAGGGACTAAGCCACTACCTAAAGACTATACATGGACTGACCCTGGACTCTGACCCCATAGGTAGCAATGAATATCCTAGTAAGAGCACCAGTGGAAGGGGAAGCCCTGGGTCCTGCTAAGACTGAACCCCCAGTGAACTAGTCTATGGGGGGAGGGCAGCAATGGGGGGAGGGTTGGGAGGGGAACACCCATAAGGAAGGGGAGGGGGGAGGGGGATGTTTGCCCGGAAACCGGGAAAGGGAATAACACTCGAAATGTATATAAGAAATACTCAAGTTAATAAAAAAAAAAAAAAAAAGAAAGAAAAAAAAAATAATCCAGTGCAGACCACAGAGTCTGTCATGAAGCAGAGGCAGACAGGATGAGATGCCTTGGGAGATGGTGGAGAAGCAGGCTGGATGCCCGCCCCTCCCAACGGCTGGAAGTAGTTACCACAGGGAGGGTGCTGTTCCTCCACCAGGATTAAAAAAAAAAAAAAAAAAAAAAAAAAAAGAATGCCCACAATTTCGGTCCCCAGCTCCGAAAAAAAGAACCAAAAAAAAAAAAAAAAAAAAAAAAAGAATGCCCACAATTAGGGGTTGGGGATTTAGCTCAGTGGTAGAGCGCTCGCCTAGCAAGCGCAAGGCTCTGGGTTCGGTCCCCAGCTCCGAAAAAAAAAAAAAAAAAAAAAAAAAAAGAATGCCCACAATCTCTAAGGCGGTGGTTCTCAGCCTTCCTAACGCTGTGACCCTTTAATACAGTTCCTCATGTTGCGGTGACCCCCGCCCCCAACCATAAAACCATTTTCGTTGCTGCTTCAAAACTGTGACTTTGCTACTGAAATGACTCCTATCTGTGTTTTCCGATGGTCTCGGGAGAGGGGTCGTTACCCAGAGGTTGAGAACCGTTGTTCTAAGCCCATTAGAGTCGGGACCCGGAGACTAGTTCTAGACAATCTCTAGCCCACTTCCCTCAACTGTGCTGATACTCAGAATCACCTCAAGGTGCTTTGATCGAGTCTGTGGCCCCGACGTGGCACCTGGGTAATCACAGGTTTTTCAAACAGACTGAAAGCTAAAACCCGAATCTGTTCTCTCCTGCATCTCTCCTCCTGTGCCTTGCCCGTCTGTCTGTCTGTCTTCTGTCTGTCTGTCTTCCTCTTGTTTCTCATGCTTCTCTGCCACCTCCCCATACTCTCTTTCTCTCCTTCAAATGAATAGAGAAACAAAGTGTGGTTAAAATGACAATTGCGTAGTTACTTTACAGATGAAGGTTCTGGGTATGGCGACCGGCACCTGGAAGTCTTACATTCTTTATTTCTCCACTAGGCATTATCTGAACAGCATGTCAGGAAAAGGGTGGGGGGCAGGGTTGGTTGGTGGAGATGGCTCACAGTTAAGAGAGGAGCCTCCTGCTTCTCCAGAGTTCAGATCCCAGCACTCCCGCGGCCACGCACAACTGCCCGGAACTCCAGCTCCGGGGATGGGACGCCCTCTTCTGGCCTCCAAGAGCAGCTGCCTGCACATGGCATATGTTCATACAAATGCGCACATAGAATCAAAGCAGCAGATTGCTTAAAGCTTGGTGACTCTGTTTATGTAGATGCCAGGCGTAGGCCTTACTTTTTGTATTGTTTTTAGCATGAACGCTTTATCGTGAACTAAAGTTGAGGGCGTTTAGGTCATCCTACACCTAGGAAGTTTGCGATTTGGGTCAGGATAACCTTATGTAGTCACAGTTGTGGCCCTTTAATTACCTTCTCTCTTGTTCCAGACATGCTCGGCTCGTCTGCGTGTGTTTCTGAGATGCCTGAAGGGGATTTCCCGAGGGCTCTCTCTCTCTCTCTCTTCTTTAATTTCTGCATAATTCCTCCATCGGTTGTTTGGATTTAAAGAGCATTTCTTCGACCACGTTTTATAGATGTTTATGACCTTACGCCTGGATTTTCAAGCTTCAAGACTTGAATTTATAAGCAGGGCAGCGTCTGGAGTTTTCTTTTGCCTTGCTTTGTCTCTGCAAAAGGCCCCGCATGCAGGCTACCGTCTGAGGAAATGAGCTTCTGTCATTTCCTGCATTCCTGGCTTATTTGGGCTCTGTCATATCTCTCCCACATCATCAAGTCTAATTGCTAATTATCCTTCCCTCAAACTTCTTAGGATTAATTTAAAACAAAGTTGATATCTCATTCGCTTTGACTTGGTGCACTTTATTTTGTGTAGCAAATATTTATTCCATTGGTAAGTATTACACGCATTATAAATCAAATTGTCATTACAAACTGGGAGAAGGCACCCGTCTATTGTCTTAACAAGATCGCCCAGGATTATTTGTTCTTCTGTCTTTTGTGGAAGGTTGTCATTCATCTCTCTCAGACTCGTCAACACTGCCGCTTTTAACACATTCTTAACTACGCTGGACTTTTTCTTTTGGTACACATTACTACTTTTCATTTTAACATGAAAATATCTTGCTTCCAATCCGGAAATAATCTTAATCAATCCCTCCAATTAAAAGGTCATTTCGCCAAACGCCTTTGCTTTGTACCCTCTAATTTATTTCAATTTTTTCCTCTGTTATTTAAAAGCAATTTAATGCAAGCACGAGGAAATGCAAGCTATTTTCACCCAATTATTTTGCAATCAATAGCACCAGCAGGGTAGACAGACATAGCATCAGAGCCGCTCACATTAATAAGAGAAATGATCTATTGAATGATAACATACAAAAGCCAACAAATGAAATCTGTACTAAAAATTTGACAAAAATAGGGAAAATAAGAAAAAATTCAAAATAAAAGCAAAAGAATAAGGGCGTTAGTCCATGAGTTTCTATAGTGACAAGACCCATGTAAGCATACATGTCTAGGGACAGAGCAGTGGCAACCCTCCACTCTCCCAGTCAGGTGCCGCCCACTCCTACCCACCCTGTCTCCAATAAGCATTTTCTTGACTCCTAACATTACATACTGGCTCACCTGTTGCTCATTAATGTATGGTTTTATCTGGTGAGGTAATTCATCTTCAGTCAATTTGACTGGATTTAGAATCACTCAGGATACTGGTGAGACAGACACACCTCGGGCTGTATCTATAAGAATAGTTCCAGGGAGAACTAATTGACAGAGAAAGACACACTCTGACTGCAGGCAGTACTCACACAATATAAAAGGGAGACAAAAGAAAGCCAACCGAGTACCGGTGTTTGCTGGCTTCTTCTCGGTTTCCTGCCTGTAGAAAAGTCCAAACAGCTTTTGCCCACTCTAAACTTCCACCACCATAGCATGCTGACCAAGCACTCAGGGACCAGCAACTGGGGGCGGAACCCTTAGAGCCCTTCCCACCTGTTTCCCTCCGGAATGTTGGCCGAGGCAATCAAACAGTAACTAAAGCACCTTGTGCTTGCTGTTGTTATTTTGTTTCATCTTGTGATCAAATCCAGTACCCTGAGCATGCTTGAGCATGCCGGGTAGATGATTTACCACTGGACCATCTCCCCAGACCCTTCACCTGGCTTCTTTTACTCGATATTATTTTTAGTACATCAACTCCTGTTGTTGATAACAATAGTTTGTTTGTCCTCATTATTTTAATATATTCCATCTCATGACTATGTTTTTTTTAATTTTTAACATTTCCTTGTGTATGTATGTGTACGACATGCGCATATGTGCACAGGTGTATGTGCCACAGCACATGCATAAAAGTCAAAAATCTAAGTTACAGGAGTCAGTTCTCTCCTTCCACCACAAGTCCCATAAGTCAGGTCATCAAGCTTGGTGACAAGAATCTTTACCAGCTGAACTGTCTTATCAATCATCAGTCACTACTGAGAGTCAGTGAGTGATTTCTTTTGGGGAATTTTAAAATTTCCACTGTTATGAGCATTCGGTTGGCTATACACCTAACAGTGAAACCGTTAGGCTAATGAGTGGTCACATAACACCCAATCGTCTCCAAAATGGCTTTGCCCATTTATGCTCCCACCCACGTGTGTTAGCCACTTTTTAGTTGCTGTGGTAAAACACCATGACCAAGGCAACATTGAGAAGAAGTCATTCAGGCTTATGGTTGTAGAGTGCCAAAGCCCATGGTGGCAGAGCAAAGGCATAGCAGCAAAAGCAAGAAACCAAGGGCAAGCATGAAGCTGAGAGGGTGAGGGTCTTTGACGTCTCAAAGTGCACACCTAGAGCCACACCTCCTCCAGCAAGGCCACGCCCTCTAAACCTCCACAAAGGGTGCCCCTAGCTGAAGACCAGGCTTTCAAATGCCCAAGACTGTGGCGCCAGGGAGTGGGGAGGACATCTTGTTTAAACCACTATACCACAATATCTAAATGTCCCGGCCACAGTTAAAATGGTTGGTGTTTTACATTTAGATCTTCTAGCATATAGATCAAGATTTGATTATTTTCCTTTCCTTAAAACATTTACAAGAAAGCTCAGCTGGTGTTGCTAAGAAGTAAAATGTTTGCTATGATAACACAAAGTGAAATTCATTTTAGCAAATAGTAAAGAGAGGCTTAAATGTTGAAATATCTGTGACTACACTCTAGGCCATCCTACAAAGCAAGGTAGTGCACGTCTATAAACCCAGTACTTGGGAGGTGGAGAAAAGAAGATGCTAAATTCAAGGTCATCCTGGGTTATTAAACAAAGTCAGAGGCCAGCCTAGGCTATATGAGAGACACTGGATTTAAAAAAAAAATGCATCCTGTGTCACTGTCACTCCCTGAACCCCCACACCTATACTCTATTAATTGGCCTTCTTGTTGAATAAAGTGATTAAGAGTATAGATATTCGTGAAGAGATGATTAGTTTTATGTGTTAACTTGGACTAAGAGATGTGAGTTAAAGATTAACCAAAATGCTGGTTCAATATTATTTTTGGGGAACACTATAAGAGTGTTTCTGAAAGGAAATTCATGTGTGAATCCACAGATAAAAAAGAGAAGAGTGCTCTTACCACTGTGGGTAGACATCCTCCTGTGTACGTGCTGTTCTCTGAAGCCAAGTCATCATTTTCTGCCACCCAGCATCAGCACCATTGGTTCTCATAACCATAGATTAGCACTGGAGCTTGATTACTGCCCCCCTGGGTATCAGCTTGCAGATGGAAGATCATAGCCTCCTAAGCGGTGTGTGTGTGTGTGTGTGTGTGTGTGTGTGTGTGTGTGTGTGTGTGTGTATCTCTGTGTCTATGTGTGTCTGTGTATGTGTGTGTATGTGTGTGTGTCTGTATTCGTGTGTGTGTGTGTCTCTGTGTTTGTCTGTGTGTGTATCTCTGTGTCTATGTGTGTCTGTGTATGGGTGTGTATGTGTGTGTGTCTGTATCCGTGTGTGTATGTGTGTCTGTGTCTGTGTGTTTGTCTGTGTGTGTGTCTGTCTATCTGTGTGTCTGTGTGTATTTATGTGTGTGTCTGTGTCTGTGTCTGTTTGTGTGTGTCTGTATTTGTGTGTCTGTGTCTGTGTGTCTGTAACTGTGTGTGTCTCTCTGTGTGTCTGTGTGTCTGTATTTGTGTGTGTGTGTGTGTGTGTGAGAGAGAGAGAGAGAGAGAGAGAGAGAGAGAGAGAGAGAGAGAGCATGAATGAGAGTCCTGCTGAGTCCAGAAGAGGGCACGGAATCCCCTGGCACTGGTGAGTTAAAGGTATGCAGTTGTGAACTGCCTGACATGGATACTGGGAACCAAACTCTGGTCCACTAAGCCCAAGTGTCCTAGTTTGCTTTTAATTGCTGTGATAACACTCATGACAAAAAGCAACTTGGGAAGTGTTTACTTTAGCTTACACTTTACAGTCTATCATCAAAGTAAGCCAGGTCAGGAGCTCAAGGAAGGAACTGGAGAAGAAACCAAGCTGTAATGTTGCTTATTGACTTTCCCTCCATAGCTCACTAAGCTTGCTTTTTTTTACACAACCCAGGTCCACCAGTCTAGGGGTGGTAGCACTCACAGTTAGCTGGGACCTTCCACATCATTCATTAACCATGAAAATGCCCCCAGAGACCTGCCTACAGGTCAACCCACTGAAGGCATGTTCTCAGCTAATATTCCCTCTTGCAAGATGACTCCATCTTGTGTCAAGTTGACATAAAACTAACCAGTGCACCAAAATATATTTTTTTAAAAAGAAAACTTTATCCTTTAAAAAGCAAATGAACAGTATAAACAAATGACCCTATAATCAGAAATCCAGAATGATGAAGGTGATTGACAAGAACAAATACAGTCATTTCTGTTACACTCAGAATCAGTCCTCTGGTGAGAGGAGAACAGGAACATGGTAAGAATAAGATTTTTCTCACAGCTCAGAGGCCCAGAAAATATTTTCAAGAAAACCATAGAAGAAAAATTTCCTAACCTAAGAGGGAGATGACTATAAAGGTATACAGAACACAAAATAAATTGGGCCAGAAAAGAAAATCCCCTCTCCACAAAATAATCAAAATACTTAATATACATAACAAAGAAAGAATATTGAAACTGCAAGAGAAAAAGGCCAAGTAACACATAAAAGCAGGCCTATTAGAATCACACCTGACTTTTCAACAGAGACTCTAAAAGCCAAAAAGGCTTAGACAGATGTGCACAGCCTCTAAGTGACCACAGATGTCAATCCAGATTACCATACTCAGCAAAACTTCAATCACTATAGATGGAGAAAATAAGATATCTCATGACAAAGTCAAATTTAAACAATATCTATAATTAAATATTTAAACAATATTCAGCCCTACAGAAGGTAGTAGAAGGAAAACTACAACCAAGAACGTTAACTACACCCATGTAAACACAGGAAATAATAATCCCACAAAGCAAAAGAAAAGAAGAAAAGTACACACACACCCACACACACACACACACACACACACACAAACAACAACAACAGCAAAACAGAAATCAACAATCATTGGTCACTGATATCTCTCAATATCGATGGTTTCAGTTCCCCAATAAAAAGACACAGACTAACAGAATGGATGTGAAAACAGGATCCATCCTTCTACTACATCTAAGAAACATGCTTCAACATCAAGGATAGACATTACTTCAGAGTGAGGGGCTGGAATAAGATACTCCAATCAAATGGACCTAAGACGAAAGCTGCTGTAACCGTTTTAGTACCTGGTGAAATAGACTTCAAGCCAAAACTAATCAAAAGATATAGGGAGGATACTACATACTCATAAAAAATAAAATCCATCAAGATGACATTTCAGGGGCTCGAGACCCCATATGAACAACAATGCCAACCAACCAGAGCTTCCAGGGACTAAGCCACTACCCAAAGACTATCCATGGACTGACCCTGGACTCTGACCTCATAGGTAGCAATGAATATCCTAGTAAGAGCACCAGTGGAAGGGGAAGCCCTGGGTCCTGCCAAGACTGACCCCCAGTGAACGGGATTCTTGCGGGGAGGGCGATAATGGGGGGAGGATGGGGAGGGGAACACCAATATAGAAGGTGAGCGGGAGGGGTTAGGGGGATGTTGGCCTGGAAATCAAATCGGGAAGGGGAATAACAATCGAAATGTAAATAAGAAATACCCAATTTAATAAAGATGGGGAAAAAAAGATGACATTTCAATTCTTAACATCTATGCCCCAAACACAAGAGCACCCAAGTTTGAAAAAGAAACACTACTACAGATTAAATCACATATTTAATGTCCCTTACACACTGATAGCAGGAGACTTCAACACACCACTCTCTCCATTGAACAGGTCATCCAGACAAAAACTAAACAGAGAACCAAACGGACCTAACAGATATTTACAAAACATTTCATCCAAACACAAAAGAGTATACCTTCTCAGTACCTCCTCAGGAAACTTTCTTCAAGATTGACCAAATACTTGGACGCAAAGCAAGTCTCAACAAATACATGAAAATAGAAATAGCTCCCTGCATCCTGTCAGACCAGTGGCTCTCAACCTATGGATCTTAACCTCTTTCGGGGGTTGTCAAATGACCCTTTCACCGGGGTCACATGTAGGGAGCCGTATTGGATTTGGGCCTGGCCGTTTTGTGACTGCATAGCTCAAGGTGGCTACATGACTCTGGGCTGTATGGCCATAAAGTCTTGAGATTGTTGGACAAAAGCCTCTCCCATGAATTTATGGCACAGGAAGAAAATAATCCCGGAATGCTTTGAGCCCGGCTGATGCATGTGGAACCGACACACCTGGGCCACACCTGGGCCACACCTGGGCCACACCTGGGCCACACCTGGGCCACACCTTGGCCACACCTGGGCCACACCTGGGTGGTGGTCAATTCGCTCCTGCCTTTTGCTTTCTCAGCCTTTGTCCTTGAGATTTAGGCTGGTCTCAGATTCTCCCTAATTAATTCAGGTCACGTAGTCGGTCTTTTGTTACGGAAGTCTCAAGCCAGGGTTTCCCACTGTGCTTCCCAGATATTTTCTACCTGGGGAATTTGGGTATATAAGTGGTGAATAAAGCTACAGGAGTCTCTCTCTTCCTCTCCTGGCTTGATACGAATAACCTGTGTGTGTGTGTGAGTTTCTTTAATCCCGAAAGCTTTCGCCCGATTCTCGGTACCGTGTTGGTGCAGGCATGGGGCACCGACAGTCACATATCAGATATCCTGCACATCAGATATTTACATTATAATTCATAATAGTAGCAAAATGGCAGTTATGAAGTAGCAACTAGGTAATTTTATGGTTGGGGTCACCACAACATGAGGAACTGTTTTTAAAAGGTCACTGAAAGATCCCCGAAGAGAGACCCTTTCTAAAGTCACAGGAAATCACGGACCCCAGACACAGAGAGACCATTTTGGATGTAATAAGCAAAGGTGAGGTTTATTATGGAGATCTATTACGGGGATCTCTGGGTTGACACGTATCCTGCGCAGGAGACAGAGGTGTCGACCCCGAAGCTCAAAAGTCAGGGGTTTATATAGGGAAGGCTAGGGGGTTTGGCGCGGTTACACACAATTGGCTAATTTCTGGCGCGGCTATAAGTGATTGGCTCATTTAAACATGGCAGTGAGATTACAGAACAGCAGGAGAGTACATATTGACTGGAGCGTACAGGATTTTAGGAGCTAGGGGCGTATCAGGGTTTGAAGGACATCTGGTTAAGGTGTGACTCTGAGTAAGCTGGGGGAGGTGCCTTTCTGCCAGATGGTTTGGGTCAGTCCTGATAACTCGGGCTGGTTCCCGCATTCCTTTTCTTTATCTTTATGGTCTGTTAGTCCTAGCGGCAGGGCGGGGCTGCCTGGACTTGCTTTTCACAGTGTTTAGCCCTGAGTCTGAATTTTGAAACTTATTCTTTTAACTTCATATTTTTAAACCTTAAATCTGTATAATTTTCCTTTCAGTCACAGCATTAGGAAGGTTGAGAACCACCGCATCAGACCACCATGAATATCATCAACAACAGAAACACCAGAAGGTTACAAACCCATGGAACCCAAATGACTCTCTACTGAATGAAAAATAAATTAAGAGAAATGGATCCAGGTGGATATGGAGTCTCCAACGGCAATCTTTTGTAACCAAACAAGTCTTCCTGTGGAGGGACTGGGTCACATTTGATTGAGTCGTTGGCCAAGGGGGTTCCATGGAGAGCCCAAACAATCCATGTGGATGCTGGGACAGAGGGTTGCTCTCTGCAAACTGCCAATATGACCCTGTGGCTGAGGACAGCATCTGCTCAGCTCGTTGAACACAGAGAGGTTGAACTGGTGCCTGCATAGAGCCTTCGCCTCCATGTTCTAGTGTCTTTGGTGTGGGAAGTGAAAGATGCCCGGAATGGGGAGACCCTCACTCAAGTCTCGGGATGACGTGACCCCCCAAGAACTCACGTGAGACTGTCCTTGCTGTAATAAACATGAGCTTTATTGATAGGAACCAGTGCACTGGGGTCGAGACTCATATCCCACGCAGGGGCACAGGAGTTCGACCCCAAGAGGTTGGGAGAAAGAGTATTTAAAGGGAGAAACCACAACCCAAGGGGGCAGGGGTGGTATCATTGGAAAATCATAAGAAGCTTCGGTCTCTCAAGATTGCTTAACTTTGGGGTTGGGGATTTAACTCAGTGGTAGAGCGCTTGCCTAGCAAGCGCAAGGCCCTGGGTTCGGTCCCCAGCTCTGAAAAAAGAAAAAAAAAAGAAAAGAAAAGAAAGATTGCTTAACTTTGTGTTCCCTTGAGTTCCTAGGAGAAGCTTCCTACTTCTCAAGGTTGTTCTCTTAAGATTCTAATTTAACTTTATGGTCAGCAAGCTCCTGGAAGAATCTTTCTGTTATCTTTACTAGGTCTGGAATCCAATATCTAAGGACCTTATCTTAAGTACTTACTTACAGGTAGAGGGCAGGGTCTGGAATTTGAGGTATTTAGGGCTTCTTAGGGGTGAGATAGCATTTTTAACTTCTGACTTCTTAGCTGCATTTTTTATTCTTTCAGAAGATATGTTGCAGTCTACCAAAAGAGAAACATGGACGCCAAGCCAGTCATAAAACCTTTGACCAACAATTCGACCTGTATGCAAGATGGGCGGGAGCAATGGTGCTACAGAGTGTGGGTGTGGCCAACTACTTTCTGATTTAACTTGAGGCCCACTCCACAAGAAGGAGCCTATGCCTGGTAACTGCTTTGATGACCAGGAACTAGAGACTGGATGACCGAGAGACCTAGGGTAGAACCAAGCATGACTGGATTTTTAAAAAATCAATGAAAAATTCCCTAATGATATTCTGCTATGATCACAGATCAGTGCCTTGTCCAGTTGTCATCAGAGAGGCTTCCTCCGGTAGCCAATAGGAATGGGTGCAGAGACCCACAACCAGGCATTATAGGAAGAGGGGGTCTAAATCAGAGGTCTCCACTGGGTCCTTTGTCTCAGAGGGAGTATCCCAGGGAGGATGGCGCAAAAGGATTGTAGGAGTCAGAGAGGATGGAGGACATCAAGAGAACATGAACCACTAAATCAACTAAGCAGGGTAAAAATGGGCTCACATATATGGGCTCACATGTGCTTGCCTGAAGGGGCAAGCATAGGTCATGCATAGATGTGTGCCAGGTCCTCTGCATGTATGTTGTGGCTGTTAGCCTGGCGCTTTGTTGAGTTCTTAGCTGTGGAAGTGGGCTGTCTCTGACTCTTTGGCCTGCTTCTGGGACTTTGTTCCTCCTGTTGGGTTGCCTCACCCAGACTTGATGTCCCTTCAAGGCTTGTGCTTTGTCCAATTGTAATTTGCCTTTTGTCCAGTTTGATTGTTATCTCTGATGGAGGCCTGCTCTTTTCTGATGGGAGATGGAAAGAGGGGTGGATCCAGGGAGAGGGGGAGGTAGATTGGAGCTGGGAGGAGCAGAGGGAGGGAAAACTGGTAGGGATGTTGTGGCATGAGAGAAAGATCTACTTTCAATTTTAAAAAGTAATAAATAATTTTTTTTAAAAAAAGAACAGGGTTCTTTGGTATGGCACCTCTTTCCAATGCTCAGATTGTTCTCTAAATCACACTTTACAGGAATGGGTTAATCCCAGTGTAAAATAAATATTCATATGTCCTAAAGTTTCCAACTTGGAAGGCAAAGAAGTTCAGATATCAGCACGCAGCATGAGCGGCGATGGGGCGAGTGCAGAATTGCTGGGACTCGCATTTCTCCGGCTTTCAACTCCTCTCCATTTTTCTAAAGAACTAAATATGTCCCAGATATTGGGGCACCTGTTGTTAGACAATGCAACTGAATTATTAATACTCACAAAGAGAAAGCCACGGGAAGGAAGAGAGAAGCTGGCACACTCTCGGCTGTGGGGAAGGTGCTTGCAACCTGCTAAACTCCATAAAAGCAAAGAAACAGAACTTGAACCATAAATCCTTAAACGGGTGGCTCTCACCTACTACCTACTACCTTCAAGGCAGGAACCGCATTTTACATAACAAATGATAACTCCGTTCATCTTAGCCTAGCAGCGTGTGGCAAAGACTGAGAACAGAAGGAAGGATGCCTCCTCTTCTCGCTCACTCCCCATCTCCACTGCTACATATGCACATGCAAAACGAGCCAGGAGTGTTCCTCAAATACCAGGCAATTTGCATGCATCATTACAAGTGTATGTTTATTATTATGTGTAGGTGTGTGTATATTTATCTACATGAGGGCACGTGCACATGAGAGTATATGCATACGAGTGCACGCAACTACATGTGGGTATGTGCACATGAGTATCATTGCTTGCAAATGCAGAAACTGGTGGCATCGGATCCCCCTAGAGCTGTGCGCTCTCTGACAGGGGTGCTGGAAACAAAACTTGGGTCCTCTCCAGGAGCAGCATGTGCTTTTAAACACCGAGCCACCTCTCCAGAACTGAATGAGCTTTTTTTTTTTTTTTTTTTTTTTTTTTTTTTCTTTTCTGATCTGCTCTGAACATCTTTGGTCCAAGGAAAGTTTCTTACTTCCTTCACTCCACAGAAAGAAGAAAAGGAATAAAAAAAAAAAAAACCTGGGCTAAGAAGTTTGCAAGCCAGAAAAGAATTCTTCCCTAGCCTATTGTCTTAATACCCTGCTGAGTATCAAGATTCAGTACCAAACCATCACCAAACAAGGCAGGTCCCGTCCTCCTGTCTACTTTCCCTCTAAAGCTTATGCTGACTCAAATTATCCTTTCCACTTAGGAGAGCTACACGGGAACACTGAAAATTGGAGTGGTTTCCTGAGCTATTCACTCAGGGTGTGGTTTGACTGAATATAAAGATGATTTTTAAAACATCCTTTTGTGTCTCTCCTGGCTACAGAGAAACAAGTGCTGTTAGGGCCATGGCGCAGGTCTTTAATCTCCTGTGATCGTCACTCCTGAAATTCGGTTGAATTCAGTAGAAGTGGCACTGGCATATCTAGACAGAATCGAGGCTAAGCATTTGGAATAGCTTTCTCTTCACGACCTTTCAGATTTAGGAGGCATCTAGGCTCCACAAAGAGGCATTTGATATGGGGGACAGAGTTGTGTTTAGAGGAGGAACAAGAAAGATTTGCTTAAAGAACTGTCTTAGATCTGGTGAGGGAGCTACCATGACATCTGTCCCGCCCCAAATACTCTTGATCCTGGACCATCACTGTCTTGCTTGTCAAGTACAATGGGTACCCTGATTGCTAAATCCGAATCTCTCTGGTGACAACTGGGCACCCGGACTAGAATTCAACATGGTCCCCTGAGTGTCTCTTCAAACGACAGCATTGGACTGCATTTCTCCTGCTTCCACACAAAATGCACCCCTTTTCACGTGCCACGTATTCCCCGTGTTCTCTCTGTGGTCTAACTGAATCCTTCCTTCATCCAGGAAGACACTGTCTACATAACAGATATTTGCTTTTCTATAATTCCTTCCCCTTCTGCACCGCCACACATTTGTTTAGATGCTATCTCAAAATGGCCCGCGCTGTCAAAGAATGCCTTATCTCCCTACTGGGATAAATAAAAAAAAAAACCAAAACCTCAGAATGTATAAATGCTGGATGCTAACAGATAGTTCAAAGAGCAGAAGGTTGCTGGAGCCAGTGAATCCCTGACCCCAAACTCTTGGGATGAGCTGGTCACTGGCCGGCACGGTAGCTAAGCACCCGGCGTCAGTGATAATACCTTTCTCCATGCCTCTTAGTCTCGTCCCAGGAATCTGCGCTGAAAGGCAACCCTCTGAGGTGAGGTTTAAAGAAGCACTTGAAAGGGAGCACCTGGAAGCCTGTGGCTGGAGTGCACCTCCCAGATGCTCTACAAACTGGTTGGCAGTCTCTAGGAAGCCTTTTCTAAGACGAATTCACTTTCCCATAAATGCTGCGGAAAAAAAACACCTCCAAACTAGACAACTTAATAGAAGTTTATTCTCCAATGGTCCCACCATTCAAAAACCCCAAATCAAGGCATCGTAAGACTGCACTGCATCCAGTCCACAGGAGAGTCCACTCCTTACCTTCTCCCAGGTTCTGATGGCTGATGTAGACTTGGTTTATGACTGCATCGCTCTAATCTCTTGTCTCCATGGTAACCTGCCTGCTCCTCCTTTCTCTGTCAGATCTCCCTCAGGTATCTTTTGTAAGGAAGCTTGTCCCTGGGCTTAAAGCCCAGCCATGCGGTCCAGGCTGATCTCTATCTAACGGTCCTTAACTTAGTCACATCTGCAAAGACCCCCTTTCCAATAAAGTCACTCTCCCAAGAGTCCACAATTAAGACCTGAACCTTTTCGCAGGACACCGTGACTCGAACTGCCAAGCAAAGGCTTTTCCTAGAGCTAAGATGTATTTACTCACTTCCCGCAAAGGCTCCAATGAATCACTCCAAACCTGGCAACCTAATAGACTTCTATTCTCCGATGGTCCTACAGTTCAAACACTCAAAATCATGATATCATAATTCCCTGAACTTGTTCTCTAAAATGGTGGTTACAAGGCAGGCTCTGAGCTGAAGAGTAGCAAACTGTAAAGTCACCTGCTGTCCCTGCTTTATTGCCTGAAGTGTGTAGCAGGAGTACAGATAAGTGGTTTGGGGGAAAGGGTAAACTAAGTCTGCCCTCCAAGATATTTAACACAATAGAAAAGTCAACATGTGCACAGTATAGGAGAGCTGGTCGGCAATGAGAATAGTGTGTTGCTGGTAAGAACAGAGCTAGTGTAAAGATCACTTGTGCCTTTCCCCTCTGTTTCTTCCTCCCATACCCCTATTAGCCTGCATTCAAACCTGTTCCATACAGCTAACCTATTCACTCATGTTTTGATTCATCTCTTTCATGGACACTAAAGGGAACTGGACACCCTTTGCTAGCTGTGACCTTATTGGCGTTCTCCCAAGACCCAATTCAGAACCTGTCGGATTAAAAGTATAGATTGTATAAAATATTTGGTAAAGACTAAAATGACCCTCAGAAGAAATCAAAAGGTAATAGGATGGAGAGTGCTGTAGGGAGGTCATTTTGCTTGATAATGTGAGTCTGTGAGTAATTACCTGTAAAGGAGATTTCACTGGTTGGGTGCTGGGATGTTACAGCTACAACCCCAGCACTCAGGAAGCTGTAGCAGGACGGGATTCACAAGTTCAAGACCAGCCTGGGATACATAGCAAGACCCTCTCTCAACAGAGTAAAAGGGAGCTGAGAGGTAGCTCATTTGTACACTGCCTTCCTAACAGGCATGAAGACCTGCACTTGATCCCTAGCAGTAACGAGAGAGAGAGAGAGAGAGAGAGAGAGAGAGAGTGAGAGAGAGAGAGAGAGGGAGAGGGAGGGAGGGAGGAAGGGAGAGAGAGAACGCGTACAACATATATAGCATATCATAAACACATACAAATTATTTTATACAATGTATCATGTACCCATTATAGCTCTTCAGTTGTCTCTGTTGCCTGTGAGACTGGATATAGTTTACCACAAACAACTCTGGGGATTTTACTTCAGCTTAATGGGAACCTTCACGTCTCCATTTCTTTGTCTCTCTCCATGAGTCTTTTGTCTTTTTCCAGGCAGAAATAACATTAAATCACTTTCACATGAAGACTTAACTTCTGCTGCCAGCTGAGGGTCAGCAGTCAGGGCGAGGACGGAAAGAAGAGCTGATTAATAGCACTTTAAAGACTGGCTCAGGGGATGGAGAGACAGCTCAGCCGTTAGGAGCACTTGTCACTCTTGCAGAGGACCCAGGTTCATGCCCCAGAACCCACAGGTTGGCTCACACTCATCTGTAATTTCATTTCCGGGGTATCCAGTGCCCTCTTCTGAACCAAGCATGCGTGTGGTGTACAAAAGAGTACTGGCTCTTCTCATCAAATGATACGGCCCTGCTGCTTCCCAATGGCGAAGGTCAGTTTCCTTTAGGTATAGGGGATCTTTTTTATCTCAGACTCCGATGGCTGAGTTGGAGCCTTTTGGGCACTTGAGGGACAATCCAAAGATCTAGTTAACTTAGTACAAATGTGTCATTGCAGGGGAAAAATAAGGAAATAAGGACAGAGATGATCTTCTTGAGGGATCGGGCTGAGCTCTTGGAGTGTGCACTGTGTGTGAGCGAGCAGATGGCAAGAGAAGGGCAGGAGGATGCCTTCGCAAACACTGGGGGTTACTTCAATAGGAAGGGCTTTCTCGGATCCGAGTGCCGTGCTCTCCACAAAGGGATTCTCCCCTTGAGGCATCCATCTTTCCAATCGCCAAGACTTAAAGCTGTAACTTCTAGAAGAAAATCCCATTCAGCAAAATGGGAAGTATAAAGTCTGTTAATGCAATAATTGCCCACCCAGTTCCCCACACACGGAGAACACTTCCTAGGTGGAAAGCACCCTAAGACGGTAGAAAGCCTGCATGGATAGTTCTTAGTGTCTTAGAAGTCAAGGGACACCCTATCGTCAGGTTACATGAAGTGTCACAGGCCGATTGGGGTTGAGGACTATGAACTGATCATCTGACGGTGTTGTATTCAAAGGAAGGCCCAGCGCTATGGGTCCAAAGAATGTGTCCTTCGAAAGAAGGTCGGCGACTTGGCCTCATGTGCACACTGGGCTTCCATGGCACCCTACTCAGAAAGAATGTTGGGGGGAAATTTACCATACGTAGCAAAACAGTAATCCATGTAACTGACCTGGACTTTTAAATTTTAGCCCAGTATTTTTCTAGTGCCCTATTCAACTCCTCCTCCTCCTCCTCCTCCTCCTCCTCCTCCTCCTCCTCCTCCTCTTCCTCCTCCTCTTCCTCCTCCTCCTCTTCCTCCTCCTCCTCTTCCTCCTCCTCTTCCTCCTCCTCCTCTTCCTCCTCCTCCTCCTCTTCCTCCTCCTCCTCTTCCTCCTCCTCCTCTTCCTCCTCCTCCTCCTCCTCTTCCTCCTCCTCCTCCTCTTCCTCCTCCTCCTCTTCCTCCTCCTCTTCCTCTTCCTCCTCCTCCTCTTCCTCTTCTTCTTCCTCCTCTTCCTCCTCCTCTTCCTCTTCCTCCTCCTCCTCTTCCTCTTCTTCTTCCTCTTCTTCCTCCTCCTCTTCCTCTTCCTCCTACTTCTCCTTGTATAGCCCAGACCTAGTATAAAGCCCTGGAATTCATTGTACAGACCAAGATGAACTCAAACTTGAAGCAATCCTCCTGCCTCTGCCCTCCTTCCTCGCCACTGTCAGAAGCGCTGAGATTACAGGCATGTACCACCACAACCCACTTGCTCCTGAAGCCTTCCGAAGGCAGAGCCCAAGAGTGCAAAAGAAGACGGTGGTCTTCCAGCAAAACCATCCTGCTAAGCAGCCTGCTTGAGTCTACAAAGTTACTTCTAAACACTCGTTCACATGGAAAGTATTCTCCAAAGAACATTCATCCGTTTCTTTGTCCTTGAAGAAAATTAAGAAGAATTTCAAGATCGTCTGGAAGGGAGGAAAAGAAAGCGAAGGGAGCCAACGGTTGTAACACAGCAACAGTGGGCGGAGTTAAGGATTTCAGCAAATGGCAGGTGTGGCGACTGGCCACGCCTTTCAGAATGCCCTACAAACCACCAGCTTGAGACATAATGCAGATGCATTGGCTGGCCGAGACAGAGTTTATTCTCCTCCTTTGGCCCCTTCATTCATGTTGAAAGCCCCCAATTCCCTGTATTAATTCCCATTCCACTTAGACTACTAGAGTGATCTCCATTCTCCTGACCAAATCCTGAGTAATCCAATAAGGGACAAAAAACAAAAACAACAAGAAGAAGACTTGGATTGATTGCTTTTGACACTTAAAATGTAAAACAGTATACTTGATTTAATCCAAACAACTAGGGATATAATTAACATTTCTACTGAATCAGATAATAATGGTTATCTCCGACCAATGTTTACTCTCTGAAACAATCTGGAATTGGGATTATATGACTTGTTGATGACCATGGACGAACTTCGGACTTCACTTAGGCTCGGTTACTGAATGTTAACAATGACCCCCTCCCCCCCGATAATTTAATATCATTTCCAGTTTACAGTTGAGGACCCCACAGCTGAGGTACACTGGATGATTCTCCCTGGGTAACGAAGCCAAGAATGAGAAAGATTTGAAATCAAAGCCAACCCCGTCTTCACACGAAAACGTTCTCTGCTTCCGGAATTGACTTCTCGCCGTGGTTAGTAAGCCAGGATGGCTTTGGTAATCAGTATAAGGCAATCGACACTGTGCATTGTTCCGTGGCTACAGCAGCAGTCTTAAGCCTCTCCGTTCTCCCAGCCCGTCCATGGTAAGCATCCTGTGGAGATGAGATGCAGAAACACCATGCCGCACCATCTCAAAGGAAGGGGCTCTAAGAGTCACGACGGCTCTAACAAAGGTGCTGACTGACCTTTGTGGATTTACAATACCTCAATGACATTATTTCCCAAATAGCATGTCACCAAGAGACTCATGTGAGCCTTGGATTCTCCTGGATCTTCTAGGATACCCAAGTATCGACATCCTTCTTCCAAGGACCACTGCTTCCTTCACGCTGTCTGGAAATTCTGAGGCTTTTTACGGAGAACACGTGTCCTTTTTTCTCTGCGGGAACAATGCAACGGCACAGCTCTCTCTTTGGCAGGCGGCCTACTCAAAATATGCTCATTGGACTTCACAGCGAGAGATTTGGCGACAGAGGTAGGAGATTGCACCGCTAGCGATCATCCCTGCCAGTTTTTCCGAGTGACAAAGCACACATGCATGCAAATAAGATGATCGGTCTCTGGCAGAGTAAATCGCACCTGGAAGTCAGTTGACAGGAGTGCCAGACAGAGAAGATGTGACACTGAGGTACCTGGGAGGCTGCCACAAAGCAGGCTGGGAAAATCCCCACCCGGGATGCCTGAGATAACATTTAGTCATTGTCTGAGATAATTGGACTCTGGAAAAGGGACCCAGGCTATTAATAAACTCAAGTCAGGAGGTTATCAACCTCGTTGAAAGGTTAGGAATATTTACCTATTGATTCAAGTATTCCTCAAGGTGGAAAGCTATGGAAGCTCAAATAAATTAATGAAATGTAAGTCTACAAGCAGACCGTGTATCCTTTTAAGTAGTTTTAGAAAATCTTTACAATAAGGTTATCTCTTCAAATAACAGAACGTGCAGAATTTTTATGAAGAACCAGAAGTATCCAGGCAAAACTGAAGAGACATCTCTCCACCACGGAGCCACCAAACTAGTGATGCTGTTATAGAATCTGATCTGAGTCGTTCAAGCACACCCCCTCCTCTTTAACTACCATACAGTTTCCTAATGACAATGTCAGCCTTTAAACATGTCTGCCTGTTAACTGGGAGTGGAGTATGTGACCACCTCTTAGAATTATTCTGACACTTGCTGTAACTCCAGTTCCAAGGGATCTGACATCCTCTTCTGAGCTACTCGGGCACAAGAAACATTTGGGATAAACATACATACATGGGGGGGGGGGGCAAAACATTTGTACACATAAAATTAAATAAATAAATTTTCTTTCCTGAAATATTTATTTATTTATGTATTTATATCCCAAATGCTGCTTGTCCCTTGCAGTCCCCCCTCAAAGGGTACCTCCTCCATGCCTCCTCTCCTTTGTCTCTGAGAGGGCAGTCCCCTCCCCAGCACTCCCCACCCCCTGGGGCATTAATCTGTAAGAAAAGAAAGTAATGTAGAATGTCTGGGAATTCTAGGGGATTCAGCCTCCACAGCATAATGACTAACCTGAAGCCATCATCCCAAGAAGGTGGGTCAAGACGCTTTACCCTGTAGCCTTGCTAGCCACCATCTGCAACTCTCTGTAATGTTTGTAAGCTATCCCAGACACTCTGCCCACAGGTTTCAGATGACTACTGCCACGGCCAACATCTGATGGCAATCATATAAGAGATTTCAAATAGGACCTGTCCAGTTGGGCCCTCTTCAAATTCCTGAAGCAGAAAGGCACAGACAAGTTAAACAGTGCTTGCTTCAAACTACTGATTGGTGGGGTGACTTAGTCCACAGCAAAAGACTCTGGAACAGTCTATGGACAGCAACGTTGTCCATTCCCCCGAATTCCCAAGCCATAGATGCTAACACCTTTTACTTTATAATTTCCAAAGTACAAGCTTATAAATGTTCTCGTTCTGTTCTTTTATAGATATCGTGTGAAGAGGTATAATTAACAAAAACCCTGCAATGGAGACAAATGTTTAATATCTCAAACAGAACTCAGACTGGTATTCTCTTGCAACACAATAGATGTTGACTCGGCTGCCTCTCAAAATGTGACAAAATGTTTTAAGTGGCTAAAAATTTTATCCGTTCAAAAGCACTAGACTGTAATGGAAAAGATACAGCACCCATCCTCTTTTATTTCCAGATTGACCATCTCCTCACACATTTGTATGTTCTTGTGCATTTTTTAAAAACACAATGAAGCAATTGGTACAGAGAATATATGACAACCAATTCTTGTATTCCTTTATATGTGTAACTCAGAATCTGATTTCCCTCTCATTTTGCCTTCAATATTGCAAGATATAGGTGAGGTTTCAGAAACGGAACTAAAGCGGAGTGTTAACCAAGTGTGGAAAGAGATATTTTGTAACCACTCTCTGGATTTCACATCTTAAGATGCGCACAAAACACGCACATTGGCAACTGATTGATTTGGGTTCTCAAATTTTAGAATTTGCTTAATCCTAGACGAGTCTACCAAATCTGGCGTGCTGTCTGGGTAATTCCGAGTTCCCTGTATTAAGTTTCTACAGTGAATAAGTCAACAAAAACACACTGACTCTTTTTTTTTTTTTCAGCTAGTGGCACTGATGTGATACAAAGAAGTATAAAATGTGCTTCCAGCCTTGGGAAGGCCTACAGTCTGGATGGAGCTGTGCAGAGAGAAATTTGCATATGTAAAAGCAACACAATGGTAGGAATGAATTTCCTGATCTACCTGAAAGGGGTTTTGGAGAGATGAAGAGCGAAATGCTTTATAAGTTACAAAACACTGAGCAAATTTAATATAAGTGGATGTATAAATTAAAACAAAATGCTTTCATCCAAAATAGCGGCTGGGGGCGAGAGATGCAGCTCAGAGGTTAAAAGAACATATTGCTTTTGCACAGAACTTGAATTTGGTTTTCAGCACCCAAATGGGGCAGCTCACGACTTCCTTTTAACTCCAGTTCTGGGATGCCAACACACACACACACACACACACACACACACATATATACACACAAAGATATACACACACACACATATATACACACAAAGATATATACACACACACATATATACACACAAAGATATACACACACACATACACATGCATGCCCATGCGTGTACACACACACACATATATATACACACAAAGATATATACACACACACATATATACACACAAAGATATACACACACACATACACATGCATGCCCATGCGTGTACACACACACACATATATACACACAAAGATACACACACACACACACATGCATGCCCATGCGTGTACACACACACACATATATACACACAAAGATATACACACACACATACACATGCATGCCCATGCGTGTACACACACACACACATATATACACACAAAGATATACACACACACATGCATGCCCATGCGTGTACACACACACACATATATACACACAAAGATACACACACACACACATACACATGCATGCCCATGCGTGTACACACACACATATATACACACAAAGATATACACACACATATACACATGCATGCCCATGTGTGTACACACACACACATATATACACACAAAGATACACACACACACATACACATGCATGCCCATGCATGTACACACACACACATATATACACACAAAGATATACACACACACTCATACACATGCATGCCCATGCATGTACACACACACATATATACACACAAAGATATACACACACACATACACATGCATGCCCATGCATGTATACACACACATATATACACACAAAGATATACACACACACATACACATGCATTCCCATGCGTGTACACACACACATATATACACACAAAGATACACACACACACATACACATGCATGCCCATGCATGTACACACACACACATATATACACACAAAGATATACACACACACATACACATGCATGCCCATGCGTGTACACACACACACATATATACACACAAAGATATACACATACACATACACATGCATGCCCATGCATGTACACACACACACATATATACACACAAAGATATACACATACACATACATATGCATGCCCATGTGTGTACACACACACACATATATACACACAAAGATACACACACACACATACACATGCATGCCCATGCATGTACACACACACACATATATACACACAAAGATATACACACACACATACACATGCATTCCCATGCATGTACACACACACATATATACACACAAAGATATACACACACACATACACATGCATGCCCATGCGTGTACACACACACACATATATACACACAAAGATATACACACACACATACACATGCATGCCCATGCATGTACACACACACATATATACACACAAAGATATACACACACACATACACATGCATGCCCATGCATGTATACACACACATATATACACACAAAGATATACACACACACACGCACGCGCGCGCACACTCACACACGCACACATACATACACACAAAGATACATATACATATATATATACATAATACAAAGTTCAAATTTAAAAATACGGTAGTTAACAAGTTCCATATTGCTTCTGCATAATTTGTAGGAAGAACCAAATTGTATCGTCTTTTTTTTTTTAATCTTTATTAACTTGAGTATTTCTTATTTACATTTCAATTATTATTCCCCTTCCCGGTTTCCGGGCCAACATCCCACTAACCCCTCTCCCTCCTCTCCAAATTGTATCTTAGTGGTTGACTTTCACCATGAAGGTGTTAAGCTGTACCTTATAGGCAAACCAAAAAGAAAAAGTCCCTCATTGGCTACCAATCTCTTCTCTAATTTTGGACATCAGAGAGACATCAAATAGATATTAGTGAGAATTAGAAAGGATTCGCCATGAAGTATGGGTCACCAAAACTTAATATCAGACTGAGGTCAGTCTTCATAGATGATGCATGATCAAAATAAGCAAGCTGGATTTGGCGGCATGCATTTAGATAATCTCACAACTTTGAAAGACTGAGGCAGGAGGATAAATAGTGTGTTTGGTGTAGCCTGGGCTACCTAGTCAGTTCCAGGCCATTCTGGACTACAGGGCAAAACCCTGCCTGGAATAAAAGGTAAGGAGGAAAGGAAGATGTGGGGAGGGAAAAAGAGTAGGAAACAAAGAGGAGGGGAAAAAGAAGGGGAGAAAAATGAGATTTATAAACCATCTTAAAAGCTTTTTAGAGGACTGGAGAGATGGCTCAGCGGTTAAGAGCACTGACTGCTCTTCCTGAGTTCAATTCCCAGCAACCACATGGTGGCTCACAACCATCTGTAATGGGATCTGATTCCCTCTTCTGGTGTGTCTGAAGACAACTACAGTGTACTCACATACATAAAATAAATAATTCTTTTTCAAAAATTTAAAAAGTTTTAAAAACGAAATTTCCTTTAAAAAAAAGGTTTCTTAGAAAACTTCTAGATTCTATGAGAATACATATTTACATATTCTCAGTTTTTCTGGTTCCTCTTCCCTACCATCACGGGACATGCTATCTTCCAAAGAAATAAATTGAGGAACCAAGTGAACTTCTATTTATATCAGGCCCTGGATGGACTGCTGACCTAAAGATATGGCTAAGAAGCATGAGACCTGAGAAATACCAAGAACAAAACACTTAGTTCCTTTGGATATGTAAAAACAGCAGCAGCAGCACAGCAACGCAAAATAAACAGTGCCAAGCTTCGTTGTTCTTTGAGCAGTTCAAAAACCATCTGGTTTAAAACAATACAAACACCCTGTCTCAATAAAAAAAAAAAAAAGGATATCAACAAAACCAATGGGAATACTACTTAGAGAATGGCACCTGAGGTTGTCCTCTAGTCTCTTACACACATAAGCAGGCACATACGGGCACTCCCACCTACACACACGTCCATAAATGCATGCCCACACATGTACACCCTAGGGAGCAACGGAGATGGAGGGAGAGAGGGAGGGAACAGAGATGAGCTGATTGGGGAAAGTTCTTAATCTTATCTCTCTCTCTCTCTCTCTCTCTCTCTCTCTCTCTCTCTCTCTCTCTCTCTCTCTCTCTCTCTCTCTGTTCCACAGTTTGAATATAGGTCATCAGGTTCAGCCACAAAGTGCCCTTACTCACCAAGCCATCTTGCTGCATATCACTGTATAATAGACTGTATAATACTTTGTGTCACATAGTTAGACTGTATAATACTTTGTGTCACATTGTGCCAAATAGATGCCCGGTCATATGCACCTTCCAATTGTGACAACCAACAATATCTCCAAACATTGTCAAGTGTCCCTGGAGACATTTATCATTCCGAAGAGTGACCCTTGGTCGAGAGCCACTCTGTTCACAGTCACCAGAGGAGAGCCTCCAGCTCCAAGCTCCCATCGGGGTACCAAGAGTGCAAGAGATATTCCCTTCATCCTCCCCGCACGCTCAACCTTTGTAATTACGGGTGTCACTTTTCCTCTCTGTACCCAATTGTAAAACCTGCCCAGCTGTTCACCTCAATAGCATTCCAAACCCTATCTCAAAACACCATCAAACACCGTAAAACAGATGACAAGGTGTCCTGAACTATTGACACCGTTAAGACACCCAATGAATAGGGCTTCTCTGCTGTTACCCAGGGGTTGACAGGAATGTTTCAGAGTCTCCCCACATGAAAGCACTCATCAGTGGCTATAAAAGATAACCTCTTACCGTGGCAGGAAATCAAAACTGCAATAAATTTCAAAATGAGGAGGAGGAGGAAGAGGAGGAGGAAGAGGAAGAGGAAGAGGAGGAAGAGGAGGAGGAAGAGGAAGAGGAGGAGGAGGAGGAGGAGGAGGAGGAGGAGGAGGAGGAGGAGGAGGAGGAGGAGGAGGAGGAGGAGGTAGAAGGTGATGGAAAATCTCAGTCGAGAACAGACAGGAGCTGTGCTGGCCTTGAGAGTTGCAGAGGGATGACCTTGGCCTGACAGAACAGTTCGAAACCGGTGCAAACACGTCAAGAGGTTCCGGGTGTTTAAAGTCTTCTCTCCTTCATCAAAACGGTTTCTGTGTTAAGTTGAAACCACAGCAGCAACAACAACAGAAAAAGAATCATCTTTGTCTTTAATTCTGGCTACAGAGAAATGCCATTTAGAATCTGTTAAATAGCTCATGAAATTAAAATTCACACCTGAACTAAAAGTCCTCATCTTGTTTTTATTTGTATTAAAATTCTAGTGTATGGGGAGTAGAGGGATGACTCGGCAGTTAGGAGTGAGGACTACTCTTGCAGAAGACCTGAGTTCAATTCCCAGCACTCGCTTGCGTTGGGTGGGTCACAACTGCTTCTGTCCTTCATTGGGACCTATACTCATTCACGTACCCACATTCAGCTGGAACAAAAATACATAATTAAGAAATTAAAGAGGACCTGGAAACATGACTTGGCAGTTAACAGCACTGGCTGTTCTTCCAGAGGACCTGGGTTTGATTCCCGAAACCTACAATATAAGTATCTTTTAATCTAGGGTATATTCCTCAGAGGATTTTAGATGGAGGCGTTCAGACAGCCTTAAATGACCCTAGCTGGCATCAAAATCACTTTGAAGTTGACCATGGTCTTGAACTGACCTTACCCCTTCAAAGTGCCAGTCAGGATTTCAGATATGCACCATCATACCAGGCTTCAAAAAAGGGAGTTTGTAAGCAAGAAATTTTGTAAACTTTAAGAGATATCTTCCAGTGAAAGTAACTATGAGGATGGGGAGAGAGAGAGTTCAGTCAGTAAAGTGTCTGCTGTGCAAGTGGGAGGACATGAGTTCAAATCCCCAGCACCCATATAAAAGGTCGAGCTGATTGGTACATTCGTGTAATCTTTGTCAACATTAAGTGCCATATCAATTATAATTTAAACATATTTAATTTATCTCTGTACTGGCTAGATTCTTGTCAACTTGACATAAGTTAGAGTTATTTGCAATAAAGGATTCTCAATTGAGGAAATGTTGCCATGTGACTTGCCTGTAATCAAGCCTATTATGCATTTTCTTAATTAATGATTGATGTAGAAGAATCCAGCACATTGGAGATGATACAAACCATGGACCAGTGGTCTTGGGTTCTTTAATAAAGCCAGCTAAACAAACCTTAGAATACAAGCCAGTAAGCAGCACCCCTCCATGGCCTCTGCATCAGCTCCTGTACCCTAGGTTTCTGCCCTGCTTGAGTTCCTTCCCTGACTTCCTTCAATGGTAGACTAGGATGTAGGGATATAAGCAAAATAAACTCTTCCCCTATCCAAGTTGCTTTTGGTCATGATATTTTATCACAGCAGTAGAAAACCTAACTAAGATATAATTTGGTACCAGAAGTGGGATTTTTTACTGAAAGGTGCAAAAAGAATAGATGTGACACAGATGCAAGACAAATATGTGGAGTATTTATGTCTTAGAGGAAAAAAGCTAGAGAATATGAATCTCTTATCATAAAAACCACTTGGTAGTTTCTGGTAACTTAAATTATTGCGTAAACTCCAAAAACTGACTTGTTGTATAGTTTTATGGCAGCTTGACACAGCTGGGATCATCTGAGATGAGGGAACCTCAACTAAGAAAACATTTCCATAAGATTGAGTTGTAGGCAGTCCTGTAAGGCATTTTCTTAATTAGTGGTTGATTGGGGAGAACTCAGCCCATTGTGGGTGGTGCCATCCCTAGGCTAGTAGTACTGGGTTCTATAAGAAAGCACGATAAACAAGCTATGAGGAGCAAGCCAGTAAGCAGTTCCTGCCTTCAATTTTCTGACCTATTTGAGTTCCTGCCTTGACTTCTTCCAGTGATGAACTACAAGGTGGAGGTGTAAGCCCAATAAACCCTTTGCTCCCCAACTTGCTTTTGGTCATGGTGTTTCATTGCAGTAATAGAAACCCTAACTAAGATACTGACCAAGTCAAATTTATTTCCCTCAACTCATTATATTTTTTCAGTATTATCTTATGAAGGGAGAATTTAGCCTTAAATCTAAGAACACATTCAGACTATTTTTAAATAATCCATGATGGAGGCTCAGCAGTGCTGTTGCCTAAACAAGGACGACACCGACAGACACAGTAACCAGGGGAAAATCTCACGGGCTTCATTCCTAAACAGAGAACTACAGGCAACTAAGGAATGTGGGGAATAGAAGAAATAGTGGTCCCCAGGGAAGAGCGCCTCCTTGTTATCCAGTTCCAATTGATCAGCCCTGACGTCACAGGCATGCAGGTTACATTATACAGACGGAACACGTTGTATGTATACATGTATACATATGCATACATAGCAATAACTATTTTTAAAAAGAGAGAATGAATTTGAGAGAGTGCTAGGAAAGGGAACATGGGAGGGCTTGGAGGAAGGAAAGGGAGGGGGAAATGACATAATTATATTTTAGTTTCAAAAAAATAAGAAAAAAAATCCAAAGTAAAGAAGAGGGAGATGAAAGCAAGCTCACCAAATCCTTGGAGCCCACCAGGGAGCCAAAGCACAGAGGAACCATGCTTCAAATGTTAGGTGGAGAGTGACAGAGGAAGGCACCTGGCATCAGCCTCTGGCCTCTACATGCATATGCATATGCTTATGTATGTGCACATGCATAAACACTCTCTCTCTAGTTAATTAATTTCAAGTAGTGAGGATCAAATTCTGTCATTTGTGGCAGCAGGAATGGAGCAGGAGATCACTCTGCTAAGTGAAGAGGACCAGACAGAGAGGCAAGGACTGCATGATATCACACCCATATGGCACATGAAAAGCTGGCCTAGGGCCAGGGTGTGATTTGATGATAGAAAACTTCCCTAGCATCCAGAAGGCCCTGGATTTAAACCATAGCAACATGTTGCTATTAGGGCTGGGGTTCCACTAGTCCAACAATAGCCGTCTACAAACAGAAGGTCCAAGAGTCCAGTAGTTGTTCATTCCATGAGGAATTATGTCTCAAGTGGCCTTCAGTATTTTGCTGGAATCCCAAAACAGTAGGCTCTATTGCCAGTGAAGGAATGGACCTGCCTGCAAGAGAGGGAGAGCAAGCAGGCAAAGAGCAAGCTTCCTTCTTCTATGTCCTCTATATAGGATGCTAGCAGAAAGTGTGGTCCAAACTAAAAGTGGATCTTCCCACCTCAAAATATCTGGATTAAAGATATATGTTTCCACCTTAAAAGCCACGGGTTAGACATGTGTCTTCCACATGCTCCACTATGTTCATAGCAGCCTTGTTTATAATAGCCAGAAGCTGGAAAGAACCCAGATGCCCTTCAACAGAGGAATGGATACAGAACATGTGGTACATCTACACAATGGAATATTACTCAGCTATCAAAAACAATGACTTTATGAAATTCATAGGCAAATGGATGGAACTGGAAAATATCATCCTGAGTGAGGTAACCCAATCACAGAAAAACACACATGGTATGCACTCATTGATAAGTGGCTATTAGCCCAAATGCTTGAATTACCCTAGATGCCTAGAACAAATGAAACTCAAGACGGATGATCAAAATGTGAATGCTTCATTCCTTCTTTAAAAGGGGAACAAGAATACCCTTGGCAGGGAATAGAGAGGCAAAGATTAAAACAGACACAGAAGGAACACCCATTCAGAGCCTGCCCCACGTGTGGCCCATGCATATACAGCCATCCAATTAGACAAGATGGATGAAGCAAAGAAGTGCAGACCGACAGGAGCTGGATGTAGATCGCTCCTGAGAGACACAGCCAGAATACAGCAAATACAGAGGCGAATGGCAGCAGCAAACCACTGAACTGAGAATAGGACCCCCGTTGAAGGAATCAGAGAAAGAACTGGAAGAGCTTGAAGGGGCTCGAGACCCCATATGAACAACAATGCCAACCAACCAGAGCTTCCAGGGACTAAGCCACTACCTAAGGACTATACATGGACTGACCCTGGGCTCCAACCTCATAGGTAGCATTGAATAGCCTAGTAAGAGCACCAGTGGAAGGGGAAGCCCTGGGTCCTGCCAAGACTGAACTCCCAGTGAATGTGATTGTTGGGGAGAGGGCGGTAATTGGGGGGAGGATGGGGAGGGGAACACCCATATAGAAGGGGAGGGGGAGGGGTTAGGGGGATGTTGGCCTGAAAACCGGGAAAGGGAATAACAATCAAAATGTAAATAAGAAATACCCAAGTTAATAAAGATGAAAAAAAAAAGTGTGACTTCCCAAATCAAATGATTTAATTAAGAAAAAAAATCCCTTGTAGATATCCAACTACTTGAGTTTTAGTTAATTCCACATATAGTCAAGTTGAAAGCCAAGAGTAGTCATCACAAATTCATGCCTTGTCAACTTGATGTACAATCATATCTCCTGGGTCATGCCTAATTTCCAAATGAAAACAAAAACCAGGTCATAATTATGCCTAAAATGACACAAGTATCCCACATACAATCACAAATGCCTTATAAATTTACCCAAATTGTAATTACACCTCACATGATAAAACTATCCCTCACGGTGGTTTGAACAACAATGGCCCCCTGTAAACTTGGATATTTGAATGCTTGGTAACCAGGGAGTGGAACTGTTTGAAAGGATTACAAGGATTAGGGGGTGTGGCCTTACTGGAGGAGGCGTGGCCTTGTTGGAGGAAATATGTCACTGGTAGTGAGCTTTGAGATTTCAAAAGCCCATGGGGTTGGGGATTTAGCTCAGTGGTAGAGCGCTTGCCTAGGAAGCGCAAGGCCCTGGGTTCGGTCCCCAGCTCCGAAAAAAAGAACCAAAAAAAAAAAAAAAAAAAAAAAAAAGCCCATGCCAGGCCCCTCTCTCTCTCTCTCTCTCTCTCTCTCTCTCTCTCTCTCTCTCTCTGCCTAAAGATCATGACGTAGCTCTGAACTAGTATTCCTGTGCTGGACTGTATGCCACCATGCTCCCCATCAGGATGACAAGGACTAAACTTTTGAAACTGCAAGCAAGCCCCTAATTAAATGTTCTCTTCTATAAGAGTTACCTTGGTCATAGTGTCAGTTCGCAGTAATAAACCACTGACTAAGACAGAAGTTAGGAACAGAGAGGAGGTTGTTATTGTGACAAACCTGCCCATGCTGTCTGTTGGTGGAATGTGGCCTTTAGGACTTTGGATTAGGAAAGCAGTTGAACACTTCAAGCAGGATTTAATGGACTATATTAGTAAGAGCATAGAAGACAATGGTGGGGGTGGTTTGAACTATGGAGGCCCAGCTCAAGAAGAAGTTTCAGAGAGGAAGAGTATTTGTTAGTGGCCTGGAGACCATTCTTGTGATATTTTGGCAAAGAATGTGACTGCTTGCTGCCCTTGTTCAAAACAACGACAACAACAAAAATCTGCCTGTAGCTAAATGGTGTGTTGGCAGAAGGAGATTTCAAGACAGCCTAGAACTGACTCTGTCATGGGGTCATTAGCAATCAGACTTATGCAGATCTAAAATGAAAAAGAGCATGCCAAAAGATAAATACAAAATGTACAGTTTGAGAAGGTGCTTGAGGAAATGAAAAATTTAAAGAAAAGCCTGATGCTAAGTGGAATAGAGTGCTGACCTCGGGGCAAGACCCCACCCAGCTAAGCTTCCAACTTGTGAGAATGAATTAATGAAGAGGTTCACACGGTGAAGGAAACTATCAACAACAGAACGCGGATATAAATGTAACTGGAGGAGGGGGCCAAGTTCCAGCCCCATCAAACTGCAGAAATTGGTAGCTTTGGCCACCCGGTTTGTCTCTATAGAGTTGGGGAAACAAGAACAGGGTTGTGGAATCTCTCTCTATGGGTAAGGAAGGTAAAGAAAGAGGAGGCCTGGCATGTGTCAAGGGTGTTCTTGAATGGAGGCCCAGAGAAGCCATTTGGTGAAGCTGGGAAGGTAAAGCCTGGATTGTGTTGGAGACCCCAAGATGTCAGAGGGATGCCTGCCAAAGATCGCTGCTCACAGCATGTTGGAACAGTCCAAGAGAGAGATAAGTGTGCTGCAGTCAACAAAGCTGAAAGGAGTTGGAGATATGAATAACCCTTTGGCGTCAGGCATGGAAATGCAGGCTTTGCTCCCTTTTGGAATGGCAGAGTATATTCTGTTCCATTGTGTGTTGGAAGTATCTAGTTTTGGTTTTGATTTTACAGGGTTTTGCAGTTAAGAGATTGTATTGAGTCTCAAAAGAGCCTTTGGACTTTGGATTTTTAAGCAGTCTTGAGACTGAAAGAGTACGAAGACTTTTGAAGTTGGACTAAATGCATTTTGCATTATAATTTGGCTATAAGCCTATTGGGGCCAGAGAGTGGAATGTGCTGGTTTGAATAGGAATGGCCCCCATTGGCTCATATATTTGAATGCTTAGTCATGAGGGAGTGGAACTGTTTGAAAGGATTAGAAGGATTAGGGGGTGTGGCCTTGTTGGAGGAAGTGTGTTATGGGGAGGAACTTTAAGGACTCTCTCTCTCTCTCTCTGTGTGTGTGTGTGTGTGTGTGTGTGTGTGTGTGTGTGTGTGTATCCTCTGCCTTGTGGATACTGTTCCAGCACCATGACTACCTGTGTGCTGCCATACTTCCTGTAAAGATGACAATGAACTAAACCTATGAAACTGTAAGCCAGCCCCCAATTAAATGTTTTCTTTGGTAGCAGCTGCCTTGGTCACGGTGTCTCTTCACCACAATAGAACAGTGACTAAGACAGAAGGTGAGGCATCGGTAAGTGATATGGTCCTGGAGAGATGTCTCGGTGGTTAAGAGCACTGACTGCCCTTCTAGAAGACACAAGTTCAGCACCCACATGGCAGTTCACAACCATTTGTAACTCTCGTTCCATAGCAATCTGACACCCTCTTGCTTCCACAGGCACTACATACATGTGGTACACAGACATACATCCAGGCCAAACATAAATATATTTAAGATAAGATTTAAATTTAAAAAGATCTCAATCATATATGATTTTTATGTCTTTATAAATGTACACTTTTTATGTTTTTTTTTAAGTCAGCTAAGAAGTAACTTTAACTGAGTCCTCAGGTAGGGCAGGGAAGCAAAAAGGAGGGGGGCACCCTCATAGAAGCAGGGGGAGAGGGGATGGGGTGGGGGAGGGAATGTCCAGAGGGGAAACTGGGAAAGGGGATAACATTTGAAATGTAAACAAAGAAAATATCCAATAAAAGAAAAGAAAAAATGAAAAACAATAAATTTTAACTTTAACTTAAGAAACAAATAAATAATGCCCAAAAACCTGAAATATATATATATATATATATATATATATTAATATAACTACCTAAAAGTTTTGTTATGAAATGTTTGCAGATGGTTAAAACAATCTCTGCACCTAGCCTGAATCCAAAAGTTCTATGAAGTCTCTTCATAGCTCAAAAATATTAATTATTATTAACCTCAACTTATTAGTGAGAAACTTGGCATTGAATTTGTTTTAATAGCTTATTTGAGGTATAACATATAAAATGAGGAACTTAATATCTATAATTACAGACTGAGTGTAAGTGTCTTATGTACATGCTAAGATAGACTTTCAGACCCATTTGTTTGTGCAATAATCAAATCCCAGTATTGGTGTCTTAGCCCTCACTGTATGCTCTTTGAAAGGCACTGGAATCAAAGTGCGCCCAAAACAGTAAAAGATGCCATCCCAGGACAACTGGCTCGTTCAAGTTTTGAGCTGTCGGCTGCAGAGCACACGGCACAGAAAGAATGAGAGACACCTCTCTGTGCAGTCATAGGGGCATGAAAAGGTCAGGTGGATCTTCACAAGGGAGGTGCCTGAACACATCCTCTCCATACCTAGGCTTCATGGGCACCAGTTGTCATTGGTAGAAAAGCGCCATCCTGGGCGCTAAAGATGTAGCAACTTCCCCTCGGAAGAGTAATGCTTCAGAGTCCTCAGCTGGGGATAGCCACCCCCCCCCCCACAACCCAGTTAAGCCCTTTACCCACTGACTTAGCAGGAACTGCGTCCTTTGTGTGCCTGTATTGAGAGCTCGCTGTCCATCACTCTCTCTTGTAAAAAAAAAAAAAAAAAACTGCAGAAAGTCATAAAACTCCTAAGGGGAGCTTTGGTGATTCAGAAATGCCAGCTGCATATCCAATATCCTTCTGTTCTCTGCTTAATATTTAAAGGAATTTTATAATCCTACCCTTATAAATCACCCAACTGGTCCCTGCCAAAGTTCCTAATTGGAAAATAATAAATGTTTTCAAATTATTAAGGGAGTTCTGTCTCTGGTGAGGATGGAGAGTGATACAAGGGCCGCGGTTTCTCACTGTAGCAGTGAGAACAAAGCCGCTCTCCTGCAAAGCTGTAACACAGTAGCAGATGCGAAGAGTGAGCTCAGTTCCAGACAGAGATGAGCAAGGAGCTACAGCCACAAGGTCCATACCTTAGACCAGGTACCAAGGCTGACTACACTGTTGTAGAAGAGGATACTTGTCCTCTGTGGAAGAAGGGGGCATGAGGAAAGACCGGTCAGGGTAGTGAGGGGGTGCATCAGGTAACAGTAGCTGCCTCCAAGCCTAATAACCTAAGCTCGAACCCCGAGAGGGAACCAACTCCTACAAGTTGCCCTCTGACCTCCACAAGTACACTATGGTGTGTACATGCCCTATCTATAAACATACACACACACATATGCACACATACATGCACACATACATGCACACACAAGCACACATACATGTATATACACATGCACACACATATGTACACATACATGTACACAAACATGCACACACATGTACACATGCATGAGCTCATGCATATACATACTAAATAAATAAAATGCTATGAAATAACAAGAAAATGATATTTATCTCAGTCAACATATTGCCACTTCTGGATTTTTTCTTTCTGAAGTACCAATGGACACAGGGCTGAAAAGCAGAGGCAGTTTTAGCCATTTCCCGGGATCGGTTCTCAGGGTTCCCCTAGAGTTGAATTTGTGAGTCATAACAACTCTGCTACAAATCATATCCCTCTGAGTACAAATCCTGAGAGGAGGTTGATTTGTCCTTCGGTCGCAGCAGCAGCAGCAGCAGCAGCAGCAGCAGCAGCAGCAGCAGCAGCAGCAAGGAAAGCTGAGAGTTAAGCCGCAGGACAAACTGAGAGTTCTTAAATCAAATCACACATAACATTCAAGGAAGCAGAGCTACAGTCCAGCCCTGACCCAACCCGATAAAGAAACGAAAAGAAAGTGCCACATGCCACCCCAACCCTACTAGCCATCTGACTGGAGAGCATTCTCTCAGTCTCTGAGGGAAAAAATGGTAAGAAGAAAGAAAAATGCCGGGGGTTGGGGATTTAGCTCAGTGGTAGAGCGCTTGCCTAGGAAGCACAAGGCCCTGGGTTCGGTCCCCAGCTCCGAAAAAAAGAACCAAAAAAAAAAAAAAAAAAAAAAGAAAGAAAGAAAAATGCCACATTTTACTCTCCGTTGCTCTTTGAAAGCCCATGAGTGACATATAACAAAAACACGTATGACACAGAAAGAAGGAAGTATATTGATCTGTGACCTGAAGGCAATCCTATTGATATGTGCATTGAAATTGGTTGACGAAATCTTCAAAATAGTTCCTATAAACTCACTGACATTTTTAAAGAAAAATTCTGGTTGAGTGGACAGGAAATGGTTGGTGTGCTTCATGAGAAGTTTAGGGGCTACCAAAAGGGCTCAGCAGGTAAAGGTACTTGCTGCCAAGCCTGACGACCTGAGTTCAATCCCCAGGACCCACTCAGTGGAAAGAGAGAACTGACTCAAGTTGTCCTCTGACCTCCACACAGGCACCAAGACATGTGTACACCTACACACATATATACACACACAAATATAAATAAATAATGTAATTTTTTATTTATTTTTCAACTTTATTTAAATAATTTGCTTACTTAATTAACGGAATATTGCGGGACTTTTCACCAGGACTTCTCCATTTGGGCCTCCGCATGGTAGGCTCCCTCACGATATAGAGGCTATGTCCTAAAACAAGTGTTCCATGGGACAGAAAGTAGACGCTCCCAGCTTCTATTGTTAAGTATCTGAACTTAACTCGAGAATGGAGACACAGATATCATTTACCAGTGAGAGGAAGGTCAAAGCACTTAGACCATTGTTGACCCCGCCCCAACCGGGGACTTAGTGAACCACCAGGGTCACCAAAGTCACTCAGTGGGTGCTTGCCATGCAGGCCTGACTATCCCAGTTCCATCTCCAGAATGCACATGATGGAAGGAGAGGCTGACTCCTGCGAGCTGTCGTCTTCCTGCCACACACCTACATGCTGTCTTAGTCACTGTTCTGTGGGTGTGAAGAGATGCCGTGACCAAGGCAACCCTTATACAAAGAAACATTTAACTGGGGGCTTGTTTACAGCTTCAGAGGTTTAGTCCACTATGAACATAGCAGGAAGCTGGCCGCACACATAGCTGGATCACTCACCGACAGCTACGACCTGATTGGCAGAGAGAGAGCAAGCCACTGGGCCTGGCATGGGCTTTGGAAACCTCAAAGCTCATCTCTAAGGGACATACTTCCTCAAATAAGGCCACGCCTACTCCGGCAAGGTCACGCCTACTCCGGCAAGGCCACACCCACTCCAGCAAGGCCACACCTCCTAAACATTCTCAAGTAGTGACAAGACCCAGCGACTAAGCATTCAAATATATGAACATATGGGGAAACATCTTATTCAAACCACCATACATGCACACCCAAAAATAAAGAAAGAAGCGTTAAAATGTTTAAGTAAAATGGATGCACAAACCTCGCTATATTAACACAAAGTATTTCAGTGCATCGGTCTTTAAAAACTGGACTGCCAATCTACACATATGATGTATTTTTTTAAACACTGTGTTTAGTACAAGAAGTCAGGCTAAATGGAGTAAACATTGAATCAATCCATTTACATGCAGTCCGAGATCCGTCAGAACTACTTTACAGCAGGAGAGTAAGAGTGGCTGCCTCTGGGGTGTTGCAGGTTGAAACGAGGCACGCAAGAGCTATGGAGATGAAATTTTCTCGCTCTTCATTTGCATGTTGGTTCTCTAGGTTTATACATGTGTCCAAACTCATTCGACCGTACGCGTATGATCTTTGAATTTTCTGCACATGAATTAAGCCAAAAATGAGTCAATCAAAATACCAACAAAACTACCCAAGCGCAGGCCCCTTCATGGTGCTGTCCTGACATTGATTTGTACAAACCAGCTATAAAAAAATATAATTAGGACATTTGGGAAATCTCCATTGTGTTCAGGTAGGAGATAAAAACATATTGATCTGTAAATCCCACAGATAGCCAAGTAGAAAATATGCATCTCATATAAAATATTATGTGTAGTGTGATCTTGTATCATTAGAAATATAACACACACTTATAAAGTGTGAGTATCTGTGGCATTAGTGTGGTATTCTTCATACCACGAGAATGCAATGTTTTGATTTTATATTTTTACTCGTATTTATTTTCTGATCTCACACCATGCACAAGAACTATTCCTATTAATAAGTCTATATGAGCAACTTGAATATTGTTTAGGAAAACAGTATCTATTTTTTTCCTAAAATTTATTTTAGTTACTTTTCTCATCTCTACAACCAAATACTTATCAAGAAGCAACTTCAGGGAGGAAGGATTTATTTTGGCTTACAGCTCAAAATAATAATAATAATAATAATAATAATAATAATAATAATAATAATAATAATAATAATACACTCTAGTATGGCAACCAAGGCGTAGTAGCCAGAAGGTGAGGTGCCTGGTCACGTGGCATCCATGCTCAAGACCAGAGAGAACAGGAAGTGGAGGCTCCCAGGACCCGCCCCCTCCAGCAACTCCACCTCCTAAAATTTCCACAACTTCCAGAACAGCAACATTAGCTGAGCCCTAAGTGTTCAAACACCGGAGCCCGCAGGAGAGGGGGATGGATTTTGCAGCCAAACCGCAGCACCTCTTCCCACAAATATTACATTCGTTTCCATGTTGGAACTGAACCTGAATGTATTGAGCACAGCATTTAATAGCACTCTACGGCGATCTTTAGTAACCCCTTAGTAAGACCGGTGAGCTGGCTCAGCAGGTAAAGATGCTGGCCAGGCAAGACTGACAGCCTGAGCTCCACACCCAGGGCCCAGGGAAAAACACACACACACACAACACACACACACACACACACACACACACGCATGCACACACGCATGCACGCACGCACGTGCACACGCACATACACGCACGCACACGCATGCACGCACGCACGCACGCATGCACGCATGCATGCACACACACAAATAAATGCTAAATTAGAAAATAAAAATGAGGGGTTGGGGATTTAGCTCAGTGGTAGAGCGCTTGCCTAGGAAGCGCAAGGCCCTGGGTTCGGTCCCCAGCTCCGAAAAAAAGAACCAAAAAAAAGAAAAAAAAAAGAAAAGAAAAATGAACTCTTACTAAATATTGCTCATTGTATTTACAGTTAGTTCTTGAAACTAAATCTTTGTAAGAATAGTGCTACAGGGCTGGAGGGCTCAGTGGTTAAGAGTACTGGCTGCTCTTCCATTGGTCCTGAGTTCAATCCCCAGCAACCACATGGTAGCTCACAACCATCTGTAATGGGATCTGATGCCCTCTTCTGATGTGTCTGGAGACAGCTACAGTGTACTTATATATAATAAATAAATAAATAAATCTTTTTTTAAAAAAAGAAGAATGGTACTACAGAGGCATGGGGAAGTCTGGGAAGAGTTGGGGGGGTGAATATCAAAATACATTGTACGGAATCCCCAAAGAATAAATTCAAAATATTATACTTACAAAGAAGAAGAAAGGCACCGTAACCATACCCATTTGCAGATGAGAAGACTGAGGCTCTGTACCGTCACCACGCCAGCCAAAGGCAGGGCCCCACTCCATCGCCCCTCTGGTCATACAGTCACTCTTGTGTTTATGCCAGTATGCAAGATCTCCTCCGTTCTCAAGGCACGGTTCCTACCCTGAAGACGCTCAGGTGTAGCGACAAGTGGAACAAGTCTCCCAGCGTTAGGAACTCACCGCTGTCCATTTGTGTGACTGGGATACTTAACAGGTGTGTGCGCACTGCTGCCCGACAGATGCGCCATCCCCCAGATGCGCTTTATCGGAGGGATACCGTCTCTTCATACAAAGCCCTTAACAGACTATAACTTCATGCTCCCACTGCACAACTTTATAAAATGCCCCGATAAGAGAACTGATATTTATGAAGGGTTATGTGAAGGAAATGAGCCCATCTATTTCTTTATAATCTAGAGCTAAAGCCCAGATCTTCAGAACATTGCAAGATCGGAACATATTATCTTGGCCTCCTGCAAAATTGCTTTCCCTGAGCTCAGCGTTCTGTCCTCTGTGCTTATTGGGGGATAAGTCAAGAAGACACTGCATGAATCCCACAAATGTGTTTGCAATTGAGAAGTCACCAGAGAACATTTTTATTTTGCCTCTCCCTATCCTATTGGTAAGTCGACGCTCCAGGGAGATCTAGGGTTTTTTGTTTTTGTTTTGTTTTCTCATTTTAATCAGTTGAGAATTCCATATAATGTATTTTGATCATAACCACTCCTCCCAGATCCATGCCCCCTCCCTACCCACACAACTTTGCATACTCCTTTTCTAATCCTTTAACCTGGTGGCTATCATTCTTCCCAATGCTGTGACCCTTGACTATGGATCCTCATGGTGTGGTGACCTCCTATCATAAATTTATTTTCATTGATACTACATAACTGTAATCTTGCTACTGTTATATATTGTAATGTTATTATCTGTGGTTTCCCGACAGTTTTAGGTGACCCTTGTGAAAGGGTCGGTCTACCCTTGTAGAGGTCGCGACCCACAGGTTGAGAACTAGTATTTTAACCTGTCAAGAAAAGTTTACGATGCTCTTATATTCTTGGGTATGTGATCTTCCACTGAAATTTGCCTCCACCTTTCAAGAAGAAAAAGGTTCTGCTTCTCCTAACATCTATCAACTTCCCAAAACTCCCCAACCGGGTAAGGGGGGTGTTGATGCCCACCTCCCATCACCGTACTGTGGTTTTTGTCTGGCTTGAGCTCACAGAGCTTGTGCGTGCTATCATCACTGCTGTGAATTCGTATGTGTAACTGCCCCACTGTGCCCAGAAAAGCAGTTCCCTTACTCACCTGCTGCCTCCGGGTCTAAAAGTCTTTCTACCCCCTCTTGTGCAACGCCTCGGGAAGAAGCGTATGATACAGATGTCTCATTTAAGTAAAGCTGAGAACTCTACAGTCGGGCTCATTCCCCATACCTTAAGTGGTTGTGAGCCTCAGTGCTAATCAGCTTAGCTGATAAGGGTTGGCTCTCTTTTAAAATTAGGTTCCAGCTAAAATCATATTTCTTAAGGACTTTCCTTAGCACCTGCTTTGTTACTTCAAAACAATTTTTTAAGCAATGTTTCCCACATTCCTCTCTTCCCAGCATCATCGATAACAATGGGTTACATCTAGTCTTCAGAAGGCATTGTTGAAGAGTTTACGTATTGCTCTGAGGTTGGATAATTGACCTAATTTGCCCAAGGTCATAGAGGGTTGTCCCCCGCCCCTTTACTTTACAATATTCTCTCTGCAGACAAATGTGTTTTATTTTTCTCACCGCGCCTGCCAGGTGGTTCACAGGCAGAATTCTTACCCATCCTAACAGCTCTGCGGGATACCCTCACCTGTAAACACGCATGCTGTTTTCCTCTGTGGTTCTGATTCTACATTACATTTTGAAATATCTTTTTTTCTTGTCCCAAAATGGATAGACATCAACGAAAAATAAAAGAAGGCTCCAACCCAAGTTTGAGATCTAGATAAAATTCCCAGTGTGTGCGTGCAAGCAACTTCTACATTCTTGGTAACAGGAAATGCAGAATCAAAAAAACCAAAAAACAAAAAACAAAAAACCTCTGTATTTCACTAAAATTTGATAAGCTACAAAAAGATACATCTAACTTTTGAAAACAAAGGTATGAATGGAATTGATTTAAACAAGAGAATGTTTGGACAAGAAGAAGGAGAATATTTTACCTAACCTAACGAACAAATTCAATGGGTTCCGAGCAGAGGAGAGGAGATAAAAGAATGTATGTCCAGGAGTTTGCCATTGTACTGCCCAGAGCTTCTCTTTTTAAAGTGGTTTTTCTCCTGCAGAAGCCAGAAAAGCAATAAACTTAGCAAGGTGCACAGAAGCATTCGGGAGCCCAACCACAAAAACCACTTGCTAGAACGTGCTAACACGACGCCATGCCTGCCCTTCCTTGTCTTTGTTGCAGGGCACGGTGCTTCAGCGACGACAAACTTTTATTTGTAATCATTCACAGCCAATTCCAGTTTACTACTGAGGTGAGAGTTTAGGTTGACAACCAAACCAAAGCTCCTTCACGCCACGGAATATTTCTCAACTTTGACTCTTATCGCGCACGCGCGCCTGCGTCAAAAAAGGATGAGATCCGTCTCCACGGGGGATGGATGATGGTCTCTGTTAAAAGTAAACCTCGCTGCCCTTGGATACCGTTTCTTCCTTCCTTTCTTTTCTTATTTATTTACCGAGATGAGGTTTTGCTACATAGCTGTGGCTGACTAGTAACTCTGTACATAAATCAGGCCGACCTCACACAGAGATCGGCTTGGTTCTGCCTCCCAAGTAAAATCCTACGATCCCGTGCCCTGCGATTTATCAAGATGCTTATTGCTGATGCTTCTTCTAAAAGTCACGTTAAAGACGAGATCAACACTATCTCATCCACATGAGAGTTGAGGACCCATTTGACCCTTCCCTGGGCAAAGGTGTTACACAGACAAGGCCATTTCTGACTTGTGTCTGAACATAGGGGGCTCTGGTTTTGAGGGGGGGAGGCTGTATGTTTTAGTTCGTTAATGCTGCTACAGACTGAGTGGCTGAATCAACAAAAAGGTATGTCCTCACCGTCTTGGATGTTAGAAGTCCCAAATCCAGATGTCAGACAGCTGGTTTTCCTAAGAGTCTCCAGATGACAGAGTCTGTCGTCTCCTTGTCTTCTCGTGATCTTCCATTTAGTGTCTGCATTCACTGGAGGATTAGGGACTTCTAATGGGGGTTGGGGATTTAGCTCAGTGGTAGAGCGCTTGCCTAGGGACTTCTAATGATCCCATATTAACATAGTTACTTTTTTTTTTAAAAAATGTTGTTACATTTATTTGTTTATTGGGAATGGGTGAACCACAGAACACATGTGGAGGTCAGAGGACAATTTGCAGGAGTCGGTTCTCTTCCCCAGTGTGTGGATCCCAGGGAGCAATCTCAGGTCATAGGTCATCAGGCTCACCAGCAGCTGCTTTTACCCACTAGGCTACCTTGCCATCCTATAACTTACTTCGTTAAGGGTTCTTTAAGGATACTGTCATGACTGGGGAGATAGATCTGTGGGTACAGTGATTGTAGGGTCCTCGTCAGTTCAGATAGTCAGAACCCCGTGTAAAAGCTTGACACAGCCAATCCATGGAGCATACTGGCCAGCCAGTCAAGCATAACAAACAAACATAACACACAACAACATAACATAAACACATACTGCACACAAAATAAAAGAGATGTGCTGTCTCCACACAGGGTCATATTCTGAGGTGCTGAGATGAGAACTTTCAACATGTGCACTTGAGGGACACTTTGTGGCCCCACAATGGTGTATCTGGCCACTCATACAAACACACACACACACATGTCGTATTCTGATATAAAGATATATAGATATGTATAGATAGATAGATAGATAGATAGATATAGATAGATAGATAGATAGATAGATAGATAGATCCCTGTTTTCCAACTCAATTGACATAAAGTGCCAAGTGAAAAAGTATCCCAAACCATCTCCATCACAGTAACAGAAGAAATGGCATTAATTTCTGGGTACTCTACAAGGCAAGAACAAGCTGAGAGGAGCTAAGTCTGGGAACAAGTGAAAAAGACAGCCACCATCCCCAGAAAAAAAAGTAAAATTTGTGGTCCTCTTAACTGAATATGCAAATATCAGAATAGTTAGAGCTTTATTCACACATCCCCAAAATACACTTTGAGTAGAGACAAGTTGATTGCTAGTCTATACATTTCTTTCTAATCATTAATGATTCTTTTCCCTATCTGCAATATAGTTCCAAATGTATAAGACCACAAGTGAAATCTAAATTATTCATAATTGTTCCATTAAAAACATGTTTTAAAATTTATTTTCTTTTGTGTGTACACCTGCTTGTGCACCATGTGCTTGCAGTACCCAAAGAGACCAACAGAGGGCATTAGATTCCCCAGAACTGGAGCAATAGGCTGGGGTGAGCTACTTATGTGAGTGCTGGGTACTGAACCTAGGTCCTTGAATGGGTGGCTAGTGGAGCTGTCTCTCCAGTCCCCAAAAGATGATTTTTATGGCATTATCCATCAATTGCTTCCTAACCTTTTTTTTTCTCATAATCAATACCATCAACCATTCCTAACACAAAACTAGTTTTTCCCATTTTTGTTATTAAAAATGTACTCAGGGGCTGGAGAGACGGCTCAGCGGTTAAGAGCACTGACTGCTCTTCCAGAGGTCCCGAGTTCAATTCCCAGCAACCACATGGTGGCTCACAACCATCTGTAATGAGATCTGAAGCCCTCTTCTGGTGTGCACGAAGACAGCTACAGTGTACTCACAAAATAAATAATTCTTTTTTTAAAAAAATGTACTCAGAAAAATCAATCTTTTCATTACACGACTTTCTGATATCCAATCCCCTTAATGAAAAAGGTGGCTGCCAGACATTTGAGTTTCATGTGTTTAGTGTGGCGGTGCACAAGGCAGTTCTAGGAGTCCCAGCAGAGTCCTATAGACCTCCCTCTCTCAACAGGCTGTGCTCAGTGCTTTCGGGTGACACGGTGTATTCTGATTGGCAGGGGTCATTCTTTCCTTCCTATCCCCAACTTTCCTCCTAAAATAAGTGCAAACTCTGGCCCTAAGTTTCTTTTCAAAACAACACTAGGTTGGCCTAAACTTTTCAGTAACAGTATAGAAACTAAAACTGGAGTCTCGAGAGGTGATTCAGTGGTTCAGAACGCTGTCTGCTCTTCCAGGGGACACAGGTTCAATTCCCAGCACCCACATGAAGAATCCCAACTATCTGAAACTTCAGTTCCAGGAAATTCGATGCCCTCTTCTGGACTGCTCGGGTACTACACACATGTGGTGCGCAAGCATACAAAACACCCATACTCATAAAGTATTAAATAAATAGATTTTCCAAAACAATTAAAACTAAAAATGATCTGAAGGCTCCTAGGGGCTTTTGCCAGCCTTATACCCGCCTGCCTCAGGTCAAGGCTAGACCAACTTCCATTCTCCACCAGCAGGAACATTCTTGAGTAGAAAATTCTCAGAATGTACTGACGCTACCCAACAGATTAAAAGGTCAATATGCTTAGTAAATAAGTTTGAACTGTAACCTTGTTGAGATAACCTGCGCCCCTAAAAAGTATAAAAACTGCTTATAATAGCCATTTGGGATCACCTTCTAGTCACTCACCTTAAGGGACTAATTGAAGGTCGACCCTGACACACTGGAAAATAAACCTCTTGCTTTTGCATCGATCTGCATCTCGGTGTCTCACTCAGGAGTATCTTGAGATAAGTACCACTGACCGAGGGTTGGGGTCTCAAAGATCTTAAATATTTCTCTCTACTGCATGGGTTATAGCCAGTTGTCTTCAAAAGAGCCTCCCTATTGCTGGGATTACAGATGTAGGTCACTGTGTCTTACTTCCTTATATTCTTTAGTGGGATTCATGTCTGCATTCCAGCCAGACGATAAAGGTGTATAGCCTGCCTGCACTCCAGCCAGATCACACAGGCATAGAAGGTCTTTGGATGCGATCCTTTGTCAGAGCAACCATGTTGCTGTATTAAAATTCCTCTACAATAACTCAATTAGGAGAACATTTATCCAGTGTGTGCAAACCCTTGAGTTCAGTTCCCAAAACTGTAACCCAGGAGCAGTGGGGTACACCTGGAATCCCAGCCCTCAGGATGTGAGAAGGTTCAGAAATCCAAGGCCATCCTCTACTACGTAACAAGTTTGAGACCAGCCTGAGACATGAGACCCCACCTGGAAAATGAGAGAGGGAAGAGAGAGAAAGAGAAAGCAAAAGAGCTAAAAAATGATTTATACTAAAATAAATTAAACACAATAAGCAAGCTTCATTCTAGACAGAGATATCTGAAATATTTATATGCACATATGTGTGTGCATGTCCATGTGTAAGTATGTGTATGCATTATCAAAAGTGCACATGTGGAAGACAGACTACAACCTTGGGTATAAATTCTTGCAGAACTATTTTTTTTCTAACTTTTCTGCTGAGTAAGTAAGAACAAGAGATTCGCATAAGAGAATTATATCATTAAGTCAGTCTTTGTATCCCAAGGAGGGAAAATGACTGAGTTTTGGGTCAACATGGTCTACAAAAGACTATTTTGTTCCATTTTTGGTTTTTTTTAACTGATATCTGTATTGAGAATTTGGCCTGATGATTCACTATTCACAGACTTAATCCTCTTACTGCCTCTTGGAGTAGAAAACTCAACACCCAAACCAGCTGACTGAGTGGTTGGCAGGTGAGAAAAAGCTGGGACGCTGGTCGCTCTGAGTCTGGCTCCTTTGGTTTCACATGATGATAACTCATTTTCCAGCAGAAAATATGGTTTTGTTCTCCCTTTAATTTTTTTTAACATTTAATGTGTGTGTGTGTGTGTGTGTGTGTGTGTGTGTGTGTGTGTGTGTCCGCAAGTAACACAGAACTATTGTGAAGATCAGAGGAAAACTTGGAGGGTTCATCTCTCTTCTGAAGATCCTGGGAATCAAATGGAAATCATCCTTAACCCACTGAGCCATCTCACCAGCCCCAAATTTGGTTTTTATTTATGGCTAAATAATACCTCGCTGTGGGTATATAGACTACTTTTTTATCCATTTGTCTGATAACCTAGCTATTGTGGATATTACCACAAGAAGCAGGAGGAAGAGCCTGTTCCATGGTATAGCTTTGCAAAACCCAAATTGAACTATGACCAAAAGCTACTGTTATAGGAGGGACCCTGTGCTGGGTAAAAATGTGCCTGGCACAGTCATCACCAAGCTCAGTCATGGATGAGAAGAAGCCTGGAGATGCCTGGTCCAGCACAAGCACAGTGCAGTCACGGCACCTGGTACCGTCAGTCAAGTGTGCTCTCAACGGTGGGCTCTGTTTTTAAAAGATCTTAGTGGGCACTTCCAGGGTTCCTCCATCATCAGACACATGTAAAGATGTCATAGGGACTTGGAAGCAAACTTTGTCCTTTGCTGTGACATCTCAAACATGGCAAGAGAATGATGGGAATTCTGCAAAACGTATTAACCAAGCTTCTGCTTTCTTAAGTGGACTGTGCGGGACGTAATTTAGCATTTGATAGCTTCTTGCACACCTCAGCTTGTAGGATTAATAACGAGACCCAGGGATTCCATGACCATGCCCTCCAGGACTTGGTCACGTGTGTCAGCTCTCCTGTCAGATAATATAGATCTAATAAAGCTGTTGGTAACATTTTAGTCGTCTTTTGTGACCACCACCCTGCTAAGCCATCAGATGACCACTTGCTACTGATTTCTACATCTCTACAAATCACACACCTATTTATTTTTTTAAAAAATTTGTTATTGACTCAACAAGTGGACAGAATGGTGTGAATGAATGACTTCTGTACAACCACGCAGTTACTGTCATGATGATTCACTGATACGCCAGCCACATACCCTCCCCCACTAAAAGATCAGAATAAATTTCCTAGATACCGTGTTAATTCCTCTGCAAATGTTTAGGTATGCCTTGTCTTAAAACTAACATCATAACTAGAAAGGGTCCACGGTGGTATAAGTAAGCATTTGCAATCATTTATTTTCAAATATTCAGTCAGTGTCCCCCCCCCTTTTTTTGTCCATTGGGTTCATAAACTGTGCGTTTGTTTCTCAACAAACAGCCAAACAATCCTTAAATTTCAAGTCTGTCATGTAACACTTTCATCCTGGATTAAAGCCTTCTGCCCTTGGGGTGAGGCTCAGTAAATCAGGAGATGTTAGAAAGTGAAACAATACAATGTTCTACACAGGAAGTAAATGAATCAAAGGCTTCAGGAAGTTCCTGAAAGTGATCAGATTCACAAAGCCCCGCCCCCCTCTCCAAGCATATATGAGCTGTAAGAACTGCTGAGAGATACTCTCAGACAAGTCCAGCAGCCCACAATAAGCAGAGGCCAACTAAGCAGCTGAAAGAGACACAGACCAACTGAGCTACATGAAAAGGACCCTTTCCAACCTAAGAGATTGCACAGTGTGCTCCAAGAACTGTCGTCCCTGCTAGAATGGGCTTTTGGTGATAAAGCTGCCTTTTGAGTCATCTCTGATCTTACAAGTAATCCTTCATCCATTTTCCTATAAATAACCCCAGTATGACTCACTGGTTCACAAAGCTGAGATTTGGTAGTATCCTCACTTGGGTATAATGTTAATCCCAGTCCTGGTGTGAGTAGACACTTTATATCTCCCCAAGAACAGTGTCCCACAGATATGAATAAGGTCTCTTATAAACTGTCTTTCTTCTATCTCTTTCTGTCTTCTTGGATAGCTACCTATCTGTTGACTGTACCAGGTCATATGTCTTGAAGAGTTTCCACCTGATGGAGTCCACCAGCCTTGGCTCTGCTAAGGCATCTTACTATATATGCATCTGGCAGTACATGTTAGACCCATGCCCTTGAGCAAATGCTCCAAGAGATTTTTCACAGAGAGCTCACGAGGGAAAAAGCGAGCCCAGATATTTCAAAGACTCATTGTTTTGATGCTAGGCTTGTGCTTGACTGTCACTTAGCTACACAGGATACAATATTTATTCCCCATGCTTCTCCTGGAATGTCTTGATTTTGTTACCTCAAGGTTCTTTTATAATATATTTTTGCTATTAATACCAACAAGTCTAATGCCAAACATGGTTCTTTTTTTCTTAATAAATGACTTAAAGGCTAGAGATATTGCTTAGTTGGTAAAATTTTTGCCTTGCAAGCACAAGGATGTGTATTTAATCCCCAGAACCCAAACACACGAGAAAAAAAAAACCTAGCATGGCAGGATGTGTTTATAATTTCAGCGGAAGGGAGGAGGAGACAAGTGAACCTCTGAGGCTCACTGGCCACATAACCCAGCTTACTTAGCAACTCCAGCCCAACAAAAGCAGGAGGAGCCAGTGCGGTGACTCCTTAGGTAAAGAAATTTGCCAAGCCTGAGGAGGACCTGAGAGTAGTCACTAAAATCTGTATGGCGGAAGGAGAGGACCACGTCCTAAAAATGTCCCTCTGACGTTCACACCTAGGCCATAGCGTGCACATGTGTGCATATACACGCATTCAGTGATATAATAAGCATTTTAAAGAATGGTACATTAGTTAAAAGGAAATTAAAAAACCAGAATAGTGCTTGAGGAACAACAGCCTTGTGCACACACATGAATATGCACCAACGCACATCTCTCTACATGCACATGCTTCCCCAGCCTTTGTTTCCTGGATGCTCAAAGGATTCCCCATCATTAACGTCTAACGGTTTTACCAGAATATAACTCCAAGTTGACCATTCTGACCGGCTTTCTCCTGTTTGTTATGCGCCCTTTCAATAGGTGTAGATCCTCTCATCCTTCCATTTCACGAAATATCTCTCTTTCTTTTCTTTGCTTTTTTACTACTTGGGGATCAGCCCAGGGTCTCGCACATGAGAGGCAGCTGCTCATCTGCTGAGCTGCCTCGCAGCCCTGGGCAATCTTCCTTAAATGACACCCTTCGTTGCACTCTTTTGTGTTGTGTGTCTTCTTCAAAAAGTTCAAGAATATTGAATCTTCACTGCCTGCTCTGTTTCTCAAGTTGCTGTTGAGCTGAATCCTGGAGCGTGGGCTAACCTGATGCGATGGGGGAAAGATTACTGTGAAGACCATTCTAGGAGGCCGGAGCCATGCACCCAAGAACAGAGGCTCTTCATTTGAATAGCCAGAGCTGGTGACGGAGGTTGGCTATATGGTAAGTGTACAAAATGTGGAAAGTAAATCAGACTGGAGTGACAGGAACTCTTCCTAAAACGCTTTGATGACCAGTCAACGTGCTCTGAAATTTTTTGAAAGCTAATACAAATTTTAAAGTACACAGAAATCCTTTATAGCTCTCGCCATGGTGCCGTAGGAAAAACAAACTGAAATCAAGACGCTGACCCAGCTTACCTTCTGTGGCTGTGATAAACACCATGATCAAAAAATAACTGGTGGAGAATAGGGTTTGTTCTCGCTAACAAGTGATAGTACATCGCCGAGGGAACTCAAGGCAGGATCTTGAAGCAGAAACGGAAGTGGAAACCATCATGAAACACTGCTCATTGGCTTGCTCCATCGGGTTCGCTCAGCTAGCCTTCTTACACATCCCAAGCTCATTGGCCCAGAGATAGTCCCTCCCAAAGTGGGAGAGACTCTCCTACATCAATAAGCAAGAGCTTCACAGACAGGGTCACAGGCCAATGGGCAATGGGCATTTCTTTAGTTGCGGTTTCTTCTTCCCCCAGGTAATTAAGTTTATGTTAAGAGGACAACTGAGGAGGTTGGGGATTTAGCTCAGCGGAAGAGCGCTTGCCTAGCGAGCGCAAGGCCCTGGGTTCGGTCCCCAGCTCCGAAAAAAAAGAACCAAAAAAAAAAAGAGGGGCTGGAAAGGTGGCTCAGCGGTCAAGAGCACCGACTGCTCTTCCAGAGGTCCTGAGTTCAATTCCCAGCAACCACATGGTGGCTCACAGCCATCTGTAATGAGATCTAGTGCCCTCTTCTGGTGTGTCTGAAGACAGCGACAGTGTACTTATATACATAAAATAAATCTTAAAAAAAGAGGACAACTGAATTTGACTGGGGCAGACACTAAATGTGAAAAAAACAAAACAAAAAACAAAAACACAAGCAAACAAAAAACCCACACACATTGAATACATATTGAAATATATGTATTGAAACATATAAATATTAAAATATACTACATAGCTCATACATATGTAAAATGATGACATTAATCAAAACAATTTCCAGCGTTTAAGGAGATAAAAATGTTCATGACTGTTTTAATCCTTATGTGCTGTATCCAGGTACAAAATGATCACACTGTAAACCTTATACACTTAAACACTTATACAGTTAGTTGATTATCAGCGTCAGCAAGAGCAAAACTGAGAATAGTGGTGCAGAGATTTTTAGGGTTTAAACGCTGTTTAGAAATAGTACAGATACTAAATGTAGGTCTCATATGATTGTGGTAAAAGGAAAGAGGCAGGCGTGATGAAGCCTGGTTTCAAGAGAATATGTTTCTGTCTTCGACCAAGACAAGAAAATAACAGGTAGAAATAAATAAAGCAAACAATTATCCAGGGATGCTCAAAGGGAAGAGGCAAGTGAAGATGGGGAAGCTTCGGGCAAACGGGAGATGTTTCTACAGACAGACAAAAACCACCCTGGCCACTATTATGAAGGAGACAGAATCACATGTGCGGAACACTAAAGTGTGGATCTGAGAGCCCATGGTAAAGATTTTCCAATCCCTGGAACCTTTCAAAGGCGGGGACTAATGGGAGGTTTTAGTTCACTGGGAACCCCTGAAGCTCCGTGGACTCTAATGCTGTCTTGTTTGCTTCCCAGGCATGAAGTGAATGGTTTTGTTATGTCAGGACAGACTGTCTTAGTTAGGGTTCTACTGCTGTGAAGAGACACCATGACCAAGACAACTCTTATAAAGGAAGACATTTGATTGGGACTGGCTTACAGTTTCAGAGGTTCAGTCCATTCTCATCATTGTGAGAAGTGTAGTAGCCATACAGGCAGACATGGTGCTGGAGGAGCCAAGAGTTCTTGACATGAAGGCAGCCAGAGAAAACTCTTCCACAGGCAGCCAGAGGAGAATGGAATCCCACCCTGGGTATAGCTTGAGCTTATATATGAGACCTCAAAGCCCACCTCCACAGTGACACACTTCCTCCAACAAGGCCACACCTCCTAATAGTGCCACCCTGTATGGGCCAAGCATTCAAACACAAGAATCTATGGGGCCATACCTGTTCTAACCATAACAGAGACCCAAAGCAGGGCATCAGAACCTCTGAGACAGTAAGTCAAACTAAACCTTTCTTCTCCAATAAGCTGTTCATCCCAGGCATTTGTTACAGTGACAGAAAGCTGATTGACTCCCAGAGAAAAAGGGAGGCCCTTGAAGAAGAGATAACAGGTGGAAGAGAGATGGGTCAAGAACAACAGGATTGGAGTCACATTCAATCAGAAGAAAATATTTCTTTTCCTGATATGGGAATTAATTAGGAATTGATTAGGAATTAATTAGGAATGTCCATCCCCTCATGTGCAATGAACATCACAACCAGTACTTCAGCACACTCTACTCTCAGATCCTTACAAGCAAACATCTCTGCTGATACTACTGGGTACGCTCTGCCTGTGTGCATGTCCTAAAGTTCTTATTCACTCACTCTTGGACAACTGCAGTGTCCCAACTTCTCAATCCAAAACAAATAGCTAAGAGTTAAAGTTTCCACTATGTCTAGAAATCAAATGTTTTCCCACAAAAGTCGTTCCCTAAGTAAATGGACTGAAATATTTGTGGGTAATATAGGAGGTCTGACATTTTCTTACAGGTCTGTGGGTATGTACATGTGCATGTGTGGTGTGTGTGTGTAGGTCAGAGGTCAACCTCAATTGACCCTCTGTAGGCATCATCCACCTTATGTGTGTGTGGATGCGTGTTGTTTCTTTGTTTGTTGAGATAGGGTCTCTCAAGGGTCTGGAGCTCACCAAATGGGCTCTGTCTGTGAGCCCCAGAATCCCACCGTCCTACACCTCCCCACAACTGGGATTATCAGCATGTGCTACCATCCTGGCTGTTTCACACAGATTCTGAAGATAGAGCTAAGGTCTACCCTACATGGCAACCTCTTGACCCACAGAAGAATATCTCCAGATCCTGACTTCTTTTTTAAATCAGTGAAACAGGATTGCATATCCATGGAAGCCGGGTAACAGAACTTGAAAACACAGGATCTATTGTCTCTACCTCTGTGTGCCCTTGGCATTTTTATCAACTAAACAGTTTTTAAATGTTTTAAGAAAGCAATTCTCAAGTATATGTGCTCATTCACAGCGGTCCTTGGTTTCAAACCTAAGAGGAAAAGACTCTCGATGTATGAACTTCAATTGTTGCTGTTATCACCGCCAAATCTTGGGGATTCTTTTTATGAAAGATTAAAATTTCAGAGACTAGAAAGATGGCTTTGCAAATAAAAGCATGTTCCAAACAAGTCTGATGACCTGAGTCTGATTCACAGAATCTACATAAGAAGCCTGATGCAGAGGTGCACATCTGTAATCCCAGAACTCCTACAAGAGGTACACATCTGTAATCCCGGAACTCCTACAAGAGGTTAACATCTGTAATCCCAGAACTCCTGCAAGAGGTACACATCTGTAATCCCAGAACTCCTACAAGAGGTTAACATCTGTAATCCCAGAACTCCTGCAAGATGTACACATCTGTAATCCCAGAACTCCTACATAGAGGTTAACATCTGTAATCCCAGAACTCCTACAAGAGGTACACATCTGTAATCCCGGAACTCCTACAAGAGGTTCACATCTCCAATCCCAGAACTCCTGCAAGAGGTACACATCTGTAATCCCAGAACTCCTACAAGAGGTTCACATCTGTAATCCCAGAACTCCTGCAAGAGGTACACACCTATAATCCCAGAACTCCTACAAAACAGTAGGCAGGGGCTACAGATTCACCCAGAAGTTCCTAGTTCTAGTGTGGAGGTTTGAATGAGAAGTTTCTCCCAGAGCCTCAGCATTTGAACATGTGGTTTCCAGTTGGTGGTGCTGTGTGGGGAAGTGGCACAGCCTTGTCTGAGGAAGCATAAAGCTAGAGGCAGGCTTCGAGAGCTTAGAGCTTTGTCACTCTTTCTGTTTCTGCAGTGGAAGCTGTGATCTCTCAACTTCCTGCTCTGGTTCCTGCCACTCTGCCTTCTCTGACATCATGGACTCTCTCCCTCTGGAACCATAAGCAAAGCAGACTCTCCTTTCTGTAAGTTGCCTTTGTCGTGGTGTTTGACCACAGCAACAGAGAAGTAACTGGGAGCCAGGCAACCAGGAAAAACAAGGGAGATCTCAAGGTCAAAGGCAAGAACCAATCTACAAAACTTGACCTCTGACCTCCACACTTGTCATGATACACACATACAATAATAATAATAATAATAATAATAATAATAATAATAAATTTTTCTAAAGACTGAACACAATAGAATTGGAAAAGCCATTTTTGTTGCCCAAAATTTCAGTACTAATTTGCTAAATATTTCTTTTATTTTACCAAGAAACCTTATCACCAAAAGTTACTAAAACATCTTGATTTTAAGCTTCTCTTTCAGGATTTGTATTCTCTCTCTCTCTCTCTCTCTCTCTCTCTCTCTCCCTCTCATTCTCATACACACAAACACACATGAGCATATATATGCTTTGCTGTATGATTTTTACCAAAAGAAATCCCTCCTGGTCATGCATACAGGAAAGTCTATCAACATTCGAATGGATATACATCGTTAGGGAAGCCAGTGAGAACATGCTTCTTAACTGCTCTAAAGCCTCTAAAACAGCTACGCCCTGTGTGTAGCAAGAGGCAGAAATCTCTGTAGGCCAACATCATCTAGAACAAATTTTAAAAGATGAGGCTGGGGCAGCGGGTGGGCAGCGAACCATGCTCAACTTGCTTGGAGAGGTACCAGCTTGAAAAGAGCATTGTCAGGCTGAAAGAGCGTTTGTCTCAGTAAATATTCTTCTTCATCCCTGAACCACTGGAGCATGAGGAGATGGACACGGACCGCACACTGGAAGTCTCTGCCGAGTACTCATAATGCACGGGCTGGAAAACTCTCCATCTACCTGGTCTTTGTGGGAAGTGCAAGCTGATGAGGAGGGGCTAAAAGGAGGGAGAGGCCTCCACTTCTGACCAAACTGAAACTCTCACCAAGGAAAATCTTTGGAAGATGGATGAAGTACAGGGAATGTGTGGGACGCTACGAAAGGCACCTATGGCCCGAGGAAGCTCGCACTGCTTGTGATGTAGAAGTGAGGTCAACTTCAGGTAGCGGATGCCAAGCAAGCATGTGCTCAATCATTAGCTACACCCATAAAAGGGATGGTATAGTGCGCATACGCGCTGGAGATCCGGGACACATGCTCTCCCAGTAAGCTATACCTCGGGCCCCAAAGGGTTTCCTTTTTAATATCTGAAATAAAAGGGAAGCGTGTGCCAATTATTTTAATGAGGCCAGGCTAACTTTCTTATTAAAACGTGAAATGGATCTTGCAAGAAAAGTGAATTATGAACCAATAGTCATCATGAACATAATCACAAAACTGATTTCAATATAATTTTAACTTTTATTTTAAAAAAGATAATAGGCTGCAGCCAAATGGAATTCATCTCAGGGTTCAAGGTTGATTCCATATTGGGGGATGGAGAACTAACCAATATTTAAAATTGGGGGTGGGAGGGGCACACATAACCTTTGCATAGATTTCAGAAAAGCACCGAAACTTCACCATTTAAAAAGAAAAGTGCACAGTGGAATCAGGAGCATGTTACTTTGATTTGATATTGAAGTTCTACAAAATACCTATATAAAAATTACATAGTAGTGAAGTATTGAAACCTTAGTTCCAAAGGACCCGCCCCGGCTGCTTCTGTTCCTTATTGTAAATTAGGTCTCATGCTGAGTGTTAAATAAGTAAGAGACCTACCAACATCTAAGAGTGAACAGCACAAGCCACTGATTGGTCAGCCATAACCTTGTCTGTGGCAAATCCAAATATAACCAGAGACACACTTTTAAAATGAACTGAATCAAGCGAGCCTTCTCACTCGATAGGAAAAGTTTGTATTGTTATTTACCAGAAAAGAGTGGAAAGGCATTTTCACCTGTTTACTTGTGTGTGGCATATGCATGACTTTGCACACGTGTGGGAACACATATAGAGTCCCTGTGCACCTGTGTGTGCTCACGTGAAGGCCAGAGGCTGACTGTCTTCCCCATCACTTAACCACCTTAGACTCAGAAGCAGGGTCTCCCTCAATCATGGAGCATGTCAGTCTGTAGTCTAGCCAGCCCACTCCAGACATCCCCTACCCCGACTTCTCAGTTACAGGTGGGCTGCCACACCCAATTGTCATTTACTCCATACTGGGAATATGAACACTTGTTATCGGGCTCACCCAGTGGGTGGTTTACCCACACGGCATCTCCCAGCCCCCCCAGAAATGGATTCTTGACCTCAGAGTCACAAAAACATGAAGAAGGTGAACAAATTGAGTATTCTTTGGTATCCGCTAAATTGGGCATGTTCAATTCTTCACAAAACACTGAACACGTCATTGAGAGAGAATATTAGAAAGGCAAACAACCAATATTCATGTCTATGAACTTCAAAGCAAAATATTAGGAAGATAATATTTCCCTTGAAACCAATACAAGCCTTTAGTAAAACCTGTACCTGAATTCTTACACTGTGGGAGTTGAGTCGCTGCAAAGTAAAATGCCTATGTGAGTGTAAAAGCCCACAAACACCCAAGACAACTTTGCAAATGAGCAGAGCTGAAGACCTCCCACGACTAGACACTGAGACTTGTATTCTAAAAGCACGGAGTTGAGATAAGGCAGCACGACCCAAGGACAGAAAAGGATTCCAACTCCAAAGAGCAGAGAGTCCAGAAGCAGGACTCCAAGGATAGGCACTCGTGGACTTTAACAAAGGTGATGCTTCAGGGATAAGCAAGAAAGAACGAGCATTTCAATAATAGGTGCCACATCCCTTGGACTTCAGTGTGGAGGGAAAAGAAAACTGATGTGTGACCTTTCCTTACACAATACACAAAGAGCGTTCAGAGATTTCTGAAGATCCAAAGAGCAGAGGTAAAAATAATAAAATTTTTATGATAAAAAACTCCAGAGAGAATATTCACGACTTCGGGGGAGCGATGACAAGCGATTTCTTATGTAGAAGAGTTTTATATAAATGTGCACATGACCACTAAAACAGGGACAACATGACAAAAATGCACTTTACTTAAAACAGAAATCCAGGTGGCAAAAAAAAAAATCAATTAGTATTTGTTGCACCTCATCAGTCATCAAGAATATACAAAAGGGTCCAGAGAGATGTTCAGTGGTTAAAAGATAGCTGAGAGGGACCTGAGTTCGAATCCCAGCATGCACAGGGCAATTCACAATGGCAAGTAACCCCAATTCTAGAGGACACAAAACTCTCTTCTGGCATCTATGAACATCAGACACACATGTGGTACATACACATATGTGCAGGTAAAACACTCACACATAGGAAATAAAATAAAAAATATTAAAATTATGATATATCGCCATGCAAAGTGACTAGAATCACAAGAAGAGTAGCAACAATAAATAATACTAACCCTGACCTCCAACCACGCTGGAGAGGAACCGGAAACAACCCACACTGATGGAGGAAGTTGCAATTAGTACAGGTACACTGGGAAAACTGCTTGGCCAGATCGGATAAACTAAAATCATTGTGTGTGTTATTGTACACTCATAAGTAATATGATAAATATCATGAGCTGTGCTTCTCACTAGAAAAGAAATGAGAGACACGAGGTTGGAGAGATGACTCGGTGGTTAAGAGCACTGGCTACCTTTGCAGAGGACCTGGGTTTGATTCCCAGCACCCACACAGCAGTTCACAGCCATCTATAATACCAGTTCCAGGGAATCTGATGGCCTCTTCTGAGCTCCGTGCGCACCAGGCGCAGACATAGGCAGGCAGGCAAAACCCTCCTACACATAAGATAAATAGAAAGAAACCGGGGATATAGTGTAGGATGCTCCTGAGTGATTGCACTGGGATTAGAAGTGAAAGAAAGGGGTATCCGTGGTTGTTAGTATTATCTATCAACTTGAAAGACTCTAGAACAACCTGCGAGTGGTTATACAAATTATGTTCTTTAGGGTGAGGCTGTCCCCTAGGCGGGGGAGGGGGATGGGGATATCTGAACTATGTAAACGCAGAGGCTAACTGCAGATGCATAGACTCATTGTTCTCCTCGCTGCGGACACAATGTAACCAGGTAGTTCAAGTTCTTTTTACTTTGACTTTGCCGACATAATGGTTTGTACACTGAACGGTGGGCTAAAATGAACCCTTTCTTCTTTAAGTTACTGTTTTATCACAACAGGGAAAGAAACAAGGTAGTATGCTTTCAGCAGCTTCCATTAAAAACACCTAGGGCTGGAGAGATGGCTCAGCGGTTAAGAGCACTGACTGCTCTTCCAGAGGTCCTGAGTTCAATTCCCAGCAACCACATGGTGGCTCACAACCATCTGGAATGAGATCTGATGCCCTCTTCTGGTGTGTCTGAAAACAGCCACAGTATATGCGTATAAATAAAATAAATAAATCTTTTTAAAAAAGAACACACCTAGAAGTCACATATTACCATAGACTAAACCCTAGGTCTTATTCTCTAAGACCCATTCACCTCTGGATGGGCATGAAGCTCCCTGGGAGTAGCTACCACATAACATAGCAATGTCTTACAAGGCCAAATAACTTAGACAGAGAGAGAGAGAGAGAGACAGAGAGACAGAGAGAGACAGAGAGAGACAAAGAGAGACAGAGAGACAGAGACAGACAGAGACAGACAGAGACAGACAGAGACAGAGACAGACAGAGACAGAGAGGAGACTAGTTTAAAACTACTACACTAGACAGGAAGTCCCGCCCTTCTCCCGGTTTGGCGGTCCTTCTGCTCTGCCCTACTCTGCTCCTTTTGAGCCCGGATTCAGCGGTTCCTCTTGCGCGGTTCCCCTTGCGCCTGCGTGATCCTGTCCTGCCTTGAGCTCGCACTCAGGCTCGCTCCCCCTGCCTCCAGCCTGCAGTCCCTGACGCCTTCCTTCGCGGTCCAGGCCACCCTAGCACCACGCTCTTCTACTTCTTTTTCACGTCCCTTGTTGGCAAGGATGTAGTCGTAGAACTCAAGAATGGCCTGAGCATCTGTGGAACCCTCCACTCTGTGGACCAGTACCTCAATATCAAACTAACCGACATCAGTGTCACAGACCCTGAAAAGTATCCTCACATGTTATCAGTCAAGAACTGCTTCATCAGGGGCTCGGTTGTCCAGTATGTGCAGCTGCCAGCAAACGAGGTGGACACAGCTGCCACAGGATGCAGCAAGGAAGGAAGCCCTTCAGCAGAAACAGTGATGGCGCCTTTCTCCTCCCCCTCACTTCCCATTGGTGACCCATAACTTGATGTCCAACTGAGGACAAAGACACCCTTGCCCCCAATATTCAGTGTGTTTTGTTTGTGTTAATGCTTGTTTTTTTTCTTTTTAACTGAATGGATGAGAGATAATTCCTCTGCTGAGAAGGGAGGATGAAAACCAGGAACTGCAGGATGTTCCTGGAGTGGATCCCAGTCTGTACCTTCTCACCTTTCCTGGAGATGGGAGCTGCAGCCTAGGCCCTTCCATGGCGACATGTAATACATTTGAGGGATGGAAAGATCTGTCCTCCTGCATCGGGAATAAAACTTATGATGCAAACTGAAAAAAAAAAAAAAACCTACTACATTAGACTTAAATTCTAAGTTCGGATGAAAATTAGGATGTTTACTAAGTTAATTCTTTTTAGTATACCCTCCCTTCTTTCCACTACAAAATAAAACAAGCATGCAATGACGAAAACAGATATGCAAGATAACAAAACTAAATTCCCGAAAACAGTCAAAGCCTCAACAAAAGGAGTCACGTGCCACACTGAGATTACATCCCAGATATGACCATCAAAATGCTTGGGTAATATCCAAGTCCGATAATCTTAACCATAGTCATAATCTATGTGCAATGAAACATCAAAGAAATGGTAATTGAGGAGTACTCTATAAAAATCCGTCCTGCCTTTTTCTTTCTTAACGGGAAACAGGAGCAGACTGAGAAGTGAGGTGGTTTGACTAGGTATGGCCCTCAAAGATTCAGGCATTTGAATGCTTGGCTCAGAGAATGTAGCACTATGGGAGGTGTGGCTTTGATGGAGTAGGCGTGGCCTCACAGGAGGAAGTGTGTCGCTGCTGAGGCAGGCTTTGAGGTTTCATACAAGTTCAAGCTCTGCCAGTGTGGAACACAGTCGCCTTCCGCTGCCTACAGATGAAGATGTAGAACTCTCAGCACCCTCTTCAGCACCATGGTTGCCTGGACGCTGCCGTGCTTCCTGCCATGATGATAATGGACTAAACCTCTGAAACTGTAAGCCAGCCCAAACTAAATGTTTTCCTTTATAAGAGCTGCCTTGGTCATGGTGTCTCCTCACAGCAATAAAATCCAAACTAAGACACAGGGTTCCGTAGGAATCAACAAAGCAACGCCCTGTGACCTTGACCCAGAGCTCCCGTGGGTATCACGCAGCCAGCAGGGTGTAGAGCCCCTGCCTCTCCACCCCAGTTTGAACCCTAGGTTTGGCATCTATGAGTGGAGCAACCCTGCACCAGTCAGTAAACACCTAAGAAATCTACATTCTCCTTTGAAAAATAAAAAAGAACAGCCAGGCAGTGGGAGTTCATGGCTTTAATTTCAGGACTCAAGAGGCAGAGGCAGACAGATCTCTGAGTTCAAGGCCAGCCTTGTCTATAGATTGAGTTCTAGGGCAGCCATGGATAGGCAGGGAAACCTGTCTTGAAACACAGACAACGTAAAGAAAATGGAAGGAAGGGAGAGAAGGCAACAGAGGCAACTGGGATGAACGGTTTTAGGATCTAAGATTACAGCTTAGAATTTTAGATTCTGTTTTCTAGAGTCAGTGTCTCAGGGTTTGTGAATTCAGTGTTGCCTGGGACTCTATAACTACTGGGGACAATGAGAAACTATGGTAAGTAAAATACGGCTGCATCACAACACAAAATACAAAACACAGACCAGGACAGAGGATGGAACTCAGTAGGGCACTTGCCTACCATGTAAACATTCCTGCATTCTATCCCGAAGACCACCCAAAAGTTATGATAAAATACCTGTCCAACTGTTAGCATATTATTAATGATTGAATGTACAAGTTCACAAAAAAAGACATTTCCTGTGCAGAATCTCAAATAACCCCTAGGTTCTCTGCCTTGAAGGATAGGAAGTCTATATTTGTTACATGATTTCCTTCCCCAAAGCTTAGTATTCGATGGGGAAGGAAGAGTTAAAAACAAACAAGTCCAGAGAGATGATTCGGTGGGCAAAGGCACCTGTTGCCAAGCCCCATGCTATGAGTTTCCCTGGAAACTTGGCCAGGCACAGTGGTCCTCACCTATGATCCCAGTATAAGTGACAAAGCCAGATGGATCCTGGAGGCTTGCTGGCCACTCGGTCTGGCTAAATTGGTGGGCGTGAGGTTCAGTGGGAGACGGTATCTTAAAAAAATAGAGAGTAATTAAGAAGGACACTGGACATTGACCTCTAGCCTGCGCACGCGCGCGCGCACACACACACACACACACACACGTACAAACTGCACAGACTTACAAAGCACGTGTCTAGAACACGCGAAGAACTATTACAGCTCAACAACACAAAGACAGTTAAGGCTTCTTCAAAGCATAAAGCCCTTTCCTCAGTGAGAAGACGCCTCGGAGAGAATGGAAAGACAGTTACAGAAAACTGAAAGGTATTTGTAAACGCCACTTCCAGATTACGCAAACAGCTCTCAAACCTCAACAATTACAAGACCAGCAATGTGGTTTTGAGTGGGCATAACATCTCACTAAAGAAAATGTACAGGCCCACAAAAATATATGCTGACCGTCTGTACTATTAAGGAAATGCAAATTCACACGAGAGGCTGGGAGGCACTCAGAAAAACGGCTAAAGCTTTTTAAATCTTTATCCCCTCAAGATCTGGCAAGGATGAGAAGCAACTGGACTGAGGTCTGGTGAGCTACTGGCGAGAATGGAAGCAGTGAGACCACATGGGAAAATATCTGAGTAAAATTTTCAGAAGCCTAAACTATACTGTCTTATTCCTTGCTTTTTGTCTCTTAGGGATTTACCCTAGAGGAATGAAGGACAGATCAGTCAGTGGAGACCTTGCCTGGCAAGCAGGAAGGTCTGGCTTCAACCCTCAAGACACATGTTAAAAAAAAGCCAGGCATGATAGCACCCATTTGCTATCCCAGCACTAGAGAGGCTGAGACAGGAGGAGTGTGTAGCACACTGGTTAGCGCCCTAGCCTATGTGGTGAGCTCTAAGCCAATAAGAGACTGTCTCACAAACAAGGTGGATGGCTCCTGAATGACCCTAGCCTGTGCACTGTGCACTGATGTACACACACACACACACACACACACACACACACACACACACACAACTTGCATACAGATGTTCAGAGAAACTTTGTCATATCCCCCAAATGCCCATCAGCAGCGTGCCCTAGATAAACCATCTCTGAAAGCAGTGTTCCCTGATGGGTAATAGGGCCAGTAAGCCCTGCCATTGCTCTTCATAGTGGCTGGAGTCTGAACTGCCCCTTAGCTTCCTGATTAACTGGACCCTGTGGGCCTCTTTAGTGCTTCAGTTTGGGCCACAGGCAAGTGGACAGCCGCAGAAAATTCAAGTCTCTAGGTGGACTTTTCCCTGAAGTCTGGCTAATTGACAGCAGCTGGACAGTGTCCCTCATTTAACATCTGTCTGTTGAGAGAGTCCTAACACCACTGCACAGTGATAGCAGGGTCTTTTGTCCTGAATTCTGTATTGAGAAAACATCCAGCTGCTGGGCAAACAGGTCAGTTTGTAAAGTGCTTGCTTTGGAACCATGAAGACCTGAGTTTAAACCTCCAGAAGCCATGTTCCTCTGAGGTCGCAGAGATGGGTTCCTGGCACTCGCTGGCTAGCCTACTTGGCAACTTCCAAACTAGTAGAAAGAGTCTGTCCAAAAGAAAAAAAAATGATGGTGTCTGAAGAGTGATACTGGTATTGACCTCTGACCTCTGGACACGTGTGCACGCACACACATACATGAACATGCCTGTGCATCAATCAATCAATCAATCGATGGCAGAAAGAAAGAAAAGAAGGAATAAAACAAAAACACACAGGATTCCAGTCTTTCGATGGCGCAAAGACAGCCAGCAGTGCCTGGTGAAAGGAGAGACCGATGTGACACCCGTCATGTTTTCTCAGCCCTACTCATAGCACCAGACCCTAAGATCCCATCACTGGGCACAAACATTCCAGCTAGGTCCTATGGCGAAGGCTCAGGTTACCCATGTCCTCAGGAATTCTCTGATCCCAAAGCAGACCTAGGAGAGCATCTGGATTTTGGATAGCGGGCAGAGCCAGCTAACTCCTCACAAAGCGCTTACTAACAAGCGTCTCACCGTGACAGTTATACTCCACACACTGAAGTGCAAAGTGAAGAGACAAACGCAGGAGGAAGAGCAGCTGGCGCCAGCCCCAGACAGATGACCCTCCACTCTCCTCAGCAGAAGACCAGAACTGTTCCTGTGGCCCTGGCTCCCCCACAGCCTCACTTGGCCCAAATTCTAACCCACGGGTCGTTAAAGAAGAAATAGGGCCAGAAACTCACTCTGCGGACCAGGTTCCCTCCAGGATTGTGATTCTGGGGGTTTTAGTATCCTTTCCTATGAAAGGCCTCAGAAGGCCTCTCTCGTGGATCTGGTACATTCTAAAAACACCTGAGAGACTACAGATCTAGAAGTTTCCATGGAACCATAATTTCCAACCCCATTATTTACTGTGTTCATGCCCAGTGGCCTCTAGTGCATCAGTTACCCAGCTATCCTCCTCTTTCCTTGGTTCTGACGTGATAATGGTATGGGGTGCGTGCGCGTGCACATGTGTGTGTGTGTGTGCACGCGCGCACGTGCATGCATGCCTATGTGTACATGCCTGTGTGTGTACATGCATGTGTGTGTACACACATTGTGCACATGCATATGTATGCACATGTGTGAGAGTGTGTTCGAGTGTTCGTGTATGTGTGTTTGTGTGTTTGTGTGAGAGTGTGTGTACATACGTGTGTGAGTATGTGTGTGTATGTGTGTGTGTGTGCGCATGTGTTGACAGGGATGGAACCTGTGCTCTAATACATGCTAGGATAATGGTATACCACTAAACTACACATCCCAGCCTCTCTTCAACATTGTAATTTAAGTTTAAAAACCGTGTAAACTGAGGTTTAATTGGTGATATAATTGATTTTTGAGCAGCATTAATTACTGCAAAGCTTGTTCTCCTGAAAGAGCCCATTTTGTACTGCTTTAAAATTAGACTTGAAGATAATGGCAGAGTGATGTCTGGGGAACCTCTCGACCTGGTTTTGTATCATTTCCTCTAAGTAAAAACTTGGAGCATTGTTTATTAGATGTCTGTGCCACACCAAAACTCAGGTTTCTTGGCTCTTTACCATAATCAATGTGAGCACTGAAGAAGCAAACACAGATGTTCCCAGTGACCAATATGGACAGGTCAAAGCCTGCTTTCTTTCTCAATCTATCTATCTATCTATCTATCTATCTATCTATCTATCTATCTATCTATCTATCTATCTACCTATCTATATCTGTCCGTCCATCCATCCATCTTTATCTATCTGTATTTCTGTGTCTCTCTGTGTCTCTCTTTCTCTGTGTGTGTCTCTATGTGTGTACTTAATTCTGTGTGTGTGTGTGTCTTTCTCTGTTCATATCTCTATGTGTGTACTTACGTGTGTGTGTGTCATGGAGAATTTGCTTCTCTCTCTATTTCTCTCTCTCCCTCTCTCTCTCTCTCTCTGTGTGTGTGTGTGTGTGTGTGTGTGTGTGTGTGTGTGTGTGTCACAGGAGCCTTGCTTATATCAGACAATTCCATTACCAAACTCCATCCTCAAAGAAGCTAAGCATCAATGAATCACACACATGATAAGTATCAATGAATCACGCACATGAGCTTCCTCAGAAATTTTTGTTGCTTTTACTTAGATATCTCTGTCCAGGTCAAAGCCTGAAACTTTTTTGGTAGGGTTGTGGGACAAGTCAAACTCTCCACAGATGTGAGCTCTTGTTTTGGAGGGATTGGGCTGAGACAGGTTTGCATGTATCCCAGTGCTGGGCTAAGACTAGCCATGACTTTCTAGTCCTCCTGCCTCTACTTCCAAAAGACTGGGACTGCAGATATATCTTAGTTACTTTTATCTTGTTGGGATAAAACACTGTGACCAAGACAACTTAAAGAAGACAGAGTTGATTTGGGCTCACAGCGCTGGAAGGATCAGAGTCTGCCCTGCAGGGAGGCAAGCAGCAGGCATGGCAGCATACCGAGACCTCACATCCTTTACCCTGAGCATGAAACAGAAAGAAAACAGGAGTGGCTCAGAGATTTAAACTCTCAAAGTACCCTAAACCCCAGCACCATACTTCCTCCAGCAAGGCCACACCTCCCAAACAGCTCTATCGTTGAGGATCCAAATGTTCAAAGATGAGGCTATGAGAGTCGTCTCTCACTCAACAGCCACGGGCTGCATGCCACCATACTTGATAGCCTCATATTTAATTATCTTATGTGTACGGATGGGCTGGTTGGTCGTCTGGTTGGTTGGTTGGCTGGTTGGTTGGCTGGCTGGCTGGTTGGTTGGTTGGTTGGTTGGTTGGTTGGTTGGTTGGTTGGTTGGTCGTCTGGTTGGTTGGTCATCTGGTTGGTTGACAGGTTGGTTGGTCGTCTGGTTGGTTGGTCATCTGGTTGGTTGGCTGGTTGGTTGGTTGATTGGTTGGTTGGTTGGTTGGTTGGTTGGTTGGTTGGCTGGCTGGTTTGGCCTGCAAATCGGGAGTATACAGTGCCCTTGGAGGCCAGAAGAAGGCACCAAATCTCCTGCAACATGAGTTACAGACAGTTGTGAGCTGCCACGTGTGTGCTAGGAATCACACCCAGGTCCTCTGGAAAAGCAGTGTGCACTCCTATCTGCTGGGCCACCTCTCTGTCCCCTTCATACTTTTTCAGACTTTTTATCACACTCATTTATTCATTCATTCTCTGTGTGAGTCTGCAAATGTCGTGATGCACACATGGGGTCAGGGGACAGCAGGCAGGGTTCAGCTCTCTCCTTCTACCACGTGGACTCAGAGATCAGATTTAGGCTCAGTTTTGGTAGCAGCTTTCCCCACTGAGCCACCCCAGCCCCATCCCGGGCTTTGTAGACTTGTACAACGCATCTATCTTACCAAGAGAAAGAAAGAAATTGCCCTTCATTTTTCTTCACTGTATAGGTGTCCACTGCCTTGGACACTGATTCATAGATACTTACTGTCTTATTCTGGAGTCCTACTTTTCTGTCTATATAAAGTATTGACCTTTTCACAGAGACCCCTGGGAATCTAAAATTAGTAGGGGAGAAAGGGGTCGTGGACTTGTGTCTCCCATTATATCACATAATGAAATACTAATCTTTATTGCTTTCCAAACGGTGGGGAGAATGCTTTAATACATGCAACGTGTATGTGGACCTCAGAATGTTCATCCTAAGTGGGGAAAGCAGGAATGAAAGGCCACATACATCAGGAAACTGCCTTAGTAGTGGGAGGGGTAGAAGAAGGGATGGAGACGTAAGCGTAGGAGAGAGACTAATTAACAGGTACTGAGTCTCTCTAGGATGCTGGGAGCATTTTAGAAGTAGGAAGTCCTATGGCTGAACAGCACGGTGACCCTGCGTAGCTAAGTGATACTGAGTTACATATTTAGAAGCGGTTCGAATGGCCAATGTTCTGATATACGCGTCTTCACACATTTCTAAGAGAGTATGTATTTTGTAATTGTGTTTAATGACAGCTTAGAAAATCCAAACAAATCAGTAATGATGAGAAATGGATCCATCTCGGTTCAGGAGCGCCATGGAGCCTGTGGAACCCAGTAAGGGGATGGATTCGGGGTGCAATTGGTTTAATTGTAGCAATGGTTTCATTTATGTGCATTTATGTGCCACCGCTCATCGAACTTCACACTTCACCTGTGCGCCCTTCACCTTGCCTGTATCAAAACAGATAAGCAGTGAGGGGCTGGGGAGAGCGCTCAGTGAGGGGCTGGGGAGAGCACTCAGTGAGGGGCTGGGGAGAGCGCTCAGTGAGGGGCAGGGAGAGCACTCAGTGAGGGGCTGGGGAGAGCACTCAGTGAGGGGCTGGGGAGAGCACTCAGTGAGGGGCTGGGGAGACCACTCAGTGAGGGGCTGGGGAGACCACTCAGTGAGGGGCTGGGGAGAGCACTCAGTGAGGGGCTGGGGAGAGCACTCAGTGAGGGGCTGGGGAGAGCACTCAGTGAGGGGCTGGGGAGACCACTCAGTGAGGGGCTGGGGAGAGCACTCAGTGAGGGGCTGGGGAGAGCACTCAGTGAGGGGCTGGGGAGAGCACTCAGTGAGGGGCTGGGGAGAGCACTCAGTGAGGGGCAGGGAGAGTGCTCAGTGAGGGGCTGGGGAGAGCACTCAGTGAGGGGCTGGGGAGATGGCTCAGTGGATATAGCCACTTGCCACACAAGCCTGAGGAGCTAGGTAGAAGGAGAGAACTAGCTCCCAAGAGTGGTCCTCAGACCTCCACACCTCTGAGGAATGCACACACTGTGTTCACACATACACATGGTCATGGTGTCTGTTCACAGCAGTAAAACCCTAAGTAAGACAGCCCATGTCCTACGAAACAGACTTGTTGGAGTGAATAGGGTGTATTTCAGAACCCACCAGTCTCTGACCCCAAGAATGTCCCACTGGGCCAAGCAACCATCATCTCCACTTGCATCGTTGAAAGAATATCGTAAAGTTCCTGCTTCCATCACTGCCCAATCCTGGGAGTGTTTTACAGAAGTCAAAAGGATCCCTCAAAAATCCAAACCCTCAAATGGCTTCTTGTCTCGTCCCAAATAAAGGCCAAGTTCACACCATGGCTTGTAAGGTCCTGTGTGTCCTAGCCCATCTCTTCATTTCTCAATACACCGGCGTCCTTTTATCACATTGGCTTTTGGGTTGATTGTAGAAGTGTTCAAATGGCCTCTTTCCTTAGATTTTACGACATCAGATTCTTGGGTTTGCTTTCTGTTTCAGTGGTAAGCACGTTGGGGGGCAAAGGTTCTGTTTACACTGGAAGGTCACGATCCATCACTGAAATCAGGGCAGGAACGACAGCAGAAGTCAGAGAGGAAAGCTGCTTACTGGCTGACTGTCTAGCTTGCTCAGCTAGATTTCTGATATTGCCCAGGGCTGTCTGCCTAGGGATAGCACTGCCCACAGTGGGCTGGGCCCTCTCACACCAGTCAACAAGACAGCCTCTCACTGACCACAGGCCAATCTGATAGCAGGTGACTCTAGGTTTTATGAAATCGACAATGACAACTAACCAGGACACTGTCCTTGACTGCCCTGGCTCTGCTTTCAGGATCTCAAACACACACACCCTTCCCTTTATTTTTCTCTTATCCCTGTTGAGGTTTGGACAAGAATGTCCGCCCTCCATGCCTACCCTGGAGGCTCATGGATTGGAATGCTGAGTCACCAGGACATGCTACTATTAGGAGGTGTGGTCTTGTAGGAGTGGGTGTGGCTTTGTTAAAGGAAGTGTGTCACTGGGTGGGGGCCGGGGGAGCTTTGAGGTTTCAGAAGCTCAAACTAAGACCAGTCACTTCTCTCTGCCTGCTGCCTGCGGAACGGGATGGAGAACTAACTCTCGGCCACCTCTCCAGCACCATGGCTGCCTGAATGCCACCATACTTCCCACCATATGACAATGGACTAAACCTCTGAACCATAAGCCAACCCCAATTAAATGTTTTCCTTTATAAAAGTTCATGGTGTCTCTTCTTGGCAAAAACAAAACAAAACAAAACAACAACAACAAAAAAAAAAACCTTAACTAAGCCATGCCCTTAAAATCACTGTTAATGCATTATAATTTTCTTTAGTTGTTGTTTATGCCTTGACTCTTTCCACCAGATCAAGCAGGGTTTTTTGATTTGTTTGTTTGTTTGTTTGTTTGTTTGTTTGTTTGTTTGTTTGAGACAATGTTTCTCTATACTCTCTATACCCTGGCTGTCCTGGAACTTGCTCTGTAAACAAGGCTGGCCCCAAACTCATCGAGATCCACTTGCCTCTGCCTCCTGAGTGCTAGGATTAAAGGTGCGCCCACACCTGGCCTCAAGCAATCATTTTTTTTTTTGGTTCTTTTTTTTTTTTTTTTGGAGCTGGGGACCGAACCCAGGGCCTTGCGCTTCCTAGGTAAGCGCTCTACCACTGAGCTAAATCCCCAGCCCCTCAAGCAATCATTTTAAGCCTATGTTGATTTCCATTGAAACCTCATATCCCAGAATAATGCTCAATATGTAACTTCACCCCATCACCCACCAGAGGTAATGGGAAAGAAAGGATGGGGTGGGGAGTGGACCTGTTTAGGAAGGTTCTTTGCTTTGAAGCAACTCTCATCTGTGTCGTCTGGAAATCGGCAGTTCAGTTCACAGGTTAGCCGCAGCAGCTCGATCCACTCACAAACACTTCACAGATACACCAGCAGTCCAGTTCTGCAGAGTCGGGATAGCAAACAGGAATCAGCAGCGGTGGCACCGCCTACCAGAGACAGCCAGGCCTCAGCCTCAGCTGAGTCAACAGGAGGGACCACCCAGTATGAGATGGACCGATACCTGTGTGCTGTTAGCAAAGAATCCTTCATCAAAAGTCCTCTCACGTGTGTGTTTTAACAAAACATCCTTTCTCCTGCATCTGCTTCAGCAAAACATTCCTTCACATGTTTGCCCCAGCAAAACACCATCCAACACAACTGACTTTCCAAAGAACCCTTAAGTTTTCTCTTCCACCATGAGAGAACCAGGGCTCAAACTAAGGTTGTCAGGCTTGGCAGCAAGCCTTTGCCTGTGAAGCCACCTTCCTGACATACCTTCTAGCTTGTATATTAATAGCAAAGGAAATAAATAGAGGAATCAAAGAAGAAGCAATACCCAGGCTCCAGACATGATGATAGTCTTGGAGCCCCAGTCAAGAAGGACACTGTCAAAATGATGTCACACCATAGGGACCATTGAGAGATGATGCTTTGGGGATGAAGGCATCTCTTGTAGGGATGAAATCAGGTGCAGAAAGGTACCTGACAATGGGGGTGGGCATAGACCAAAGAAGACCCATTGCATTTAGTGACATGGAAGTCACAGCTGACCTCAGCAGTCAGAGAGAAGCATTACGGCCACCCACAGAAGACAGGATCTCAGGAAACCAAGCCCAGAACCCATGGGAAATCAATAAAGTGGATAGCTTAGCTTCGAGACGAGATAGCACCGGTTTTTAAATCATGGGCATATTGATCTCCCACGGAGGTGGGGAAAGAGCTGGCACAGCAAGACCCAGCCCCTTCCGATGTCACCTTACAGACAAGACTCGGTACAACTGGGTTCCTTCCAACCAAAAAAAAAAAGCCCTTGAGAATTGGGGAATAGGTTGTCCTTCCCCAAGTAACTCATCTTCTTTTTAACCCTAGCTTTCCTAACTAATGCCCTCAAATCCCAGGTAAATCCCCCACACTGCAGGCTATTTTAGTGCCATAATCTCTCCATGCTGCCACCAGCCATCTCTTCAAAGGAGAGTCAAGTTTTGTGGAGCGTTCAGCAGAAACGTCAAAATAGGCGTCTAAACGAGTAACAGGATTATGATTCTGTTTCTTCATCGCTGATTTTGAAAGCCTGGCCTAACCCATCCTTGACCACATCGCTGTGATGTTGCCTGGCACCCCTTGTCATTCTCTAATTGCTGTGTCTTGAATAGTATTCTTCTTGTAAGTTTTCTATATCCGTTTCTCTAGAAGTTACACTCTGGTTTGCTGTCCTAAACAAACATCAGATCATCAACTCTGATGTCCCCAAGATGGCGGTCTTCCAGAATACAGAAGCAGGAAACACATATCAGACAATAATAGAAGTCTCCACAGCCATGATCAGTGAGGCCCAGCTCTTTCTTTACCCTGCATATTTTATGCTGTAGTTCTTACTTCCAGATCTCCCTATGTGAGGAAACTCAATAAATCAGTTGATCTCCCAATGAGAAGGCTCCATCAGGTGAAAAGAAGATATTCCCAGTACTTAATTTGATCAAATAAAAGCACCATGCGTATCTGTAGCCCCAGACCTTAGCACAACTGATGCCTTAGAGCCTTAGAACCCAGCACGTATGGCAATGCTTGCCAAAGTGAGAACAAAGCCCTAGTCCACCAGCTAAAACAGGAACAAAGGCTGAGTCAACACAGTCCCCGGACTCAGCTGGGAAAGTCTCAAATGTACTAACCTTGCCTTTTGGCTTCCGCAGTTCCATTTCTTGCTAACTGTTCTTGTTAACTGAAGTGTGTCAACCCAAGATGTGGTTTTTGTGCTTAAAAAGCCAAGAACAGCAAGCCTCGGGGCTGCATGGCTTGGATGAGATCCCCCATGTGGTTGTTGGCTGAGTATAGACGCTTCTATTTGGCTTTTAAGAGCCTGTGAGTTCTCTGAAGGAGTTACCTCACAGCACATCCTTTTTCTACCTTCTTCATTGCTGTCCCCGGCACATAGTAGAGATCTGATTAGAGCTTAGTGGATTGGCTGGTGAGAAGGCTCAGCAGATAAAGGCCCTTACTTACTTGCTGTGCAAACCTGAGAACCTGAGTTTGATCCCAGGATTCCACAGTAGAGGGAAGAATTGACTCCCAAAGTTGGCTTTTATCCAAACACACACTGTAGCTTGTGTTCTCCCTCACTTGTGCTATCTCTGTCTCTGTCTCTCTCTGTCTCTCTCTGTCTCTGTCTCTCTCTGTCTCTCTGTCTCTCTCTGTCTCTCTCTGTCTCTCTCTGTCTCTCTCTCTCTCTCTCTCTCAAGTCTAGTGATTAAGTGCATGAAAGCATTTCACAAACTTTTGACAGTGTGTGATGGTCTAAATGTGTCCAACCTTTTGGCTTTGAGACACAACTTTGTCATCTACAAAGTTTGCTCACAATAGAGTACTTTTAAGGGCTGGAGAGATGGCTCAATGGTCAAGAGCACTGACTGCTCTTCCAAAGGTCCTGAGTTCAATCTCCAGCAACCACATGGTGGCTCACAACCATCTGTAATGGGATCTGATGCCCTCTTCTGGTGTGTCTGAAGACAGCAACACTGTACTCATATATAAAAATAAAGAAATAAAATCCTTAAGAAAAAATCAGTTTTTTTTAAAAAAAAGAAATCACATACAAAAAAAGTCTCATAATGTTTTAAGTAAGTTTAAGGGCTTGTGTTGGGTCACAGATAGCCTCCCAGAATGGTTAAGCCACAGGCTGGGCATGACTGGTAGGTAGTAAAGAGGGAATATTTGAGGAAGATAATGACTAATTGTGATTTTTTTTTTTGCTTAAAGACATGTGATTTGTTTAAATTTATAGTATGTCACGGAATGTCTAAGATGAGGAAGGCAGTCTATGTACATCATGTTGTTCAGTAAGGCACCATCCATTAGGTCCATGTAACCACTGAGGTCTTTGTAAAAACATCAGCTCTTGAGGAACAGGCCTTACCGTTTCATTTCATTTTATTGGTTTTTTTTTTTTTGGTTCTTTTTTTCGGAGCTGGGGACCGAACCCAGGGCCTTGCGCTTCCTAGGTAAGCGCTCTACCACTGAGCTAAATCCCCAGCCCCTTATTGGGTTTAAATAGTGGCACGTGGCTACTACAGTGGACAACTCATTTAAATAAGTTGGCACAGGTCCGGCTTGAGAAAAGTGTTTTGGTCCTTTTAAAACTCAAAGCATTTTCCTGATAGCTCCTTACAGTGCCAAAAGTAAATGAGTGAACGGATAAACAAACAAACAAACAAATGATGAGGGAGGGGAGCGAGACATGAGAGGAAAATTACGCTCAACATAAACCATATACGTGTATGAAAATGTCCTTACATAAGCCAAATGTACACAATAAAAATTAAAATTAATCCAAACGCCACGCTGGCATTGCTTTACCTGCTGATGCATCCCTGTGAGAGGCAGAGACAGGTATAGGGCCCAGTCCTGAAGAGATACAGCTTGGAGGGTCCTCCACTCCCCACTGTCCACCCTTGGTCCCTCTGCCTTGGGGTTTTCTCCTGGTGTTTCTGATGCTTTAGGGCTGGGGCTTGTGGATCGCAGCATCCATCCTCTAAGGAGCCTGGTACAGAGGAACCAACCATTCAAGCGGCAGCAAGCATTCACAGCAGGGTGTAGATTGGCGAGCCTCTGCGGCACAAATCAGGCATCACACTTGAAGGGGCTCCGGCTAGCTCAAGCACGTTGAGCGTGGCTCCAACAGGCCCTGCCCTTCTCCCAATTCCCTCTGCATGGCTAGAAGCAGATTACATCCTAAAGGCAGCCCCAAGGTCTATTCCCTTATTTGGCCACTTTCTCCTGAGGCTGACTACCAAGGTCCAGCTATCAAAGTATCAAAGTCCATCAATCAAAAGCCCCTAATTAACATGCCTAATTAAAATTAAACACCCCATCCTAACACGGGTTTCCCCTTGTACCTTTATAAACTGCCTTTTTCCTTCCTATGGGCCATGTCTGATTCTCTCTATCCAGAAGTGGTCTTTTGTCCCCCTCTGGGACAGATACCCATTCTCTCCTTCCCTTGTTCCCTTCCTCTTCTCCCTCATCCTCTATCTCCTGTCTTTGTCTCTTTTCCCTGCCTCTGTCCCCCCCACCCGGGGCAAATCAATCTTCTTTGTGCTGAGAACTTGGTCTCGGGGGTGCTGAGCCGATCCATTTCCTTTCAATACACCTAGAGAGATCAATGGTTGCGCTTGCCACTTATCCCGTTTTGTCCTAAATGATGCTACTTAAATCCACTGTCCCAACATCCCCCTCCAGATCGCATTCTTTTTCATCACGATTTGACATTTGAGTACAATGGCACTTGCCTACAATCCCTGCACATTTCCTGAGGCAGAAGGATTGTGAGTTCCAGACCAAACAGGGTTATGTAGTGAGAGACTCTGCCTAAACTACACACACATACACATATACACACACATACACATACACACACATACACATACACAAACACACACACACACAAACACATATACACACACATACACACACACAAACACACATACACACACAAACACATATACACACACAAACACACATACACACATGCACACACACAGACACAGACACACATATACACAAACACACATACACACACAAACACACACACAAACACACATACACACACATACACACACACAAACACACATACACACACACATACACACATGCACACACACAGACACAGACACACACATATATACATACATACACACCTACACACACAACGCACACACATACACACAAACACATACACACATGCACACACATACACACAAACACACACATACACGCACACATAAACACACATGCATACACACAAACCAATACACACACGCACACACACACACCACACACAAACACATACATGCACGCGCACACACACACTCACAGTCACTACAGGTAACTATCAACTGTCTACAAAGTATTCATTCCATTTGTTATTTTTGGGACTGTTTGTTTTATTATTAATTGTTATTAATTTTCCTTCTTAGTCTGAACAACATAAATGTATCCTACAATATGCTCTTTTATTTAAAAGTTTTATTTTTACTTATGCGGGTGTGGGTGCCTGCAGAGACCCAGAAGAGGGTGTTGGATCCCCTGGAGCCACCTGATACAGGCACTATTAATCAATAACACATATGATGATATTTAAATACAAATGCACTATAATAGGATTAAATAATATTAAACTATATTTAATAAAAATAACATTAAGATATAAAAGCTGGAACTGAAGATATGGTTCCACAGTTAAGAGTATTTGACTACTCATCCAGAGGAAGAGGATTCAGTTCCCAACACCCACATGGTGGCTCACAACCATCTGTAAGTCCAGTCCCATAGAATCTGACACTCTTTCCTGACCTCCAAACACAGGTGTACATAATGCACAGTCATACCTGTAGGCAAGACACCCACACGCACAATAATATTAATAAGAACAGCAAAATACATGAAACCTACCAGGTCTCGGTCTCAATGTTGAGACTGTGTGATGGAGTTAATTAAGCCCTCGTCAGCAACCTACAGACCACACAGAACCCCCAGAACAGTAATAACCCTTGCCAAGATCGGGAGCCCTGTGTTCCTGCTGAGCTGACCCTCAACCTGACCCCACCCAAGTTGTCCTGCGGGGTGGACCAGAATGAGAGTTCTTGCATTAAACATTGTTCAAACTAATTTGAAACGTAATTGCACAGCCGCGTCAACATAATCAAGAAAATGTGTTTTTTACAAGGTATAATCATTTTCTAATTACTAATTAAGAACTCTCCACAGTTTATGAGAAAATTCTACCTTAGAATTGTTTGGTGACAGACAGTGTGTGAATTAACCCAATCGCTTTCTGGGAGTCCTCGGGTGACAGAAATATAAATAATTCATGGTGAAGCTGTATGCTGTCTGTGCCCCTCAGCTAACCTGGATTTCCAGGACCAGAGCAGCCAGCCGGCAACCCTGCCTTAATGGGAAATGGAGAGAGGCCATGTGTGGTGTGCGTTTGTTGTGTGTCCTTCCCACCTGTCTTCTCCGGTGGATGGTCTAATGTCTAACTATCTGACCTGCTACCAGAGCCCTCTCACAGGGGAAACGTGATCACCCTGGCAGATGCCCTTGTGGTGATTGTCTGACCCATACCCAATTGATGCAACTTCACCCCCTCTGGAGGTGGTGCCCAACCTTGTGCTCTTCCTCAGCATCCAGATAAGACCCACCTGGGACAGCCCCTGGCTCATTAAATGCAAGGCTCGAGTGTGACGTACCTCCATGTAATTTTTACTTCCAGATCCTGAGCAAGGAAAACCCAGTACATCCGAAGTAATGTCTCTGCCCCTGGGTCAAAGGAAGGGGGAATGGAGAACCAGAGGGAAAGAATAGAGAAAAAAAAAAGAAAAGAGAGGGAGGGTGAGAGGCAGCGGTGAATCCAAAGGAATGGGGGTGGGGTGGGAGTCACTAAATTCAGAGGCAGGGGCTTGAGTAAAGGTTTCACATGGGGCTACATGAAAGCCATGGGCTTAAGCTGCTAGTGGGAGAGGGTCTTTTAAATGTGCGTCTTGGGTCACTAGCTTAAGCGATCCAAGTAAAATACAACTGGAATTCACATCAAGGTGAGTTGAGCCCTGCCTGTCCTATAAGCAAGAGCTTCTACAAGTAGCAGGTGCTGAGACATCGTAAAATTGCAAGCTTTTTTTCCCCATGACATCCTGACTCTAATTTGTATTCTGAAAACAAACTCCACATCCCCATGCCTCGCACCTTCTCCTCCTCAGTGTGGGTTTATTTAATCCAAGCTCCGGAGGAGAGAGGTATCGATTCCAGGAGCAGCAGCTTTGGTGTAATTGCCAGGGAAGGCAAGCCCAGCATTTGTAGATTTCTCCCTTTTCAAACAAGGCCCATCTATAGACACAGTGAAGTTTAAAACCCACTGGAAGACTTCCTAAGTATACAGTGAAGACGGTTGCCTATGTTTGCACAGCCCAGGGGCATCAGGCAACCATGTAGGGCTCCTTCCTTCTGTTACCCGCCCCTGCCCCTATCCCTCATACACTGTCTGGGTTGGACAGTGTCTTATGTTTGCTTTGTTTTCCTTGTTTGCTTGTTAGACTGTCTACCATGCTGGGGACTAAACTGAGGACCTCACACACCCTACGCAGGCTTCAGCCCTTACACTATCTAAGCCCAACTTCCTCAATTACCTGTGCGGATTAACCTTAACTGTCAGTTTGACTGGATTTACAGTTACCATGGAAACACACCTCTGGGCACATCTAGGAGGGTATTTCCAGGAAAGGGTTAAGGTTGACAGGGAAAACCCCACTGTGAATGTGGGCGGCACCATCCCTTAGGCTAGGGGTCCCAGATTGGATAAAAAAAAAAGAGAGAGTAAGCTGAGAGCTGATGCCCATCTGTTTCCTGGCTATGAACACAATGTGGCCAGATGCTCACTCTGATATCATGTTTTGCCCACCCTAGTGGGCTATTGCCCCTCTAACTGTCAATCGACATGAACTCTTTATTCCTCCCTTAGGTTGATTCTGTTGGGAATTTTGTCCCAGAGATGAAAAGAAAAAAAAAAAACTAATGCGCCAGAACCAACATATTACCCACAGTTAGGACAAAGAAGTGAAAATAACCAGAGAAATGATCTATAAAGTAAATCAAGCGGGATTAAAACTTTCTGGTATCTTTCAGACAGAGTTATATATAGACAATGGCATAATTCCTTCCTCTTAAGGGACCAGAATGCTAAACAAAAATTATGAATATTCATTGACTTTTTTGTAAGTATATGTGTATCTGGTACAGGGGTATACACACATGAGTGCAGTTACCCACACCGGCCAGAAGAGGGCGTCAGATCCTGGAAAACTGGAGTTACAGGCAGTCGTGAGCTACTGGACAAGGGTATGGGAAACTGAACTTCGGTCCCCTGCAAAAACAGAGCCGTCTCTCCAGCCCCGCATTGCCATCTTTCTATATATGAGATCTAGTTCCAGATGCACATGACATTAAACATCACTGTGTGTCTTGCTTCCACCTCTGAAAGTCTCATAATTTACGTAGAGTAAATTCAAACTCAAGATGCCGCCTCGCCCAACATCTGTTATGGCATAAATCTCATATCTACCCTGCCCAAAGGAGTTTTCTATATTTTGCATATCCCCCTGTGCAAGGAAATTTTTGTTCCAAAAAAATTACTTTGAAACACATTTTCACATATGCAAATCAATTAAAAGTATGTTGTCCTATATTTAAATGCAGCTTACGATGCCATGTTTAGACTATACTGTGGGGCTGATATGCTCTTGTATCGATTGATTCAATAAGCATTTAACTATATAATCATATGTAAGCGAGGGCTTGTAACTACCACCTTAATCATTTTTCTGTTGATCTCATTTTTTGTGTTCTCTTTTTACACTTTTGAATTAATTGAGCTATCTTATTATCCCATTATGTCATTTATTTGTTGAGGGGCACCCGTGTGCCATGGTGTAATCAGAGGACGGCTTCTGTGACTGGCTTTTCTATGTGGGTTCCAGACATCAAACGCAGGTCCTGCGGCTTGCACCACTAGTGTTTGTATCCCACTAAGCCATCTCCCCCAGCACTGCTCCGTTCTTCCCGTCTATTTGCTTCAAAGAAAACATTCTGTGGGTATTCCTGACAGTTATCGCTGGATTCTGGCATCCATACTTTCCCTAGTCCTGCACAACACAAAGCAGTGCGATTCCCTATAATTCATTAGGACTCTTCACATATTCCAGTCAGCTTCCATGGTTTTCACCGTGCCGTCAATAACACCCACGGGCCACGGGTTTCTCGCTCTGTGCTGTCAGTATGCATTCATATGTTTACCCACAGGTTTTCCTCACCTGCCTTTGTTCCTCTCTTCCTAGGATGTTTCTATCTGGGTACATGGTTTGGGTTTGGGTTTGGTTTGAGGTTTTTTGTTTGTTTACTTGCTTGCTTGCTTTCTACTCTCATTCTTCGTTTGTCTAGAAATGTCTTTCTCAGGCCATCCAGAGACTGCCCCACCTGGGGATCCAGCCCATATACAGTCACCAAAGCCAGTCACCATCGGAAATGCCAAGAGGTGCATGCTGACAGGAGCCTGACATAACTGTCTCCTGAGAGGTTCTGCCAGAGCATGACAAATACAGAAGCAGATGCTCGCAGCCAACCATTGAACTGAGAATGGGATTCCCAATGGAGGAGTTAGAGAAAGGATTGAAGGAGCCGAAGGGGTTAGCAACCCCATAAAAACAACAGTACCAACCAACCAGAGCTCCCAGGGACTAAACCACCATCCAAAGACTACACATGGACAGACCCATGGCTCCAGTTGCATATGTAGCAGAGGATGGCCTTGTTGGGCACCAATGGGAGGAGAAGCCCTTGGTCCTGCCAAGGCTGGACTCCTCCAGTGTAGGGGAATGTCAGGGCAGGGAGGTGAGAAGGGGTGGGTGGATGGGTGGGGAACACCCTCACAGAAGCAGGGGGTGGGGGGACCAGATGGAGGTTTATGGATGGGAAACAGGAAAGGGGGATAACATTTGAAATGTAAATTTAAAAATCAATTAAAAAAAATAAATCGATATCACGTTTTAAACTGTCTTTATCATGACTTCAATTTTTTAAAGCATTTGTTATATTTATTTTTTTCGTTTGTTATTTTATATGAGTACACTGTAGCTGTCTTCAGACACACCAGAAAAGGGCATCGGATCCCACTACAGATGGTTGTGAGCTGGGAATTGAACTCAGGACCTCTGGAGGAGCAGCCAGTGCTATTAACCTCTGAGCCATCTCTCCAGCCCCATGCCTTCATTTCTTTAATGACTAGTTCTCTGGAATAAATGGATTCTAGGCTTGCAGTTATCTTATATCCTACTTAAATGCTATTGGCCCTCCTCTTCTGGAGTTCATCACACCTGTTGGTGCATTGGTTGCAAGTTACGTTAGTGCCCTTAGAAGGTGCCTACCCATCCGTGGCTTTTTACTAAGACTCCTTTTTCTGCAGCTCCATATCTATTGAAGCGGCTCCAGAGCTCACCACTTTGTGTCGCTCTAAGAATTCTCTATCTCCGGCTCGCACACTCTGGGGGTTGCAGGTGGAGCGCCACTCCCACCCAGTTTTTCCTTGAGTTCTGGGGATCTGAACTTCAGTCCTTAAACTTGCACCCCAAATGCTTTACCTGCTAAGTCACCTCCCAAGCCCCTTCTTCGACAAATGTTTAAGATGTTTTTTAGGATTCGTTTTGATTTTTATTTATGTGTCTGTATTTATATAAGTATATGTGTGGGTGCCTGTGGAAGCCAGAGGAAAACATTCAGACTCCTCCTCCTTCCTCTTCCCCCCTTCTTCCTCTTCCTCCTTCTCCTCTCTTCTTTTTTTCCTTCTTCTCCTTCTTCTTTGGAGATAAGCTCTCACTATGTAGCCTTGGCTGGCCTAGAACTTGCTATGTAGACCAGGCTGGCCCCAAAATCACAGAGATCTATCTGCCTCTGCCTTTAAGATTCTTGGCTGGACTATTTTCAAGATATTTTTTCTTAACTTTTTACTTATTCACTTTACATCCCACTCACTGCCCCCCTCCTACAATCCTTCCCCCCATTCCCCTCCTCTTCTCCTCTGAGTGAGTGGGGGCCTGCTGGCCCTTCAAGTCTCTGCAAGGCTAGGCACTTCCTCTCCCCCTTGGGGCCAGACAAGGCAGCCCAGCTAGAAGAACATGTCCCAAGTACAGGCAACAGCTATTGGGGTAGCCCACACTCCAGTTGTTCAGGACCCACATGAAAACCAAGCTGCACATCTGCTGCGTATGTGCGGGGGGCCCAGGTCCAGCCTGTGTATGCTCTTTGGTTGGTGATTCAGACTCTGAGAACCCCAAGAGTCCAAGTTAGTTGACTCAGTTGAACTCCCTATCCCCTTAGGGACTGCAACCCTTCCTCCTATTCTTCCATAAGAGTTCCCAAGCCCCAACCACTCTTCAGCTGTGGATGTCTGCATCTATGTGAGTCAGTTGGTGGATGGAACCTCTCCGAAAACAGCCATGCTAGACTCCTGCAAGTACACACATCTGCAAATCTAACCAAGGATCATTAATATTGTCAGGGATTGGTGCTGGTCTATGGGATGGGTCTCAAGTTGGGCCAGATATTAGTAGGCCATTACCTCAGTCTCTGCTTCTTCCCCAATCTCTGAATTTCTTGTAGACAGGATAAGTTTTGGGTTGAAAGTTTTGTGGGTGGGTTGGTGTCCCTATTACTCCACCAGGGTTCCTGCCTGGCCACAGAAGACAGCTTCCCCGGGTTCCATATCCCCAACACTGCAAGTCACAGCTAAGGACACCCCCATTGATTCTTTTTTTTTTTTTTTTGGTTCTTTTTTTCGGAGCTGGGGACCGAACCCAGGGCCTTGCGCTTGCTAGGCAAGCGCTCTACCACTGAGCTAAATCCCCAACCCCGCCCCCATTGATTCTTGAGCACCTCTCCTATCCCAGGTCTCCGTCTCTTCCTGGAAATTCTCCCTACCCTCCTCCCACCAAGTCAGTTATAGATTTCCATTCATTCTCATGGCCATCCGGTCATACCCCCTGCCCCTCCCCACACACAATCCTGAACCCTCCCCCCCTCACTCTTCTCCCACCTAGTTCTCGCCCTCCATCTGCCTTCCACAACCATTTCTGGACTGGATTTTTAGATATGTATTACATAATGTTTATATACAGCCCATTCACAGTCTGTATGGTATTATCCTCGCTAGAATCAGATTCCCATTCTTCATAACTACTTGGATTAGACCAATTATCAATAGATCTGGGTTGTGGTTGGTTAAGAAGCTACAACTTTGGTTCATGTGGATTGCTAAAGCGTGCCGCCCACCAATACACCGGGCAGCCCATGTGTCTCTGTCCTTGGTCCTGAGTCAATACTAAGTGTTGTCTTGTCATCAGTTTCCAGCCTCTGGTCTCCCAGTCACAATACTTTTCTACTCTTTCTTGCTGGAAGGACCATCATGGTGTTTCTCCCAGGTGGGTCTTTAACCCTCAGGAGCCTCTAGGCTGTAGAGCATTTTCTCCACTTCTCAAAATGTCTTGACTTAGCTTACAATTTTCAACCCATATTAAGACCAAAACAATACTCCATAGTGGGAGGTAACACTATTTCTGTGGCTGTCCCATCCATGCACAACCAAGAAAGTTTGTTGGGTCACCGTTGTCCCCAAGACATTCTACCTCTGCAGCTTGATAGTCCACTTCCCAAACTGTCAAATGCCCTCCTTCGAGTGAAAACAAGGCACACACAATCGTATACCCACGCTTCATCTCTCCTCTCCAGGATTTTGGCTCATCTAATCTACATCACACCCATAGATTACAACCATAGTTATTCAGCCATTTAAACTATGTTTTTGTTTATAACCTATTTTTAATTGTTTGGGAATTTCACACATGTGTATAGGTTTTGATCAAAACTTCCCTTTCAATGTGTCCCCTATGCCCACATCACCACCACAGGTCTTAGGTAGCCCAAGTTGGCCTCATTACTTGGTGACATTAAACTTCTCATATTTCCACCTCTATCTCCCCATTGTATTGTGTACCCCATGACCCGTGCTGGGATCACACCCAGGGCTTCGTGCATGCGTGGTAAGCATACCACATCCCCCGCCCTTGCTAAGCATCTTTATTTCACAGGGGAAGCACTTACTTGCTACGGCTCATTACATCACACCTGGAAATAAAGGTCATACTGACTTCTCTCCAGTTCTGTCCAGTTTACTTCATGTGTGTCCTAGAAGGCAGTTTTAAAATTAAAACCTGGTTTTGCTTAAACTTTGGAGTCCAATTTAATAATAAATGGTATATTTAACCTTGAATCCTAGTTTGTACTGTCTTGTATAGTTTTTATTATTATTTCACCGTGTTCTCCAGAACAGAAAATTGATAGCAATATTGGTTGGCATTGTTCTCTTAGAGCACAGAGAAAGGCTACTCCTGGGGCCACCTAAAAGTTTCTCCTCAACGTTGCCTTAAGCATGATATTAATCAGAGGAGTGTATTTTAAGGTTGCAAGATTGTTTCTATAAAAAATTAAAACAGAATTAAACAAATCATTTATGCATCATTAAAAATAATAAGGCTGGCTAGACAGCAATTGGGTAAAGATACTGGCCACCAAGCCTGACAACCTGAGTTTGATTCCCAGGATCCTCTTAATGGAAGGAAGCAAATGATTCCTGCAAGTAGTCCTCTGCCTTCCACATGCTGACATGACATGTACATGCCCTCTCTCTCTCTCTCTCTCTCTCTCTCTCTCTCTCTCTCTCTCTCCCTCTCTCTGTCTCTCTCAAACACACACACACACACACACACACACACACACTAAAACAGATGTAATTTAAATTTATCAGAGCCTCCTTCCTCTAATAAAGAAATGTAAGAACAGAGTGGTAAATTGGCAGAATATAGAATTAAGAAGTAGAAAAGATTTTTTGGAAATCTCAAGGACTGTCCTTTTTGGAGGACTGATTCACACTTCTGCTTGACTCAGTAGCTGTCTCCTTCCAGAGTAGTGGTCCACTCATTGCCTTCTGTGACTAATGTGACTAATGAAAAGTGTTGAATAATTCCATCTCTAGTGTGTGGGTTAGCAGTGGCTTTGGTCCTTCAAACTATTTACCCCCCAAATTCCAAGTATGATCCACAAAAGGTGGAGAAGAGGCAAGGTCATGGATGGTCTCTGATAGAAGAGATAAATGAAAGCCTGTTAAGACACCCAAGTCAGGGTTGGGAAGTTAGTGAGGTACGGTTCCATGGCAGAGCCCTTGACTATTATCCATAGGCCCCTCCCACACAGAGAAAGGAAGGAAACTAAAGTAATAAATCCCGACCCAGGGCAATTAAACAGAATATCCTCTCCTCCCCACCCCAACATAATATTTATATTAATTATTTGGGGATTTCATAAGTATATCCTAATCACACTTGATTCCCATTCCTTTCAGTTCTATCCAACCCCTGAACCCCCAACACCCACACAAGAAGAAAACCTTATACCAAGTCCAATGTATGCTGCCCATATACTCATTGGAACATGGTCAAATTCCCAATGGCCAGCCCCTTAAAGAAAACTGAGTCCTGACCCCACCCACACCCCTGCCAGAGGCCATCAACTATGAAGAGTTCAGCGTCTTTGTAACAAATTTTAAGGATCCTCTTCAATAGCCTCCTAGGGTAGACTCCTTCTTTCTTTTATTTTTATTTATTTGTTTGCTTGCTTGTTTACTGGAGGGAGTTTGTCACAGAAAACTTCAATGCCTCTCATCCTCAACTGTGAGTCTACAGTCATCAATACAATAGCAAAAGAAGCTTCCTTGCCCATAGCATCTGGCAACAGCACGGATCGTGAACATCAGCATGGTCTCTGGCGGCCACGAACATCAGCATGACCTCTGGCAGCAACAAGAATCATGGGCATCAATGCAGTCTCCCGAGGCAGCCCTGATCACAGATGTTAACATAGTCTCTGGCAACGTGAACCACGGACATCAGCATGGACTCCACCATGAAGGTCTTTCCGGGAGACTTACTCCAGAAAATGAACTGTTCTTCATCTCCGACATCTTGTTTGCCCGGAGCGGAGACGATCATGGGGTTGGGCAGTGCACTCGGGGCAGACCCTGTGCAGCCTCCAGGCTGCTGCACACCGCCCAGCCCGCCCTGCTCAGCAACGCCATCCTCCTTAGTCCGCTGTGGCTGGGTTCCAAAATGTCTCACCACATCCACATTTCTAGTTCCATCTCCCTCGACTGTGTCCGCCGCTCCATTCTGCCATCTTCCTCATCTATCGCCCATTCATTTGTTAACGTGGTGTTGCAAACTGCTGCGCGTCACTGCCCAAACATCTTTGCATCAAATACTTATTGCAATGCCCGGTTGATCTGGTGCGGAATGTCTAAAGTACTATAAATACCAGACTGTCGCAGAGAGTCATCTTAGATATCCTGATGGTGCCCAGAGTCGGTGAACATGGGGTTGAGAAGTGTGTCTGGGAGGGGAGCTATGGATGTGCACCTCCCTGCCCGCTCCCTGGGCACTGCAGCGTCTCGAGTTCCGCTTCTCTGCTGTTCAAGCCACTCCGCTCCATTCTGCCTTGTTTTCCAACGCCATGAAACCAATTTTTACAAGCATCTTCCCATAAGACCTGCCCTCTTTTAGTTGTTCCAGAGTTACTGCACGCTCTGCTGTCCCCAGCGTGTCTCCCCTCGATGACTCAGTGGGTCTCTCAAGCTCTTCCGAGTGGCCCAAGCATGCCACTGTCATCTTTTTTTTTGGGATCGAACCCAGGGCCTTGCGCTTCCTAGGCAAGCGCTCTACCACTGAGCTAAATCCTCAACCCTGCCACTGTCATCTTAAACTGACTCTAAGAATCTCCTCTCTTTAGGGCTGTGAATATATCTGAGAAATTTCCAGACGAATCTGTATGATATGCTGGAAGCGTCCATGAAGGAAACTCAAATCCCTAAAAACACACAGGTGACCCAGGGCCCTGTTTGAACAGCTCTCCTTGGTTCAACTATCCGTTTAATGAGATAAGATAAATTCCAGGTTATGGTTGTTTTCTTAGGCTAATCTTCCTGACTTTGTGTTACATAGGAAATTGATTGTGGCGGCCCTACACAGGTAGACCAGATAACAGGAGAATTCATTCTAGCTTTGCCCATAACCGTGTGGTATGTAAGTATGGGTTCATTGTGGTCTTTATTTACTCGTTTGTCAAACAGGAATCATAGGCACATTCCCCACTTACTGTGGGGGTTGCAAAGGGAAATGTATCTGTGAAACTTGATAACCGTGATTCACTACCCATAAAAACCAAATTTGTTAGGCGAGATCAGTTGTTTTCACAAAACTGCAGCCCTCCAGAGTAATTTTTACTACCATTTTTATTGGCATTGACTTTTTTTTTTCCTAATCAGCACTACAAATACTTAAGCAAGCACGCACAAGTTAGAATTAAATCAAACGAAATACTGAGATTTTCAAAAGGTCACCCCAACCAACTCCTCAGTGCAGTGGACTGGATGTGACCTCAAAACAACTTTATACACGAAAATCCTGGCCTCCGGTGTGATCCTGTTAGAAGATGGGGCCTCTGCGGGGTTAGCAGGTCATGAAATGGGGACCCTTATTAAATGGAGTTAATGTAGTGATAAATGGGACCCTAAAAATCTCTCACACCCTCTACCATGTAAGGAGATAGTAAAAAGTACACAGTCTGCACCCCCAAAGAGTCCTCTAGAACCCATGATCTCCATCCCCCCGTGTTGGGACCCCCAGCGCCCCCCCCGGTCTGAGGCAGACAAGCTTAGGAAAGCTTTGTCAACTGAGACTGGCTTGGACCAGATGCACCTCCTTCTCCTTGTGATGTACTTATATAATAACCCAGGACTCTTCCCTGCATGGATCTGTATGTATGACTTAGTCTAAACAACAAAGGAAGTTCCTCCTCCCCTGGCAACTGCTTGGCGATTCCCCTTTTTGATCAGTTCCATTCTAACACGGTCTAGACCAGCGGTTCTTAACCCATGGGTCATGGCCCCTTTAGCAACTCCTTATCTCCAAAAATTGTTTACATCACAATCTAGAACAATAGCAAAACTACAGCTATTGGGTGACCACAAAACTAATTTTACGGTTGGGGGTCACCAGAGCATGAGGCACTGTATTGAAGGTTTGCAGCATTAGAACCACTGCTCTAGATCAAATCCAGGAATGGGAGAGGGGGAGTTGATCAGGCCTGAACCAGTTCTGGGGACGTGTGCAGTGGAGGCAAACTGTGCTGAGTGAATTTTTAAGGGAAATCCCCTATTTACCATACTGTGCCTGTGCAAGTGTATATTAAACTGAAGGGCATCATGAGAAAGGACACATTGGTAAGCAAAGTATGGTGGTTTGAATGGCACCCATAGGCTCGCAGGCTCACATATTTGCATGTTAAGTCCCACCCCCTCCCCACCCCCCAACCTATTTGAAAAGGATTAGGAGGTGTGGCCTTGCCGGAGGAGGTGTGTCAATAGAAGTGAACCACGAGGTTTCCAAAGCCTATACCAAGCCAAGTCTCTTTCTTCCTGCTCCTTGTAGATCAGGGTGTAAAGCTGTCTCAGCCACTACTCTGGTGCCCTGTCTGCCTGCTTCCCACCATGATAATTATGGACTCACCCTCTGAAACTGCAAGCAAGCCCACAATTAAATGTTTTATTTTGTAAGAGTTGTCTTTCTTGGTCATGATGTCTCGTCACAGCAATGATAACCCTAGCTAGGATACAAAAGCTTACATAATTCTAGCCTGCCAATCACTCCTTAGCAACTGCACCCCTTAGTAAGCAAATCTTCCTTTTCCTGGGCCAGATAAAAGGATGCCCTAAATAATAACCAATATTCTAGGGCACTTAGCTCTGTGCACTTTTTCATGTTTTTTAACTTTCAATTCTGTTTGGTTTTCTGGTTTGTGGTTGTGTTTGTTTGTTTGTTTGTTTGTTTGTTTGTTTGTTTGAGATGGGGTCTCACTGTGTATCTCTGGCTGTCCTGGAACTTGCTCTGTAGACAGACTGGCCATGAAGTCACAGAGAACACACTGGCATACCTCTCCCTCCTGAGCGCTGGGATAAAAGATTTGCAACGCACGCCCAGCCACTTTTTCAGCTCCTTAACATCATGTCAAGAACCTGGAAACAACCAGTGCAGACAGAAGTTCCAGGTAACCAGACTATGAGAAATTATTTTTGTTTATAAGTTCCCAGTCTGTCAACAAGGGTGCAGAGGGTACCTGGAAGAGAATGGGGGACAAGAGAGGCGAGGAAGGACGCCAAGACAAGAGTCTGCAAGGTGACAATTTTATGTTTTCCCAAGGGTGAATGTATACCATAACAGGGGTAACAGAAGGAGGGGGGAAGTGTGAAACATTTACACAGGCCTAGGACACAGTATTCGTGTGGTCAGCTGATGTCAACAGGATATTGGTTTTTCAGAAAGGTTACAGGTCATCACATTGGGCATCTTGACGTCAGATGTATATCTCAGTGACCACCAGGTTTGTATTAGTCTTCTGCAGCTGGCTGGGGATTTTCCATGAACCCAGTCATACTTAACTCTAACTATACTATTAACATCAATAATGGAGGGTTTTAAGGGCATCGCTCCCAACACGAGTCCATGGTTCTGCTTAAGTTTTGTCGTTTTCTACTTCTTTGGGCTTTCAGCGTCTACTGAAAACAACCGAGACACCCAGCCTTGAGGACAGAGCAACTTCTGCATTCTTGGACTTTCCATTCATAGACATAGCCATTCTAATAAAGCCCTTTCTATGCAGAGAGAAAATGAGTCATTCTATAAGCTCTGTTACTCTAGGGAACCCTGAATGACACAGGATCCAATTTAGGGCTTCCTGCACACTGGGCAAGCCCTCTACCAACAGCTACATCCCAGGTCTTTGATGATTCGCAAAAGGCTGAATGGACTTAAAGCACTGCTTCTCTTGCAGAATAAAGAGCAAGTTCTCTGCCTAACACTAAAGGTTAAGCATGTCACCAACATCGAGCAACTTGCTCTGTAGCAGCATTATTATAGCAACGGTGTGTGAGTTTGTATTAAGGATTAACTGACTGCTTTATGATATCAGAAGAGCCCTAAGAAGAAGTCCTAAGGAGTCTGTTGACATAACCAAAAGCATGTTAAAATGCCAGTAAGAAAGAGCTGAAGAGGTAGCCCAGTGGGTTAAAAGCTCTTGCTACTCTTGCAAAGGCCCTGAGTTTAGTTTCTAACACCCATGCTGGACAGCTCAAAACTATCTGTAACTCCTGTTCCAGTGTATCTGAAACCCTCATCTGGCTTCCACAGACACTACACACATGTGGTACTCTTACATACATGCATATAAAACACTCCTAAACATGAAAGGAAAATAATCTTTTAAAGTTTTTGAAGACGGGCTGAAGAGATGGCTTAGTGGATTTAGAGCATGGAATGTTCTTCCATGGGTCTGAGGTTCAACAACCAGAACCCACATGGTAGCTCATAACCATCTATAATTCTAGTTTTGGGGGATCTGACAACTTCTTCTGGCCTCCACAGGTACCCGGCACACAAGTGGCACATACACAGACATAGGCAAATACCTCTACACCTAAAAATAAATAAGTAAATCTTGTGTTAAATTAAGAATATCAGGAAAGGAAAAGTCAGATCATTGTCAGGTGCAACTTCAAAACAACCAAGGATGGGCCTTGTGCTTGTGTAACATACACAAGGCTCTGTTGACGCTTTACTAAAGGCTTTATAGATTATCTATTTCTGGGTCACTTAGACCAAAACCCTGGACACAAGCAGCTTAAGGTAAGAAAGATCAGACTTGAGTCATAGTTTCAGAAGGTTTGAAGTTCTCCATGGAAGGGAAGGCAGAGCCCAGCAGCTCAGTCTGTGGTGGTTAGAGCATATGGCAGGGAAGCTCTTGTAGCAGTAGAATAGGAAGCAGAAAGCTAGAGCAGAACCAAGGGCAGGTTATAATCTTCCAAGCCCCATTCCCTAGTGACCTACCTCTGACAACTAGTGACCTAGTGACCTACTTCTGGCCACTAGTGACCTAGTGACCTACTTCTGACTGCTAGGCCCCACCTCCTAAAGGTTCCACAGCCTCCCAAAATAGTGCTACCAGACAGAGAACATGTTTCAAAATACAGACTCACGGAAGATGTCTCATATACATTTGAAACACTTAGCCTGGGCATAGTGTGCTGCAGTCTGTCTTTAGAGCCTCAGACATATGCAGACATATGGCATACATTTCATTCAAGAACAACTCTTTGGGGCTGAGGGCATAGTTGAATGGTTACAGTATTTGCTCACATGTGCAAGACCCTGGATTTAACCCTCAATGCAAAGAATAAATAAAGGGAGAGAAGGACAGGGGAAGAAAGGGGAAATTATTTTGATATCGCATAAGAAGATAAAAGATAGGGGCTGGAGATGGGGCTCAGCAGTTAGAAGCACTTGCTGTTCTTGCAGAAGACCCAGGCTCAGTACCCACGTTCCCACATGGTGGCTCACAGCCATCTGTAAATCCAGTTCCAGGGGATCCTGCGTGCTTCACCAGCCTATGCAGACAGCAGGCTCACATGTGGTACACAGACACACATACGGACAAAGCACCTATACACATAAAGTAAAAATTAATTCTAAAAATTGTTTTGAAGAAGATAAACAGTAAATTCAGCCTCCTCGTTAACTCGATTGGATTAGAAATCACATAGGAAACATAGCTTTGGGCATGTCTGCAAAGATGTTTCCAGAGAGCACTGACAGACCTTTAACTCCTTTTCCTCATCGTTCTCCTCCAATCCTGAATGCAGTCATCTGGCTTTATCTGAAATGAGTAACTTCATTTGTAACTTCTTCCTGGAAGGACATGACCACTAATGCTCAACTCTTTAGCCTAGTCTCCCTTCCCCTCTCCTCCTCCTCCTCCTCCTCCTCCTCCTCCTCCTCCTCCTCCTCCTCCCTCTCCCCACCTCCTACTCCACTCTCCCCTTCTCTTCTTCTTCCTCCTCCCCCACTCCTCTTCCTCCCCCTCTTCCTCCTCTTCCTCCTCTTCTTCCTCTTCCTCCTCCTCTTCCTCCTCTTCATCCTCCTTCTCCTCTTCCTTCTCCTCCTCCTCTTCCTCCTCCTCCTCTTCCTCCTCCTCCTCTTTCTCCTCTTCCTCCTCCTCCTCTTTCTCCTCTTCCTCCTCCTCCTCCTCCTCCTCCTCCTCCTCCTCTTCCTGAGCTGAGGAGGAGCCAGAATGAACCATGACAGGAAGGGAACTCAACCTGAAGCCTCACACATCTCCAGTGAACTGCGTATGAGAAGAAAAATAGTTCCCTTTTTAAGGTTTGTTTTATTTATTTTTTAATCATGGGGAGTGGTGCATCTGAGTGCAGGGATCTGCAAAAGCCAGTAGAGAGAGTCTGATTTCCAGAGCTGGAGTTACAGGTAGTTGTGAGCGCCTGGTGTGGATGCTGGGAACAGAACTCAGGGTCTTCTGCAAGCTCAGCATGTGCGTTCAACCTTCGAGCCATCTCTCCAGTCATAAATGCTCGTTCTCTTAGACCATCAAGATTTGGGGACTGTCTAGCATGTGATTGGTCCTCAAGAGGCCCCCAGTAAAAATCTAAATCTGATTGAGGAGTGAGTAGAAGGGGGACATTGCCCTACAGGGGAAAATCAAACTTATACCTCACAGCAAAGTATTTAGTAAGTAGCTGTGCTTCATAGCTGATAGCCTTTGCAGGGAAGTAGACAAGGTCTCACTCTAGCCCAGGCTAACCCTGGAACTCACTCTGTAGCCCAGGTTAGAGCTGGGTTACACTGAAATCCATGGTAACTCGCCTGTCTTGGCCTGAGATTACAGGCATGGGCCACCACGATCAGCTAGTGTGTGATGTCTTTCAAGGAGAGTGTTTGACTGGTTGTGTTATGGCTTGATCAGAACGCATCAGAAAATAAAATGCTAACTGCCCAAGCTTATTATTAGATGGGTTTGACAAGATACTCCCAGAGACATCCGTTCTGGTAAGAATTTCCATTTGCAGGAAGGAATAAAAGAGAATAGAGAAAGTCTAAAAATTCTAGGATTTGCAAAGTCAGACAGGCAGAAGCATTTCATCCTCAGCTCGAGGGAGATTAAAGTAAAAAGATGTTCTTCTCTTCATTCCTGTCATAATCTGTTGTCTCCGGTCTAACAGGGGCATTTGACACACTCTTCACCTGCAGTCCAGATCACCCACACCCTTCCCACCACCCCAGTCACTGTTTATTCGTTTCCACAGGCATCATTGTTTAGACCTCCAAGCACTGTAGGCCTCTGGGCTTTGTCCAAGGACATTTTCAAAATTTATATATACCCTCATTCCTTGGAGATCTCATGTCTTTAATGTTATGTGTGTGTTGATAAATCTTTAACTTCTGATAAGAATTCTAGCTATGTATGCACGGTGGTAAGTGCTCGAGGTTCCAGCTGCTAGAGTCTGAGGCAGAACAATCATTCGAGTCTGTAAGACAGAAAGCAACCCAGGGCAACACAGGGAGACCCCATCTTGAAAGGAAAGAAAAAAGTTACAATTTTCTACCTGGATTGAAAATGGGCCTCTCAACCCTCTGAACGGAATTGAAAATTGAAGGTGTTTGCCTCTCCCATAGCTGCTCTTCCAGAGGGCTTCAGTAAATGGAAATCCCATCTTTCTGCTTCCAACGGTATCGATCTCAGTGTCCCATTGTGTCTTCTTCACATCCAACCCGCTAGCAACGCTCTTCACTCAATTTTCTAAGCCCATGGGGAATCTGAGCCCTTCTCACCTGCTTTCCGGTATGAATATTACATTTCTAGCCTCTAACTCCTTTCCCTATGTCCTTCCTGGCTGATCATCTAGAAACCATTCCAAAATTGGCAGCCCGTTTTCTTTAACACAAGGTTAACCTATGTCCCTTTCTCAGACTCGTCTCTACTAGAGCTGGGGAGACGGCTCTGAGGTTGAAGCAACTGCTGCTCTTGGAGAGAATCCGAGTTCAGTTCCCAGCACCCATATCAGGGAGCTCATATCTGCCGGTCACTCCGACTTTGGAGGATCTGACTCCCTCTTCTGGTTTCTACAGGTATCTGCACTCGTGTCCATATACCCATACACAGACACAAATGTATGCACATAATTTTTAAAATAATAATAAATGTTTTTTAAAGTATCACAGACAGTGAGTTTGGGCTTTCTCTTGACCAGATGATAACTCTTATTTCTGCTCTTAGTCTCTGCAGAGGATACAGCAAAAACATGTCATCGAAGGAACAGAGGCTACCTCTTGTCAGACATCAAATGGACTGGCATCTTCATTCGAATGTACAGCACAGTGAGAAGAAGCTTCTGCAGCTGGTGAGTGTCTGTCAGAGCATCAAAGGTACCTCAGTGCAGAACTCAGGCAAAGATCTATGGTTCGTGGCTTCAAGATCAAGGTTGATGGCACAGCGGCATCACTGGTCACATGGTCTGTCTGGAGCTAATAGCAAAGGCCTGAGTAAAATAATTACACTGGGGAGGGGGTGGACCCCAAGACCACACAGTGTTTGTGGGATAAAATAATGCTAGCCATTTGCCCTGGAAGCTGGGACTCTGGACTCCATTCAGAGCATTTCACACTTAACGCATGCATGTATGTGTAGGCACCCAGGCATGCACAGTTATATTCATATACACACACATATGCTGTTTAAATGTCTTACAGAGCCAGCGATGGCTCAATGGGTAAGGACACCTGCAGCACCTGCTGCCAAGCCTGACGACCTGAGTTTGATCTCCAGGATCACATGGGAGGAGGAAAGAACCTAATCCTGTAAGTTTTCTTCAGACCTTCATGTGAGTGCCATGGAATGCATGCACCCAAACACACATAGATAGATGGATAGATGGATAGATAGATAGATAGATAGATAGATAGATGGATAGACAGACAGACAGATGCGAGATAAATAGATCAATTATAGATAGATGGATAGACAGATGTAGATAAATAGATCAATGATTGATTGATTGATTGATTGATGGTAAATTGATAGACAGATGTAGATAAATAGATCAATTATAGATAGGTGGATGGATGGATAGAGAGATAGATAGATATATAGATAGATAGATAGACAGATGGCAGATAAATAGATCAATTATAGATAGACAGATAGATAGATAGATAGATAGATAGATAGATAGATAGATAGATAGATAGAAGATAGATGATAGACAAATAGACAGATGTAGATAAATAGATCAATGATAGATTGATTGATTGATTGATTGATGGTAGATTGATAGACAGATGTAGATAAATAGATCAATTATAGATAGATGGATGGATAGAGAGATAGACAGACAGACAGATGGCAGATAAATAGATCAATGATAGGTAGATAGATAGATAGATAGATAGATAGATAGATAGATAGATAGATGATAGACAGATAGACAGATGTAGATAAATAGATCAATGATAGATAGATAGGTAGATAGATAAATTGATTGATGGTAGATTGATAGACAGATGTAGATAAATAGATCGATTATAGATAGATGGATGGAGAGAGAGAGAGAGAGAGAGAGAGAGAGAGATGTAATACAAAATTTCAATGTATAAATGTCTTAAGAATCAATGTGCCCTGTGTGACCCTGGAATGATGGACAGAAACCTCTCCCGGGTGATTGGTTCAATATAGAGACTAGAATCAATAATACCTAAAAATACCTAATTTCCCTTCCAGGACAGAAGCAAAAATTATCTATTTTATATTCAAGCAATGCCTTCAAAGTTCAATACGGAGATAGACATTTGCACCCTTAAGCAAATATCACTCTCTAGACCGGCTCACACACGCCAGGAGGCTTGCTTTGGGCTCAGCAGATCAGCTACTAATGACCCTTCTCTTCCCATCCTGTTCTCTCCTGACACCCAGAAAATTATTCTTCAAACTTCTCAAGATTTCCCCGAACCCAGCTTTTAAGATGTTTTTGCAAATTGGCCTGCTCTAGTTTTAAGATTAGATTTTTTTTTTTCATTTCAGAATCCATGTTTCAGTTTGACAAAAACCAAATCTTCTTACAAAGCATGTGTCTGTCGACAATCCAAATACCATCATGGCTGAATGGAACCAACTTAGATAAGCGAGTATGGGCTCCCAGAGCTTAGAAAACAGGTCCTGGCATCTCTTAGATGATATGCTCTGACGGACAGGTGCTTACCATTACCTGGAAGATCTCCACCTTAAGTCCTATTTTTGCTAATAAATTCCCTCACGATAAAAACAGGATACAGAATCTGGGACCGAACAAGACGTTTTTTAAAAGGTCTCTCCTCTTGTTGTTCATAACACACTCTTCGGGATAAACAGCTCAGCAGACATCTTAGTTTGGTGCTTTGGGGGATCAGCAAATCCAAACTCAAATGTGTTTTCTCAGTAGGCAGGCGTCTACCTGGAGACCCTTAGGTGTCCTTTACAGTTAAGCACCTGAGTAGATCCAGCAGTACAGCCAGCGACACCTCCTGTCCTGTGTATAAAGCTCCTGTGTATAAACACTGGCTGGATACGCTGTTCTCCACAAACACAGTAGAGCTGGAGTCAGTGACCTAGATAGGCAGATCCACAGCGAGGAGGCTGGAAGAAGCCTCCTCGCTCACGCCCTGAGGTTGTTATGGTACCGTGCGCCCAATCTTCTCAGCGCCTACCAAGAAAATGCCATGTTTATGCCCATTTACCCCAATTCTAGGCTCGATTAGAGTAATTATAAATCAGTACCCCCGGTGTGAGTTGAGGACATGTTGTTCAAAATGACACTCATTTGGGGGAACGATTATATTCATTTTATAACCACCCGGCCCACAAAACATCCTCCTCTTCCTTAGTTTAAGAAACAGCCATCAAACTCCCGGTTCGGTTAAACTATTAGGAGTGCTTTATTCTAAATCTCTGTCTGGATGCTTCTAGCTTTAGAAGCTTAAATGTTTTCCCTTCCCTGTGCACTCTTCCTTGCTGCCATCTGCCTCCTCGCGTGTCCGTTGTATCTGGGGTCATGGCAGCTAACTAAGCAGCCTCTGTAGAGATGCCACCAGTGGCTGAGAGACCTACCGATGTGGCTGGTAAGGGGGTGGAGAAATCCGTTTTCTGTTAGAGAATAACATGTCTTTCTCGGTGCTTCCTTGCCACCCTCCACCCCTCTGCATGTCAAACCTGAGCCAAAGTCTGGTGTGTTTCTCTGTCAGACCGAGGAAGGAAAGGTGCAGACTATGATCGTGCTCATCACCTTCCTCTGTGTCTCTGTTTGATTCCAGGAGCAACAGCTTTGGACGTTTTACCAAAGGTAGCCCTGTGGAATAGAGAGATGGGTCAGCATTTGAGAGCACTTGCTGGTCAATCTGGAGGACCTAGAACTCTAGCTCCAAGGAACCTGGTGTCTTATTCTGGTCTCCTAGGCACACATGCACACATCTAGTGATACACACATATCACACACACACACACACACACACACACACACACACACACACACACACCATAGCCTTTCTGTGTCTTGGCTTTTCTTGTTTATTAAGCAAGATATCTCCCAAAGAAAGTGTCCTTCACTGGGCTCTTCTGTGACTTCAATGTGGCATAGCCACAGGGCAAAGTCAGGCAACCCTTGAGTCTCTGAGCTTGAACATGGTTCTTCATTCTACTGATACATGATTGTCCTGTGGAATAAGTACATCCTGAAGACCTTGAGAAGAAATCTGAATGAAGCCCACATTCTGTATGGACCAGTTTCTGATATATATATATGTGTGTGTGTGTGTGTGTGTGTGTGTGTGTGTGTGTGTGTATCACTTTCTTTTTTTTTTTTTTTTTCGGAGCTGGGGACTGAACCCAGGGCCTTGCGCTTGCTAGGCAAGTGCTCTACCACTGAGCTAAATCCCCAACCCCTATATCACACTTCCAGACAAGAGCAAAATGAGTGAGGAGGTGCTCTCCTGGCTCACTGGACGAAAAGCAGGAGGCCAACCATCCATCCGCAGCACCAGAGCACAGCGCTCCCTGCCAAGACAGCCATGTTAGACTACTGGCTTTTTGCTCCTTTACACATATATGAGTGTGGTCCACACTAATTCTAGTTTCCTATCTAGGATTTCTTGGCCATTCTCCAGTGCACGGAACTGAGAAGGGGATCGAGTATGGACAGAATGAAAGAAGAAATGAGTCCATGAGAGGATGGAGATGTCTCTTCGTTGGTACCTGCGGTGTTTCTGCTTCTCCTTTTCTTCAAGGAAAGGGCAGCTTCTTCACTCACTGGTCCTGTGTGTGTGTGTGTGTGTGTGTGTGTGTGTGTATGCATGTTTATACATGTACATATATGTTTATCTATGTACATGCACATGTTTGTACATGTACACATATATGTTTATCTATGTACGTGCACATGTTTGTACATGTACATATTTGTTTATATATGTGCACGCACATGTTTGTACATGCACATGTGCATAAATTATATCTTCATAATATATAAGTTGTTGGGTCTGGTTAATTTGGGGTGTGGGGGGGTTTTTAATATTTACAACATTTTATGACAGAGTTTAAAGTTAAAAATTAAATAATAAATTATACTTTTAGTTTTTACTATATTCCATTTCTAATCTTTATGACTCCCCTATTTAATCTTGAGGGACAGTCACCTTCTTGGCTTTGTTTCCCCACCCATTCTTCAAAGCCTAACAGCCTCCATTACCACTTACTGGCTCCAAACCAAAGGTCATCAAACCCAAGCAGCTTGAGGTTCAAGGAGAAGACTATCACACACCCAGTAGATAAGGAGGAGGCACACCCCAAGAGAGCAAAAGCTGGCTGTGGAAACATTATTTGGGCCAATGAAATGGCTCAGTGGTAAGACCAGTTGCCCACACAAACCTAATGGAGCCCATGGCAAAAACCTAATGTAGTCACTCCTGTCTCTAATCCTAACACTTCTACAGAAATGAGAGGCAGAGACAGGAGAATCATGGGCCAGTTAACCTGAAGGATGAAGACAGTCAAGAAGAGAGACCCTGCCTCAACAAAGTATAAGAACAGAATTGACTCCCAAAAGTTGTTCTCTGGAAAACACACACACACACACACACACACACACACACACACACAAATTGTTATTGTTCTTATTATAAAACGATAATTTTTTTTAAAAGGGAACTAGTTTCTACAGGCTAAACACACTGGCACACATCTATAATCCTGGAATTAAAGAGGCTGAGGAAGGAGGATCATGAGTTCAAGATAAGCCTGGGCTGCACAGAAAGAACTTGTACCTGGGAAGGAAGGTTTCCCTAAAACTTGAGTTATGTGTGTATCACTTACTAGTCTTTCTGTGCTCAAATTATTTTAGGAGATGTACTAACAAAAGGTCACAGGGTCACCACTTTAGACTAGTGGTGACCACCAGAGATTTATCATATGAACCAAGCACTGTGATTTCAACAACCACCGTCTGGAAGCCAAATCGAGAGTTCCTATTTCCAGAATTTTATCCTGGTCAATAAAAGACAGCACATCACAGGAGTCAAGCCAAGAGTTTCGGAAAACATACTTCTTTCTACATGTGTCAAAACAAGATTCAGAGTCTTGAAGCAATAAGAAAAAGAGAAAGTGTTCTGTCAGCCAGGTGAGAAAACTTCAGACATTTTTATTCTCAAGCAAATCTGGAAGGCTGTTTGCTTCAAATGTAAAAAAGGGAATATAGAGTAAATTGTTGATTTTACTGCACAGTTTAACTATTCCATAAGAACAATAACACATAAACTTCCAAATGCCTTGTGCCCCCCTGCCACGTAATAACCCCGCTTAAAGTTGCTGTCTTTGAATTTTTTAATTTTTTTCTTGGAGATAAAAACGTGAACTCAACAAATAAATAGCCAAATTAAGATGAATTGGATGTGTTTGGAATGTTGAGAATCTATTTACATTTTAATAAGATATTTCCTCAGTGTAGGTCTGAGATAAATCTCCCTGGAGAAGAGGCTGGGACACAGAATTAAGAAGAAAGACGTGCCCTTGACAATTTGGAGAAATGGGAAGATAAGCAGAGGGGTGTTTAATAGAAACAGATGTGGATGTAATCCCTTCAGGAAGAAAAAAAGCCGTACAAATACAACACAAGAGGAGGGGAAATAGCTTTAGACAAAGGTAGTGGGGAAACCTGGGAGGCTTTGAGAAGGCAAGCTAAGGAATGAGTGACTCAGACTCCCCTCTAAGTCAAAACCCAGCAAATGGGTGTGTCGTATGGATTGCTTAAAGAAAGGCAAGACGCTACGCACAAGATGTTACTTGTAAGAAGGATTCAAAGAGAGCTTCTGCAAGTGGTAGCGGAAGGTTGAAAGGGAAGAGAGTATGAGCCTGAAAGCATTCGAAGAGGATTGGTAACAATGGAGCATAGTCTACAGTAAGAGATGGCTATTACTCATTTGTTAGGGGCATGCATACCTGTGTGCACCGAACCCAGAAGAAGGTGTTAAGAGTCCATCTCTACCACTCATCTATTCCTTTGAAGCAGGGTCTCTCCTTGAACTCGAGGTTCATGTCTCAGCTAGGCTGAAATAATCCTCAGCAAGCACCAATAATCCTCTTGTCTCTCTTCCTTGTGGAGCCAGTGTTAAGAGGCATTTGGGGAAACATACTGCTTGTTATGTGGGTTCTGCGATCGAAACTCTTATCCTCAGGGCTGCGAAGCACAGTTTCTTAGCCACTGAGCTATTAATTGCTCTGGCCCAGACAGTTGTTTTCTATTCAGCCTGAGGGAAAGCCTGTTAGCTAATGTTGGGTATTCAGATAATGTCAGCAGAGGCCACAGAACTATTCACTACATTTTCATAATGACTACTGATATTTCTGCCAAGCATTGCATATATTGAAGGAATATGGAATAGCCCTGCAGTTACCACTCCACAAGTCATGCCATGATAACTGATCAATGGTTACATGATAAGGAGAAATGCAGGTGTGGTTGGGTAGAGGATTATGTCTCTCATTTGTGCTGAGGAAGAAGAGCATCCCCTCATACTTCAGGGATAACCTTTCTAACTCCAAGAAAATGATCCCCAGAACTTGTGAGGCCCTTTGTGATTGGCTGGCTGGTTATTTTGACAGTACTAGGGATTGAACCTAGGGCCTGCCATTAAGCTGTATCCCCAGCCCTGGTTTATATTTTTATCAGTTCTAAGGAATGAAGATTGCGCGGCTCAGTCCCTCTACTTTTCTCTATAAAGAGACACAGATGAACAGAGCTGATGGTTGGGAAAAGAGAGACGTTTCCTTCAGTGGTAAAACCAGCAGTCACATGTCGATGCCCCCCGATAATCCTTCTCCTCCAGAGTCCTACAAGCAACCCTAATCAAACTCATTAGATGGGCAGGTGAGACGGCTCAGTTCATAAGAGTGCTAACTGCCAAACTCAACCTGCATTCAATTCCTGGGGTCCACCTGGTAGAAAAAAGAGAACCAACAGAGGCAAGTTGATCTCTGAGCTACACATGTGCACACATGCGTATGCACGTGTGCAAGTATACACGCTATGTACAACTAATATACGCTAATAAAGAACAAAAGAAAGAAAGATGAGCGGAAAAACATCCTGAATAAGTCATTTCTGGGTAGATCTAAGGTTTCCGCAGTGCAAACCTCTCCTAAAAACAATGAATGGAGCTGAGTGTGGTGGCCCAATCCTTTAATCCCAGCACTCTGGAGGCAGAGGCAGGCTGACCTGTGTGACTACAAGGCCAGCCTCATCTATTGAGTGAGTTTCAGGTCGTCCAGGACTGTATAGTGAGACTCTGTCTCAAAAGCAAACAAAGAGAAGAATAAAAAGTAACAACTTAGCTTGAGCGATTGTTCCTTAGAGCCGAGAGGTCCCAGGTTCCATTCCCAGCACCACCCAAAGAAAAAAATGACTCTGACTTCTCTAAATCCTTGACACCTTGACAGACACCTTTGCCCACAGAGCTAAGAGGCTGAACCTGATGTTTATTATAAGAAACCATAAACAGTGAACCAACTGATCCCAGATAATTAACCCAAGGATAGGATTCTAGCTCCATAGAAGCTAAGCAAGGGTATTCCTCCCATCTGGTGAGTTCCTTCTCACTGTTCCTTAAGAAATCTGTTTGCTCTGCTCCAAAATTTAAAAAAAAAAAAAGTAAAGAAAAGAAAGAAAGGAAGTTAAGCAAGCTTTTTCCACCAATAAATTTTGTTTCCATAGATTTGTTCACAGAAATGGTTCAAAGCAGCATCCTTCAGCTGGCAAAACTGTAAGAAGTCAGGAGGAGCTGAACAATGAGGGGTTCGGACTCAGCCAACCTGCTTACTGCTTCTTAATGGAAGCACAGTTGGTGAGGATCTTCACGGGACAGAGACAGTCTCCAGGCCAAAACCCCGGATCCTTAGCTTACCACAAATCGCATGGAGCATGCGCATGCTTCATTGTGCAAGACAAGCAAAACAGGCAGCAAGATAGCTGGGCAGGTAAAGTTGCTCACCACTGAGCTGTCCAGCCTGAGATTGAGTTCCAGGGACTATCATGATAGAGAAATCCAATGTGTTAGAGAGAACCAGTGTGATAGAGAGAACCAGTGTGACGGAGAGAACCAGTGTGATGGAGAGAACCAGTGTGATGGAGAGAACCAGTGTGATGGAGAGAACCAGTGTGACAGAGAGAACCAGTGTAACGGAGAGAACCAGTGTGATAGAGAGAAGCAGTGTGATAGAGAGAAGCAGTGTGATAGAGAGAACCAGTGTGATGGAGAGAACCAGTGTGATGGAGAGAACCAGTGTGACAGAGAGAACCAGTGTGACAGAGAGAACCAGTGTGACGGAGAGAACCAGTGTGACGGAGAGAACCAGTGTGATGGAGAGAACCAGTGTGACAGAGAGAACCAGTGTGACGGAGAGAACCAGTGTGATAGAGAGAACCAGTGTGATGGAGAGAACCAGAGTGATGGAGAGAACCAGTGTGATGGAGAGAACCAGTGTGATGGAGAGAACCAGTGTGATGGAGAGAACCAGTGTGACGGACAGAACCAGTGTGACAGAGAGAACCAGTGTGACAGACAGAACCAGTGTGACAGAGAGAACCAGTGTGATGGAGAGAACCAGTGTGATGGAGAGAACCAGTGTGATGGAGAGAACCAGTGTGATGGAGAGAACCAGTGTGATGGAGAGAACCAGTGTGATGGAGAGAACCAGTGTAATGGAGAGAACCAGTGTGATGGAGAGAACCAGTGTGATGGAGAGAAGTGTGATAGAGAAAACCAGTGTGACGGAGAGAACCAGTGTGATGGACAGAACCAGTGTGACAGAGAGAACCAGTGTGATGGAGAGAACCAGTGTGACAGAGAGAACCAGTGTGATGGAGAGAACCAGTGTGATGGAGAGAACCAGTGTGATGGAGAGAACCAGTGTGATGGAGAGAACCAGTGTAATGGAGAGAACCAGTGTGATGGAGAGAACCAGTGTGATGGAGAGAACCAGTGTAATAGAGAGAACCAGTGTGATAGAGAGAACCAGTATGATAGAGAGAACCAGTGTGATAGAGAGAACCAGTGTGATAGAGAGAACCAGTGTGATAGAGAGAACCAGTGTGATTGATAGAGAGAACCAGTGTGATAGAGAGAACCAGTGTGATGGAGAGAACCAGTGTGATGGAGAGAACCAGTGTGATGGAGAGAACCAGTGTAATAGAGAGAACCAGTGTGATGGAGAGAACCAGTGTGATGGAGAGAACCAGTGTGATAGAGAGAACCAGTGTGATGGAGAGAACCAGTGTGATTGATGGAGAGAACCAGTGTGATGGAGAGAACCAGTGTGATGGAGAGAACCAGTGTGATGGAGAGAACCAGTGTGATGGAGAGAACCAGTGTGATGGAGAGAACCAGTGTGATGGAGAGAACCAGTGTGATGGAGAGAACCAGTGTAATAGAGAGAACCAGTGTGATAGAGAGAACCAGTATGATAGAGAGAACAGTGTGATAGAGAGAACCAGTGTGATGGAGAGAACCAGTGTGATTGATAGAGAGAATCAGTGTGATAGAGAGAACCAGTGTGATGGAGAGAACCAGTGTGATGGAGAGAACCAGTGTGATGGAGAGAACCAGTGTGATGGAGAGAAGTGTGATAGAGAAAACCAGTGTGACGGAGAGAACCAGTGTATGGAGAGAACCAGTGTGATAGAGAGAAGAAGTGTGATAGAGAAAACCAGTGTGACGGAGAGAACCAGTGTGATGGACAGAACCAGTGTGATGGAGAGAACCAGTGTGATAGAGAGAACCAGTATGATGGAGAGAACCAGTGTGACAGAGAGAACCAGTGTGATAGAGAGAACCAGTATGATGGAGAGAACCAGTGTGATAGAGAGAACCAGTGTGATGGAGAAAACCAGTGTGATGGAGAGAACCAGTGTGATGGAGAGAACCAGTGTGATGGAGAGAACCAGTGTGATAGAGAGAACCAGTGTGATGGAGAGAAGTGTGATAGAGAAAACCAGTGTGACAGAGAGAACCAGTGTGATAGAGAGAACCAGTGTGATGGAGAGAACCAGTGTGACAGAGAGAACCAGTGTGACAGAGAGAACCAGTGTGATAGAGAGAAGAAGTGTGATAGAGAAAACCAGTGTGACGGAGAGAACCAGTGTGATGGAGAGAACCAGTGTGATAGAGGGAACCAGTGTGACAGAGAGAACCAGTGTGATAGAGAGAAGCAGTGTGATAGAGAGAACCAGTGTGACGGAGAGAACCAGTGTGATAGAGAGAACCAGTGTGATGGAGAGAACCAGTGTGATGGAGAGAACCAGTGTGATAGAGAGAACCAGTATGATGGAGAGAACCAGTGTGATAGAGAGAACCAGTGTGATGGAGAGAACCAGTATGATGGAGAGAACCAGTGTAATAGAGAGAACCAGTGTGATTAATAGAGAGAACCAGTGTGATGGAGAGAACCAGTGTGATGGAGATAACCAGTGTGACGGAGAGAACCAGTGTGGTTGATAGAGAGAACCAGTGTGATGGAGAGAACCAGTGTGATAGAGAGAACCAGTGTGGGTTGGGGATTTAGCTCAGTGGTAGAGCACTTGCCTAGCAAGCACAAGGCCCTGGGTTCAGTCCTCAGCTCCGGGAAAAAAAAAAAAAAGAGAACCAGTGTGATAGAGAGAACCAGTGTGATTAATAGAGAGAACCAGTGTGATTGATAGAGAGAACCAGTGTGATGGAGAGAACCAGTGTGATGGAGAGAACCAGAATGATGGAGAGAACCAGTGTAATAGAGAGAACCAGTGTGATGGAGAGAACCAGTGTGATGGAGAGAACCAGTGTGACGGAGAGAACCAGTGTGATAGAGAGGACCAGTGTGATAGAGAGAACCAGTGTGATGGAGAGAACCAGTGTGATTGATAGAGAGGACCAGTGTGATAGAGAGAACCAGTGTGATGGAGAGAACCAGTGTGATTGATAGAGAGAACCAGTGTGATGGAGAGAACCAGTGTGATGGAGAGAACCAGTGTGATTGATAGAGAGGACCAGTGTGATAGAGAGAAGCAGTGTGATAGAGAGAACCAGTGTGATTGATAGAGAGAACCAGTGTGATGGAGAGAACCAGTGTGATGGAGAGAACCAGTGTGATTGATAGAGAGAACCAGTGTGACGGAGAGAACCAGTATGATGGAGAGAACCAGTGTGATTGATAGAGAGAACCAGTGTGATAGAGAGAACCAGTGTGATGGAGAGAACCAGTGTGATGGAGAGAACCAGTGTGATGGAGAGAACCAGTGTGATGGAGAGAACCAGTGTGATAGAGAGAACCAGTGTGACAGAGAGAACCAGTGTGATTGATAGAGAGAACCAGTGTGATAGAGAAAACCAGTGTGATGGAGAGAACCAGTGTGATTGATAGAGAGAACCAGTGTGATAGAGAGAACCAGTGTGACAGAGAGAACCAGTGTGATGGAGAGAACCAGTGTGATGGAGAGAACCAGTGTGATAGAGAGAACCAGTGTGACAGAGAGAACCAGTGTGATAGAGAGAACCAGTGTGATTGATAGAGAGAACCAGTGTGATTGATAGAGAGAACCAGTGTGATAGAGAGAACCAGTGTGACGGAGAGAACCAGTGTGATGGAGAGAACCAGTGTGATACAGAGGACCAGTGTGATAGAGAGAACCAGTGTGATGGAGAGAACCAGTGTGATTGATAGAGAGAACCAGTGTGATAGAGAGAACCAGTGTGACAGAACCAGTGTGATGGAGAGAACCGGTATGCTGGAGAGAACCAGTGTGACGGAGAGAACCAGTGTGATGGAGAGAACCAGTGTGATGGAGAGAACGAGTGTGATGGAGAGAACCAGTGTGATTGATAGAGAGAACCAGTATGACGGAGAGAACCAGTATGATGGAGAGAACCAGTGTGATTGATAGAGAGAACCAGTGTGATGGAGAGAACCAGTGTGACGGAGAGAACCAGTGTGATAGAGAGAACCAGTGTGATAGAAAACCAACTTTAACTTCTATAGTCTCTCTCTCTCTCTCTCTCTCTCTCTCTCTCTCTCTCTCTCTCTCTCTCTCTCTCTCTTTCTCCCTAATAAATTTCAGGTGTTCAAACATTGACTATTGCTATTAGTATCCAATAGAAAGTTCAGGAAAGCTAGGTAATTATTTCAGAACATGTCTTCCGTTTGAAGAAAACAACAGATTAATTAATTTCTCCCATTAGTCTGTTAAAGGGAGATTCTCTCTATCCTTTAGATTTTTTTCTTTCAATACACTAACTTGTTTTAAACAGGCCTTTGCATTTCCACAGAAGTTTCTTTAACTAATGGTACTATAGATCTGCTGTGGCCAGCACCTTGCTAGTTATCGTGGTTATAGGGAAAACAAATGCCACTTAAGAGCCAAGCTGAACACACACACACACACACACACACACACACACACACACACACACACACACACACGCTGTCCAGGACTATGTCATTAGTTTCTGCTCAAGGTCTTAGTAGGAACAGGAAAGGTTGGTAAAGCACTTTGAAAGACTAAGGGTTGACCATGGAGTGGAACAGAAAGCTATCGAAGGGCACCTCCCACATAAATGGAGAGGCACTGCTACAAAAGAAAAGGGGTGACATGCAGGTCTGGAGCAAGATTTTATTATTTTTAATTATATATATGCATGTGTCTGTATGTGGGTATGTGCCCATGGGTAGGTGCCTAGGGAAACCAGAAGTGGATATTGAATCCCCTGGAGCTGGAGTAACAGATGGTTATGAGCTGCCTGACATAAGTGCTGGGGACTGAACATGGGTCTGTTGGAAGAGCGAATGCTCTTACTGCTGTGCCACCTCTCTGGCCTCCAACATTGGTTTTGACCATCCCTAACTAGTGACTGAACACAACTATCATGCCAAGCCCTGAAGGAAGAACACTGGAGACCAGGAAAGCTGCAGCCTAGCTGGTTTATTATCACAGAAAATGAAGCATCTCGGCATAGAGATCTTCCCCCCCACGTTAATGCAATCCCAAGAACTCTTCCTCTTTTCCACTCTCTCCTCTCCCTTTCCGTCCGTGGCCCATTTTGAATCTCACCCCTCAGAATTAGAGCTGTAGCTAAGACTTGGTTGAGTCACACCAGCCACCACTCAGTTGCTTGTGAGGTAGTGTCAACTTGACACGGTCTGTAATAGCCTGGGAAGGGCGTCACAATGAGGATTTCTATGGATCAGGTTGACCTGCGTACATACATGTCTTTAGGATATTGTCTTGATTGTGTTAACTAGCATAAGAAGGTCTGCCACTGTGGGCGGCGCCATTCCCTGGTGTATTAAGACTGTCTTGAGAGTGAAGAGGAGAGCCAAGCACATGCATGAATGCATTCATTCATTGTTCCCTGGTCTTGATTATGGGTGCAGCTGTTCCAAGCTCCTCCTGCCTTGGTATTTCCCAAAGTGATGGGCTAGCACCTGAGATGGTGAACATTTCTCCCATAAGTTGCTTCGTCGGGTATTCTTATCACAGCAACAGGAAATGAAACTGAGACAGGTCGTGTTCTAGTTTGCTTTCTATTGTTGTGATTTTTAAAAAGGACCAAAAACAACCTGGGGAGGAAAGGGTTTATTTGGCTTACAGGTTACACAGTCCATCACCAGAGGAAACCAAGGCAAAAATTCAAACAGGGCAGAACCCTGGGGGCAAGAACTGAAGCAGAGGCCCTGGAGTAATACTGCTTATTAGCTTGTTCCCCCTGGGGTGCTCCTGTATACCCAGGACCGTCTCATTCTTTAAAAAATGTTAGCATTACTTGTGTGTGTGTGTGTCTGTGTATGTGTGTGTGTGTCTGTGTGTGCATCTGTGTGTGCCTGTATGTGCATCTGTGTGTGTGTCTGTGTGTGTGTCTGTATGTGCATCTGTGTGTGCATCTGTGTGTCTGTGTGTGTGTGTGTGTCTGTGGGTGTGTCTGTGTGTGTGCGTCTGTGTGTGCGTCTATCTGTGTGTGTCTGTGTGTGTCTGTGTGCATCTGTGTGTGTGCCTGTGTGTGTGTCTGTGTGTGTCTGTGTGTGTGCATCTGTGTGTCTGTGTGTGTGTCTGTGTCTGTGTCTGTGTGTGCATCTGTGTGTGTGCCTCTGTGTGTGCGTCTGTGTGTGTGTCTGTGTCTGTGTCTGTGTGTGCATCTGTGTGTGCGTCTGTGTGTCTCTGAGTGTGTGTGATATGTGTATACACATGTTCCACAAACACATGTGAAGGTGAGAGGACATCTTTGGGAGTTTGTTCTCTCCTTCCTCTCTTATGTGGCTTCCAAGGATGAACTCAGAGCCTCAGGCTTGAGCAGCAAGGACCTTTACCTGAGAGCCATCGCACTGGCCTTCATTTTGACCTGTTTCTCAATCTTTCATGTAGATGATACAGATCCCAGTTATGGTGTCTCTAAAGATTCTTCTAGCAAGCACAAAAGGATATAGCAAGGAGAATTGGTCCATTTTTTGTAGGACCAATTCTAAAGGTATGGGACCTGAAAGATAGAAACCGCTACCTGAATTGTAGTTGCTGAACCACCCTTTCTTCTGCCATCGTCTCCCTGCATACAGCAAGAGGAATCCTGATTAATGGTGTCTGAGCTGGAGCACGAGAAGATCCGCTCTCAGAGACCTGCATTTGTTCACAACAAGGAGTTGTGACAAGGTGCCGAGATGGAGACCTCCAGACGCTGCAAAGTCACTAAACCCTTCGAGTATCTCCACTCTCATATTTAACAGCATACGCTGCAAAACCTTTTGCCCTCTAGACAGATGAGTCAACAGGAAGAAATTCTTTTAGCTTTCATCTCGAACAGGGTCTCAAAAATAAAAAATCCTAGCAGAGAGCTTTCCAGTTCTCTGAAAATCTATAAGAAATGGAATTTAAATTCATTCAGGACTTCTTTCTACCTCTCTTAAGTTTAAGGAGTCATTGATCGTGTTTTGGAAACAAAGGACCACTCTCCTTTCAAAGTACCTGTAGAAATGGTCCTCGTGTGTTTCTATATCTTATGGAAATAGAGACCTGAGATCCGGGCGGCTGTGGGTAGGACACTCACAGTCTTTATAGTACAAGCCTGCAAGTCTTCACTTCCTCCTGAAGGCAGGACTCGTGGCTAGCAGACCTCACATTGACAATTGACAGACACCTTCAAAGAGCTGCTTGACAACTTTGACAGGCAGATCATTCCAAGCCTTTGGCAGAGAGGGGGAGAGCCAGTCTAATGGCAGAATGCTGGCTATTTTGATCAGGGGACTTTCTGTTTGATCTCTGCGTGTGTCTGCTTGGATCTGAAGAAGAGAAAGTATACTAAAGGAGGCACAGTAGAACAAAGGTCCCTGGATCATGACGGACTCCTTCAATTATCGGCAGACTATTTTTTTTTAAACTGAAAATTATAAAGAAGTTACACTAAGAAGATAAACCTCCACAGAAGAAATGAAACTCTCCCCAGCATCTCTGTGTGTCCCGCTGAGACTCACTTAACTCTACACTGTCCAAGATTGAGGAGGGAAGCTTTTAACTTCTTAAGAGTTAGGAATACTATACAATATGTAAAATCTGGCTTTAGCTGGAGAGATGGCTCAGCAGTTAAGAGCACTCCCTGCTCTCCCAAAGGACCCAGGTTCAATTCCCAGCACCCTCATGGCAGCTCACAACTGTCTCTATAACTCCAGTTCTAAAAGATCTGAGACCCTCACACAGACACACATGCAGGCAAAACATCAATGCACATAAAATAGAAAATAAATGAATCTCTTTTTTTAAAGTTTTGACTTAAGTTTTGAAATAATGTTTTATTATTTTAACATTTCTTTTATTTTAAAATTATATGTATATGTGCCTGCAGCTTTCAAAACTGGGCATTGGGTTCCCTGGGAGCTGGAGTGGCAGGTGGTTGTGAGTTGCCCACATGGGTTCTGGAAATCAAACCTGTCTCCTTTAGCAAAGCAGGACAAGCTCTTAACCACTGAACCATCTTACCAGCATTGTTGTTCTGATTTTATTAAGTTGGCTCTCTGACAGTTTTAAACACATACATAATATATTCCAGTTACTCTCTCTTAAATTTCGTTTTGATCTCACATGTCATATCCCAAGGTGGACACTGTGTAGGACGGACACCTAAATCCTCTCTCTGTGCACCATTATGCATGAGTTTTTCCTTGAAATTGCTAGTTAACTTAAGCACCACAGTGCATTACACTAAGGATTATAGAGAGGAATTTTATTACCCTCATATAAAAAGATGGACAGTGGCTGATTGCTCTCATTTCGAATGCCATGGGAGCAATGTGGGCATTTATGTGCACAGGGGAAGATCAGCCATGAGTGGAAGCAGAATCGCCCATCCCACAGTGCACTCCATGGACACCAATCAATGAACCACTTAGGGAGTGCGTTTATGATGGAACTGTATGCAAGAATACACACATGCCATGCTAGTGCAAGTATGCACACATGCCATGCCAGTGCAAGTATACACACATGCCATGCTAGTGCAAGCATGCACACACATCATACCAGTGCAAGCATGCACACATGCCATGCTAGTGCAAGTATGCACACATGCCATGCTAGTGCAAGTATACACACATGCCATGCTAGTGCAAGTATGCACACATACCATGCTAGTGCAAGTATACACACCTGCCATGCTAGTGCAAGTATACACACATGCCATGCTAGTGCAAGCATGCATACACACCATACCAGTGCAAGCATGCACACATGCCATGCTTGTGCAAGTATACACATGCCATGCTAGTGTAAGTATACATACATGCCATGCTAGTGCAAGTATACACATATGCCGTGCTAGTGCAAGTATACACACACGCCATGCTAATGCAAGTATACACACATGTCGTGCTAGTGCAAGTATACACACATGCCATGCTAATGCAAGTATATACACATGCCATGCTAGTACAAGTATACACACACGCCATGCTAATGCAAGTATACACACATGCCATGCTAATGCAAGTATACACACACACCATGCTAGTGCAAGTATACACACACACCATGCTAATGCAAGTATACACACACGCCATGCCAGTGCAAGTATGCACACTTGCCATGCTAGTGCAAGTATACACACACGCCATGCTAGTGCAAGTATGCACACACGCCATGCTAGTGCAAGTATGCACACATGCCATGCTAGTGCAAGTATACACACACGCCATGTCAGTGCAAGTATGCACACTTGCCATGCTAGTGCAAGTATACACACATGCCATGCTAGTGCAAGTATACACACACGCCATGCTAGTGCAAGTATACACACATGCCATGCTAGTGCAAGTATACACACACCATGCTAATGCAAGTATACACACACGCCATGCTAATGCAAGTATACACACACGCCATGCCAGTGCAAGTATGCACACTTGCCATGCTAATGCAAGTATACACACATGCCATGCTAGTGCAAGTATACACACACGCCATGCTAGTGCAAGTATGCACACATGCCATGCTAGTGCAAGTACACACACATGCCATGCTAGTGCAAGTATACACACATGCCATGCTAGTGCAAGTATGCACACATGCCATGCCAGTGCAAGTACGCACACATGCCATGCTAGTCCAAGTATACACACATGCCATGCTAATGCAAGTATACACACATGCCATGCTAGTGCAAGTATACACACACACCATGCTAGTGCAAGTATGCACACACGCCATGCTAGTGCAAGTACACACACATGCCATGCTAGTGCAAGTATACACACATGCCATGCTAGTGCAAGTATACACACATGCCATGCTAGTCCAAGTATACACACATGCCATGCTAATGCAAGTATACACACATGCCATGCTAGTGCAAGTATACACACATGCCATGCTAGTGCAAGCATGCACACACATCATACCAGTGCAAGCATGCACACATGCCATGCTAGTGTAAGTATACATACATGCCATGCTAGTGCAAGTATACACACATGCCATGCTAGTGCAAGTATGCACACATACCATGCTAGTGCAAGTATACACACCTGCCATGCTAGTGCAAGTATACACACATGCCATGCTAGTGCAAGCATGCATACACACCATACCAGTGCAAGCATGCACACATGCCATGCTTGTGCAAGTATACACATGCCATGCTAGTGTAAGTATACATACATGCCATGCTAGTGCAAGTATACACATATGCCGTGCTAGTGCAAGTATACACACACGCCATGCTAATGCAAGTATACACACATGTCGTGCTAGTGCAAGTATACACACATGCCATGCTAATGCAAGTATATACACATGCCATGCTAGTACAAGTATACACACACGCCATGCTAATGCAAGTATACACACATGCCATGCTAATGTAAGTATACACACACACCATGCTAGTGCAAGTATACACACACGCCATGCTAATGCAAGTATACACACACGCCATGCCAGTGCAAGTATGCACACTTGCCATGCTAGTGCAAGTATACACACATGCCATGCTAGTGCAAGTATGCACACACGCCATGCTAGTGCAAGTATGCACACATGCCATGCTAGTGCAAGTATACACACACGCCATGTCAGTGCAAGTATGCACACTTGCCATGCTAGTGCAAGTATACACACATGCCATGCTAGTGCAAGTATACACACACGCCATGCTAGTGCAAGTATACACACATGCCATGCTAGTGCAAGTATACACACACCATGCTAATGCAAGTATACACACACGCCATGCTAATGCAAGTATACACACACGCCATGCCAGTGCAAGTATGCACACTTGCCATGCTAATGCAAGTATACACACATGCCATGCTAGTGCAAGTATACACACACGCCATGCTAGTGCAAGTATGCACACATGCCATGCTAGTGCAAGTACACACACATGCCATGCTAGTGCAAGTATACACACATGCCATGCTAGTGCAAGTATGCACACATGCCATGCCAGTGCAAGTACGCACACATGCCATGCTAGTCCAAGTATACACACATGCCATGCTAATGCAAGTATACACACATGCCATGCTAGTGCAAGTATACACACACACCATGCTAGTGCAAGTATGCACACACGCCATGCTAGTGCAAGTACACACACATGCCATGCTAGTGCAAGTATACACACATGCCATGCTAGTCCAAGTATACACACATGCCATGCTAATGCAAGTATACACACATGCCATGCTAGTGCAAGTATACACACATGCCATGCTAGTGCAAGTATGCACACACGCCATGCTAGTGCAAGTACACACACATGCCATGCTAGTGCAAGTATACACACATGCCATGCTAGTGCAAGTATGCACACATGCCATGCCAGTGCAAGTATACACACATGCCATGCTAGTCCAAGTATACACACATGCCATGCTAATGCAAGTATACACACGTGCCATGCCAGTGCAAGTATACACACATGCCATGCCAATGCAAGTATGCACACATGCCATGCTAATGTTTCTGGCCACTCTTATGTGGTCTACATGGGATCTTGTCCCAAAGCTTCAAGGGAAACTGAAGATCACTTGGGTCTTACAATACTCGTGAAAATATTTTTAAAAGTCGCTTTTCGGGCTGGAGAGATGGCTCAGCGGTTAAGAGCACCCGACTGCTCTTCCAGAGGTCATGAGTTCAATTCCCAGCAACCACATGGTGGCTCACAACCATCTGTAAAGAGATCTGATGCCCTCTTCTGGTGTATCTGAAGACAGCTACAGTGTACTTATATATAATAAATAAAATAAATCTTTAAAAAAGAAAAAGTCGCTTTTCTCAGTAACCGTGAGATTTAGATCATCCTTAGATCAGAAAGTGATACTGTCCATTATGTTTTACAAGACTAAAATCGTTCAGTGCTGCTGTCCAGTAAAACTCAATTGCACTGGTTTCTTTCTTTTAAAAAAAAAAAGTGCCTTATTCTTTAAATCCATGCATTCAAGATGTTCTTTTAAAAAAAAGTCTTAAGTATTTATGGGCCGCCGTGTGACGTTTGGTGTACGAATGTTTAAATCAGGCTAAGCATACTCTCAACTCATCGTCATTTTACTTATAGTGAAGACATTCAAAGTCTTTTCTCATAGCTTTTAGAATGTGCCATATATTATCATTATCCAAAGTCACTCCTCTGTGAAAAATCACACCTAGTTTCCCACTTCTCCCCGATATAACTTAGCAGCTACTGATCCTCTCCTATCCCCCAGTCCCTTCTTCTCTGCCCAGGCTCTGAGTAACCACTCCTCTATCCTCAGCTTCCTTGGAATTAGGTAAATGGTAAACTAATAATCTATTAATTAACTAATAATTAACTAATAATCTCCCGTAGGAGTGAGATCACGTAGTCTTGCTTTTCCTTTTTATTTTTGTTTTGAATTTTATTTTATTTCCTTTCACATGTGTGTGTCTGTGTTCCTGAGGCTGCCATCAACATTCTTCCTGGTCCCTTTCTACCTTATTCATTGAAGCGGGGCATCCTGGCTTCAGCCAGAGCTCTCCCAGACAGTCTAGCTAGCCAGCTTGGGATCCTTCTCTCCACTGAGCAGTGGGGTTACAGACAGCCCCATACCACCAGCATGTTTGCAAGTTTGGGGTCTGAACTCTGCTCCTCACCCTTGGATAGCAAGTGCTTCAGCCACCAACCCGTCTTCCCATCCCCTATTTTCATTTTTTAAAGGACTTATTTAGCTCCATTCTATGTCTGTGAGTGTTTTGCCTGAATGTGTATGTGTACGCCCTATGCATGCAGTGCCCACAGGGGACAGAATGCCTATTGGATCCCACGAAACTGGAGTTACAGGCGTTGTAAGCTGCCATGCGGGTGCTGGGAACTGAACTCAAGTCTTCAGTAAGAGCAGAGCACAGTCAAAGTTGCTGAGTCATCTCTCTAGGCCCCTATTTTGTGTGTGTGTCTGTGTCTGTGTCTCTGTGTCTCTGTGTGTCTGTGTGTGTGTCTGTGTGTGTCTATGTGTGTCTGTGTCTGTGTTTGTGTGTCTGTGTGTGTGTCTGTGTCTGTGTCTCTGTGTCTCTGTGTGTCTGTGTGTGTCTGTGTGTGTCTATGTGTGTGTGTGTGTGTCTGTGTGTCTGTGTGTCTATGTGTGTCTGTGTCTGTGTATGTGTGTCTGTGTGTGTTTGTGTGTGTGTGTCTGTGTGTGTTTCTGTTTGTATATTTTTATGTATGTGTATCTGTGTATCTGTGTGTGCCTGTCCATGTTTGTGTGTGTACCTGTGTGTGTGCATGTGTGTGTCTGTGTGTCAGTCTGTCCGTGTTTGTGTGTCTGTCTGTCTGGATAGGGTGTGATGTGTATACGGATACAGGTATGATATGAGACTACAAGAGGGTGCCGGATGCCCTGGGGCTGCCCAGCGTGGGTGCTGGGAACTCAGTCTCTGTGAAAGCGGTACTTGCTCTTAAGCACTCACAGTCCCCACTTCCATCCACAAATGTGTAGGTTGATGTCACTATGCAGGTGAGGGCTGGCACAAGTTAGATCACGGCCATGATTGGACAGTAAAAGAATAAGGCGGGGACAAAGGTTTTGTAGGGAGGGAGAGAAGGAGAAGCAGAGAGAATCAAGATGGAGACTTGGAGACTGAGAAGGGTGACCCAGATCCGGGTGGTCCTGAGTTGCCAAGGTAGCTAGGTGGGCGGTTTATATCCTTACCAATTGGTTGTAAGTTTATCGTGTGAATGTATTGTAGATTGAGAATTTAACATATAAGTCTGATTGTTGGGTTACAGTTTGTTGAATCTTGATGTTACCGGGTAGCTGGGACCAGTGTTCCTGGCTGATCAGGGCTGGCCAGGGCAACGGAGAGACCACTGGGGCTAGAAGATAGCTAGGCTAACGTGACATGGTGCCACGCTGAAGCCAGACACCGCTGAGGTAAATTAAGGTTAGTTCTGTATGGCCCTATGGTGCCAGAACTAATGCCGGGGAACGACTGCTCCGGTCCGAGAGTACCAGGGGGCCAGTGAGGAGCAGTGACGTGCAGGAACTGGTCATGCCCTTTTTTAATCATACTGCAGGATCTCTCACCATGTATCCCTGGCTAGTTTGGAAATCACTATGCAGACCAGGCTGGCCTCTAACTCACAAATCCACCTGCCTCCCAACTACTGGGATTAAAGGAATGAGCCATGCTCAGCTCCAACATTTATTTAAAGTAATTTGTTAAACAGAGACTCTATACGTACCCCAGCATGGGTGTACAGACCTGGCGGCATTGAGCTTAGAGCAATCCTTTGAGGTCAGCCCTGGTGCAAGGAATTCTTCACTTACTTTTTAAAGTATAATATCATGTTGCCCAGACTCTCCTGAAACTCCCTAGTAGCCAAGAATGACCTTAAACTCATAATCCCCCTGCCTTTGCCCACCCCAGCCCCCAGCTAGGATAGTGGTGGACATCACAGCTTCCAGGTTATGGTTCTGAAGACTGAACCCGGGGCCTGTCAGGCTGGGCCTGCGCTCTGCCCACTGAGCTGCACCACAGCCGGAAGGGCTCCCTGGTGTCGCATCCCAGCTGTCATCTCTAACAACATCTCTTGACAACGCCAGTTCTAGAATGACTTGACAATTTCTCTTTTTTAGATCTGCATTTCCCTGATACTTAGTCATGGTGAGCGTGAAGCTGGCCATTCTCGTGTCCTCTGTGAAACATCTGGCCAGGTCGATTATAATTAAAATTAGGGGAGAGCTTTTGGAGGTGCGAATACATTGCTGGATGTTTCCTTTGCTAGACTCTTTTTTTCCTATTTCTATTTCATACGTTGTCTCCTACTCCAGTCACTGTTTCTTTTCTTTTCATTTGCTTTTAGTGCCTGTTTGGGGGAGGGCAATCCTGAGGTCCTGATTTATTTCCCTTTTGTTTTTGTCAGTGTCCGGTGTTGTTCTTTGTTTGATTTTAGTAGTTGTGCGGTTACCTTAAACTGTCGATTCGCCTTAAGGTTCTGTTTTGTTTTTAAACTGGTGGGAGACAGAGGTTTAGTTCGACTCTTCTGCGCGTAGATGCATTCAACTTCCCACCACAACTGACTCAAAAAAAAAAAAAAAATCACACTTCCTTCTTAGTAACTTTGTCCCCCAAAAAAATAGTTACATGACTGTGGGGGGCCAGTGGATGCCTCAGTAGGTCAAGGCGATCTCCACCAAGCCTAACATGTGAGTTCAATCCCCCAGACTCACACACACTGGAAGGAGAGAAAGGACTCCTGCGCGTATGCGCGCTGGTGTGAGTATGCGCATGCGCACACCCTTAGCTGGCGCTCGATCCATTGGTTTTACTTTTGGGATCTCAATTTTGTTCTCTTAGCCCTGTGTCCACCAATTTTTTTTAAACGATTTCCTTAGATTGCTGAGGCATAATTATAATTTGCTCTTTGGTTTAGGGTAAAACTCATGCGTTCATTACTTCATTCTCCGCTGCTAATGTGTTTGCTATCCTTTTTTTAAGGCCTGTTCATTTAGTGGCTGTTTCAGAGATTATAACATATCCCCTCCTGTTATTACCATCTAATATCCCTTGCTATATCTCTAATCTAGCCGCGTGGGCTATTAGAACACGTAATGGCATTTATGTTACCTGCAGTCTTTTGCATTATTTTAGTCATGCATTTAAGAATTATATTTATGGGAGCGGGAGGGGTGGCCTAGTAGTTAGGAGTACTTGCTGACCTTTCAGGATGGGAGTTTGGTTCCCAGAACCCACCTCAAGTAGCCCACAATGACTTTTAACTCCAGTCCTAGGGGATCTGACGCCCTCTTCTGGTCTCTGTGGACAACGGACACATAACTTACACACAGGCATGCGTTCACGCGAAATGTTCATACACATAAATTGAAAGAAAGAAGTCTTAAGAATTGAAAAAGGTTAACTTGTTAATTTAAAAAAAATAGACAAGTGCTCGGCAGTGTGATTTCATTTGAGACGGATGGTTATTTTATATTAGAAATCAATAAATTAATTCTGTCCAGTCGAACTTGGTAAGAAAACTTGTTAACACAGAGGCTACTTGGCCCTTGAAGTAAGAATGATAAAACTATGGGAGTGAGTGTTATTTTATTTCAAAACTTTAATTATGTTGGGGGTGGGGGTGCTGTGTGTGGAGTCCTGAAGACAGCTTCTGGAAGTCCACTCTCTCCTGCCACCATGTGGGTCTCGGGAATCAAACCCAGATCATCAGTCTTGTTAACAAGTGTCTTTACCTGCTAAGCCATGTGGCCAGCCCATGAATTTTACTCTTAATTAATAGCCATTTAAACTTAAGTGTCTACATATAACTGTCATACTAGACAAAACAGCTTAGAGCGGAAATACTCAGACAGTCAGGAAAGGCTGTGGTAATGAAGTGTTGTGAGTCCTGGGTATTTACAAGTAATTATTAGCGATGGCAGAGTGAATGAATGAGAGCTGAAGTGGGCTGGAAATGGTGACATTCCTTTTCCTAAAGATGTCGTAGCATAGAGTTTACGAAACAGTCCATGATTATCCAACATTAGACTATCAACCAAGAGACCCAAGCTCTACAAACATTTAAATCCTTGACCATCTTGATACTTGATTTCAGTATCTCCCCCAATGCCTCCTTTCCATGCCCAACTTCTGCGTGGAGCATGCGAATGATAGGTTCTTTATCTCATTCATTAGCCCTCGGTTAATTCATTGGCCCTCGGTTAACACAGGCTGCCGCACAGTGGGTATAGTTAGATATAAGCCAAATACTTGAAAGCGTGTTCATTATTGGTCTACAGTTCTTTAAGACAGGCAGCTCAAGCTTCCAGGGACTAAGCCACTACCCAAAGACTATACATGGACTGACCCTGGGCTCCAACCTCATAGGTAGCAATGAATAGCCTAGTAAGAGCACCAGTGGAAGGGGAAGCCCTTGGTCCTGCCAAGACTGAACACCTAGTGAACGTGATTGTTGGGGGGAGGGTGGTAATGGGGGGAGAATGGGGAGGGAAACACCCATAGAGAAGGGGAGGGGGAGGGGTTAGGGGGATGTTGGCCCAGAAACCAGGAAGGGGAATAACAATCGAAATGTAAATAAGAAATCCTCAAATTAATAAAGATTAAAAAAAAAAAAAAAGACAGGCAGCTCAAAATGTGCATGAATGGCTACTACCTGTAACTGTATTGAATATTAATACATCTATACATTTATTCACACACACACACACACACACACACACACACACTCTTTCAGGAAAGTGTGAATCTATCCTCTCTTGTTGACTTCCTGGTTTAGAAAAATCTGCCTGTTAAATGTGAAACTTATTGCCAAGAGCAACCACTCTTCCACTCTTGGAAGGGAAGGAAATTTTAGGAAGTGAATTTATAGGACAACTAAGGAAATACACAGATTGCAAAATGTCGCGTGGCTCTCAAATCACCTTCACGTGGGAGCCAAAGCAACCTGCCAGTTCCTGTACGGGTCACAGGCGGTGTGCTGGGTTGGCGGAAGTTTCAGAAACAGTATGGGCTCGTCGGCTTTAGCCTTGTAGAACTGTGGAGCAAGGACATCGCTTTGTCGTGTCTGCTGGGAGCATTTGCTAAAAATGGCTTTGGAAAGAACCTGGATGTCTGAATTCTTGCAAGATTATGCTCCACCTGCCCCCTGTGGCATTTTGGGGGGAGTGGTTTCTACCGGGACAGTGCCATCTGTGCCGGTCTACACGATAAATCACTTCTGCAGGCTTCAATTTTGATTCTTGCCCACTTTGTGTCCCGTCTCCTTTAAAGAAATCTTGCCTGTGCAAGCGGTCTGCCTGACGACTTCCGCGATTGGCCTACAGACTGTGCCCTGCTGCTGTGTGGAACGTTTCCCTTTGCCTCAGTCACAGGATGTGGCTGTGTTGTCCAAGTGCCCTTCAGAGTTGCTTAGCAACATGGCACTCACTCAGGTCTCCACTTCGCAGGGGCACCAGCCCGGGAGGGGACAAAAAACACAGAGTGACAGACCACAGAGACCGTACTGAAATCAAAGGTCCCTTTCCTTCTGAACATCACCGCTTGCTAAGAGCAACTAATTTCTGAGGAAAGATTAATAAGAATTAAGAATCCTGGCCTAATGTTTCTTTAGGGCAAGAAAAGATTTCTTGGTAAAAAGCTGATAGGAGACTAGGGCTGTAGCTTAGTAGGTAGAATGTCTGTCTGTCCCACATACATAATCCTGGGTTTGATTCCCTGCACTGAGAATGCAGGCAGGGTGGTGTTCATCCCAGCACTTGGGAAGTGGAAGCGGGAAGCTCAGAAATTCAAGGCCATCCTTGGCTACACAGGAAGTTCAAAGGTAGCTTGGTCCTGTATGAGACCCTGCCCTATTTCCCTATCAAGATAAATAAATAAATAAATAAATAAATAAATAAATAAATAAATAAATAAGCCCATAACTTGCAACTACTAAATTGGACTATTTTTTTGTCACAGTTCTAACATAGTGTGTGGTAATCTTCTTCAGGACTTCAATATACACACTACAATATATACTCAATGAACATCGGTCATTCTGGTTACCCCCTGCGTTGGCTAGTTTTTGTTTTGTTTTGTTTTGCTTTCTGTCTACTTGACATAAGCTAGAGTCCTCTGAAAAGAGGGAACCTCGGTTGGGAAAATGCCTCCAACAGGTTGGCCTATACCCAAGTCTGTAAGGGCGCCATCTTGATTAATGACTGATGTGGGGTTGGCCCAGATCACCATGGGCAGTGCAGCTTCTGAGCAGGTAGACCCTGCATGGTCTAATAAAGCAGGCTGAGCAAATCACAGGGAGCAAGCCAGCAAGCAGCACTCCTCCTACGGCCTCTGTATCAGCTCCTGCCTCCAGGTTCCTGCTCTGCTGAGTTCCTGCCCTGCCTTTTCCTCAGTGATGAACTGTGATGTGGAACTGTTAGCTGAAATAAACCCTTTCCTCCCCAAGCTTTTGCTCATATTGTTTCCCCCACAACAATAGAAACCCTAACCAAAACAGTGTTTCGTTACAGCAATAGAAAGTAAACTACAAGGGAGGGATGGTTTGGGGGGAAGTTGGGGAGGGAGGAGAGCCGGGGAGGCAGGGAGGAGGGGGACAGAGGGGAGAGGGGAGAGCAGGGGAAGGGGAGGGGGGACAATGGTGCTGACTCAGCACCACTGCAGAGACTCCCTCAAGGTTTATAAGGATAACAATTTACAGAATTTCTGTGACCAGAGGTAGGTACATTTTATTCCCATGTAGCTCAATGCAACAGGCCTATGACATACTTAGAAACCGAGATACACTATATACTGTGATTGCAAACATGTAGAGATGCCTACTGTATGATTATACATGCCCACCTATATCTCTAGGCTAGAGTTTTTCCAAGAAATATATATTGACCAATGCATCCCAGAATTCTCTGACTCGGTTCTCTGGTGAAGAGAGGCTCTAAAGGTCATGCGGGTTTGCATTCACACGTGACAGCAGCACGGAGTCATACCATCACTGTCTGAAGCCTGCCATTGTGTTTTCGGTACCTGAACATCAAGTGTGTTCCGTCAGAGAAGAGTGGAAGCTCTACCTAGATGCCTGTCCAGTCAGGTGATCCCACGAACATTCATCGACTCGCCTCTGTCCGTGTGCCAGCCTCTGTTGCTGATGCAGTCATTTGTGGTAAATTAGCCCATCTCTGTAACATGTTATTTGGAGGCAAAATTGGCACTCTTCACAGGGAACTTTGGGTTTAATTAGCATCTAAAAATTTTAAACAGCCATAATTGTATACGGCCAGAAACATTACCCATGGTTAATTTGCATGTTGTTCATGTTGTCCCTATGATAAGACATTGAGCAGTCACTACTATGTGCCTCACGGTGCTGCACGCTAAACTGACGGCAAAAATCGCTCCAAGCTGATGAAAAGCGGGCATAGAGGACTTTTAGGGTCGTGGAGAAGCACGAGACAGTTTAGCATCCTATATCTCATACATGCCGCAACTCTCTGTAGGGCTGTGTCCTGCCTGAGCATTTGCAGCTTCCTCCCACAGCCGTCTAGCTTGGTTATCTCCATCCTGGGAGGCTATTAGCAAAATCGTACTTCAGAGGTTCCAGGGGCTCCTGGGTTATCCATCAGGCCAACTCCATTTCCAACAGAAAACTATCTCGTGCACTCTGGCCGGCTGACATTTTCTCCCTCCCAATCTATCAGCAGCACGAGAGTTGTAACTCGATGTACCTTGGGATTCTGTGCTTCCCCGTCCTTTGTAATGGGATTTTCACCAAATCTTTTCTGGGGCTCATTGGCTGCTTCCACTTAGAAAAAAAAAAGTGTTCTTTGTTTCCCTTTTTAGTTCTTTTACTTTTTAATCAGGAGTAAAGTGGTTATTCAAACCTTAACCCTGAGAAATTTTAAGAGTGCCCAACACCATGAGCCCTCAACTCTGTGTCAAACACAAAAAAGAAGGAAAAGAGGAAGGGAGGAAAGGAGGGAGGGAGAAAGGAAGGATAGAAGGAAGGAAGAAGAAAGAAGGAAGGAAGAAGGAAAGAAGGGAGGAAGGGAGGAGGAAGAAGAGAATTCAGCCTCTGTAGCAGGAGAAATGGGATTCAAAGGCATGCACTGTCCATACACAGAGTTGGCATTCCTTTCTTCGGTTGGCTTCAGGGCTTTGTTCTGAAGTAGGATCCAGCTCCTCGGCCCAGGCTGACCCTCAGCTCACAACCCTCCTGGCCCATCCTCACAGGTGCTCGGAGTACAGGCCTGCGCCACCGTCCTGGATAGAACTAAAACTCTAAGGGAGATATTTCATGTGTCTGTAAGTTGTAAGTTACTGATAACCACAAGAAATAATTTCTCTATAGAAATGCAGATTCTAAGAGAAAATTGGCTTCCGTCCCCCAGAATAGAGAAGCCAGGATTCTCTTTTGTGGCTTTTTAAGGTGTATTCATTTCGTATTTTACGGAGATGAGTGTTTGACTGCATATACGTATGTGTACCGCATGCGTGTCTGGTGCTCACAGAGGCCAGAAGAGGATCAGGTCCCCTGGATCTGGAGTTACAGGTGGTTGCAAGCCACCATGTGGGTACCGGGAACTGAACCTGGGTCCCCTGCTAAACCAGCTCGTGTTCTTAACACCAAGCCATCTCTCCGGGCCCTCTGTTGGGCTTTTCAAACATCTGTCAATTCCCTTACTGACCGATCAGTTAAATAAAGCCCTCATTTTATATTTCTATGGGATTTTTTTTCCTTTTAAAAATTCTCATTTACCTGCTGCTGACAAAGGGGTGATTTAACTCAGGTACGAACCAGGGAAACTACAAAACTGAGAGAAGGTCAGGACTACGTCAGCAAGAAGAGACCAGCCATGGTCTCCTCCTATAAGCATGCCATAGTTACTCTGAAGTTGAGAGGTTATCCAGTAATCTTCTTTAAATGTCATTCTCACCTTCACATTGGAGTCCGGACAGAAATGATAAAGGAGAGCTTGGTGTGGTGGCCACGGCCGCAACCCCAGAATTTAAGAGGCTGTGACCAAAGGATTCAAAGTTTAAGTCCAGGCCTTGTGGGGCCCTGTCTCAAAAACAAATAAACGGATTAAAGGCTGATGGTAGTCGTCTTGAACTTCTGTCGAAGCAGAGCATCGGAGACAAAGTTGACGTAGGAAGGAAGATTAAACTCAAGGCTGTTGTTTCAGTAAAAAAGACAAAACAATCTTACATCCAACGAAACATCGAGTGAACAGAGAGTTTTTTTTTTTAAACCTAAGTTTCGGGGTTGGGGATTTAGCTCAGTGGTAGAGCACTTGCCTAGCAAGTGCAAGGCCCTGGGTTCGGTCCCCAGCTCCAAAAAAAAAAAAAAAAGGTGCAAAAAAAACCCTAAGTTGCCAGGGTTGGGGAGATGGTGGCTTAGCCTTTAAGAGCACTCTCTGCTCTTTGAGAGAACCTGAATTTAGTTTCCTGACATCACCCATGTCTGATGACTCACAGCCACCTGTAACTCTATTTCCAGGGAATCCAGTGCCTTCGTCTGGCCACTTCAGGCACCCTCAACGTATGTGCACATACACAGAGATACGAATATGCATGTAACTTTACAATGATAAAAGTAAGTCTTTAAGAACTTGGGGTGGGGGAGGGCTGGGGAGATTACTCGGTTGGCAAAGCACAACCTGAAGGGACCCAAGGTTAATGCGATTCCATATTAAAGGAAAAGGCAAGCATGGCCACACATAGCTGTGGTCTCACTGCTGAGGGGTGGGGCAGAAATAGGAGGGGAAACTCTGGAGTGAGTTTAGTGACTGGCCAGCCTAACAGAACCAGTGAATGCCAGACCCAGTTTGAGACCTCGTCTAAAATACTAAGGCTATTAAGGAAGGTACTTAATGTTGGTCTCTGACCTGCACATACAAATGCACACATGCATGTGCACCCCTCAGCACATTATCTATCTATCTATCTATCTATCTATCTATCTATCTATCTATCTATCTCGGGTGGGGAATACCATAGTACTTAGTACCTGTACCTTACAGAAAGGGAAATAAAATATTCCCTTATCTTTCTAACAGCAGTGGTCTTACAGCTTAGGAGTAAAATTCTGGATTTAGGTTCCCACCACACAGACTCTGGGAGGTAGGGATGTTAGCTCCTTGAACAGCCCTTGGTCCTGGCTGGAGGCAGCCAGAGACTATTTACATCTCAAAGAGGCAGAGAAGGAATTTACAATTACGATTTTTCAAGTATAAATGCTCTAAGAAAAAGAAGGTCTGGGAGCCAGGAATTAGGGAGAAACCCTTACAAACCCTCACTGGAGCCCCAGGGATGGTCAGGCTGCCTTGGTCAGGCTGCCTTGGTCATTTGCATCTCCATAGCATTAAGATTTATTCTGCAGAAGACTTGACTTAGAGTTCAAAAGGTCAGGGCCGTTGGCCTCCGGTCTCAAAAGCAACAACTCAGAGTCACGGCCCCCATCTCCAGACCTTGAGCTCAGTGCATTTAAAATGTCAGTATGTGCTACTGATACTGCTCCGACTCTGCAGTGTGGAGGTCACCAGCTGACTAGCGTCCCTCAAACCCCACTCTATTTATGAAATAAAGCATTGGATGGAGTTTTACAGAGAGCTATAAAAAGACAAGCTGTATGAGACTGCTGTGGTGCCTTTCAAGAAAACAGAAACCAAGGGGCTGAGGGGACAGCTTGGTGATTAAGAGTGCTTGCTGCTCTTGCAGAGGACTGGAGTTTAGTTCCCAGCATAAGCATCAATGGTTTACCATGTGCAAGCCCATCTTCAGGGATCCGACGCCCTCTTCTGGCCACCAGAAGCACCCACACACACAAGCACATACACACAGAGAAAAGAGACATAACATACACATAAAAATAAAGAAATATTTAAAAAATAAATAAAATAAAAAGCATGAATGGAGGTTGTCTTAGTTAGGGTTTTATTGCTGTGAAGAGACACCGTGACCAAGGCAACGCTAATAAAGGTAAACATTTAATTGGGGCTGCCTTACAATGACATAGGATTAGTCCTTTATCATGGTGGGAATCGAGGTAGTGTGCAAACAAACACTGTGCCAGAGGAGCCAAGAGTTCGACATCTTGTTCTTAAGGAAGCCAAGAGGAGACTGTCTTCTGCGAGCAACCAGGAGAGGGCTCCGATTCCACACTGGGCGGAACTTGAGCATAGGAGACCTCAAAGCTCACCTCCAATGACATACTTCCTCCAACGAAGCCACACCCACTCCAACCAGGCCACACCTCCTAATAGTGCCACTTCCCTGTGGGCTAAGCATTCAAATACCAGAGTCTATGGAGAGCTGGACCTATTCAAACCACCACAGTGTACACATTGGAACAGCAGCATTTGGAAATCAGACGGAGGAAGATGAGAAGGTATCATTGGCTAGCAAGTTCCAACCTAGGCCGTGTGAGAGAAAAAGAAAGAAACAGCAATGAAATGGTGTGAGGTCTCTCAGTTTTAGATCCACCGGTACTTTCTGTGTCTGGGTTACAGTGTGTTGAAACACAAAGAGAACTAATGAGTCAATGAGGTGGCTTGGTAGTTAAAGCAGTGAAAGAGCGTACCCCAAAACAGGGAGCCGCATCTCTCGCTCCGATCGCAGGGTGGGGTGCCCCCAGGAATCACGAGGAGCCATTCTTGATGTAACAGCAAGAGGTAGCTTTATTAACGAGATCCCGGGTCTTAGCGGGATCCCGGGTCGACACGTATCTCACACAGGAGACAGAGGAATCGACCCCGAGCTTCCAAACTCGGGGGTTTATATAGGGGAGGTTAGGGGCATTCGCACGGGTGCACATGATTGGTCAATTCAAATGGTGCACAATTACTTTCGGCGTGAAATGACATCAGCAAGGAGTACGTGCTCTCTAGCAGCTCGGCAGGCAGGTACGGTGGCTCATCTCACTCAGGGGGGTGAAGGAAGGGGAGGGGGTGGCTACAGATGATCAATGTCCTTGGGGCTGATAGCTGGTTTGGCAAGTCCTATCTCTGGCTCTCCCTCAGGCACGTCCGGCCCTGCACATCGGACTCTGACAATGAGCAACCTTTATGAAACTCTAGTTCTGCACATTTGGGCTCTGACAATGAGTAACCTTTATGAAACTCTAGTTCTACAGCAGAAGGAACACAGGTCCCTCAAAAGACATTCAGGGTCAATGCTACCTTATAAGACAAAATGCATCTTTCCCGATATGATCAACTTAAGGAAAAAGACAATCCTGAATTCTCCAGGTGAGGTCAAAATGCAACCACATGTTTACTAAACAAGGGAGGCATGGAGATTTACACAAGGAAGAGACCCCGAGGTAAAGATAAGAGAGAAAAACAGGTGAAGAACCTGACCTTCCAACCAGTAGAACCGTAGCCAGAGAAGGTCAGTTGACACCAGAAGCTGGAAGAGACAATGAATTCTCCTCAGGGTCAAGTCCTGTTCCATTTTTTGAACTAGCAATGCTGATCTCTAATTTCTGACCTCCCGCACAGTAAGAGAGTATGTTTCTGTGGTGTTAAGCCACCACATTCATGTGAATTTGTGACAGCAGACACAGAAAATGTATGCAGGCATTGGTACCAAAAAGTGTTGTGCTGGGGTTGGGGATTTAGCTCAGTGGTAGAGCTCTTGCCTAGCAAGCACAAGGCCCTGGGTTGGGTCCCCAGCTCCGGGGAAAAAAAAGGAAAAAAAGAAAAAAAAGTGTTGTGCTGCTGTAACAAACAAATAAAAAAATGTGCAAGTTCTTTAGAATATAGTGAAGGACAGAGGCTGGAAGAATTTAAGGCACGTGGTACACAGAGAGCTTCAAATGGACAGATGGAAATGTTGGTATTAAAGGTGGAAAGACATGCGAAGCCAGCAGCTGGGTGCCAGGATGGTGTACTAGCGAGCACAAAGACCTGGGTTTGGTCTTCATGGGGACCACCTGGCATGGTGGGGCACGTCTACAATCCCAACACTCAAGAGGTGGACCAAAAGGATCAAAAGTTACAGGCTATGTGAGACCCTGTCTCAAAAAGGGGGCAGGCCAGGAACCTAATGGCGAAAGCTTAGTTCACCATTGAGATTGTGTACATTGCTATGTACAAAATATTGTAGAGGCAAGAACACCATGAACCATGAGTATGGATTATTTAGCTAAATATTTTTAAAGATTTATTTATTTTATCTATATGAGTACACTGTTGCGATCTTCAGGCACACCAGAATAGGGAGTCGGATCCCACTATCGAAGGTTGTGAGCCACCATGGGGTTGCTGGGAATTGAACTCAGGACCTCTGGAAGAGCAGTCAGTGCTCTCAACCACTGAGCCATCTCTCCAGCCCATTAAATAATTTTTTAAGTTTATGGTTTTTGTACTGATTTCAGTTTGTGTGCATGTTAAACAGGAGCGTGTGTCACATGTGTGCAGGTACCCATAGCGGCCAGAAGAGGGCGCCAGAGCTCCTGAAGCTGGAGTTACTGGTAGTTGGAAGCCACATGACATGGTTGCCAGGAATCGAACCCAGGTCTTCTGGGAGAGCAACGAGCACTCTTAACTGCAAAGGGGTAATGCTACAGCCTGGGACTTTTTCTTGTTGGTTACACTTAAATGATGGTGGGGAGACACGTGGCATAAAGAATCGTTATAGGAGTGGATGAGTCGGAAAAACCTCACCTTGTCTGGTTGTAAAGGATGCTGAAGTGAGCACTGGGAAAACAGGCTCTGAAAAGAAGTCCAGAAGTGGGGCTGGGGAACGTCTACTAGTGCTGAAAAAAGATCCAGTGTGAGGAGAGGGAAAGGGTGGAGGCTGCTGGATCCACGAGGTAAGCGTGGTTGTAAGTTGGTCCGGGGAGTTCTTGTGCTAAGCCGGCAATCTATGCAATGAAAGTAAGGGTAACCCCTTAGCATGAAGAATTGATGCTTCCATTAAAAAATGAGTATTTTGCAGGGGTAATTAAATGTGGGGATCCAGGGCTAGCATCTAGTTCACACGGCAGCTATGAGTTTGAGGTGATTAACAGAATATTTTAAAGTCCCAAGGCCGGAGGAGGTCATTAAGGAAGAGGCTGCAGAGAAAAAGAAGGGTGCTTGAAAACAGAGTAGAGGGGGCTGGGGATGCAGCTCTGCAAGGAAATGCTTGCCCGGCACACACAAAACCCCAGGTCTGATCCCAGCCTCGAGTAAACCAGCCGTGGGGGCAAACAGCTGTAATCCCAGGACTCAGCGGGTGGAGGCAGGAGGATCAGAAGTTCAGGGTCATTCTCAGCTACATGGTGGTTCAAGGCTGGCCTGAGGTACGTGAGACCCTGTCTCAGTAAGATAATAAGTAGTGGGAACTTCCATAATTAAAACTCTAGGAAAGGGGGAGCAGCAAAAGAGACTGAGGAAAAGTGGGGTAGATGGGAAAACCAAGAAAAGATAGCTCCCTGCCGAGTCAAGGAAAGAATTTCAAAGAGAATTTTTAAAAATGCAGGTGAAACAATGAATAACAACAGAGCAAACTCTCACACACATGTGCACATGCACACACATACATGCTCATGCAAACACATATACACACACATACACACTCACTCATATACATACTCACACACATACACACACTCACACATACACACTTACACATGCACATACATACATGCTCACACAAACACATATACACACACATACATACTCACACACATACACACACACAAACATATGCATGCACACACACACTTACACATGCAAATATATACACACATACACAATCACACACAGGTATATGCATGCACACTCACATACACACACACACTTACACAAGCATACGTATGCATACATACACAAACACACAGGCATACACATGCACACACATACATACATGCTCACACAAACATACACACACTCTCACACAGGCATGCACACGCACACACACACACTGGATTTAGCACTAAGCAGCCACAAGAGATATTGACAGGAACATCCTACAATATCATGGACAGCATCTGACATGTTGGCTTCAGAGAGGATTCAAGAGAGAACTTGAAGACAGTGTACACGAGAGATAAAATCAATTTGACTGGGAAGTTGATTGATTTCGCCTTTTAAAACTCCACAAATTGGACCAGAATGAGTTGTTTACTGGTTTAAAAGAACGAAATTTTGCTAAGAGACGGCAGACTCCTAGAGATGGGGAGGAAACGAGTAGCTGGCATGGCTGTTCAATTAGAGAGTTTGTAATTAAAGGAAGGGGGGTAGGTGGGTGGCTACTTGAGAGGTGAGGAGAATACAAATGCCAGGGCTTTGATCTCCTTAGGCTGTGAGGGAAAGTGAAGAAGGTGGTGTTGCTGGATGGTGAGAGCTGAGAGTGGTGAGGACTGGGGGTGGTGAGGGCTGGGGTGGTGAGGGCTGATGTGTGGGCTGGGGTTGGTGAGGGCTGATGTGTGAGTTGGGATGGTGAGGGCTGGGATGGTGAGGGATGGAGTAGTGAGGGCTGGGGTGGTGAGGACTGGGGGTGGTGAGGGATGGAGTAGTGAGGGTTGGGGTGGTGAGGGCTGATGTGTGAGCTGGGATGGTGAGGGCTAGGGTGGTGAGGGCTGGGTGGTGAGGGCTGGGTGGGTGATGAGGGCTGGGATGGTGAGGGCTGATGTGTGTGGGCTGGGATGGTGAGGGCTGGGTGGTGAGGACTGGGGTGATGAGGGCTGATGTGTGTGGGCGGGATGGTGAGGGCTGGGGTGGTGAGGGCTGATGTCCTTGAGAGGTTGAAAATGAGGAAACATCACCCAGATGAACATTTCCTACAGTTGGGAGTTCACCCAGTACTGCTGGCCAGAGGTTTAATGTGAGACCCTTCCTCAACAGAAGAAGAAGAAGAAGAAGAAGAAGAAGAAGAAGAAGAAGAAGAAGAAGAAGAAGAAGAAGAAGGAGGAGGAGGAGGAGGAGGAGGAGGAGGAGGAGGAGGAGGAGGAGGAGGAGGAGGAGGAGGAGGAGGAGGAGGAGGAGGAGGAGGAGGAGGAGGAGAAAGAGGAGGAGGAGGAGGAGAAAGAGGAGGAGGAGGAGGAGGAGGAGGAAGAGGAGGAGGAGGAGGAGGAGGGAGAGGAGGGAGAGGAGGGAGAGGAGGGAGAGGAGGAGGAAGAGGAGGAGGAAGAGGAGGAGGAAGAGGAGGAGGAAGAGGAGGAGGAAGAGGAGGAGGAGGAGGAGAAAAACAACAGGTGGGGAGAGACGGGTAAACAGACAAGGCTGCTTGCGTGCCTCGATCCTCAGAACTAATCCAAATGTTGGAAAGAAGAAATAGCTTCTGTTGTCCTCTGACCTACACACACACACACACACACACACACACACACACACACACACTAAGTTAATTAACTAATTAATTAATTTGGTAAACTAATTTATTTTTAAGGAGAGGTGTGGCCCCGTAGAGGAAGCACCTGCCGTAAGCATGAGGACCTGAGTTCGAATCTCCAGCATAAAAAAACCCAGAAATGGTAAGCGCCTCACTCCGAGGTTCGGGAGGCAGACAGAGGAAGACACCAGGGACTCGCCAGCAGATTGTCTAGTCAAACAGAGAACTCTACATTCCCTCCGACGTGAGAGCTTGCCTCGACATACAGACTGGAAGGCCTCCGAAACAGCTCCACAGAGGAGCACAGCCTGGTTATTTGCATTCAGTCCCTAGAAGCCACATTTAGATGGAAGGACACCACTGGTGACAGAGTTCTCCTCTGACCTCCACGTGTACACTGTGACCCCAGACCCATACACTAATAGTTTTTAAGTAATTTTTTTTAAAAATACCCCTGTGATGGTTTGCATATGCTTGGCCCAGGGAGTGGCACTATTAGAAGGTGTGACCTTGTTGGAGGAAGTGTGTCACTGTGGGGGTGGGCATGGAGACCCTCCGCCGAGCTGTCTGAGGATGCTCAGTCTGTTCCTGGCTTCCTTCAGATGCAGATGTAGAACTCTCAGCTCCTCCTGCACCGTGCCTGCCTGGATGCTGCCGTGCTCCCACCTTGATGATACTGGACTGAACCTCTGGACCTGTAAGCCAGCCCCAATTAAATGCTGTCCTTTATAAAACTTGCATTGGTCATGGTGTCTGTTCACAGCAATAAAACCCTAACTAAGACAGCCCTAGAACCAACCCTGGGACACATTGTTTATTTCCCGTGTCTATATGTCTTCTCTGAAAACACTGCATGCTACATCGTGGCGTGACTACTTTATAGGTGACAGAAGTAATTAACTACACCCAGGTTTCTGATTGCAACGCCACACATGGCGTTAGAGCTGCTTCCTTCCAAATCCTCTCCCCTTCCACCCTGCCTGCCTATATTGCTGTCGGTCAGCAGCCTCTTAAGGCCAGGAGGAACAGAATTTTTGGATGTCTTGACCCTGACCTAGTAACGAATGGCTCCACATCTCATTCTCATAAAGCTGGTAAATGAAGTCCTTCCCGATACCACATCTGATGACCCTTTAGAAGGAACAACACTGAGAGACAAAGGTGTGTGGAGTTTCTCTCCTGTATTTACTACACCACACAATGCCCACGAGGCACTAACAGTTGGTGCTGGCAGCTGCCCCCGAACTTTAGTGGGGCCTCAACCAGCCCACAGGCATCGGGCTTAGTCAGCTGTGGGAGACTGTGATGTCTGGGTTGTGTGGTTTCTGGGTGAGCTATGCCCCTGTGCCTTGCCTCTCCTCCCAGCCTCTCATATGGCAGGAGGTGCTTCGGTGTTGCTCTCCGTGGTATGATTTCAGTGACCACAGTGGCCAGGTTCACGGAATGCATATGCTGTGGCGATAGACCAGGAGCCACTTATTCAGTGGTGTGACTAAAAGCTCAACCACCAAAGGACGGGAGGAGGCTCTCCTATGTTCTCTGGATGAACAACTTTATACCTTGTGTCTGTTCAAGCCCTTTAATAGTAGGTTTAGATTTTTTTTAAAGGTTCTCAAATGCTTCAAACCCCTCCCCTCCCTCTCCCCTCCCCCCCCACCCGCTTCTAGCCCACCGTCCAAAGGAAGAGGAGAAAAGATAGGAAATAGGAGAGGAGGATGGGGACTTGGGACGGTTCCAATTTCTGCTTGTCAGGATACCAGTAGTCCAGTTCGGTAGTGTCAGACATGAATCAGCCATAGTGGCATGATCCTGCGGAAACTGCCAGGCCTCCAGCAAGAGTCAGCAGGAGCAACCAGAAGCAGCCGGGACACCAGGCAACGAAGACGTGAGATCAACAAAGCATTCCAAAGCTATCCACGCAAGCACCCAGTCACTGTCCATCGAGTCCTACTCTGACTCTCTCCAAACATCACATGTCCTCCCACAGGTCCTGCCTCAACAAAACACCACGTGAGCCTGCATCACGTGACACATCCAGAAACTTCCACTTCAGATAACTGCTAAAAGTGCCAGAATCGTAGAATGCCAACACTGGAGGGGGCTTCTTACGTTTTTATTTCTTCGATGGGGGAGCACACAAAACAAGGCTCGTTGTGAACATCAGGAGGGCAATTGGTGGGAATCATTTCCTTCCGCTATGTAGGTCTTGTAAGTAGAACTCAGGTTGTCAGGCTTAAGGGAAAGTTCTTTAATGTGCTAAGCCACCTTTCCAGTCCAGAAGTGACATTTATTCTTTAGGTCGCCATGCCAAATGGATGGGTCTATTCTCAGACTGACTGAGCAGTCCTCCGCAGTCCTCGAGTGTGTGCCACAGTTCTAGAGCATTAGCCTACTCAAGAGAAAGCCTAGGGTTAGGGAGGTGGCATGGCTAGAAAGGTGCCTGCAGCATAAGCACGAAGACCCGAGTCCAGTGCCCAGAGAGCACGTCAAAAGCTAGATTTAACCTCGTGCATCTGTAATCCCAGAGCTGGAAAGCGGTATACAGGATGACTGGGGCTTGCTGGCTAGGCTGCATGGCCAAGTGGGTAAGCTCTAGGTTCAGTAAGAGCCTGTCTCAAAAATAAATAAGTAAAGAGCTGGAGGATGATCAAGGATGGTTGACATCAACATTTAGCTTCCATACTCACATGAGCTTGCATATTCATATCAAGTGCACACATGCCAAAAAAATAAATAATAAATGAGAGAGCCCACATTATCTTCTGGAAGCCAGGGGGCACCTCCCGCTTTGAGCTAGACTCTCCTTGTCTGTAACTATGATACGCACCCATGTTAGCAGACAAGGGCGGGAGAAATGGCTCAATGGTAAACAGCACTTGATAGACTTGCAGAGGACCTGGGTTCAATTCCCAGCATCCATATGAAGGGTCACAAACTGACATGGTGGACCACAAGCCAGTGCCCTCTTCTGACGTCCAAGGGTCACTGTGTGTATGTGGTGAAAATACATACATGCAGGCAAACACACACACACACACACGCACGCACGCACACGCACACACACCAAAATATAACGATTTTTTAATCTTAAAAAATAAAAGAAAGAAAGAGAGAGAGAGAGAGAGAGAGAGATCTGGAGAGATGGCTCAGTGGTTAAGAGCACTGGCTGCTCTTCTAGAGGTCCTGAGTTCAATTCCCAGCAAGCACATGGTGGCTCACAACCCACCATGGATCTGATGCCCTCTTCCGGTACACAGATGTACAAGCATACAGAGCACTCATATATAAAATAAATAAATAAACCTTTTAAAAAAGTAAAGAAAGAGAAACAAATATCAGACATAATCAACATGAATTCAAACAGCTCCTGGGCATTGAGAAACAGCTCTCATCTATTTCGTGTCTCAGTAGCTGAGTATTTACCCTTTAAATAAATTTGCTTTGGGGATCATTGTGTTCTAATCAGCCACAGATAAAATGCCTTCCATAAGAAGTCTAAGAAAGCGCTCAGTGCGGTGGCACACACCTTTAATCCCAGCACTTGGGAGGAAGAAGCAGATGGATCCCTGTGGGTTCCAGTCTAGCCTGGTCTACATAGAGAATTCCAGGACAGTGAAGGCACCACACTGAGACCTAGTCCCAAAACCCTTACAATAAAGTAAGAGGAGAAGGGGATAGAGGATGAAGATTGATTCTTTCCAATACAACAAAGAAAGAAAAAAGAAATCCTAGAAGCAAAATGCTGGACGAGGTTTGATAATTTAACTTCAGGTGGTCATTTTCTGTGAGTGAAAAAAAAAAAAACACGTAACTTAGCGGGAGCTAGTAAGTAACTACTTTAAATTAAATTATTTGTGAAAATTAAGATGAGCTCTGGTTTCTTTTAAATCAAAGGGAATTCACTGTGGCAAATGAGATATGAGAAAAGCGAAATGAACATTACTCAGAACATAGTTAATGTGCCCAAGTTCCTGGGCTACCTGCTTGTGACAGGGGGGAGCAAAGTCCTATCAAATGAGAGCAGCAAATTACATGCTAATAGGTTTGCATATGATGATAGAGAAACTGTAATACAGATTTTCTTTTGAATTTTCCAATTTGTACTATTTTCCTTTAATAACTTTTGCTTCAATGAGTGTATATTGATCTGCACTCCATGTTGCTTTTCCCTAAATGCTCCATTTGTACATCGGTGGGGGTGGCGGGAGGATACTCTGTGAAGAGTAATCCAAATTCTCATCAAACTACCTTGTCTTCTGTCGGCATGCCCTTCTGTGGTTCAAAATGACTCCCAGAATTTTTTTTTTTTGTGCTATGAATATTCAGGAATTGGCTTGCTTCTCCTTCGTATTTGATCTTTATTTCTGCCTTGAGTCATTTCACAGTTAATTAATTTCTCTACCTTCTAAATAAGAAGACAAAATAATGAGGGCCATTGTAGTGGTGTGGAAGGGAAAACAGACAATGAGGCTGGTGTTCTGAATCGCAATGACATTCAGACCTTCCCGGTTCCCCACGTTACCTTCGGCCCTCCTGACGGTGTGAGAGACCTTTGACCGGCTCAGAGCCAACTAGGCCATGCCTGACCAGATATGTCTCAATAACACCATCGATTCCCACATGGTGCCAAGAGTCCTGCTTCCCCGATCCAAGAATCTTAGATCTGTTTGCTGACCGTTTCCTTCCTGCCCTCCCGGTTGATCTCTTTTTAAAATGTCTTCATGGGAATGCGAGAGAGATGGCTCAGAGGCCGAGAGCTCTTAAAGCTCTTAAAGAAGATCCAAGAGTTTAGGTTCCCAGAACTCACCTTGCAACCACCCATAATTCAAACTCCAGGGAATCTGATGCTTGCTGTTTTATTTTCCCAATTGTGCAGCTGATTGAACCTGTTTGTGCACCTTCGCCAGCAGCTGGGGCGTCTCCGCCCTTTGTGCTTCCGGTGTAAACTACTTGGGCTCTGTGCTTTGAACCCAGCATGATGAGTCCTTTCCTAAGTAGCTCCCAAGGGGTGGCCCTGGCCACCGACCCTCGAATCTCCAGTCTCTCGGAGACCACAAGCTATAGTTGGGAACTTCCTTACAAGGTTTGTCGTAAGTAGCTTTGTCAAACAGGACGAGGTTGTTCGGCTTGTCCCAAACTTTGCCTTCGGACCACTTCTCTTTTTTTGGCCTCGCCACCAGATTTATTTACTGGGTCTTTGTCCCTTTTGGCCGACTTTCTGGCATTTTTCTTCTTGTTGTCATCTTTGGGCGGCATGGTGAAGCTCGGAGAGTAGTGTGGGCCACTACAGCCTCACGAAGATGTTGGGGGGAAAGGGCTTGCTGTTTTTTAATAATCAAACATTGCCATCGATTATAGGAATAGCCTCAAAATTGTGTTAGACTACTCAATAGTAAGTTTCTTCTCAGCAAGGTCCATAGAATATACAATAAGGGCCAGTGAGATAGAACAGTGGCCAAAGGTACCTACGGCCAAAGCTGATGGCCTGAATTCAATCCTACACTCTAGAAGGAGTGAGCCAACTCCTGTAAGCTGGCCTCTGACTTCCACACATGCATTGGTGACCGAGCACGTGCACACACACACACACACACACACACACACACACACACACTAAAGACATAAATGTAAATTTAAAAGACAAACATTAAAACTAAGTGAAAAACAGAAAACCAAAAGAATTAGCTGAGCACTGCTATTTTAACTGACAATTCAAATACAGTGAGGTCACTTTGCCTTAGTGACTGCTACATCCCCAGTACCTGCCAAAGTAATTTTTCACAGTGGGTTCCTCGTCTCTAAGATTATTTTATTACCTTCTGTCTGTGTGCACGTACACATGCACGCAGGTGCCAGAGGATGACAGAGATGATGCTAGATCCCCTGGACATAGAGTTACAGTAGGTAAGGCTGAGCCGTTCAGCATGGGTGCTGGGGACCAAGCTGAGGCCTTCCGGAAGAGCAGCAACCAAGTGCTCTTGATTCGTGAGCTCTCTCTTCAACCCTGTAGTGGGTTTCTATATACGTAAGCTGAATAAACGAGTGGCTAAGCCTAGGCTCTCACTCCCCCATTCAAAGCAACAAAAGTAAGAGTAAATGTCAACTATGGGAGAAGAGTGTCCCCCAGTAGTGAAGTGCTGCCTCTACATCCTACAGAAGCTAAGAAAGAAGAACCATATGAAGACATCGAAGAAGGCAGGAATGGCCCCCAGGCCTGTAATTCCAACCCTTGCAAAGTAGAGGTAGGAAGATCAGGAGTCCAAGATCAACCTGGAATACATAGTAAGTTTGAGGCCAACGTAGGCTAAGGCAGATCTTGTCTCAAGAAAACAGCAAATAAAAGATAAGTTGGAGCGGGTCATAACGGTGCATGCCTTTAATCTCAGCGGCCGGGAGGCAGAGGCAGGTGGATCGCCATTCATCTGAGACCAGCCTGGTCTACATAGTGAGTTTCGGGACAGCCAGGGCTATGCAGAGGAACCCTGACTCAGAAAGAAAGAAAGAAAGAAAGAAAGAAAGAAAGAAAGAAAGAAAGAAAGAAAGAAAGAAAGAAAGAAAGAAAGAAAGGAAGGAAGGAAGGAAGAAAGAAAGAAAGAAAGAAAGAAAGAAAGAAAGAAGACAGACAGAGAGAGAGACAGAGACAGAGACACAGAAAGACAGAGAGACAGAAAGAGAAAGAAAGGAAGGAAGGAAGGAAAGAAGGAAGGAAGGAAGGAAGGAAAGAAGGAAGGGGAAGGAAGGAAGGAAGGAAGGGAGGAAGGAAGGAAGGAAGGAAAGAAGGAAGGGGAAGGAAGGAGACCATTAAACCATTTAGGAATAAGCTGGACCTGGGGGTACATACTTGAGGCCTCAGAACTTGGGTAGTAGATATCATCCTAAACCACACAGTGAGTGACAAGACCAGCCTGAAATATATGAGACTCTGTGTTGAAAAAAGGAAAGAGGAGGCTGGAGAGATGGCTCAGTGGTTAAGAACATTAGCTGCTCTTCCAGAGGTCCTGAGTTCAAATCCCAGCACCCACATGGTGGCTCACAACCATCTGTAATGGGATCTGATGCCCTTTTCACACACATATATATCTTTGGGGCTGGAGAAATGGCTCAGTGGTTAAGAACATTAGCTGCTCTTCCAGAGGTCCTGAGTTCAAATCCCAGCAACCACATGGTTACTCACAACCATCTATAATGGGATCTGACACTCTCTTCTGGTGTATCTGAAGACAATGACAGTGTACTCACATACATAAAATAAATAAATGAACAAAGGAGGAAGAGAGAAGAAAGGAAATGAAGGAAGGGGGAAATCAGAATTAATTTGATCTCGGCTTTCATGTGAAGTTTATCATCAGGCAAAGAGCAATGCCTCTCCTGGCACATGGATCAGAATACATGAATACTTGGAGGTTCCGAGGATTGTGGACCAATGAGGAAAATGACGATGCTATTGGACTAGAGCTGGTGTGAGGGACAGATGGGTGGTTCAGGGCCAAAATAATGAACAGAATTAAAATCCAAGTTGAAAGACGCTCAGAAAAGCACCAAGCATGATGAATGTGGCCAAATAGGGTTTTTTTTCCCTTGCATGTTAGCTTCTTCTACATTTCACTAAGCCCATTTTTCCAAAACATAAGTGAATATTTCTTTTTCATGGTCTGCAATAGACAGAAGAGCCCAGGAAGGGCCAGAGGATAAGGAAAGAATCTGAACCACCTGCTGCACAACCATGAGGACCCAAGTTCAGATCCCCAGAAACACATAAATGACAGATGAGCCCGAAGGCCGGCCTGCAATTTCAGCCTCAAAGGTGGAGGCAGGAGACCCCAGGGCAAACTGGCCAGTGGGCCCAGGCAAGCTCTGGGTTTGGCAAAGGTCTCACCTCAGTAAGTAAAGTAGAATCTATCAAGGGTGATTCTAAATATCAAATCCCAGGGTTCCACATGCATACATGTAACACACACACACACACACACACACACGAGAAATGGAAATAGAAAAAAAAAACCGTATTCCCAAGATCCCATGGTAAACCAGGGAGAGGCACAAGAAGGTAACAGATGGCATATCGCTGTGACCATGTCAAATGTCAGTTCCCTCAAAAATGCCACCAAAACTTGTGCTGATTAAGCAAAGTTGAGTTCATTGCTTATCACCCTCTGGGAAAACTCCAGGTCACTAGAGTCTAAGTGATGGATGTGCCCAACAAGGGAGGGCTGGAGTTTTAACATACAATGAGATTTTAAAATCAGGCTTAAGGCAAGTCATCCATTGTATAAGCTCGATTGGAGTTGAGTAGAGAGTGAGTAGAGAGCACAGGCCTGTAATCCCAGCTACTCGAGAGGCTAAGGCTGACGGATCACAAGTTCAAGGCCAGCCTGGATGAAGGAGGGAGGTAAATAGAGCTCATGATATAGTAGTTTAGGATTGACGGAGACCATAAGAAGGAATTTTGAGGTGAAGGACCCAAAGACTCTTGCGTAAATTTTCTACCGAGGTTTGCAAGTTCCTGAGACTCTATCAGCCCTCGAAATAGAAAGCACAGTCGGTTGGACCTTATGTCTCCCTAGGAGTGAATCTCATGGGACGCTCAAGTTCTGTTGAAGACAGTGAAATAAAGCCTGGTTAATGTTTACAGAGTCTCGCCGGGCGTGCAAGCAAAGAGTGAAAGATGCAAACCAAAGAAGGAGGGGCCTAGACTGCTCCGTCCAATCAGAGAAGCCCGCAAAGAGAGCTTGTGTTTCTGGAAAGACCTTTGAAATGAACAGAAGTTTGCCTGGTTTACAAAGAGAGAGACAGATTCCGAGAGACAGACAGGGAGACAGAGAGACAGACAGGGAGACAGAGAGACAGACAGGGAGACAGAAAGCAGTCGAAACAAAATCAATGTATTTACTTTAACTCTTTTAGCGAGTCAGAGGATATTGTTGGGCCCTAAGTTTTCACTTAAGTTAAGTTTTCATGTTAAGAAGGAGGTAGGTACAGGAAGGTTGGATTATGGATACCAAAATACAGTTTGATAGGAAGAATAAGTTTTGGTTTCCCACTGCAGAGCAGGCTGACTCTGATCTACTCTTATTATATATCTTACAGAGAACTAGGTGAGAGATCTTTGTAGGCTCTAAACACAAAAGAAGTTGTAAGTGTATAAGTAGCTAGAAATGCTAATGACCCTAATTGGTCGTGACACTGTGTAGGTTGTATTAAACTATCACACTACTCCTAGAGTGGATATGATTACCATGTACCCATCAGAAAATAATTTTCTAGACACGGCGGTATACACCTGTAATCCTAGCTCTTGAGAGGCCAAAGGAGGAGGAGGAGTTCAAAGTCAGCCTCAGTAACATACAAGTTCAAGGCCACCCCAGGTTACGTGAAACCTTGTCCCAAAAATAAAGAGCCAGAGAAGCTCGGTGACTGAAAGCACTTCCTGCTTTTCTGGAGAACCCAAGACAGGTTCTCAGATCCCTGTTAGGCAGCTCACAACTGCATGTAAATCCAACTTCACACACACACACACACACACACACACTTTTAGAAATAAATTTTTAAAGATTTATGTATTTATTGTATGTGAGTACACTGTAGCTGTCTTTAGACACCAGAAGAGGGCATCGGATCTCATTACAGAAGATTGTGAGCCACCATGTGGTTGCAGGGAATTGAACTCAGGACCTCTGGAAGAGCAGTCAGTGCTCTTAACCTCTGAGTCATCTCTCCAGTCCAGAAATAATTATTATAATTATTAATTTTTAACTGCTCCTGAAAACACTTTTGCATTTTAAGATTAACTATACAAAAAAGTATAATTGGGGATGCAACCATAAGACTGTGTGCTTTTTAAAAATATTATATATATATATATACATACACAATATATTCACACACACATGTGTGTGTGAATATATAATATATATACACAATATATTCATATATATATATATATATATATGCACACAAAAACTCACTTCCACCTAAGAAGAGTAAGGAGAAAAGAAGCAGGGCGTTTGCAGTGGAGTTTAGTGTCTCTGTAGTAGTAGAATGGCATTCAAATCCTCTAAGAAAAGAGGAAATATTCTACAGTGCTGAAAACCAAGGCCAAGGCCGCTCAGACCACCCCCTTGTGTGTCAGAGGAGCAGCAGCGGTCTAACTTGGAAACGAATCTCAGTGGCTTAGGATTGCAGTGCGGTGTAATAGAAGAGGTGGCCTTGAAGGAGACTTAATCAGAGAATGCATTTCAAAATCAAAGGCACAATTTGGTTCAAGAGTACCAGGAAACCAATCAGCACCTGATGCTCCTAATAGTGAACACCAAAACCAACAGCTTCATCCCCCTCTGTGCCCTTGTCTGATAAGGGTCAAAGGACTCCCAACTGCCTCATCTCGGAGTCAGTCAGACCCAGGTCTGCCAGGCAGTGATGTGCATGGCTCACATTCGACAAGCTGTAAGCTGATAACCCCGCACCTGAGTGCCTAGACAGATTCAAAACAAGCAGCTAATTAAACCTGGAACAGTAAGCTATCATCATCCGAGATTCATGGGCGTCCAACAAGCAGAAGAACTAGGAACACGGCACTCGGCAACAGCTGTCACCTGCTATAATGTTCTTTAATTATCTTAAAATCTGTAAGAACTGACAAATGGGTGACAAAATGCAATTTTCTGTGTCAGGAAGCGAGAGACAAGCCTGCGTTACTTTGATGAGAGGAAACACTGTAAAATCGTCTCTCCCGGCTCTCCTTATTGGAAGGGGTTGGGGGGGTAGATTGTTGTCACTCAACTATGGTCTATAAACACACTCATTACGGGACTCCTGGAGGGACACATTTCCTTCTTTATAAGATTGAGTAGGAGAGATTAAAATGGATTAGGGAGGGGACACAATGAGATGGCTCATCAGATAAAGGTATTTGCCACCAAGTCTGGGGACCTGAGTTCAATTCTGGGGACCCACATAGTGGAAGGAAAACTGACTCCAAGTTGTGCTTTGACCTCCACACACATGTGCACACACACACACACACACACACACACACACACACCCCTTTTGGCTTGTCCCCACAGTTTCAATGCTTATTTCAAGTTCAGCCCTCAGCCTGGTCATACTCCAGAACTGCATTCTGGGGTGATCATTAGCGAAGACACACCCAAGTTCATCAGAATCATGTCACGCCTCTTGCCGTAGATCCCTCCAGGTGCCTGTGCAAACTGAAGCCTCGCGCCCTCCAGGCTGCTGAGATGTTTATGACCTCTGTAAGGATCTCCATTATTCTTTGATTTCATTGGGTCATTACGGGCTAGCCAACTTGCATGATAGCATCCTTTGTTCCTTTAGGGTAAGCTAACTTCTATCATTTACGCAGTTCTGCCAGCCTTTATGGGTCAAAAATGTTCACCAGAACACAAAATAAATTGCAGAAAGAAAGGTCACTGGGTAGCAAATAGCTCTTAACAGCATTAGCTAGAAAACCACATCCCCCATATGAAGTCGTAAAGAACTCATAAGCCAAGAGCATTGCGCCACTCAGGGTCCCAGGACATAAAACGGAGGAAAATATGAACTAGCTCACATTGGCCAGGAGCATAGGGTGGCCCTGAGAGGCTAAAGAAAGCTTATATAACAGTGGGAAACAGATCCTTCTATATATAATGAAAATGTGTATATTGCTTTATCTTCCATGGTTCTTTCCCTTTTTTTTTTTTTTTTCTTCTCTTTGAGTCAAATAGCATTGTCCGTCAGCAAGCTCGGCATGAGGGCGTTGACTGTCTAATAGGATCACTCATGATTCTTAGCTCCTTGGAACCTGTTCTTACAAGGCACCTAACAGGCACCTAGAGTTTTGAACCATCAGGACAGAAGGAATCTTGTACACAGATTTCAATGTGCCTGGCCAGATTTCTACCAGCTAAGGAAAATAAAACTGGTGGAATTTTCTATTTAAAAATCCTTCTGTGCAATTTGCATCTGTGAAATCCTCTTCGTGTAGATTAGCAGTGAAGTTGGTCTTTTGTGTGAGTAAGAGAGAGAGATCTCTAACCTGTAGTCTCTCTAAAGCCAGGCTGAGTATCATTAACAGTTCCAGCATGGTTCCTTCCTTTCTGAACTGGCTCTTCTAAAACATGGGGGTTTTTTTAAGTTGGAAAATAACTTTTTCGTTCTAGGGCATTGGCTAGAGTCCCCTCAGAACTTCTGAAGCTGCTTCTCGGTGCCAGCAGCCTTGGTGACCTTGAGCACATTGAATGGAACAGTCTTGCTCAGGGGCCTGCACTCCCCAACAGTGACAATGTCGCCAATCTGGACGTCCCTGAAACAGGGGGACAGGTGCACAGATGTGCTCTGGGGATGCTTCTCAAAGTGGTTGTCCTTCCGGATGTAATGGAGATAATCCTGGCGGATGACAATGGTCCTCTGCAACGTCATCTTCGTCACGACACCAGACATGATCCGACCTCAGATGGAGATATTACCAGTGAGTGGGGCATTTCTTGTCTACGTAGGTGCCCTCGATGGCCTCCTAGGCTGTCTTGAAGCCTAGATCGATGTTTTTGTAGTACAGAGGGAGTTTTCCCTTGCCGGTTTCTCCCAGCAAAACATGATTCTTATTTTGAAAGTTTGTAGGCTGCTTTTTTTTTTTTTTTTTAGTTCTTTTTTTCCGGAGCTGGGGACCGAACCCAGGGCCTTACGCTTCCTAGGTAAGCGCTCTACCACTGAGCTAAATCCCCAGCCCCTGTAGGCTGCTTTTTGATACGCACGCTCCAGCTGAATGTCCGCCATCTTCCCAGCAGCCTGAGAAAGGAGAGGTAGGCACACTCCCAGCTTCCTTATTCACTATGCGAGGTCTGGACTAAAATACAATTTTGAGGTTGTCCAACAAGCTAAGGTCTCCTGGAGGTCTAAGTCCTTACTCTTAACCTCCCAGCCCCATACATTGCTTTCCTTTTCTATGTAAATGTACTTTCTTATTTTCCTGCCTACCATTTCTTGGGTATGCCATGAGTTTCCTTCCAAATGTCTGTGTTCTTGGACTTCCTAAGTTTGGGGGAGTGCTTTTCTCCTGTTCCTTGGCTCCCTAGACCATCAAACCTGTCCATATTCATATGAGTGAAGGCTCCTCCTGCTGTATCTACTCTGTAACATCTTCTACTGCAGAAGATCCCCACCCCACCCGTGCCCGGCTTTGCAAAGTAGACAGAATTCTACAAGGTAGAATAATTAATACCATGCCCTTGTGCGTCGTTGTTTAATTATTTCAAGTTTTTTTAAAACCTCTGCCTTGAGACAATAAATGCGCTGGAGGCACGAGAAGCTGTGTCTGTGAAGTGGAAGACACTTCTTTTTTCCTCTTTCTTAAGACAGGCCTTACTCACCAGGTCTAGACGGTCTAGCCCTCACTATGGGAACCAGGTCAGCCTAGAACTCACAGAGAGCTGCCTGTCTCTGCCTCCCAAGTGGCTAGATTAACAATGTGTACTTCCCACACCAACTCTAGGGTTGCTCTTGCTCTGAAATTTGGAGGCTCACTCTTGGCCACTCCTCCAAACGGTGCTTCAACTTACCACAAAGACTCTGATTCAACCATGCTCGTCGCTTCTCTATTCACGATAACCTGGAATTAGAAAAAACCTGGATGTCCTCAGCAGGTGAATGGATGAAGAAAATGGGCTACATTCACACAATGGAATATTACTTAGCTGCTAAAAAAAAATGAAATCATGAAATTCACAGGTAAATGTATGAAACTACAAAAAACATCATTCTAATTGAGGTAACCCAGGCCCACAAAGGCAAATATGGTAAGGATTCATTTATATATGGATCTTAGCTGCTAGGTCAATGGGAAACAAGCTACAGTCCACAGAATCATAGAAGTGAGGTATAGAGAAGGGACTTTGAGGGGCACAGGAACAGATAGATCTCCCTAGGAGAGAGAAATAGAATAGACATGGATGGATTAGAGGGGACAAGCTGGAATGGAAGGATTAAGTGGGAGGGGGAAGGGGGAAGGGGGAAAAAGGAAGAAATACAAGATCAGACAAGTAAAATTAAAGACCACTTGAGGGGTAGTAAGAAACCTAATACAGTGGAGACTTCCTAATATATTCCTAAATGAAGTAGCCAAATAATGGGGAAGTTAAAGCTCCAACTGGATATCTCTTGTCACCAAATGAAGCTTCCAGTACTGGGAATAGGTTACATCTAATTGAATCGGTGGTCAAAGAAATCCCAAGGGAATCCCCAAACAACCCAGGCTGTTGCCAAGACCCTGAGCTGCTCTCCACTGACAGCAAGTCCCCTTTGCTGAAGGAAACACCTACACAACTCATTGACCATGGAGAAGCCAATCTGGTGCCTACACAGAGCCTTCACCCCTACAGGCTAGAGTCCTTGCTACATAAAGGTACTCTGAACCCTACTGAGGAAGAAATGTAAACACCAGCCACAAACCCTTTGTCTACAGTGGTGACCTGCCTGCAAGATAGGCTAGGGCAATGGGGACACAATGCCTATGGGAGTGAGCAATCAATATCTAATTTGACTTCGGATCTACCTCACAAGATGGGACCTATACCTCACATTGCTTGGGGTGATCAAAAACCTGAGACATAGTCCAGGGACCTATAGTAAAATCAAATACAATTATTCTATTAAAAAAAAAGAGTAAGAATAAAATGACTCCTAACAGCATTCTGCTGTGCTCATAGACAGCGCCTTGCTCAGCCACCATCAGAAAGGCTTCCTCCTGCAGCGGATGGGAACAAACACAAAGACCCACAGCCAGACGTTATGCAGAGAGTGAAAGGCTTGGCACACTCAACCCTAAAAGGGTTGTCTCCACCAAGCCCCTCCCCTCAGGGCCCAGAGAACCCTGTGGAAGAGGAAGCAGGAAGAGCGTAAGAGACGGGTGGATGGAGGAAGCCAGAGAAAGGAGGCCTTCTAAACCAATCGCTGAACTAACTCACAGAGACTGTGGCGGCACAGGGCCTGCCCCGGTCTGCACCAGATGGGTCCTAGAGCTGAAAGGAGAGGTGGACACACAGCCCATCCCTACCCCAGAAGCTCTTTCTAACTGGTAAGCACTTGCAAATGAAGATTTAGTCTTCTCTGAGGGAGCCTCACTGGGGAACAAACTACTCTTAGGTGTTGGCTGCATGCCCAGCAGAAAATGAACTCCATGACGTCTTTGGAGTTTCCCTGTCTCATAATGTCATGTCAGGGACAGATATGGATTAGATTAGATATAGATACAGATGATATAGGTATGGATGATGTAAATAGATATAGATGATATACATCTAGATATAGATGATATAAATAGATATAGATGATATAGATATAGATTAGATATGGATACAGATATAGATATGGATGATAAAGATATAGGTGATATACATAGATATAGATGATATAGATATGGATGATATAGATAATAGATTAGATATGGATATAGATATAGATATGGATGATATAGATATAGGTGATATACATAGATATAGATGATATATATAGATATGGATGATATAGATAATAGATTAGATATGGATATAGATATAGATACGGATGATATAGATATAGGTGATATACATAGATATAGATGATATAGATATAGATGTCATAGATATAGATTAGATATAAACATAGATTAGACATAGTATAGATTAGATGTAGATATAGATGGTATATAGATTAGATATAAATTACATAGATATAGACTAGATATAGATATAGATTAGATATAGTATAGATTAGATATAGATATAGATAGTATAAAGATTAGATAGATATAGATTGGATATGGATTAAATATAAATTAGATTAGATATAGTCAGAGGTTAGATGTAGTATAGATTAGATGTAGTATAGATTAGATGTAGTATAGATTAGGTATGGATATAGATTAAATATGCATATAGAGATAGAGATAGCTGTCTGACAGATCTTTTGTACATATATATAGTATGGCTTCCAGTTTAGTACTTTATGGGATTCCAGAATATGGAAACAAGTGGGTGTCTGTGTCTGTGTCTATTTCCTGTGCCTTTTCCTGGGCTCTTTTCCTTCTGTTTGTTTGTCCTGTCCTCCAATGTGTTGAAGTTTTTAAATTTTATTATGTTTTTTATCCTATTATATTTTATTTTATTATTACCTAGTAGAAGCTTGTTTGTTTTCTAATGAGAGACAGAAAGGGGGTGGAAAGGGAGAGGGGGTGGAGAGGACCTGAGAGAAGTAGAGGCAGGGGGAACTGTAATCAGGTTACATTATGTGGGGGAGAGGGAGTTTATTTTCAATAAAGGGGGGAAGAAAAAGAAATAAAATAAAATTTGGAGACACTCTCTGGTCCCCTTGTCTGTGAGTGCCAACATGATCAACATGGAAATGGTGGCATCTTACCTCAGGAAAAAGAAGGAACCACCCTTTCTGGGTTCTGTCAAGATCAAATCTTAGATGGAGAAGTAAACTTCTTACCTAGCATGTGTGAGGGCCTGGGTTTGACCCCAGTACCACTGCATGCATACATACATACATACATACATACATACATACATACATACATACATTAAAATATAAATGATTTTAAATCAACTACTGTGATGGAAATAGAACAAAGCAGGAAAACCACATAAAGAACGGCAAACATGGGGTTGTGCCCGCCACTAAAAGGAATATCTCCAAAGTGGACTTTCCTTCTGCCCATCCACATACAGAATAACCGATTTTTCTCAGGCTGTGGTAATGACTCAGTCCTAAATGCTTGCACACGCTTGTCTACAAGCTTCAGGACCTGGCTTTAGTCCCAGCATCCACATAAAAAGCCACACAAGGTGGCAATTCTTCATAGAGAAGCACGGACAGGTTGAGCCATGGGGCTGGTTGGCTAGCCAGCTAACTTAGCAAGCTCCTACTCCCAGCGGGAGACCCTGTCTCAGAAAACAGTGTGTAGCGATCCTGAGGCACAGTACCCAAGGTTGACCTTTGGCCAGTAAGTTCACATACACAATTAATTGATTAAAATATTTTAAGCAAAAAAAGGGGGCTAAAATTGAGTGCACCCCTGTAATAACAGCACTTGAGAGGTGTAGACAGGAAAACAAGAGGTCTAAGGTAATGTAGGTACACAGTGAGTTCAAATCTGAACATACACACACACACACACACACACACACACACACACACTGGCTACAAGAGTGAGTTCAAAGCTGAATTATGTAAGACCTTCTCTCTCTCTCTCTCTCTCTCTCTCTCTCTCTCTCTCTCTCTCTCTCTCTCTCTGTCACACACAAACACACACACACAGTGGCTACACAGTAACTTCAAAACTAAATTGTGTAAGACCTCTCTCTCTCTCTCTCTCTCTCTCTCTCTCTCTCTCTGTCACACACAAACACACACACACACACACACACACACACACACTGGCTACACAGTGAGTTCAAAGCTGCATTATGTAAGATCTTTTCTCTTTTTCTCTCTCTCTCTCACACACACACACACATACACTCACATACACACACACACACACACACACACACACACTGGCTACACAGTGAGTTCAAAGCTGCATTATGTAAGATCTTTTCTCTTTTTCTCTCTCTCTCTCAAACACACACACACATACACTCACATACACACACACACACACACACACACACACACACACACAATGGCTACACAGTGAGTTCAAAGCTGAATTATGTGAGAATCCGTCTCAGCCCCCGCTCTCTCGGTTTCACACACACACACATCCCAGTGAAGAGGGCTGGAGATGTAGCTCAGTGTCAGTGTTTGCCTCATGTGCATAAGGTAATGATTGTAAGGTTTACTACTAAGATCACAAAAGAAAAGAAAATTAAAGGTAGAAGGCAGTTATGGACGGTATGTATTTAAAGTTAGGCTGGTATCCAGTAAATGGCGAAGCCTCGATTTGAGCCCAGGTCTGCCTGACTCTAACACTCTCACCTCAGCTTGCCCACTGCCCATCATCCTTGTGATTCAGGAACAGATCTGTGATTCTTTCATTTAAGACGATATGCTCTGTGCTCTGCGACTTGGCAGCACCGGGCACTTCCGCACAGGCTTCACACGTTTTGGTTTTTTTGTTGTTTTTTTTTCCCCCTAGACTTAGCACCGACTGCGTTCCTCCCTGTAACCACACTTCTATCCAAATTGGATTTCTTGCTCTTGCCAAGTTGTTGGTTCCCACGCTTTCCTCAGTCTAAAGTGATCTGAAACAACTTCCTTTATTACAGTCTTATTAAGCTACTGCTGAATGGAGATAAATCACTACCACCAATCAACGCGCATGCTTGTCCTACAGGCCCTGTGTAAGGACATTCAGAAAACTGGGTTAGGGTTGCCGTCAAAACAGAGATGGCTCGGCACTTTCTGCTCTTCCAAAACCATGTCAGTTGGCTCACAACCACTTGTGACTCCAGCTCCAGGGTACCCGACACTCTCTTCTGGCCCCCAAGGTCATCTGTACACATGTGGCATACATTCACACACACATACCCGTAAATGAAAATACATTTATTTTTAAGCCAGCTTAAGAGTGATCTTCCGGGCCAGCAAGTTGCCTCAGCAGATAATGGTACTTGCCAACAAGCCTGATGACCTGAGTTCAATCCTTGGGACCCACATGATAGAAGAGTTGTCCTCTGACCTCCACATATGTACTGTGGTGTGTGCATGCATACGCATGCTCACACATGCACACACATACAACACACACACATGATGAATAGTGAGATTTTTTTATTTTAAAAACTATATATTAAACCAGATGTGGGAGCACATGATTGTAATGCCAGCACTCAGGAGACTGATGCAGGAGGATTGGCTTGAGTTCAAGGCAAGCACATGCTATATAGCTAGAACTCATACAAAAAGAAAAGTAAAAAAGGAAAGAGGACTAGGGAGAAGGTCCAATGGGCGTGCTTCTTGCAAATTCATGAGGCCTTGAGTTCAGATCCTCTGCCCCTACAGTAAAACCAAGGCATAACCCTCCAGGTCCATGACCCTAGCCCCAGAGACAGAAACAGGAAGACCCAGGGAGCTCACTGGCCAGCGAAGTTAGCTCAAATGGTCGGCTCCAGGTTCAGTCTAAGTAGAGAACAATCGAAGACAGTGGACCTCTGACCTTCACACCTGCAGACGCAGACACCACATGTAAATAAACTGAAAGGAAGGAAGGAGGAAGAGTGAGGGAGCTGCCCAGGAAAAGAAAGCCTAGAAACTAAGACCCACACAACAGTACACAACACAAGCACACACGTTTTGTTCTCTAATGGAAGAAATCATCTTGTTTTGCTCTTTGAGATTGGGTCACCCAAAGCACAGGCTGGCCTCAAATTTGCATTTGCTGTTTACCAAAAGATAGTCTTGAGCTTACAATGCCCCAGCCTCCTTTGCGGAAAAGACGACTAAATGTAAGATCTAGGGCATGGGATACATAAAAATTAAATAATATGCTACCATACCTGAATCCAATGGATCATTTTTTTCAAATGTATTTATTTATTTTTGTTTGTTTGTTTGTTTTATACCTGGCCACAGTTTCCCCTCCTTCTCTTAACGCTACCAGGATACTACCAAAAGGGACAACTTGAAGAGGCTCCAACTGACCAAAACATTGATAAGAATAATAACTTCAAAGACCACACACACATCAAACGTGTTTTTAAAATGTGCATTTTAAATGGTACCGAAACAGAAAAGTAAAAACCTTCATTAGCAACCAGTATAGAGTGGCAAGGGAATCCATGTGTTTTTATGGAAACAGAGAGATAAGAAAAGAAATCAAATATTTGACCTGTTTTCTACACAACAGCTATTCTACAAGGTGACCAAATATTTGATGAAAAAAATTCCTTTTCATGGGAGGAGGAACATTAGCCAAGTCCCAAGGAAGGTGGGCAACAGTTATAAATGGCTCCTAACACTCCGGAAGAGACAAACATCTTGTAGTCAGGATGAAAATGCCCAACCCCACTTATGAAACGTTCTTGCCAAGGAAGAGGCTCGGTCAGGACACGCTTCTGAATTTAATTACCCATATCCTAGGAGGAGTCGGCAGAGGAGCAAATTGCATGACATCAAGAGACACAACCAGTAGAAAATTCAAAGCGTGGGAACTTGTGCAGAACAATTAGCCTGCTTTTCCGGGGAGTGACGGCACCACACCTTGGGTGTGTGATCTGTCTCGGAATCAGCTCGGAGGTGTATGCTTTGTCCTGCTTCTCAGAGATTCCTTCTAGGATGTTGTCCCAGTAGTGGCAGCTGGCCTGAAGAGTCCCTTCACTTTTCAGCCTTGTCTCCTCCCTTGTCCAAATGGTTCTCCTACTTTCCCTTCACTGTCCCCACTGTTTGTCAAGTCCCTGTCTTGGGGTCTGATTTGGGAAGAATCCAAACTAAACATATATCATATGGATGATCAGTGAGCTTTCACTAAAATAAATTCACTTTGAAATGTTACTATGTTTGCTGCCGCGCCTGGGGATGTGAGTTTGACTCCTGAAAACCCCAAGGCTGAAAGAACCAACTCTTAATAAAAGTTGTTGTCCAAGCTGAGCAATGGTGGCTCACGCCTTCCATCGCGGCCTGGGGAGGCAGAGGCAGGCAGATCTCTTCGTCTACAGAGGGAGCTTCAGGATAGCCAGGGCTACACAGAGAAATTCAGTCTCAAGAAAAAAAAGTTATCATCTGACCCACCACACAGTGTACCCTGGCAAACATATAGTCTTTGAAAGCAATGTATTGCTATGAGGAGACATCATGACCAAGTCAACTTAGAAAATATTTAATTGGGGGCTTGCTTACAGTTCCAGAGGGTTAGTCCATGATCTTCATGGTTGGAACCATGGAGGTAGGCAGGGACAGTGCTGGAGCAGTAGCTGAGAGCTTACATCTTCTCTGAAAGGTAGAATTAAAGACAGAGACTGGGACTACTGTGGACTTTTGAAGCCTCAAAGCCCATCCCCTCTCCCGTGACCAACAAGACCACACCTTCTCCAACAAGACCACACCTACTCCAACAAGACCACACCTTCTCCAACAAGACCACACCTACTCCAACAAGACCACACCTTCTCCAACAAGACCACACCTTCTCCAAAAGACCACACCTTCTCCAACAAGACCACACCTACTCCAACAAGACCACACCTACTCCAACAAGACCACACCTACTCCAACAAGACCACACCTTCTCCAACAAGACCACACCTTCTCCAACAAGACCACACCTACTCCAACAAGACCACACCTTCTCCAACAAGACCACACCTTCTCCAACAAGACCACACCTACTCCAACAAGACCACACCTACTCCAACAAGACCACACCTACTCCAACAAGACCACACCTTCTCCAACAAGACCACACCTTCTCCAACAAGACCACACCTTCTCCAACAAGACCACACCTACTCCAACAAGACCACACCCACTCCAACAAGACCACACCTTCTCCAACAAGACCACACCTACTCCAACAAGACCACACCCACTCCAACAAGACCACACCTTCTCCAACAAGACCACACCTACTCCAACAAGACCACATCTTCTCCAACAAGACCACACCTACTCCAACAAGACCACACCTACTCCAACAAGACCACACCTTCTCCAACAAGACCATACTTTCTGATTCTTCCCAAAATAGTTCTACCAACTAAAGGACCAAGCATGCAAATATATGAGTCTATAAGGGCCATTCGAATACAAATAGGAACCAGGCATGGTGGTGCCTGAGTTTAATCCCAGCATTCGGGAGGCAGAGGCAGGTGGATCTCTGATTACAAGGTCAGCCTGGTCTACAACAGGAGTTCCAGAACAGCACAAAGAAACCCTGTCTCAAAACAACAAAGATCTGGGAGAGATGGGATGGGGCGAGGACTGGGAAGAGTGTAGGGAGTGGAAACAGGTCGAGATGTTATGTATGAGAGACGAATAAAAGAAAAATAGGGATATAGTAGCATCTAATGACCATTTACCGTATAATGGGTATATATTTATCTCACTGAAGTCACACTCCCTCTATTCTAGTTTATATTTGAGCCGAGAAAATTAGTCACGTGGGTCTGGGGCTGTAAACTGGGTTGGTAGAGTATTTATCTAGCACGCACGAGGCCCTACGTTCAATCCCCCACACCATGTAAGGTCGAGCATGGTGGTGAGTGCCTGCAATCCCAATGCTTGGGAAGTAGAAGCAGGCAGATCAGAAATTCAAGGTCATCCTCAGCTACGGCTCAAGTCCGGGCTAGCCTGGGCTCCATGCTACCTTGTCTCTAAGCAAAAAGAAATTAAACAGCCTGACCAAGATCACACAGCCAGTAAATGAAAATGATATTGTGTTTGGGGGGGGCGTTATGTTGATGCTGTTCTATCTGGGGAGAATTTGTGGGAGAGTGTGTGCTTGTTGTAATATCTTCACTTGGAAAAAGTAATGCTCATGAGCCCCCATTTTAAAAATACAGAAACGCCTAGAAACCCCTGCTTTGCTACACTTTCTGAGAAGAAATTGGAAGAGATGAACGGGCTCGTCCTTTTATCCCATTTCTTCACCGATAACACGGGTGCCTTTTTTACTTATTTTTTTTTTATTTCTTCTTCAGGAAAAGAAATGTTTTGAGTACAGAACTGAGAGGAGACGCACTCTGGATGGATAATCGCGTCACTCCAGTCTTCCTGCCCGCAGAGAAGAAAGCCTTCCTAAAGTCTAAGATGTCCCCCTCACAGAGCACATCACCAGCCTGAGATCAGAAAACGCACATAACCAGATCACCAGAGAGAGCGGAGCAGCAACGCGAAGCTGGCTTTGAGATCTGCAAGACGCCGTTCCGTCAAAGGACGTCTTTGTTAAAATAGAAACATCAAGGGCATAAATACGAACGATCCTTGGGACAATTCACCTGAAGAGGTAAATGCTGTTCCAGATGCTTCCTGGCCCTCGGACATTTCGATGCTGGACACCACTGAACCGAAATGATTCATCCGTGGGAGCAGTTGTCCTCTGGTTTAAGAATATCTCAGAGGAATATGCAAGTGAGCTGGGTTTTTCTATTTATGAAACTTATCAGACCACTTATGCTGATGCCTATCAAAATGTAAGTTATGTTTACGTTCAAATTCGGAATTTCAATTCAACCATTGACACAAATACATAAACATGCACGCATACGATATTTTTTATTCAATCAAGGCTCTTCTTCCTTAGAGAGACTTCTACAGCCTAACCTAGCCTCCAACTCACGGTGTAGCCAAGGATGACCTTGAACTCCTTGTCCTCCTGCCTCCACTTCCCAGATAACTGAGATTACAAGTGTGCACCACCACACACAATCGCAATCAATATACTCAATAGTGGAACAAGAGAGAAGTAAGGAAGTGAGGAAGTGAGGTTTAGGGCTGGAGAGATGGCTCAGCAGTTAAGAGCACTGACTGCTCTTCCAGAGGTCCTGAGTTCAATTCCCAGCAACCACATGGTGGCTCACAAGCATCTGTAATGGGATCTGATGCCCTCTTCTGGTGTGTCTGAAGACAGCGACAGTGTACTTATATATAATAAATAAGTAAATATTTTTTTTAAAAAAAGTGAAGTTTAACAAAATGGAGGACAAGCAGTCACCCTTACACATCATCTTAGTTTCTTGTCTTGTTGGGGCTGCAAAACATCTAACAAAAGCAACTTAAGGGTGGGAGGGTTTGTTTGAGCTTTTATTTTGAGGGTGCAATTTATCAAGGAGAAGAACTGCTGGCAAGAGGAATACGCACCAGCTGACCACACTAATCCAACACCAGGGAGCAGAAAGGCTGGGATGCTGCATCTCAGACCACATTCTGCTCTTTTAGGCAGCCCAGGACTCTCTTCCTGTGAAGCAGCCCAGGTCCCTAGCCTAGAGCAGCCCAGGACCCCAGCCCAGAGCAACCCAGGACCCCAGCCTAGAGCAGCCCAGGACCCCAGCCTAGAGCAGCCCAGGACCCCAGCCTACAACAACACAGGATCCCAGCCCATAGAGCAGCCCAGGACCCCAGCCCAGAGCAGCACAGGACCCCAGCCCATAGAGGGATCCTAGACTCTAGGACATAGAACTGTACTGCCCACACAGTTAGTATAAGCCTTGCTTTTTCAGACTGTGTCTCCGTATGTATCCCTACTGGGCCTAGAACTTACTCTGTACATACCCACAGTAGTGAAAGGCTGAGGTAAAGAGCTAGGGAAATGGCTTAATGGTTAAGACCAGTGGCTTAAGACCACCTTCCAAGGTCTGATTCCAGGTACCAACATGACAGCTCACAACTATTTGCAACTCTAGTCCTTGGGGATCTAATGCCCTTTTCTGGCCTCTGTGGCAACACACACACACACACACACACACACACACACACACACACAGCACTGCACAGACATAAGATAGGCAAAAACATCCATACACATAAAATAAATAATAATTTTTCTTATAAAAACAACATTTAATTGGGTTTGGCTTACAGGTTCAGAAGTCTAGTCCATTATCATCAAGGCAGGAGCATGGCAGCATCCAGACAGGCATGGTGCAGGCAGAGCTGAGAGTTCTACATCTTCATCCAAAAGCTACTAGCAGAATACACGATGATACTAATTTTTAATACTGAGGCAGGAGGATTTCAAGTTTGAGGCTGGCCTGAGCTATAGAGAGAGACACTACCTTAAAGGAAAGGGTGTTATAAAAAGCCCAAGTAGGTATTTCTCAAAAGAAGACTCACAAATGTTCAACAGGCATATGGGGGAAATGTTCAACATGAAACCACAAATGAGATACTGCCTCACATGTGTTGAAAAAGCTATTATCAAAAGGATAACGTATTCGTGGTGATTATTTTTAAGTGGAGGAACTGTGAACTTGGTTGGTAAGAGTGTGAATGAGTTTGGTCATTATAGAATATCATATGGAGGTTCCACAAAAAAACTAATATAGGACGACAGTGGGACTGGAGAGATGACTCAGCACTTAGGAGTCCTTACTGCTCTTGCAGAGGAACCAGATTGCGTCCCAGCATCCACGTCTGGTGCTAATAACCACCTATAACCCCAGTCCAGAGGATCCAATGCCTCTTCTAGCACCCTGAGCACCCACACACACATGGGCAGAGAAACTCACGAAGGCACAAACATACATATAATATTAAAAAAAAAAATAGCAGGCCAGGGACTGGAAAGATGGCTCAGCAAATAAGAGCATTGACTACCCTTCCAGAGGGCCCGGGTTTAATTCCCAGCATCCACATGGCAGCTCACAACTGTCTGTAACACCCTCACACTACAGACATACAGGCAAAACACCAATAAAAATAAAATTTAAAAAATAGAGGGCTAGAGGGCTGGGTCAGCAATTCAGAGTGTTAGGTATTATTCCAGAGGACCGTGGTTTATACCAGTACCCACATTGTGAACAATACCTATAGCTCCAGTTCTAGGGGCTCCAAAGCCCTCTTCTGGCCCTCCTCAGGCACCATATACATGTGGTGCACATACATAAATGTAGAGAAAATAGCCATACACATAAAACAAAAGAAAATTTTAAAAATAATAATTAAATCAAATCTCAAAAAAAGTAATATTTATTTTATGTGTATGAGTGTTTTGCCAGCATGTATGTCTTATGTGCACTATGTGTGTCCAGTGCCCATAGAGGTCAGAAGAAGGTGTCAGGTCCCCCAGGACTGGAGTTACAGACAGTTGCAAACCATCATGTAGATGCTGCGAATCAAACCTGGGACCTCTGGAAGAGCAGTCAGTGCTCTTAACTATTGACCTATCTCTCCAGACCCTCAGAAAAAAAAATTAATAGAATGACAGTATGATCCAGAAATCTCACTACTGAGTGAGATTCTAAAGGATAGAAAAGTATACATTGGGCTGGAGAGGTGTCTCAGTGGTTAAGAGCACTGCCTGCTCTTCCAGAGGTCCTGAGTTCAAATCCCGGCAGCCACATGGTAGCTCACAACCATCTGTAATGAGATCTGATGCCCTCTTCTGGTGTGTCTGAAGACAACTACAGTGTACTCATATATAATAAATAAATAAATCTTTTTTTAAAAAAGAAAGAAAATCAGTAAATCAATGAGATATGTGTACTGCTCTATTTGTTGTAGAATTATTCACAATATCCAAGATATGGAATCAATGTCAGGATCCATCAAGAGACCACTGGAAGGTGAGCAAAATGATTCAGGGGGTAAAGAATCTTGTTGATGATCTAAGTTCAGTCCCAGGAACACACGTGATAAAAGAAGAGATCTGAATCCCACAAGTCGTCCTCAGGCCTCCACATGCACACACACATGCACATGCACATGCACATACACACACGTATACACACACACACACACACACACACACACACACACACACAGTTTCTCACTCAGGGACCAGATGATAAATACTTTCCTGTGAGATGATTCATGTTAAATCTCTTGACTTAGCCTTCCACAGTGTATAAATGTACTAAAACATCATGTCATATACCATAAATGAATAGAATCTATATTTGTTAATCAAATAAAGTTAACTGAGCATAGTAGCACACACCTGTAATGCTAGCATTTGGTAGGTAGAGGCAGGGAAATCAGAGGTTCAAAGTCATCATTGGCTATATAGGGGTTTAAGACCTAAGTAAGACCCTGTCTTGAAAAGAAAGAAATAAGAATAAAAAGATAGGGGTTGGGGATTTAGCTCAGTGGTAGAGCGCTTGCCTAGCAAGCAGAAGGCCCTGGGTTCAGTCCCCAGCTCCGAAAAAAAAGAAAAAAGAAAAAAAAAAGAATAAAAAGATAGAGACACAGGTAAAGGAAGTTACAGAAATTGTTGACAGAGTTACCTCTTCAGTCAGAGTAAGTTTCACTTTGGACTTTTGTTTATCTGGTTATTTGTTTAATAAGTTTATACATTCCTTTTACGAGCAACAAAATATCAAGGAAAATAAAAAAGGCAACATATGTAAAACAAAGCTTAGTGTACTTCTCTCCTTGGCAAATTACTCACCAAGATTTCACAAGAAGTGAGCTATTGCGGAGCATGCTTGTAACCCTAGCATTTGGCAGGATTGAGATACGAAAACCTGAAGCTTAAAGCATGCCTGTCAACACAATAAGACATGGAGTACTATAGATTCCTAGGGACAGAGAAAGACCCAATATAAAAGCCCACATGCAAGATTGAGCAGACAGCAAATCTCCTTGAGGATCAAAGTCAGCTAAATAAAGATCAGACATGGCTACATTGAAAGTCTTTGTAAAGTACGGTGACATCATCCATAAAGATGGGGTCTGGGCTGGAGAGATGGCTCAGTGGTTAAGAGCACTGACTGCTCTTCCAGAGGTCCTGAGTTCAATTCCCAGCAACCACATGGTGGCTCACAGCCATCCGTAATGGGATCTGATGCCCTCTTCTGGTGTGCATGAAGACAGCTACAGTGTACTTAAATAAGTAAATAAATCTTTAAAAAAAATATGGACTCTAAGATTGACTGAGGAAAGCAAGCTCTCAATAAGGGTCTGGGGAAGGATCCAGTGTGGTCCCAGCCACACAGACGGCACAAAGATCACCCAGATCACAGATTGTCCATCCCCTCCTTTAAAAGAAAAACCCTGTGTACCAACATTCCAGGTTCTCCTAGCGCAGTGGTTCTCAACCTTCCCAATACTGCGACCCCTTAATTCTGGTCCCAATGTTGTGGTGACCCCCTCCCATCCACAAACCCATTTTCATTGCTATTTCATAACTGTAATTTTGCTTGTGTTATGAATCCTAATATAAATATCAGATACGCAGGATATCTGCTATGCAAACTCTGTGAAAGGGTCTTTTGATACCCCCACCAAAGGGGTCATGACCCATGGGCTGAGGTCACTGCCCCGATACTCACCTGTGAACACAAGGACCTCCTGTACCTCCTCCAGGGAAGAGTGGCAGACGAATCACTGGAGGGCTTGGAGAAATAGGACAGTGGTTGACACCACTTACTGCTCATTAAGAGGACCTGGGCTCAGTTCCCAGCACCTACACTGGGGAGCTAACAACCACTATAACTAGAGTTAGTCCAGGGATCCAATGCTGTCTCCTGGTCTATGTAGAGAGTTCCAGACCAGCTAGAGTTACGAAGAGAGACCCTGGATAGATGGATGGATGGATAGATAGATAGATAGATAGATAGATAGATAGATAGATAGATAATAGATAGATAGATGATAGATGGATAGATGATAGATAGATAGATAGATAGATAGATAGATAGATAGATAGATAGATAGATAGATGATAGATAGATATAGATAGATAGATAGATAATAGATGGATAGATAGATGCATAGATGATAGATAGGTAGATAGATGATAGATAGATATAGATAGATGGATAGATAGATAGATAGATAGATAGATAGATAGATAGATAGATAGATGATAGATGATAGATAGATAGATAGATAGATAGATAGATAGATAGATAGATAGATAGAAAAATGACAGGTAGAGAGGTAGGTAGGTTGGTAGGTAGGTAGGTAGATAGCTAGGAAGGATGGATGGATAGATAGATAGATAGATAGATAGATAGATAGATAGATAGATAGATAGATAGAAAAATGACAGGTAGAGAGGTAGGTAGGTTGGTAGGTAGGTAGGTAGATAGCTAGGAAGGATGGATGGATGGATAGATAGATAGATAGATAGATAGATAGATAGATAGATAGATAGATAGATAATAGATAGATAATGGATAGATAGATGCATAGATGATAGATAGGTAGATAGATGATAGATAGATATAGATAGATAGATAGATAGATAGATAGATAGATAGATAGATAATAGATGGATAGATAGATGCATAGATGATAGATAGGTAGATAGATGATAGATAGATATAGATAGATAGATAGATAGATAGATAATAGATGGATAGATAGATGCATAGATGATAGATAGGTAGATAGATGATAGATAGATATAGATAGATGGATAGATAGATAGATAGATAGATAGATAGATAGATAGATAGATAGAATGCTGTCAATAAATAGATGACCTAAGAATATCTCAAAATTTCTAATGCATCACTGAAAATATTTTAATTCCCTTTTTAATTTTATTTTTTTTTACTTATTCACTTTACATTCTGCTCACTGCCTGAAACATATGGAACACCTCACAAATTTCCGTGTCATCCTTGCACAGGGGACATGCTAATCTTCCCTGCATTGTTACAGTTTTAGTACATGTGCTGCCAAAGCAAGTACAGCATGTTGATTCTTAAAAGTTAGGACTTTGCAGCCGGAGAGATGGCTCAGTGGTTAAGAGCACTTGCTGCTCCTGTAGAGAGCCAGGGTTCAATTACCAGCACCTGCATGGTGGCTCACAACCGTGTTTAACGCCAGCTTTAGGGGAGCCCTCTTTTGAACTCATACAAATAAAATTAAATAAATGTAAATCTTTTAATAAATAAAAATGAGAAAATTTGAATTTGAACTATGAGTTTTCCTGTTTAAACCCACCTGAGTAAGCCATATCTGTAGCTGTTTGGAAGAAAAGTTAAGTGTATTTATTCATCTCTCTCTCTCTCTCTCTCTCTCTCTCTCTCTCTCTCTCTCTCTCTCTCTCTCTTGCTGTGATAAACCATAACCAAAAGCAGACTGAGAAAGTAAAACAGTTTATTTGGCTTACACATCTGATTCTTAATTTTAATTTTTTAAAGATGTTTATTTATGTGTGTTAATTTTTTTTAATTTTTATTTACCTGTGTGACTGCCATGGCTATTGAGAGCTGCAGGGTCCTCTTAACCACTGAGCCATCTCTCCAGCCTCCTGGGGGTCTCTTTAAAGTCAGGATTAGCACTGATATCAACACTGCTGTCAACAGAGTAGATTACTCTGCTACACTTCTCAAAGGTCCAAAACCAGGGAGCGGACAAGGGACTGAGAGGTAATAACATCCTGCAGTGGTATTCCCAACACTTGGGAGTGAAAACAGAAGGATCCAGAGTTCAAGGTCAGCCTCAGTCTCATAGCAGGTTCAAGGTCAGTCTGAGCTACAGACTGACTCCAAAAATAATAAACAGAGCAAAGGGCTTACCCACTCTAAACAAGGGCCGAAGCCACAGGAAAGAGACACATGTGTCCTACGTGATCTTGAAGCAGAGCCCCTGCCACTGAGTCTCTCTTATTATTTAATTTCTTTTTGCATAAACAAAGAAGATGCCTTTGTAAGTCTTTGGCACCCTCTTTTGGACAACCTGATTATTTCAAAACTGAAAAGTTTCATTTCTGAGTATGTTGTCAGCAAATTGAAATTGAGCACACGTAGACAGATGTATATAGATGATATAGATATAGATTGGGGTGGGGAGGGGTTATCGACCTTATTCTTACAAGAGTTTTAGATGTGCAGAAAGATTAAGCAGTACAAAGCCCCATCTACACCTCTCCCTCGTGTAATTCCCCTACTGCTAATACTTGCACTGGGGCCCAAGTGTTAAGGGTAATGAAGCAATGTTATTACTGACTGGCGTTTATAGGACATATAGTATAAAGTTGCCTGCATCCCTGGGTTGTGAAGAATTTCATGTATCCACCATTACAGTAGCATAGAGAATAGTTCCACTGCCTCAGATATCACCTCTTTTAGGCTGGCTCAGCTAGTAAAGCCACTTACCATGCAAGCCTGGGGTCCCCAGAACCCACATAAAGGTGGAAGAAGAGAAGAGACCCACAGACTTGTCCTTGGAAAGACACAGATGCATCATGGCACATGTGTACCACACATACACACATATGCATTTTCACACACGACAATAAATTTTAGTCACCTGTTTTCATCTCTTGACTCTTTCTATTTCTCCAGAGTCTAGTAGTCTCCACTTTTTACTTACTATCTTTTTAACGTTGCCTTTCAAATTTTCACATTGTAGAATAGCGAAATACAACTCTGTCAAATTCATTTCACTTAACACATCCATTTAGGAGACCTTCATATCTTACTATAAATGGCCAATACACATATGGGGGAAAGTTTACTCTAAAAGGCAGTCGTGGCAGTAACTTTAATCCCAGCACTCAGGAGGCAGAGGCAGGAGGATCTCTGTGAGTTCAAGGCCAGCCTAGTCTTGGGTGGTGGAGGAACAGAAGAGGAGGAGGAGAAGGAAAAATGGGGGAGGGAAAAGGGGGAAGTGGGAGGGGAAGGAGAAGAAAAGAGGAAGAAGAGGACAAGGCTGAAGGAGAGGGAGGAAGAAAGAAGTTCACACTAGCCAACAACAAAATGCAAACTGAAACTACATTGAAATTCCCATTTCAACTCAATCAGAATGACAATCATCAAGAAAGGAAATAACAAAAGGGTCCATTATACATGGCTGGTGGCAAACCACCATCCAAAGGGAACACGCGGAGCAACCCATGGCTCCAGCTACATATGTAGCACCAATGGGTGGAGAAGTCCTTGGTCCTACCAGGGTTCAACCGACCCCCAGTGTAGGAGAATGTCAGAGCAGGGAGGCGGGAGGGGGTGGGTAGATAGGTGGGGGTACACCCTCATGAAAGAAGGAGGAGGGGTGATGGGATAGGGAGTTTATGGACAGGAAACCAGGAAAGGGGATAACATTTGAAATGTAAATAAATAAAAAATGTCCGATAAAAAAAAAATACATGGCTGGTGGCAGCTAAACTCGATCGGCCCCTACAAAAACCAATATGGAGATTCCCTCAGATATAGATTGCCAATATATGCCAATCCGAAGGAGGCATAACTAAATAAAGTTCTCCCCTGTGATCCAGCCACAGGAGTCCTGGGAACGTAAGGAAAGGACTCCACGTCAGCACATCACAAGGACACCTGCACCTTCCTGTTTACCACGGCACTACTCACAACATGGTCAACAATGAGAAGATGGTACACGCATGCGCGCACAGTACACGCACATGCGCACTCGTGCACACAATGGAATGTTATTCTGCCACGAGGAAGAATGCAATGATTTCATTTGCAGGAAACAGATGCTCACGGAGATATCACATCCATCAACTAAGTCAGTCTCAGAAATAACACTGTGTGTTTTCTCTTATTTTGTGGACCAGTGATTTTTTATAGATATGTAAAATTGTGCATTTGTATGCGTGTATACATGAATGGGACACCCATGCATGCATAGGAGAGGACATGGGTCGATATTGAGTCTCTTCTTCTCTTCCTCTTATTTTTCGAGATAAGATCTCTCACTGAGGGGTTGGGGATTTAGCTCAGCGGTAGAGCGCTTGCCTAGCGAGCTCAAGGCCCTGGGTTCGGTCCCCAGCTCCGGAAAAAAAAAAAAAAGAAAGAAAGAAAAAAGGAAAGATCTCTCACTGAACCTCACAGATCAGCTGTCAGGGAACCCCAGAACCTGACTGACTCTGTTCCCAACACCACTAGAGTTGCAGTTACTTGATCCACACCCAGCCTTTACGTGAGTGTTGGGAATCTGAATTCAGGTCCTGGCGCTCACGCAACCAAGTGTTTTATCCACTTGAGCCATCTGCCCAGTGTCATCTCTGTTTTACTACTCTCCCATTGTGTGGATACACGAAAGTTTATCGATCCACATTCCCTGTCGAAAACATCTTAGTTGCCTCCCATTTGGAGCAATTATGATTAATGCTGCTATAAACATTTGCGTGAGGGTGTTTTGTGGACATAAATTTTCAATTCATTTGGATAATCAGGAGTGGGATTTCTCTGCCATACAAGAATGCTATATTCATCTTCATAAGGAACTGCCTGTCCTCGTTTGCTCCTTGTTGCTGTGATAAAACACTGACCGAACCAACTTGCGGAAGCAAAGATTCCATTCACCTTTCACTTCCACGTCACAGCCCATCACTGAGGGCAGTCAGGGTAGGGATTCAAACGGGAACCTAGACGCAGAAACTGAAGCAGAGAGAGACTATGAAGAAATGTTGCTCAGTGACTTGTCCCTCTGGCCTGCCCTCTACCCTCCCTATGCAGCTCAGGACCACCTGCCTAGGGTTGGCACTGCCCACGGTGGACTGAGCCCTTCCGTATCAATTAACAATCAAGAAAATGCCTCAAAAACAGGTACACAGGCCAATCCGAAGGAGGCACTTTCTCAGTTGTGGTATGTCAAGTTGACAACTGAGATTAGCCATCACACTGCCAAAACAATGACAACCTCTGCCTTGTGTGTGTGTGTGTGTGTGTGTGTGTGTGTGTGTCCACCTACAATGAATGGAAGGCTTTGTGACATCCCCACCACCATTTACTCTCCTGAGAGTTTGGCCATTCTGAGACATGCATACTGGTATCTCTCGGTCTTAATTTATAAATCCCCAATGCTTTTGTGCTGTGCCTTTCTGTAGGCTCACTGCTATCTGTACATCTATGTGGTGTCAGTCTAGCTCTTGGCCCATCCTTTTCAACTGAGCTGTTTTACTTTCTTATATTTAAATTCCCTGCTTATTCAGAAGCAAGTCCTTTCTTGGGTCTGCGTGTTGCAAATATTTTCTCTCAATGTGTGGCTTCTCTTAGGCTTTTCTAGTTCCCTGCATTTGTTTGTCAGGGCAGTGGGCACGCACATGCACTGCCGGGTGTGGAGTTCAGAAGAAAATTCACAGCAGTCAGTTCTCTCCTTCCACCATGTGGGGCCAGGGGTCAAACTCAGGTCATCAGGCTTGGCAGCAAGCCCCTTTACCCACTAAGCTATCTCGTCAGTCCACAGCCCTTGTTCATTCTCTTAAGAATGTTTCTTTAAAAAGAGAGGACTTTAAACAAGTCCAGTTCCTTCTGAGGACTGTATTTCTAGCCTTGCTGTCAAACCCAAGCTCTTCCCCGCACTCCTTTAGAAGGTTTGTAGTTTGGGGGTTTACATTTAGGTCTATCACTCAGTTTAATTTTCACTACAGGGTCCAGAGAGATGGATCAGCCATTAGGAGCATGTATTGGCCTTCCAGAGACCCAAGTCTGATCCCCAGCACCTATATTGGATGGCTCACAACACCTATACACCTATAACTTCAGCTCCAGAGAATCTGATGCCCTCTTCTGGACTGCAAACACGCTCACACAGAGAGACAGAGACAGCTTCCCTGGGAAATCATGGCAGTCCTCCTGCCTCTGCCTCCCACTACCTCTGGCTGATCATTGCAAATCTGCCTCAAATCTCACACATCTTGTCTGTTCTCTCTCTCTCTCTCTCTCTCTCTCTCTCTCTCTCTCTCTCTCTCTCTCTCTCATTCTGTCCTGCTCTCCTGCTCCCTTACGTACACACGTTTTAAACATGCCATCATTCTCTCCATTCAGTTCTACTCTCCTTCTTGCTACCGCTGCTCCCTTTGATGCGCATATTCGGGGAGCCTGTATCCACACACCAAGAAGCTCCACCCTTTGTTAAGACTTCACAGTCTCCACCTCATCCTGCACAGGTGAGCCATGCACCCCATCCTAGCTCGTCTCCTGCTGACTGACACAGAGGTGGTCTCCGTTGCTGGTGTGTGCACATGTTTGATGTGAACATCAGCACCACCCTCCAAAGGTTCTTGCAAAGCTTTGGATCCACACATGAGTCTGATCCTGGAACTCGATCGGCCTCTTCCGACTGATGTGTCTGTTTGCCTTTCTTCTTTTCCAGCAAGGCTGGTAGATTTTTAATGAAACCGAGACAAGGTGGAACTGAGACAACCAAGCTTTCAGTGTGAGGTTTTGTGTTGATCTGGCCAGGAGTCAGGCTGTGGGTTGGGTCTGATGTCACCTATGCAGGACCTCCATCTCCTCCGGCTTCCTTGTTTTGCTTTGCTGTTCTCTTGTTCATGTCTCCCACCCTGTTGTCTTTGGGTTTCTACCAACAACCTCTTTTTTAATAGAGTATGTGCCTCACAACTCTGGCTATCCCTGGCAATGGTAGCAAGGTGCCGAGGTGGGACTGCCTGTCATCTTGTGGATCAGTTCTGAGAGCCGGAGTCCCTGAGCTGTGACTACCAACAGCACTGCTTTAGCCTTTTCTTCTCTCTTCATGTGTGACAAGATAGCTAGAGGGAGCCAGGGCCATTTAATGATCCTTCCAAGACAGGCAAGGCTCTGGTCCAGTAGCGACCTTTTGAGGATAGGTCCTTGTACAGAATGTTCGAGATGTATTACAATATGGTCGGTTTCCTTTTCCCCCTCCAGGAGGCCCAGAATTTTTTATCAACGTATGCTGACAATCTGGCTGGACCATTGGAGATAAAACTTACCCTGCTCACTAAGATTTAGACATCGGGAATGTTTTTGTTGGGTTTTGTTTGGTTGGTTTTTATTTTTCTTTGAGATGTGGTCTCTTGTAGTTCTGTCGGGCCCGGAACTTGCTATGTAGACCATGCTGGCCTTGAACTCAGAGATGCCTCTGCCTCTGCCTCTGCCTCTGCCTCTGCCTCTGCCTCTGCCTCTGCCTCTGCCTCTGCCTCTGCCTCTGCCTCTGCCTCTGCCTCTGCCTCTGCCTCTGCCTCTGCCTCTGCCTCTGCCTCTCCCTCTGCCTCTGCCTCTGCCTCTGCTCCATCCCTGGAATGCTAAGCTTAAAAGTGTGTAGCACCATGCCTGCTACCATGAAATTTTTGACTCTCAAGCTCATCCACACTCAGGCTCTAAGTAATTGGCTAATTATGCAACCAGGCCCACTGGTTAGCAGCTTCCACGGAGTCAGTCAGACGTTGGCTGGGTTTCCCTGTAATCACCTGTCTCTCTGGGTAGTGGATATGCCATGGAAGCAGCTATGAAGGTTGACTGCCACAGGTACGATCTGGGACATATCTGTGTCGACAGATGCTTCTGTACTTTTTAGTTATTCACAGATATTTCCCATTCTAACACTATTAAGAGCTGAAATACATCTCTCTAAAGTTCATGTTACCATCCTAACTTCTGGTGCTACATGAGTGCTTTTAGAGATAGGGCCTTTAAATAAAGACACAACTGGGAGTCAAACATGGTGGCACAGGACTCTAATCCAGGCACTTGGAAAGTAGAAGCAAGGCTAAAGGCATCTTAAGCTACATAGGCTAAGACCAGCCTAGGCTAAACAGACCCTATCTCAAAACAAAGAAGAGAAGGAGCTGAAAAAAATTCTCTGCCTCTGCCTCTGCCTCTGCCTCTGCCTCTGCCTCTGCCTCTGCCTCTGCCTCTGCCTCTGCCTCTGCCTCTGCCTCTGCCTCTGCCTCTGCCTCTGCCTCTGCCTCTGCCTCTCCCTCTGCCCCTGCCCCTGCCCCTGCCCCTGCCCCTGCCCCTGCCCCTGCCCCTGCCCCTGCCCCTGCCTCTGCCTCTGCCCCTGCCCCTGCCCCTGCCCCTGCCCCTGCCCCTGCCCCTGCCCCTGCCTCTGCCTCTACCTCTGCCTCTGCCTCATTAAATGGCTCATTGTTAAGAGCACTGGCTGCTCTTCCAGAGGTCCTTGAGTTCAATCCCCATCAACTACATAGTGGCTCACAACCATCTAGAATGGGATCTGATGCCCTCTTCTGTCATGCAGGCATACAGGCAAATAGAACACTCATGTACATAGATAAATCTTTAAAACAAACAAGAGGAATATTTGGGTTAATAATGAGGTCATTAGGGTGTGTATAATGTAGCACGGCTGGTACCCCTAGAACATGAGTAAATTGTAACAAAGGTTACAGAGGGGAGATCATGTAAAGACACTTTGAGAAGACAACCAGCTACAAGCCAAGGAAAAGGCCTCAGAAGAAACTGATCTGATACCTGTATCTTGGGTTTTAACCTCAGAATTATAAAATGATACATTTTTGTTACTTGGGCAAGCAGTGTGCAGTATTTTGGTTTGGTTTCCTTTGGTTTGATTTTGGTGAGGTGTGAGAGTCAGAGACAAGAGTTCACTGTGCAGCCTTGGCTGGCCTGAAACTTGCTAGGCAGACCTGGCTAATCGTAACTTCTCAGTGCCTCCCCCCCTTACCTCCTGAGTGCTGGGCTAACAGTCATGACAGGCACCAGCCCTGCACTTCAACATGGGCTTCTTTGTTATGTGACCCTCGTAGACCACTACAAATAACAATCAGAAGGTGCGTCTGAGGACTAGGACTTCAAAACAGGTGCTTCGTAAATGTTCACTTTCAACTCAGTTTTGCCACAAAACTCTGTGTGTGTGTGTGTGTGTGTGTGTGTGTGTGTGTGTGTGTGTGTGTGTGTGTTCTTGTGGCAGGGTGAATCTTAGTTTATGTGCTAGAATTAAAAGCACACTCCACCACATCTGTATTTTCCTACAAGTTCTGGGGGAGTGAACTCAGGTCCTCATGTTTGTGTGGCAAACATTTTACCAAGGGAATCATCTCTTTGACCCCCAAAACCATTATTTTCAACTGTCAATATTTCCAGGGTTGTGCAGAAACCATTCCTGGGGCCATCCTACCAGGCACGGTATACTAACAAACAGGGGGTGTTAAACAGGAAAGCAAACCAAAATACTACACACTGCTTGCCCGAGTCACAAAAATGTATCTTTTTATAATTCTGAGGTTAAAACCCAAGGCCCAGGTATCAGATGTCTGCTCTGTCTGCTGCCAGGACCGAAACTGCTGACTGCTCCCTCGGGTCTCTCCTCGTCACATTCATTAAATCTACGCCAATGCTGGAGGCTGGGGGCGGGTGTGTGTGTGTGTCGGGGGGGGGGGGTGTCTTCTTGTTTCCAAAGTCCCGGGGGCTGGCTCAAATGCCCTGACTTGAACGGAAGCAGCTGACGGTGCAGCTCAGTGGTAGAGCATTTGTTACACATGAGCCCCACCGTGCAGAAAGGAAAAGAAAGTATCAGGGATTGGGGTCAATGGAATGAATGAGGAGATGCTGGAAACTCACTGAGAAGGATTTGGACATGGCCGTTTTACAGAGCTACCTCCTCCAGACTTTATCCCTCCTCCAGCTTCAAACTCCCACCTTGCCGGAAGACTCAGGCCAGGGGTCTCACTTGGCAAAGAGTGCCAGTTTTCGTGTATAGAACTAAAGGGTTGATACCCTGACTGATCTCTAAATCTTGTAGCTTCTAAAATTATAAATGTTGAAGGATGGACAGGAGTAATGGCTCACAGCCATTACCAGCGTTTGGGAGGTAGAGCAGGAAGGTCTGGAGCTCAAGACCACCCTTGGCTACAGGCCCACCCAAGATAGCCTGGGCTACACAAGACCAGAAAGAAGGAAGGAAGGACAGAAGGAAGGAAGGACTGGAGAGATTGCTCAGTGGTTAAAAGCACTGATTGTTCTTCCAGAGGACACAGGTTCAATTCCCAGAACCCACATGGCAGCTCACAACTGTCTGTAACTCCAAGATCTGACACCCTCATGCAGACATACATGCAAGCAAAACACCAATGCACGTAAAATAGAAACGAATGCATTTTAACATATTAAAAAGAAAGGAAAGAAAGAGGGAGAGAAGAGAAGAGAAAAAAGGAAGGGAGGAGAAGAAAGGGGAGGGGAAGAAAGGGAAAGTAAGGGGAGAGGAGGAAAGAGAAGTTCCAAGATACGCTATCCAATAAGAAAAATCTGTCTGTGTTGATGGGCTTTAAAAATACTTGTTGGGACTGAAGAGATGATGTACTGGCTAGTTTTGTGTGTCAATGTGACATATGCTGGAGTTATCACAGAGAAAGGAGCCTCAGTTGAGGAAATGCCTCCATGAGACCCAGCTGTAAGGCATTTTCTCAATTAATGATCAAGGAGGAGAAGACCCAGCCCATTGTGGGTGGTGCCATCCCTGGGCTGTTGGTCCTGGGTTCTATAAGAGAGCAGGCTGAGCAAGCCAGGGGAAGCAAACCAGTAAGTAACATCCCTCCGTGGCCTCTGCATCAGCTCCTACTTCCTGACCTGTGTGAGTTCCAGTCCTGACTTCCTTTGGTGATGCACAGCGATGTGGAAGTGTAAGCTGAATTAACCCTTTCCGCCCCAACTTGCTTCTTGGTCATGATGTTTGTGCAGGAATAGAAACCCTGACTAAGACAGATGACTCAGCCATGAAGAGTGCCTGCTGCTCTTGCAAAGGACCAGAGCTTGCTTCCCAGCACCCATATGAGGCAGCTCAGATCACCTGTAACTCTAGCACCATGAGCTCCAGCACTCTCTTCTGACCTCATAGGATACCTGCACTCAGGTGTGCATGTCAACACGCACATAAACAGAACCAAAATAAAAGGAACGGTCAAGAAAGGAAATGTATTTTCAAAGGTTCTTGTTGGCTGGTCTTCACAGTATTAAACCAAAGCAAAGCACACCCAGAGGCAGTCACCCAGTGTATGTAAGGACAGGTGACCAAGGCAGCCATGTCAGTGCAAGTTTCAAAGTGAGAACCTGCACAGCGTTACCAAGCCTTCTGAAACTCCACGAAGAAAACTGACAAAAGTTCCGAGCTTTGCAGTTTAGCCAAAGGCTTGTCAGAGCCAAGAGGCATTATGCAAGAAAAATTAAGTGATCACAAAAGCAAAAAGGCATTGGTAGGTGTGGTGGTGCTGCCTGTGATCCCAGGCACAGGGTGACAGAGGAAAGAAAGAGAAAGGAAGAGGAGGAAAGAGAAAGAATGGGGATGACAGAGGAGGAGAGGAAAGGAGAGAAAAAGAGGGGAGAGGGGGGAAGGGGAGGGGAGAGGAGAGAGGGGGGAGAGGACAAGAGAGAAAAGAGGGGAGGGGAGAGAAGAGGAGGGGAGGGGAGAGAAGAGGAGGGGAGGGGAGAGGAGAGAAAAGGAGGGGAGAGGAGAGGAGGGGTGAGGAGAGAAAAAGAGGGGAGGGGAGGGAAGAGGAGGGGAGAGAGAGGAGAGGAGGGGAAGGAAGAGGAGAGAGGGGGAGGGGAGAGGAAAGGAGAGGAGGGGTGAGGAGAGGAGGAGAAGGGAGAGGAGGGGAGAGAGAGGGAAGAGAAGGAGAGGGGAGAGAAGAGGGGAGGGGAGGGGAGAGGAGGAAAGAAGAGAAAGGCAGGGGAGAGAGAGAAAAAGAAATAGAAAGCCTTATGTGTTTTAACTTATTCTTGAACCAACCACTATTGTCCACTCTCCATTTTGCCAAGAATAACCTTGAAAAGGAACACCAGGATTTCTGACACCAGAAAATTTAAAGGACAGTATCAAGAATGAGAGAGGTCAGGTTGGAGAGATGACTCAGTAGTTAAGAGCACTGACTGCTCTTCAAGAGGTCCTGAGTTCAAATCCCAGCAACCACATGGTGTCTCACAACCATCTGTAATGGGAGCTGATGCCCTCTTCTGGTGTGTCTGAAGACAGCTACAGTGTACTCACCTATGTAAAATAAATAAATAAATCTTAAAAAAAAAAAAAAGAATGAGAGAAGTCAGATACAGTAGTGCATTCCTTTAATCCAGGCACTCAAGAGTGTGACGCCCAGCTGGTCTATAGTAAGTCCAGGCCAGCCAGGACCACACAGTGAAAGCCTCTCTCAAAAGGGGGAGGAGGGACTGGAGCAATGGTTCGGTTGGTAAAGCGCTTACCACAAACCCATAAGAACATGAGTTTGATCCCCTAGAACTCATGTCGTTACAGTCTAGCACATCAGTGTATGCCTGAAATCATAATACTGGAGGCAGAACAAGAGAACAGGAGAATCTCCTTTCTGATCCAACAGTCTAACCAAAAAGGAGAATTCCAGGTTTGGCCTCAAAAAACAAGATGGAGAAAAATCGAAAAAGACATTCAGAGTTGACCTCTGGACTCAATCCAGACATGAACGCACACATACGTGCATGGGAGAAGGTACTTCAAGCACTGTATCTAGTAAGGAAGCATGTCCAGTTTGGATAGAGGGGTCTTTGAATTATAAGAAGACAACACAAATATAAAAGAAGCCAGATATGGTAGCATATGCCTGGAATCCCAGTATTCAGAAGGCTGAGTCAGGAGGATGAGTTTGAGGCCAGCCTACACCACATGATGGGCATATAGTGAGCACTAAGCCAGCCAGAACTACACAGCAAGACCATGTCTCAAAAAAGGGAGAGATGGGGGTGGGGGGGATCTGGAGAGGTGGCTTAGTGGATCAGAGCGGTTCCTAGCGCACACACATGCACACACACGCGCAGCAGCTCACAATAACCTGTAACTAACTCTCTGTCACTGTCTTCTGGTCTCTGCTGTGTATGTCAATTTGATACAAGCTAAAGAGGAAAAACCTCAATTAAGAAAACGCTTCCAGGCTGGGGATTTAGCTCAGCGGTAGAGCGCTTACCTAGGAAGCGCAAGGCCCTGGGTTCGGTCCCCAGCTCCGAAAAAAAGAACCAAAAAAAAAAAAAAAAAGAAAAAAAAAAAGAAAACGCTTCCAGAAGAGGCGAGCCTGCGGAGCAAGATGGCGCCCTCTGTCTGCCCTATGATACTGCCCTCGGCTCGAACGGCTGCTGCCCACGGCCGGGATCCGGAGCTGCTTGCTCTTCAACACAGAGAAAGTTCTACGTCCTGGAGTCAGTCACTGCCAAACCTATCTGGCTGGAAGTTGGGCTAACCTCGGGCACTTCGGTTTTCCTGTTGATTCATCTCATCCAATAACACAAGTTGTTTTGGAATGGACTGGAATAAACTTTGAAAATAATACGTCGGCTTCGTGTGATGATCACAGTTATTCCTTTGAGTTATGGATATGAGAAAAAGGTTATATGTGAATATGTATCAGTCAAGTCAACACATATATAAATAAAAATAAAATAAAAATACTTGTGTTCTTCCTATGTAAAAGAAAAGAAAAAGAGGGCTGGCTGGGTAGGTGGTTTAGCGGTTAAAAGTAATGACTGCTTTTCCAGAAGTCCTGAGTTCAATTCCCAGCAACCACATGGTGGCTCACAACCATCTATAATGGGATCGGATGCCCTTTTCTGGTGTGCCTGAAGACAGCAACACTGTACTCATACATACATACATACATACATACATACATACATACATACATACATACATCTTTTCTAAAAAGAAAGAAAACACCTCCATAAGGGTGATGATGGGACATGCCTTTAACCCCAGCACTCTGCACACCGCTCTGCACATTGCAGAAAGGTAGGCAGATCTCTGAAGTCAAGGCCAGCCTGGTCTACAGAGTGAGTTTTGGGGTAGCCAAGGCTACACAGAGAAACCTTGTCTTGAAAAAAGAAAAAAAGAAAAAGAAACAAAAATGCCTCCTTAAGATCAATCCGTAGGGCATTTTCTTAATTAGTGATTGGTGGGGGAGGGCCCAGCCTGTTGTGTCTGGTGCCACCCCTAGACTGGTGGTCCTAGGTTCTATAAAAAAGCAGGCTGAGCAAGCCATGAGGAGCACTCCTCCATGGCCTCTGCATCAGCTCCTGCCTCCAGGTTCCTGCCCTGCTTGAATTCCTGACCTTTCTGCTTTCGATGATGAACTATTATTCGGAACTATGGGCAAAATAAACACTTTCCCTCCCAAACTGCTCCCCCACCACAATAGTAGCCCTCACAAAGACATACATATGTGTGGGCAGACATTAATACACACTCTGATGTATACACCCAAGAGAAACGAAAATGTGTTCACACTAAAACTTGTAAACAAACGTTCATAGCATAATAGCCAAAAGAACAAAACAAAACCACTGGGTAATGAATGGATGATGAAATGTGGCACACCTGTGCTGTGGAATATTGTTCATACATAAGAGGGAATGAAATGCTGATACATGTGCAATACAGGCGGACCTCGGAAGCATTGTATTCAGAGAAAGAGTCAGACAAAGGCAAGCTCAAACTATATGACTTCATTTCTGCAAAATGGCCTGAAAAAAACAGATACACAGAAACAAGTTTGGGGCTACAGCAACAGTTCAGAGATCAAGAATCCTTGCTGCTCTTCCAGAAGGCCCGAGTTCAGTTCCCAGCATTCAAGTCTGACCACTCACAACCACCTGTAACTCTAGCTCAAGGGGATCTAACGCCCTCTTCTGGCCTCCTTGAGAACTGCACACAATGTGGCATGTGTACACATAGACACAGGCTGTCCACATAAAGAAAATAATAAGATAAATCCTAAAAAAAAAAAACAAAAAACAAAAAAAAACAGGGGTTGGGGATTTAGCTCAGTGGTAGAGCGCTTGCCTAGCAAGCACAAGGCCCTGGGTTCAGTCCTCAGCTCTGGGGGAAAAAAATTATGGCCATTCAGCAACAGTGGAGCATGAATTTAATCCCAGAACTCAGGAGGCAGAGACAGGTGGATCTCTGTGAGTCTGCCGCCAGCCTGGTCTACAGAGCAAGGACCAGGACAGCCAGGGCTACACAGAGAAACCCTGTCTCGGGAAAGAAAGTATGGTTATGGTTTCATCATTTTGAGTGCATGAAAATATTCTAAAATTAAATGGGCACGATAGTTAACCTTGTAAAGGCGTTGACTCTCACTAAATTGTGTACTGTAACATTGTGAATTTTAGAGCCAGTGAACTGTGTATAAAAATACATACAGGGGTTGGGGATTTAGCTCAGTGGTAGAGCGCTTGCCTAGCAAGCACAAGGCCTGGGTTCGGTCCCCAGCTCCAAAAAAAAAAAAAAAAGAAAAGAAAAGAAAGAAAGAAAAAAAAGAAAAAAATACATACAATCGCATCAAATAGTGCTACTGACTCTAAAACCCTGACCTAAAGAATGGAGCAAACATCAATAAGGGTGAGGAAGCACTCGCTCCCCCAATTCTGACACACATTCCCAGTTGTTTAAAAGCCTCGGATTGTCATCAATGAAGTATTTTCATTTTCCGTGCCGTAATGAGATGGACCACGGTTGTCATCCTTCCTCGTCTGACGTGTGATTTGCTTTTATTTCCACAACACAGTGAATTTTGATAGATCACAGTAATTTCTATCCAGAAGGATCTTTTGACTGTACGAGTGAATTAGAAAGATATTTTTATATCGCCTATTTGAGATAACAGGTCTTAGTGCTACGCTTCGGGCAAAATACATCAAAAGAATGAACTGAAGGTTAAATTTCCTTTTAGATCCCGATTTTTATAACATCACAAAAATTCTTGCCTAAAAGCGGTCGAATTATTCAAGGGTGAGACATTCTATACTCACCAGGTTCAGCCAGAGGGAAAGAACAAAGGCAACCCTGGCAGACCTGGAAGGTGAGGTGCCTTCATCTTGTAATTACGCCCTTCGAGGTCTCCAGTCCCCACACACCACACCAGAAGCCTGCCCCAGCAAGGCGACAGTGGCTGTCTGTTCTTAGGTCGTGTGTGCGAAGGTAATTCCCACTTGAAAAGAAGCAATACAAATTCAAGTAATGGAGCGCAATTTGTGTCAAACAATTATTACCATTTTATTCTACCCAAATCAGTCGATTAAATATAACTGTGTGTCTAAATTAGTTTTAGATAGCTTTTAATCCCAACTTGATTTTTTTTTAATTATCTCATCCAGATACTTATTTCTATGCAAAAAGCCTCCCTCTTTTTAGTGCTCTTTGTTGTGGAGCGGCGTTTATGTGCAGTTTAAGGAGGGTCCATGGGGGTCTTTACTCCAAGGTGTCTATTTACCGAACTACTCAGAGATCCCGATCGTGAGATGATTTCAAACATAAGGGAGCTTCGGGTACATTACCCAGGAGCAACCGCGGGCGCATTACCCAGAAGCAACCGCGGGCGCATTACCCAGGAGCAACCGCGGGCGCATTACCCAGGAGCAACACTGTTGGCACATTACCTTTTGGTCAGCTCTTTATTTGTTTTAACCTCCTCAGTTCAGGGCCTCGGCCTGTACCACAGAGGCAGAGCCCACTGGGAGCCTGCTGCCACCTGGTGCATGTTCTTTGACACTGATGTTAGTGACAAAGGACATGGCATCAGAGTCTTCTGAGAATATTCATTTAATCGCATGGCCAATGAGTTTGTATTTGATCGCCCAGTGTGGGGCAGGCCTTCTCTGAGAACTTGTGATACAGTAATGAGTAAGAGAGACTAAGGCGTCCCTGGGCTGCGGATGTAGTTTGCTGCAAGCGTGCTTTTCTAGCGTATATCATCTCTAAAAAAGGAAGAGCGGTTAGGAAATGAGAAAGAGTGGAGGAGGGAAGGAGAAAGGAAGCAAAGAAAGGAGAAGGTAAAGAGAGAAAAAGAAAGGGGGAAGAAAAAGGAAGGGGAAGGGAAGGAAAGAGAAGGGGGGAGAAGGAAGGAAGGGAGAGAGAGAGAGGGAGAGAGAGAGAGTGAATGAGTCCCTAATCTCCAGCAGGCATACATTTTGATGAACACAAGCTGTCCTGACTAGTTATTAGGTCAACTTGACACAAGCTAAAGTCATTTCAGAGCAGGGAGCCTCAGCTGAGAAAATGCCTCCATAAGATCAGACTGTAGGCAAGAAGTCGCTAATTTCTTAGTAACTGATAGAGGAGGGCCCAGCCCGTTGGGGATAGTGCCCCCCTCCCCGGCCCGGTGGTCCTGGGAATATAAGAGAGCAGGCTGAGCAAGCCGTGAGGAGCAAGCCAGTGAGAAGCATCCCTCCATGGCCTCTGCATCAGCTCCTGCCTCCTATTTGAGCCTCTGCCTTGGACTTATCTCAATGGACTGTGGTTCAAGATATGTGGCTCCAGTGTTTTGCATGTGTATATACACATGCAGAGGCCAGAAGAGGGCATAGACTCACCTGGGACTTGATTTACAGACGATTGTGAGCCTCCATGTGGGTGCTGAGAACCAAACGGGTCCTCTGGAAGAGCAGGCAGTACTCTTAACCTCTGAGCTGTTTCTCCAGCCTCCCTATATACATAATTAAAAATAATAAAAATGGGTCTTTTTCAAAACACTGCAGAAAGAGAGAGACATACAGAGAGGGGGGGGAGAGAGAGAGAGAGAGAGAGAGAAAGAGAGAGAGAGAGAGAGAGAGAGAGAGAGAGAGAGAGACGCACTGACAGGCTTTTTTTTTTTTTTTTTTGGGTTTTTTTTTTTTTTTCCGGAGCTGGGGACCGAACCCAGGGCCTTGCGCTTCCCAGGCAAGCGCTCTACCACTGAGCTAAATCTCCAACCCGATAGGCTTATTTTTAAGTGTGAAGGTCCTACTATGTTGAGACTGTTCAGGAACTTCTGGGATCAGAAAACCCTCCGCTGTAGCTGAGCCCACAGGTGCATATAACCACGTAGCATGAAGTCCCCGACTCCCTCTGTGTGATCCACGCATCCTTAGGAAGGAACACTCACTGCTTCTCTATGTTTGGGCAAAGATCAAGTGTAGAAAAAAGTAGTTATCTGCCTGTTTTCTCAAGTGGAAAATGTCCTCAGACCTTGCTCTGTGGTTAACCACTCTCAGTGGCTTCCAGACTCCTTTAGATGGTTATGTGAATGCTGTCCCTGGGGGATGTGGGAGGAGGGGGACACTCATGTCTCCCCTGAGGACAAGAACCCACTTGGGACAAGGAACACTTTTAATTCTGTGTGTATATGAGGTGCATGAGGTTAGTTCGTGCATGCCATGGCACACATGGTCAGGTGGATAACTTTGTGGAGTTTGTTCTTTCTTCTATCTTGGGGTGGGACTCAAGTTTCCAGGCTCACCACCGCAAGCGCTTTTTACTCCCCGAGCCCTCTGGCCAGCCCAAGAGACTGGATACATCATTTCTTTTCCCCTCTTCTTTGGGTTAGTCTTATGTAACAGACCGGTGTCCTTGTAAATATATTTCAATCCCTCTGGAGGTTGGAATTTTCCCTAGCAACTGTATCATTTCTACTACTAAAACCTAATGAAGAGTGAGTCGTAAATCATTTCCATCTACTGTGTATATTATTTTAGGCAAAATATCTTAATAAATCTTACACTGACGTTACAATTCCACAGACATAGCCATAAAATGGAGCTCAGAGAAACAGACCTGGGTACCCAAACCGAGACCAAATATATCATCTCTCATACAGCATCTCATACAGCACCCAGAAACACTTCGCCTCCTGCAGGGCCCGGAAAGCATCTCAGTTGTACAACACTGCCACCTAGTGGTCAGCTTCAAAGCACGAGCAGGCAACCCAGCCTCCCGGTTACAAAGATTGGAACTAGGTCAGCTTCTGAGTTGAGGAGTGAGGAGAGCGAAGCTTCAATTACACAGAGGCCGGGGGAAGACAGACAAATTATATGACAATGGTGTTCAAGACATTGGACACCAAACAAGTAAAGACAGCAGTCACTAAAGGGCCCTAGGGTAGCTAGGAGACATAGTCTGTTTCTTTTGCTATGATAATACTGTGGCCATTATTGTGACCAGAAGCAACTTGAGGAGGAAAGGGTTTTTTGCTCTGATACCTAGAGTCCATTATTGAGGGAAATTAAAGTAGGAACTTGAGGCATAAACCTGGAGCCAGGAGGAGCTAAGACCGATCGCAACAAAAAGAGAAAGGAATATTCTGGACTGGGGCGTGAGAGACAGCCAAGAATTTTAAGACAATGGGGCCAGAGAGATAGCTCAGTGGGTAAGAGCTTGTATTGCTCTTGCAGAGGACCTGAGCTAGATTCCAGGCTCCCTACTGTACCAGGCTCATAGCTGCCTGTAACTCAAGTTCCAAGAATCTGACAGCTCTAACTTCTCCAAGTACCTGCACACACACACACACACACACACACACACACACACACACACAGGCACACGCACACGCACAAACACACGCACACACGCACACACATACACTTTAAAAACCTTGGCCATGCATAGCAGTGCATTGTAGGGAGCCATTCTGAGCTATGCAGTCACAGGGCGCTCAGCCCTAAGGTGGCTGCTGTAAGATTATGAGATTGTTGGACAAAAGCCTCTTCCAGGAAGATTCCGGGAGCAATCACAGGGTGTTTCAGCCTGAGCAAACACCGGATGTCCCTGAGCAGATTCCTGAGAAGGGTTCGACCTTTTCAAAGAACATGTCCCCGGAAGACTGTTGCCTCTTTGTTTGAGGAGGATATCTTGCAGTGTAGTGATTCACCTTATATACTTGGGCACTTCCCAATACTCTCCCCACCCCAAGCTTCAGTTCCTGCTTCAATTCCTGCCTCAGAGCTTTAAATGCTGTACATTCCTCTCAATAAACAAGACCTTGACAACAGAACCTTGCTTGGTCTCCTTCTTTTCTCACCCCCTTGACCCTCAGGTAGCGCCTCTTCGGGACCCTGAATAACTGGACCTGCTGGACGGGTCAATGCATATCTCAGAAAAAAATAGGTAGATAAATGAAAAGGGGCTGTATGTGTCACTTGGCTGGTAGAGCACTTGTCTAGCATTCATGAAGCTAGCATTGATTCTGAGTACGAAAGAAACCCAGGGGGTTGGGGATTTAGCTCAGTGGTAGAGTGCTTGCCTAGGAAGCGCAAGGCCCTGGGTTCGATCCCCAGCTCCGGAAAAAAAAAAGAACAAAAAAAAAAAAAAAAAAACCAGAATAGTGCACACGCCTATAATCCCAAGCACCAGGAAGAGAAAAGCAGGAGGTCCATAATTCAAGTCTAGCCTCAGATATCAATTAAGATCAAAGGCATTCTGGCTACATGAAATCCTGTCTTGAAGAGAGAAAAACGAAGAAAGAAAGAAGAAAGAGGAGGATGAGGAAGAAGAAAAAGAAAGGGAGGAGAAAAGAAGGAAGGGAGGGAGGGAGAGCAGGCTGCAGAGGTGGCTCCGTGTTAAGAGCACTTGCTGTTCTTCCAGAGTTCAGTTCCCCTGTACCCACTTTATGTAATTCATCACTGCCTGTTACTGTAGCCCCATGGGCTCTAATGCCCTCTTCTGGTCTGGATGGGTACTGCATACACATGTGCACAGACATATAAAAAACAAAATAAACATTTTTTTAAAAGATTTATTTATTTATTATATATAAGTACACTGTAGCTGTCAGACACACCAGAAGAGGGCATCAGATCCCATTACAGATGGTTGTGAGCCACCATGTGGTTGCTGGGACTTGAACTCAGAACCTCTGGAAGAGCAGTCAGTGTTCTTAACCGCTGAGCCATCTCTCCAGCCCCCCCAAAATAAACCTTTTAAACAAAGTATTTCAGGCCAGAAAGATGGTTCAGCAGCTAAGAGCACTGACTGTTCTTCTAGAGGTCCTGAGTTAGATTCCCAGCAAATACATGGTGACTCACAACCATCTGTAATGGGATCCGATGCCCTCTTCTACTGTGTCTGAAGACAGCTACAGTGTAGTCACATAAAATAAATAATTTTTTTAAAAGGGGGGAGGGGTTGTACAGATCTTTTGTAATATGTGTGTGTAGTTTGAGTGATTTTATACAGTTAGCTCCTGAATACCACTGTTTAAGTTGAGACAGAGAGAATTACAAACAATTAGCTTCTTTCCAGTTGAATCTATAACACTATCCCACGGGATCTGGACTTTGGATAGAAGCTAGAACTAATATCTTCCTCGTTTCCTTGAACATCTATGCTCTGTGAATCTAAACAGAGCCAGCCCAGATTTATATGTAGTTCCCTGTAGTGTTTGTTAAAAGTACTTGTGAACGATGTTCTGTATTGAGAGACTGACAGTTTTAGGGGAAGCATGTCACAGACAATACAGATCCAAGCTATACACTCATGTGTATGCTTGTCCTTCTCTTCGTCCTTTTTGCCTCCATTTGGAGGTGTTTGGTGGCAGGGGCGGGGGCGGATTTTCTTGCCAAGGAGAATCAGTTCGCCCCAGGGTTAGAATGGGAGGTTACAAGTGTCTTGCTTCTGCCATTTGCTCTGGGGTGACTGGAAAGCAACTGACCCATGCTACATTTAATAATCATGTGTGTCTTCTTTATTAAATGGCTGTCGCTATACCCTTGTATAACTGGCTGACTCTACCCTGAGATCCCATTAACGTCCTTCCTGGGACTCACAACGTAGACCAGGCTGGTTTTGAACTCCAAGATTCACCTCCCTCTGTCTCCTGAGTGGTGTGTGTGTGTGTGTGTGTGTGCGTGTGTGTGTGTGTGTGTGTGTGTGTGTGTGTGTGTGTGTTATTGATTTGCATATATGCATATGAAAATATGTTAATTTCCTCCTTTCTGTTGTATATGATCCATTGTTAGATTCACCTAACATTTTAATGTTTGCTTACTACTCATTTCAGTCTTATAAGATTTGAACTGAAACCTTTCCATGAGAGACTGAGTAAATTTTCCAACTGCTGGGCAGACAAGATGGTTCAGCCAGTAAGCCTGAGTCCGATCCTCAAATTCCTCAGGATGGAAGAACACTCATAAGTTATTCTCTGACCACCACAAGTGTGCCCTAGATTGTGTCTATGCACATACACACTCACATATATACACACATGTGCACACAAACACAAATATACACACATACACGAACACTAAAATGTATGCTCACATATGCACACACACACACCCCTAAGAAAAGTAATGTTTTTAAAATTCTAACTACTAGAATAAAAATTCAGCTCCTGCTTAAATCTTCCACTTGGTCATTTAATTTCTTTGGTCACTCCCAAGTGCTTCTCTATCTCTGAATGTCGCAGGCTGTCCCTCAGAATTGTGGCCTTGGAGAAGTTTCTTCTGCAGAGCCTGCTGCTTCTGTCTGCTTGGATTCTAACCCCACCCACCTCTCACTTCCCTAGTCAGCACTGCCACCCCTTGTGCTCCAACCTGGTTCACCTCCTTCCTTCCTCAGGAATTGGTTCCAGTAAGTCTTTGCTGCTTTGGCACTTCCTGTAGCTCATCAAAAACATCTGGTCGCTCAGCCTTTGCTGTTCTAGTGAGACAGTTCATCTGCCATGGTTCTGTCGCTTGACTTTCTTTCCCTCCTTCAAGGAGAGGGGAACTTAGAGATTTTATTTATTTGTGTGTCTGTATGTCTGTGTGTCTGTGTGCGTGTGCGTGTGCGTGTGCGTGTGTGTGTGTGTGTGTGTGTGTGTGTGTGTTTAGGTGTGCCCTGGGGGCCAGAAAAAGGAGTTAGACCCCCTGGAACTGGAGTTACAGGCAGTTGTGAGCTGTCTAATGTGGGCATTGGGAATTGAACCTAGAGAGACTCGAGTACTCTTAACCACTGAGCCAGCCCTCCCCACCCCACTCCACCCCTGAGAGGGGAAACTTTAAATGGTACAACTATTAATAAATGTTAGTGACAACATTTGACTACAGGCAAAATCATAAAATGGAATAGTTTAGGTTATTTGACTTCTTCCTTTTACACCATTTTAGCCTTGGCTGTCCTAGAACTCACTATGTAGACCAAGCTAGCCTCGAACTCAGAGATCTGCCTTCCTCTGCCTCCCAAATGCTGGGATCAAAGCCATGCACCACCACCACTCAGCTTTTACACCACTTCTTACGTTTGCCATTTTCTTTCTTTTAATTACATTTATGTATTTATTTGTAATATGAGGTGCACAGATAGATGCTAGGGAACATGTGTGAGGGTCAGAGGACAGCTTGGGCTTGGTTCTCTGCCTTCGCCCTGTGAGTCCCGGGGTTAAACTCAGATCATCAGGCTTCCTAGCAAGCGAGTTCACCTGCCGAGCCGCCAGCTCACCAGCCTGTTTCCATTGTTTCTCCTGGGACACAGTTTTCATACTGTCCCAGACATTCTGATTTGAAAACATCTCAGTCTTCCAAGAGAAGTCTAATTCAAGAAACAGGGAGAAGACAATGACAGACACCAAGAAATTGCACACTGGATGCATGATTGCCTCTGTTCTTGAGACAGTCTCACTGTGTAGCCTAGCCTAGCCTTGAACTTGAGATCCTCCAACCACTGCCTCCCCAGTGCTGGGACGACAGGTATGCAACACCATGCCTAACCACACTGCTGCATCAAGAAATAGTCTGTGGGGTCAAGTGTATACTAAAAATCAAGCCCCACTCATCCTTTGAACTTTGTATCTTCCCGCCTACACATCCCAAACACTGAGACTGTAGGTGTGCACACACCACGCCCAAATCCCAAAGTTGCCTTATCTTCGGAAAGAGGAGAGAAGAGGGGAAGTTGTTGAAGGCCAGCCAGATGGCTCAGCAGGTGAGGATACTTACCACCAAGTCTGACAACCTGAGTTCCATCCCTAGAACCCACAGAGTGGAAAGGGAGAACTGACTCTTGCAGGCTGTCCTCTGACCTCCACACGTACATTGTGTGGCATCTGCCTGTAGTTCCTGTCCTAGTCAGGGTTAGGATCGCTGTCATGAAACACCATGAACAGAAGCAACTCCAGGAGAAAAAGGGGGTTGTTTGACTTACAGTTCATCATCAAAGGGAGTCCGGACAGGAACTTGACAGGGCAAGAACCTGAAGGCAGGAGCTGATGCAGAGAATATGGAAGGGCAACGTTTACTATCATGTACCTCAGCTTGACTTCTTTTTTTTTTTTTTAATTTCTTATTAGATATATTTCTTTACTTACATTTCATCCCCTCTCCCTCCCCCATACAGGTATTCCCCCCATACATCCCCCTTATTGCCCCCCACCACATTCCCCTGCACTGGGGGTCCAACCTTGGCAGGACCAAGGGCTTCCCCTTCTACTGGTGCCCCAACAAGGCTATTCTCTGCTACCTATGCAGTTGGAGCCCTGGGTCAGTCCATGTATAGTCTTTCAGTAGTGGTTTAGTCCCTGGAAGCTCTGGTTGGTTGGCATTGTTGTTCTTATGGGGTTGCAAGCTCCTTCAACTCTTTCAATCCTTCTGCTGATTCCCCCCCCAGGGGGGTCCTGTTCTCAGTTCACTGGTTTGCTGCCAGCATTGACCTCTGTATTGGACATGCTCTGGATGTGTCTCTCAGGAGAGATCTATATCCGATCCCTTTCAGCATGCATTTTTTAGCTTCATCAATCTTATCTAGTTTTGGTGGCTGTATATATATGGGCCACATGTGGGGTAGGTTTTGAATGACCATTCCTTCAGCCTCTGCTCTAAACTTTGCTTCCATATTTCCTCCTATGGATATTTTTTCCCCTTTTCAGAAGGAGTAGGAGCATCCACATTTTGGTCATCCTTCTTCTTGAGCTTCCTGTGGTCTGTGGATTGCATCTTGGGTAATTCGAGCTTTTTGGCTAATATCCACTTATCAATGAGTGCATACCATGTGTGTTTTTCTGTGATTGGGTTAACTTACTCAGGATGATATTTTCTAGTTCATTCCATTTCCTATGAATTTCATGAAGTCATCGTTTTTGATAACTGAGTAGTTCTTCATTTTGTAGCTGTACCACATTTTTTTGAATCTATTCCTCTGTTGAAGGGCATCTGGGTTCTTTCCAGCTTCTGGCTATTATAAATAAGGCTGCTATGAACATAGTGGAGCATATGTCTTTGTTATATGTTGGAGCATCTTTTGGGTATATGCCCAGGAGAGGTATAGCTGGGTCTTCAGGTAGTGCAATGTCCAATTTTCTGAGGAACCTCCAGACTGATTTCCAGAATGGTTGTACCAGTTGCAATTCCACCAACAATGGAGGAGTGTTCCTCTTTCTCCACATCCTTGCCAGCATCTTTTGTCACCTGAGGTTTGTTTTTTTTTTTGTTTTTTTTTTTAAGTCCTAGGATGTTTATTACAAAGGTAAATCCTGATCCTTGAGACTGGCTTATCGGTAGGATTTCTGGTACCGGGCACGGGCACCGGGACCACCAAACTTTTTGGATTCACAGCGACAGGGGTCAGCTACAAGCAGGATCCGATCGTACTGGATGAGGATATCTTTGATCTCCTTCTTAGAGGCTTCATCCACATATTTTTGGTAATAAGCCACCAGAGCTTTTGAAATGGACAGCTGGATAGCATAAATTTGGGCCACATGACCACCACCCTTCACACGGACCCGGATATCCACACCAGCAAATCTCTCCTTGCCCAGAAGCAAAACAGGCTCCAGTAACTTGTACTGCAGCGTGCGCGGCTCGATCATCTCCAGGGGACGTCCATTCACCTTGATGAGCCCATTTCCTCGTTTGCAGTGGGCCACAGCTGTGGCTGTTTTCTTGCATCCGAAGACTTGCACGGACTGCAGGGACCCTTGGACCGCATAGCTACAAGTATGAACACGAGCTCCTCACGGCACGGCGCCGCCACCGGAAAAGGGAGTTTTTTTATCTTAGCCATTCTGACTGCTGTGAGGTGGAATCTCAGGGTTGTTTTGATTTGCATTTCCCTGATGACTAAGGATGTGAACATTTCTTTAGGTGCCTTTTGGCCATTCGATAATCCTCAGCTGAGAATGTTTTGTTTAGCTCTGTACCTCATTTTTTGTTTTGTTTTGTTTTGTTTTTTTAAACACACACATACTTTTTTTTTTTTAAGATTTATTTTATTTATTATATATAAGTACACTGTAGCTGTCTCCAGATACACCAGAAGAGGGCATCAGATCTCTTTACAGATGGTTGTGAGCCACCATGTGGTTGCTGGGAATTGAACTCATGACCTCTGGAAGAGCAGTCGGGTGCTCTTAACCGCTGAGCCATCTCTCCAGCCCTCTGTACCCCATTTTTTTTTGGTTCTTTTTTTCGGAGCTGGGGACCGAACCCAGGGCCTTGCGCTTCCTAGGTAAGCGCTCTACCACTGAGCTAAATCCCCAGCCCCTGTACCCCATTTTTAATAGGGTTATTTGGAGTCTAACTTCTTGAGTTCTTTGTATAGTGTGGATATTAGCCCTCTATCAGGTGTAGGATTGGTAAAGATCTTTTTCCAATCTGTTGGTTGCCATTTTGTCCTAATGACAGTGTCTTTTGCCTTACAGAAGCTTTGCGGTTTTATGAGGTCCCATTTGTTCATTCTTGATCTTAAAGCATAAGCCATTGGTGTTTTGTTCAGGAAGTTTTCCCCAGTGCCCATGTGTCCATGACTCTTCCCCACTTTTTCTTCTAGTAGTTTGAGTGTATCTGGTTTGATGTGGAGGTCCTTGATCCACTTGGACTTAAGCTTTGTACATAGTAATAAGAATGGATTGATTTGCATTCTTCTACATGCTGACGTCCAGTTGAACCAGCACCATCTGTTGAAAATGCTATCTTTTTTCCATTGGATGGTTTTAGCTCCTTTGTCAAAGATCAAGTGACCATAGGTGTGTGAGTTCATTTCTAGGTCTTCAAATTCTATTCCACTGGTCTATCTGCCTGTCTCTGTACCAATACCATACAGTTTTTATCACTATTGCTCTGTAATACTGCTTGAGGTCAGGGATGGTGATTCCCCAGAAGTTGTTTTATTGTTGAGTATAGTTTTCGCTATCTTGGGTTTTTTGTTATTCCAAATGAATTTGCAGATTGCTCTTTCTGTCTCTATAAAGAATTGAGTAGGAATTTTGATGGGGATTGCATTGAATCTGTAGATCGCTTTTGGCAAAATGACCATCTTCACTATATTATTCCTGCCAATCCATGAGCATGGAAGATCTTTCCATCTTCTGAGATCTTCCTCAATTTCTTTCTTCAGAGACTTGAAGTTCTTGTCATACAGATCTTTCACTTTCAGCTTGACTTCGTATATCACTCAAGACTGCCTGCCCAGGGGTGGCACCACCCACATCAAGCTGGGCCCTCCCACGTCAATCATCAATCAAGAAAATGAACCAAAGCTTGCCTACAGGTCAATCTGGTAGGGACATTTTCCCAAATAACTCCAGCCTGTGTCAAGTCAACATGAACCTAGCCAGCAGCCTGGCTGCCTGTTGATGTCTGTGGGCCATGTGTGCTACCTACCACTGAGGGCTTATGGTGGTGTCTGAAGCCTGTGCTATGGCAGAGAACCAAGTTGATATCTATGATCTGTCCTGCCACCAGAGACCATGCTGAGGTCTGTGGTGTGTACTAACACCAGAGACCGTGTGGAAGTCCTGGTTCCATGCTCCCACTGACTATAAAGAGTAAGGAAGCTACCTTTGCTGTGGTATCGATGACTGAAGAAACATACTTAAGAAAGAGGGACACAGAAGGTCAACAGGACAAAACCCTATTCCCATCCCACCCCCTCCAAAGAAATTCTAAAACGTATCAGCCTAGATAAGAAGCCAGCAAAGAGAACTCTTAAAAATCGTGACAAGGATGCTGAAGAGTAGCTCTCCGAAAGTGATGGCTTTTGGTAGTGATGTGGGTCGGGGAAGAACTCGGTTTTCTTTAAAGGGCTGGCCACTGGGAGTTTGACCATGCTCCAGTGAGTATATGGGCAACACAACTGGACTCCTACTCCTACTCCTACTCCTACTCCTACTCCTCCCCTTCCTTCTCCCCCTCCTCTTCTTCCTCCTCCTTCTCTCCCTCCTCCTCCTCCTCTTCATCTTTCTCCTCCTTTTCCTCCTCCTCTTTCTCTTCTTTCTTTTCTTCCTCCTCTTTCTCCTCCTCCTCCTCCTCTTCCTCCTCCTCTTCCACCTCCTCCTCCTCGTTCTCTTTCTCACAAGAGTCAGAGGGCAGACATGGGAGGACGAGAAGAAGAGTGTAATTGGGGTTCATTATGTGAAATTTCCAAATAATCAATAAAAATACTTTGAAAAGAAAAAATCTGCTCTAAAAATGTAAGGTGCACGGGCTGGAGAACTGGCTAAGCAGTTAAAAGCTCTTGCTGCTCTTGCAGAGAGCCCGGGTCCCCAGATCTCCAGCATCTGCATCGGATGGCTCACAACTCCCTGTAAGCCAGTGAGCCTCACGCACTTCTGTGTTCATAGTGCACACACAGACAAGCAGGCTCCCACCCACACGTAAATAAAAGAAAGTGAGTCATTTAACTAAAACAGTTTTTAAATTTAATTTTTTTTACTTATTCCTTTTACATCCCTCCACTGCCCGCCTCCCAGTCACCCCCTCCCACAATCCTTCCCACATCCCTCCTCCTCCCATGAGCAGGTGAGGACCCCCCTGGGAATCACCCCTCCCCTCCCCACCCCGACACCCCTGGCACTTTAAGTCTCTGCAAGGCTAAGCGCTTCCTCTCCCACTGAGGTCAGACAAGGCAGCCCAGCTAGAAGAACATAGCCCAGGCACATAGCACACAGGCACCAGCTTTTGGGACAGCCCACACTCCAGTTGTTCAGGACCCACAAGAAGGCCAAGCTGCACATCTGCTACATGTGTGCAGGGAGGCCTGGGTCCAGCCCGCGTATGCTCTTTTAACCAAAACATTTTTACGTAAGGTAGAGGATGATAAAGGGAAATACTCGAAGACCCCTTGCTTTCTCCAGAGCAGGAACAGGTGAGTCCACACACACGCACACACACTTACATCTGCCATAGTTCACACATATGCATGCACACACACACCACAAATGTCCGTCTGACAGTTCATAGTTTCTGGGGGGTGAAGACACTTTCGTCAGTGATGTAGTGACTGGTAAGACGTCCCTGCTCCTGTAAACAGCTCCTCATCTCAGCTTCTGTGAACGTGCTTAAACTTCAAGGTAAAGAAAGGATGGAAGGGAGGTTGGGGATTTAGCTCAGTGGTAGAGCGCTTGCCTAGCAAGCGCAAGGCCCTGGGTTCGGTCCCCAGCTCCGAAAAAAAAGAAAGAAAGAAAGGAAGAAAGAAAGAAAGGAAGAAAGAAAGAAAGGAAGAAAGAAAGAAAGGAAGAAAGAAAGAAAGGATGGAAGGGCTGGGCAGTGGCAGTGGTGGTATGTACTTTTTTTTTAATTTATTTATTTATTCTATATGAGTACACTGTCGCTGTCTTCAGACACACCAGAAGAGGGCATCTGATCCCATTATAGATGGTGTGTCTGAAGACAGCTACAGTGTACTTATATAGAATAAATAAATAAATCTTAAAAAAACAAAAAAGAAAGAAAGAAAACTTCTGACAAATTCTTAGGGCTCTGAATCACTTGTATACCCGGGATAGCACACAAGATGCAGAAAGATCTAGAAAGACACCCCCCCTCCCGCCCAGGTCTCTCTTCTGATTTATATTCAAGGCTCTTTATATTTATATTTATATTTTTATATTTATATTTATATTTATATTTATATTTATATTTATATTTATATTCAAGTGAGTTTACAAACTGACAGCTAGGTTTTATGGGACTACAGGGTCTTAAGCAGGCTCTTGGTTGATTGGTGGGTTGGTAGGTTGGTGGGTTGGTTGGTGGGTTGGTTGGTGGGTGGGTTGGTTGGTTGGTGGGTTGGTTGGTGGGTTGGTTGGTTGGTTGGTTGGCTGGCTGGTTGGTTGGTTGGTTGGTGGGTGGGTTGGTTGGTGGGTGGGTTGGTTGGTGGGTGGGTTGGTTGGTGGGTGGGTTGGTTGGTTGGCTGGCTGGCTGGTTGGTTGGTGGGTGGGTTGGTTGGTGGGTGGGTTGGTTGGTGGGTGGGTTGGTTGGTTGGTTGGCTGGCTGGCTGGTTGGTTGGTAGGTTGGTGGGTTGGTTGTTGGTTGGCTGGCTGGCTGGCTGGCTGGTTGGTTGGTGGGTGGGTTGGTTGGTGGGTGGGTTGGTTGGTTGGCTGGCTGGCAGCTTGGTAGGTTGGTTGGTTGGTTGGTTTCTAAGTCAGTGAACTCACTTTTTTCAAAAAAGCTCTTTCTATGCAGCCCAGACTGGCCTGTAACTTACTATGTAGCCCAGGCTAGCCTCAAACCTATGTTCTTCCTGCCTCACCTCCTGAATGCCCAGATTACAGGCATGCACCATCGTGTCCATCCTGGTTTTGAAGACATGACTCAACACCCACAGAGCCCCGCAGGAAGCAATACATTGGTTCCAGGCCTTTGAAGAAACTTTGGTCTCCTTGTCAGGTGACTACCAAACATATGACTAAGCAGAGACGCCACCGCACACACGTGACGAAGAGACCTGAGGGAGTGGGTTTAGAAAAGTAAACAGCAGGGCTTAGTGGCTCACGCCTGCAACCCCAACACTGAGGAAGCCGAGACAGGAGGATCACAAGTTTGAAGCCAGCCTGGGCTACCATGTGAAAGCTTGTCTCCAAGCAACAACAGAAACAGTCGACACACCATGGGTCTATAGTGATTTTTTGGTTCATTTTGCATTTTTACACAGTGGGTTTGGCAAAGGTAGGCAAGTAATGGAGCAGTGAAATAGAAATTTCACCCATACACCCATAGTTATGGATACACACACACACAACAGTAAACAGTATGGCATCCTAATGTATTCTATTGTGTGTTGCAGAAATACCTATACATTGCAAGGGGCTCTGGGACCTAAAGGTTCAGTCAGAGCGTTCACAGGCTTGCTTTCAAATCACCACGTTGGTTCTGAAAGTTCCATATTTGTTCTGCACATGCAGGCCAAAAAAACAAAAACAAAAAAAAACAAAAAAAAACAAAAACAAAAACATATACACTTGTCTTAGTTAGGGTTTCTATTCTTGCACGAACATCATGACCAAGAAGCAAGTCGGGGAGGAAAGGGTTTATTCAGCTCACACTTCCACTTTGCTGTTCATCACCAAAGGAAGTCAGGACTGGAACTCAAGCAGGTCAGGAAGCAGGAGCTGAGGCAGAGGCCATGGAGGGATGTTACTGGCTTGCTTCCCCTGGCTTGCTCAGCTTGCTGTCTTATAGAACCCAGGACTACCAGCCCAGGGACAGCACCACCCACAGTGGGCTGGGTCCTCCCCCCTTGATCACTAAACTGAGAAAATGCCTCACAGCTGGGTCTCATGGAGGCATTTCCACATCTGAGGCTCCTTTCTCTGTGACAACTGCAGCTTGGGTCGACAAACAAAACCAGCCACGGTATTGATGCATTTTTTTACTGTTGTCGTTTGTTGTTGATGCATTTTTAAACTTGATGTTTTTATTGATTACTTGGAAATTACACATACTGCACCCCACCCCATTAACTTCTCAGTCCTCTCAGGTCCACCCCCCCCCCACACACACACACACACACACACACGCCCTGACAACCTCACCCAAAACAGAAAAAGAAAGAAAAGAAACAACAACAAAAACCACCAAATCCAGTTGGGTTGCCCATATACTCACTGGAGCGTGGTCGAACTCCGTGACCAGCTTCTCAAAGAAAACTGAGTCCTTCCGCACCCACACCCCTGCCAGAAGCCATCACGTGTGGAGAGCTACACTTCAGCATCCTTAGCTCAATTTTTGTCTTCAATGGCTTCCAGTCTAGGCTGGCTTACTTGATTGCTTGCTTCCTTACTTTGGGGGTAGGGGAGGAGGGAGTGAGGTAGGGGATAAAGGTTGTCACACAAGCCTTCTATGTCTTCCTTTCTCAACTGTGAGTCTGCAGCTATCCACCCCACTGTAAAAGAAGCGTCCATGCCTCCTTTTACAGTCAGAGGGAGCGCGGATCCTGAACTTGCACGTGGTTTCTGGCTACAGCATGGACCACTGCATAGCCGTCTGTCGTTTCCGCCTTCTCCCCTGCCCCTGACCCACCGACACCACCACCTCCTTCCGCTCCACCCTTATTTCCTTTCAGTTTCATGAGTCCACTTTTAAAAGCATCCTCCCATGGGCCTGCCCTTCTCTAGTTTTTCTGAGGATTCTGCTGGCTCTGCGGTCTCCCTGTCACTCTCGGAGCCTCCGTGTCTCTCTCTTCGGCTCCTCTGAGCTGCTTCCCTATGGTGGGTGCTGGCTTCAGTCAGAGACATGATTCAGGATTTCATCTTTGTTGGTGATGACTCGTTCCTGGATCTGGTTCTGCTACATCAGCTCCTCCGCCCGCTTCAGCAACTCACGGATGGAGCAAACGTTGGGGTGGACCTACTCGAAACGCTGCATCTGGGCCTGGCTGGCAGCCGAGTTAGTCAACCATGAGGCTCCCTGTGCAGCCAGCCCGTCGACGCGTTCTTAACAGTTCCCAGAACAACATATGTGGAGTTTATTTTGCAGAAATTGAGTTAGGGAGAAGAGTGACGGAACCTCTTTGTAACTGTCCTTTATAATTTGTATGAAAAGTGTTATGCGCCTATGCCCTCGCTCCTGCTCTGATTCTGTCTTTCCTTTGTTCTCTGTTAGCCACGCAGTGCGTTGTGTAGGAGAGGATATTATGATGTATTCGTATTCTGGCGCATACTGTAGTAACTAAATGAAATCGCTGGGAACAGGAAAAAAATTACCTCCCCCGCACCCCTCCCCAAGAAAAATGTGTTAGCATCCGCTAGAGCTTGTATGCTCTCTCTGACATAAAACTGGAATACGGGGCTATTTATCTCATGTTACTACCTCTGAATTAGCAAGTTTGGAGACAATGTTACATCAAAGGCTGGTCTTTGCAACTCTACAGCTCATTTCACAGAGAGCCAGGGGACTGGAACTAAAATATAATGGGGATTCTTAATCCAAAGGTCGTACCTCACCAAGTCAAGAAGAAATGTGTGGCTTCATGTGTCCGGGGAACATGGAAAAACAGCCATGTATGCTTTCCGCTCTAACGTGGGGACCCTGGGATTTGTAATACTCGGCTCACGAGCATGCATTCACTCACTCCAGGAAAATAATTCCTCCTTGGCTCAGCTTGCAAGAACATCCACATTACACAGGCAGGCCTGACTGGCAATACGGTTCAGTCAGTTAAAGATGCTTGCCGCCAGATCTGACAACCTGAGTTCTGTCCCCCAGACACACGTGGTAGAAGGAAAACACTGACTTCCACCCAAGCCATAGCATGCAAACAAACAGATTAGTAGCAGAGGATGGCCTTGTCAGGCATCAGTGGGAGGAGAGGCCTTTGGTCCTGGGAAGGCTCGTTGCCCCAGTGTAGGGGAATGCCAGGGTGGGGAGGTGGGAGTGGGTGGGTGAGTGAGGAGCACCCTCATAGAAGCAGGGGGAGGGGGATAGGATCGGAGGGGAAACCGGGAAAGGGGATAACATTTGAAATGTAAATAAAGAAAATATCAACAACAACAAAAAAAAAAAGTTGAATTGCCTGAGCTAGGTTGGGGAAATGGGGAAAGAGCACTTGCTGAGCAAACTTGAAGACAAAGTTCAAGGAAAAGGTCAGGCCTGGTCAGGCGACCCACCCTGTAACTCCAGCACAGTGGGATCAGAGGCAGGAGAATCACTGGGGTGTGGTGACAATAAGCCTAGTTCCAAGTTCAGTGAGAAAACCGGACTCCAGGGAACGTGGCAGGACACCCTACATCCATCTCTGGCCTCAGGACACACACACGGGTGCAGGCACACAAAACATATATATACATATATATATATATATATATATACATATATATATATATATATATATACATATATATATATATATTTTTTAAAGATTTATTATGTAGGGTTGGGGATTTAGCTCAGCGGTAGAGCACTTGCCTAGCAAGCGCAAGGCCCTGGGTTCGGTCCCCAGCTCTGAAAAAAAGAAAAAAAGAAAAGATTTATTATGTATGCAGTGTCCTACCTGCATGCATGCCTGCAGGCCAGAAGAGGGCACCAGATCTCATTGTAGATGGTTGCGAGCCACCGTGGTTGCTGGGATTTGAACTCAGGACCTCTGGAAGAACAGACAGTGCTCTTGATCTCTGAGCCATCTCTCCAGCCACACAAAACATATATGTGCATACAGCAAACACACACACACACACACACACACACACACACACACACACACACACAGTGTAACAGTAAATCACACAGACCAGGTAAAGGAATGGATCGTGTGCAGCTGTTTGAAATAAAGCAACGCCGAAAATAAATGCCCGGACAGTATTGGTATTCTCATCGCATACACTATATTGTGCCACTGAGAGGCTGAATCTATTCAGTTCAGACTCTATTTGAGTTCTTAGGTCAGAACCTGACCTAAGTTTGAACTCAGGTAAGCTAACAGGCTGGTACCTAGCATGAGTTTCCAAGTTGCCTCCCCACCCCCAACAAAACCTGAGCCTAGCTCCAGTCTCTAGGCTAATCCCCAATAAGACCTACATCTCCAGGTTACACCCTCAACGAGACCAGTGTCAGGCTGGAGAGACGGCTCAGTGGTTAAGAGCACTGACTGCTCTACCAAAGGTCCTGAGTTCAATTCCCAGCAACCACAATGGTGGCTCACAACCATCTGTAATGGAATCTGATGTCCTCTTCTGGTGTGTCTGATAAATAAAGCAAATCTTAATAAAAAACAAAACACCAGTGTCTCCAGGTTATTCTCCCCAACAAACCTGCACCTCCAGTTTATAAGTCTACCCCCTGCTTAATGACCACCAATGCAGAGGGAAGAAGAGATCAAGTTTATGATTGACTCCCAGCACCAGCCAACTGTGTAAAAGGCCACAGTAGCTTTCCAAAAAGATGCTTGCATACTTACTGCCCCCCCCCCCCAGTTTGCTACTTACTATAAAGCCTTGTCCCATAGACATTTGGGGCTCCACCACCAAAACCATCTTGTGTGACTGCAGTGCACTGGAGGAGCCTGAGGTAGCTCGAACAGAATAAAGACTCTGCTGGGAGCTGCATCAGATCGGCTCCTATCTGTTTTGGGGGATCACTAACATTACTATCCCACTACCGAGAATTTAGTTTTTAAAAATTGTCATAAGCAGGCATGATGATAAATGACTGTAATCTCGACCTGCAGAAGGCTGACACAAGAGGATTGCCGGGAGTTTGAAGCCGTCCTAGGTACATAGTGAGCACCAGGTCAGCCTGGTCTACATACCAACACGCCGTCTCAAACAAATGTCAAAACCAAAACATCACATCTGTACCCCACCAACACATGTGTTTTTTATACATTATATATCAATTTAAACTATTTAATGAAAAGAAGCTAAATTACTTTAAGTGTCAGATTACTTTTGATGTTCCTCTGGCTTCTCACTTTAAAAACAAACAAACAAAACCCTAACACCACCAGAGGGCTCTGTGGGAAGGGGTACCAGCTGCCAAGGTTGATGACCAGAGCCCCACGTATGTTCGATCCCCAGGACCAACACAGTGGAAGGAGAGAGCTGACTCTGAAAGCTTTCCTCTGATCCCCATCGCATCCACACGCCCACACAGACACAGGGCATCAAACGTGTACACATGAGTAACAAAACACACGCACAACGCAAACTGTGAAATAGTACTGTATATTGCAGATACTTGACTCTATTAATAATAATACCATCTGCTCATTTCGTTGAGAGAGATCAAGCTGCCGCAAGCTTGCGTTCATGTGTTCACAGAAATCTAAAATATCGGTCAGGAAGGTGGAAATAAAAAGGTCAGGGGTCATAATGGAGCAAAGTCATGCCTCATCTGTGACCACAAAGTGGCGCTGATACACTATGACTCCACCAACGAAACGCCATCTGCTTGTGGAATCAAAACACCACAAAAGGCACAGAAAACCCCAAAGTCCTTGCCAGCTGTGTGAAATTCTGCCCCAACCAGACAGGGTCTATGTGGTCTTGGGTGGTAACAAAACATATAGAGTGTGGAAGGTTATCTTGAAGAGAGGACTCCGTTTCTGTCTCAGTGAGGAGAAGATTTTTGGTGATGTGGTTGCTTTGGGGTAACCCATATTCTATAAGCAACCCCTTATCCATACTATACAAGTAAGTCTGATAAATTCATATAAATAAACTTACCCACCTACATCACTACCCTTTCAAATAATTGGTTCACTTGGCAGCCTCATCTGCTGTCAATCTGAGAACCGGCAGAGGCCAACTAATGACAATATTAACCATATATATCATGCCAAGCACCAGCAGGTCCCTCTTTTCTATGAAAACGGAAGCCCGTGATAACTAAATCATATAGATATGTAATATATGATTTAAATAGCATTCGTGTTTAAGGCTATAAATGAAGTTAAAATGTCTGGTTTCTTTGGAGACTCAGTTGTGTTGCGTGATGTTTTTCCGGAAGCTGTCTCATGAGGCGATGTTTTGCTAAAGAGAACAGACACGTGGTGTTTTTCTGAAACCTGACTTGTGAAAGGGCATGCAAGGTCTTGCTGGAGCGGATGCTTTAGAGATATGTGATGCTTAGCAAGAATATAAATGTAGTCCCACAGACAATGAAAGAACACCCCAGCGTTGGCTGGCCTTGCAACACTTCGCTAATCTTCCCATGGTATTCCAGCTGGCCTCTTGCTGCTTCTGAGGGCTCATGCCGATTCGGCAGAGCCTCGAGGTTTCTTCTGGATCAAGCTGATGCTACTGATTCATGTTTGGAATTGCCCCCCCAGAGAACTACTTCTAAACAGACCCACATGCCCCATTTCCTATTAACCTTTCTTCTCCCCAACCTTTGATTGGTGGACTAGAAGGAAGGTTAGAGTTTAAGAACCCTTATTAAAGTAGGTTTTGAAAAAAAAAAAATCTAAGCCTACATATTAACCTGTATTGCCAGGTGTGGTGACTCATGCCTCCAATCCTAGTGCTCAGAAGATAACAGGGTTAAGGAATCCAACATTGACCATGTAGAGACTCCAGGGCCAACCTTGACTAAACAAAGACTCCAACTATTTGAGATCTCACTTCATAAAAAAAAAAAAAAAAATCCTCTTCTTTAGCTGGGCATAATGACATGCTCCAAGAAATCTAATTAACAAAAGATCACTGAATGTTCAATGCCAGCCTGGTCTGCGTAGCAAGTTCCAAGCCAAGCCAGCCCTGGATTTATAAGGCAATCCTGTGGTACCTTTCCCCAGGAGAAAGGTAGCTTTAACCTGCTAACCTCTACTTAACCAAAGGTAGGAAGAGATCCCTTCCTTATAATCTTTCTGAACACCCACACATAAACACACACACACACACACACACACACACACACACACACACACACACACATCCTCAGCTTCATCTTCCCCCACCTCCTCTCTAAGTTTGTTTCTTTCAAAAGTGTACGAAGACACACTAGAAAGACAGGGCTTACTAGTGGCATGGGGAGAGAAAGCTAGGGGGGTTTATGAGAGATGACCACTCAGACACAGTCAATAGCCAACTGTATGCCTTTACTGTAGCAGCTGGGACTACACTCAGGTTTTCAGGACTGAAGCATAGCCCTGGGAATTTAGAACAGGCTTTTTTTTTTTTTTCCCCTTCGGAGCTGGGGACCGAACCCAGGGCCTTGCGCTTGCTAGGCAAGCGCTCTACCACTGAGCTAAATCCCCAACCCCTAGAGCAGGCTTTTAAAGGCAAAAACCACACCCTGCACACTCTCCTCTCTCTCTCTCTCTCTCTCTCTCTCTCTCTCTCTCTCTCTCTCTCTCTCTCTCTCTCTCTCAGAGAGAAGGGGAGTTTTACACAAACAGGAAATTAACAAACAGGTGTTAGGATAATAACTGGGCATCTTGACCTTGGGTTCCTAGTATAGAGTTGGGCAGTTGGGTGTGGGCTTCTCCATCAAGGTCAAATTCTAGTTGAACCTGACCTTGTCCCAGCAGCAATGCAGATGGAGGAACCACCTTCCTGCCTGGTCGTAGGAGGAAGGAGGCTGGGCTCCCAAGAGCTGGTCTGCTTTTACTGGTGAGAAGACTTCAGACTCTATGGACTCCAGACCCTAACGGCCCACAGAAAGACGTCTTGTCAAAGGCAGTAAATCAGTCACTCTCACAGAGGGCTGGATGATGTGTTCCCAGACACCTCCAACAGTAGGTGTCTACACAGTCATGATGGGCGCCTACATCGGGCTACAATAATGCATGACCTTGGGTGCCCCGCACTCCCGGTGTTTCCTAAACAATCTTCCCTCACCAATCTGCCTTACAATCTTGTTTACTGGGAAGGGGGGAGGGGAGGCTTTTTCAGATTACACCTTCACACCATGTCAGGAAGAAAGAGTGTAGTTTCATAACAGCCACAAAAAAATAAACTTCCAGGGCTGGAGAGATGGCTCAGTGGTTAAGAGCACTGACTGCTCTTCCAAAGTTCCTGAGTTCAATTCCTAGCAACCACGTGGTGGCTCACAACCATCTGTAATGAGATCTGATGCTCTCTTCTGGTGTGTCTGAAGAGAGGGACATTGTACTTGGATACATTAATTTAAAAAAAAAAAGACTATATACCTCCATTGGAAAGACACTTAAGCATAACTCTTCCTTAGAGAATCTTGCATTGGTACCCCACCCCACCCTCCCTCTCTCCTGTTCTTTGTATTATTCATAAATCTGACTTTGCTTCATTTTGGGCTCACTCTAAAATTCATTTTTAAGTGAGCGGTGGTGGTGCAGACCTTTAGTCCCAGCACTCGGGAGGCAGAGGCAGGGGTTCGAGGCCAGCCTGGTTTACAGAGCTAGTTCCAGGACAGCAGGGCTACATGGAGAAACCCTGTCTCAAAATGAATGAATCAAAGGAAGGAAGGAAGGAAGGAAGGAAGGAAGGAAGGAAGGAAGGAAGGAAGACAGATGGATGGACAAAAAGAAAGAAGGAAAGAAAGAGAGTTTTTTTTTTAAGATTTATTTATTTATTATATATAAGTACACTGTAGCTGTCTTCAGATACACCAGAAGAGGGCATCAGATCTCTTTACAGATGGTTGTGAGCCACCACGTGGTTGCTGGGAATTGAACTCATAAGAAGAGCAGTCAGTGCTCTTAACCACTGAGCCATCTCTCCAGCCCGAGAGAGATTTTTGCTGAAGCCACAAAACCAGATTCTGCCTGCAGAGCCGTCTCTGGTCTCTGAAGAGAAGGACTCCTCTGGCAGCAGCCAGTGTTGCATGGCTGTGTTCTTGTTGTACTCAGTCAGTCAGGCTCCTGAGCTGTGTGTCCGTGACTGAAATCACTCCCAAGGGCTTCACTTCCTATCATGATTGCCTCAGAGTGTTAACTAAGAGTCATTATCTTCATAAATACCCAGATCTTAGCAATACAGAATATTCCAGCAAGAACGGAGTCTATACGGTAGGCCCTTGGGAAAAGCAACTGGAAAACAGACGGGAGGGAAATGGAGAAAGAGTCTGTTTCCTCTATGAAAGTCTGAGCTTTGCTCTACTGAGTCTGGGGTGTTTTGTTTTGTTTTGTATTTCTGCTTTAAAGACAGTGCTTCATTAACTTATCCTAGGGAGACAAGAACAAATGTCTTTTTATCCCAGAAAGACAACAATAACAGATCAACTTATGCATCCCACCAGAGATTACTTTGGTGGACCAATATACACTTTCAGAGCACGATTGAGGGGTCACCGCAAAGACCCACCCCATCACGGATGAGGACCTAACGAATCTGCCTCTTGGCATCTCCCCTCAGGTAACCATGCTCCAGTGTCTCTGATGCTCCAATGTCTCCCAAGATCACTGGCAACTGGGGAAGAGCTGGAGCAAACAACAGCTGAAATCCCCTGAGGAAGTCTCCCACTTCCTCTGCTACCCTGCCTGGTCAATGGCTTCATTACCATGACCACACACCTGCCTAACCCCATATTGTTATTCTCAGTTAGCTCAAGTAATTGTGTCCTCCACCTGGCCAAAGTAGCCTCCAAGGTAAAGAGGGTAGCCTAGGCTGGCCTGGAACTCTCCGCGATCCTCCGGCCTCCTCCTCTCAAGTGGTGGGGTTACAGGCGTAAGCTAGACACTCTGCCTTTAATAAAGGCTTTTCCCTGACTATCAAGCCCACTGAAGATGGCACGAGCTAATGATCTTTACAGGATGCCCGTTGATTACATAATCCAACTGAATCTGCAAAATACCCTCTCAGACAAATGGGTTTTTGTTTTATTGTTGCATGTTATAGTTACAGCTCTCACTTGCCTTTTAAAAATAACTAAGAAAGAAGACCTTTTTGAACATAGCCGTAAGATGTCTCTCTCTCCTCGAGGTATGTCCATGAACACAGACGCAGACTATCTGGAAAGGTATTACAGTAGTAAAACCCACTCTCCATTAGAAATTCCATTGCTTCAGATTTCTTCCCCGAAGTGTTGAATATTTAAGGAAGGGATTAAATCCCGAGGTCCTGCAAAGGGGGGCAGGGGTATTCCTTCCTAAGTGCCACCTCAGTCATTTTCTTCTCATCCTGGAGTCTGGGTCTTCTGAGGGAGACCGGCTCGTTCACTCACCTGTGTCTTCAGGTTTTCCCAGACGCTTTCTGTGTAGGGAAGTGGAGAACAGAGGTGGTTGGAACCGAGGATTGTTGGTAAGAAGGGTTTTCTAGTGATGTCTTGTTAGGGATTTGAGATCGGAAATGAATTTTAACGTAAAATGGTAGCTCCTTGCATTTAACTCTTACTTACCTAAATTTGTTTTTGTTTCGGGGAACATTTATTTCATCTGATTGCCTAAAGTTCAAAGTTGTCACTTAAATTAAGGAGCAAGAGTGGGGTTGGGGGTTTAGCTCAGTGGTAGAGCGCTTGCCTAGCAACCGCAAGGCCCTGGGTTCGGTCCCCAGCTCCGAAAAAAAGAAAAAAAAAAAAAAAAAGGAGCAAGAGTTCGTGTGGGGCTGGGGGATGTGTGTGTTTATATGTGTGTGAGTGTGTGTTTGTATTTGTGTGTAAATGTGTTTGTGTTTGTGTGTGTGTTTGTGTGTTTGTATGTGTGTGTATGTGTGTGTTTGTGTGTGCCTATGTATATTTGTGTGTGTTTATGTGTGCCTGTCTGTATTTGTGTGCGTGTATGTGTGTTTGTGAATTTGTATGTGTTTTTGTTTGCCTGTATGTGTGTGTGTGTGTGTAAAAGCACAAACCACCTAATAGATGCTACTTAATTTGTATTTTTTATTTTCATTAGTATCATTTTGTTGTTTAAGACAGAGTTATTTTGTATAGCCCTGGTTGTCCTAGGCCAGCCTAAGCTGTCCAGGCTGGCCTTGACCTCAGAGATCTCACTACCTCTGTCTCCCAAGTGCTGGAATTAGAGGCCTGTGCCTCCCACCCACTCACCCCCACCACACCCCACGCCTGGGCTAGTATCACTTCTTTTTATTAATTTTCCTCTTTCCTGTCATTCCCTTGTGATTTCTTTGTAATTGTGTGTACTTTCTACATCCTTTTTTTCCCTCTTTCTGAGACAGGGTATTTCTGTGCAGCTCTAACTGTCCTGGACCTCACTGTAAACGATGTTGGTCTCTATCTCTATAGAGATCCACCTGCCTTTGCCCCCTGGAAATCTTTTTCTTTCCTTCTTTCTTTTTTAAATTATCTTTAATCTTTTTACAGTCCAGTCGTTATCCCCCTCCCAGTCCACCCTCCTAAAGTTCCTCATCCCATTCCTCTGAAAGGTTGCCCCCCTAGACACAAAGTTTAGAGCAGAACAGGTTAGGCCCCAGAATTGTATGTTCCAGGAAGCCTCTCCTAGGGCTATAGAATAGGTAATTACATCAGCCGGTTCTACAGCTTTCTCCCAGGAACTAGCTGACCATGAAGTTAGATTAGAATCTTAGAGAATAATCTTGAGAAGCAGGAAGCAGCTTCTCCCAGGAACTAGCAGACCATAAAGCTGAACAATCTCGAGAAACAGAGAGCTTCTCCTTGTGATTTTTCACTGGTATTCTCCACACTTTCCAATGATGCTATCCCTGCCCCCTCGGGTTGTGGTTTCTCCCTTTAAATACCCTTTCTCCCAGCCTCTCGGGGTTGAACTCCACTGCCCCTGTGTGGGATATGAGTTTCGACCCCAGTGCACTGGTTCCTATCGATAAACCTCATGTGATTACAGCAAGGATGGTCTTGTGTGAGTTCTTGGGGGGTCGCGTCATCCCAAGACTTGAGTGAGGGTCTCCCCACTCCGGGGGTCTTTCACCTCCTTCCTCCCGGCCTCTACTACCTCTCCCCCCACCCCCAACTCCAAGAAGATGTCCTTACCCCCTCCACTCCCCTGGGGCCTCAAGTCTCTCAAGGGTGAGGTGCATCTTCTTTGAGGCCAGACTGGGCAGTACTCTGCTGTATATGGGGGATGCAGGGTCGGAGTGACACTCATATCAGCTAGTGTATGCTGCCTGATTGGTGGCTCAGTGCATGAGAGATTTTGGGGGTCCAGGTTAGTTGAGACTGCTGGTCTTCCTATGGGGTAGCACTCCTCCTCAGTTTCTTCCAGCCTTTCCCTAATTCAGCCCCAGGGGTACCCGGCTTGTCTCCATTGGTTGGGTGTAAGTATCTGCATCTGACTCGTTCAGCTGCTGGTTGGGCCTCTCAGAGGGCAGCCATGCTAGGCTGCTGTCTGTAAGCACACCGCAGCATCAGTAATGGCATCCCCAGCCTCTGCCTGCTAGCACTGGGACTAAAGGGATGTGCTGCCTTCCCTGACTCTGAGTCCTTTTCTTAATTACATTTAGACTTGTTGCTGTTCTGGAAGTTGTGGGAATATTAGGAGGCAGAGTTACTAGAGAGGGTGGGTCCTGAGAGCCTCCACTTCTCCTTCTCTCTGGTCTTGAGAGTGGATGCCACATGACCAGTCACCTCACTCTCTGGCCACCTCACCTTTGTTGCATATAATAGACTATTTTTTCGAGCTGTAAGCCAAAATAAATCCTTCCACCCTGAAGTTGCTTCTTGATAAGTATTTGGTTGCAGAAATGAGAAAAGTAACTAAAATAAATTTTAGGAAAGAAAATAATAAATGTTTTCCTAAACAATATTCAAGTTGCTCACATAATCTTAATTAATAGGAATGGTTTTTGTGCTTGGTGTGAGATCAGAAAATAAATACAGGTAAAAATATAAAATCAGGGCTGGAGAGATGGCTCAGCAGTTAAGAGCACTGATTGCTTTTCCAGAGGTCCTGAGTTCAATTCCCAGCAACCACATGGTGGCTCGCAACCGTCTGTAATGGGATCCAATGTCCTCTTCTGGTGTGTCTGAAGATAGCTACTTTATACTCAGATAAATAAAAAGAAATAAATCTTTAAAATATATATATATATATATATATATAATCATAACATTGCATTCTTGCGGTATGAAGAATACCACACAAATGGTACAGTATACTCACACTTTATACGTGTGTGTTATATTTCTAATGATACAAGATCACACTATGCATAATATTTTATTCAAGATGCATACTTTCTACTTGGCTATCTGTGGGACTTACAGATCAATATGTTTTTATCTCCTGCCTGAACACAGTGGAGATTTCCCAAATGTCCTAATTATATTTTTTTATAGCTGGTTTGCACAAATCAATGTCAGGACAGCACCATGAAGGGGCCTGTGCCTGGGTAGTTTTCTTGGTATTTTGATTGACTCCTTTTTGGCTTAATTCACGTGCAGAAAATTCAAAGATCATAAGTGTACGGTTGAATGAGTTTGGACACGTGTATAAACCTAGAAAACTAACATCCAAGTGTGTGTATCTCTCTCTGTGTGTAGGGGGTGCTCACAGAGATAAGAAGAGGGCATCAGATGGTCGGAGCTGGAATCACAGGCATTCACGCACTCCCAATATAGGTGCCAGGCTCTGAATGTTGGTCCTCATGATTGATTAAAAAGCCCTGTTAACTGCTCAGCCATCCCTCCAGCCTCAAACATTTTCTTATTCTTTCACAATTTCGTATGTGTGTGTGTCTGTGTCTGTGTCTGTGTATGTGTGTGTGTGTGTGTGTGTGTGTGTTCTTTGATGACAAGAGTCCCATTTTTATGTCAGCTCCGTGGTTTTGAGTAAGCCATTAGGTGTATGGCTTTGGTCTAAGATGATGTAAGAGAGATGGCATATTTATCCCATGTATCTATACTGGGTGTGAGAGAGAGCTTACTCAAGTCACAACAATAAAAGTATTCCTATGGGAATACTGGTGACTGGTTTGGACCAGAGGCCTTCATGTACTTAAACTAGCAGTAGGGACGATAAGTCCAAGAAACAATACAGACAGAATAAGACTGGCTCTACCACAGTATTTGAGTTTCCAGGTGCCACCTGTGTTTGTGGTGTCTTATCTGAAAATATTTTTTGATAAATTAACACACGGAGAAGAAGACAGAACCTTTCATCTTAATTGCTAGGTGGTCATTAACAGCCTAAGTCTTCTCCACGAGTATCAAGTTATCAAGCCAGGAATATGGCCTTACTAGTGGAGCATTTGCCTAGCGTACACAGAGCCTCAGTTTCCATCCCCAGCACTGCTTACACTGGACCTGGTGGGCGCATGCTTCCCCATCCTAGCACTGGGGAAGTAGAGGCAGGAAGATCAGAAGTTCAAGGTCATACCCCTGATCGGTGGTGAGTTCACAGCCAGTCTAGACTACACACAATGCTGTTTCAAGAAGTATAAAGTGGGGGTTGGGGATTTAGCTCAGTGGTAGAGCGCTTGCCTAGGGAGCGCAAGGCCCTGGGTTCGGTCCCCAGCTCCGAAAAAAAGAACCAAAAAAAAAAAAAAAAAAAAAAAAAGAAGTATAAAGTGGCCAGAAACTAAACACAACACGGGGAAAATTAAAAGATGGGTTCAGCTTTGACTCTGGTAACAAAGGAATCAACTAAGCGTTCTGTTTGTATTAGTGACAGTAGAGACAATACGAGGTGTCCAGTCCCATCCACCGCTGGCTCAGAAGTAAAAACGATCAACTTACATCGTCTTGTCTTTTTTAACAGCCATGGAAAGAAAAATCTTGGAACAAGACCAGTTTGGTAAGAACTCACTGGTCCAAGGGTATTCCCAAGAATCCCAACGAGAGTAGAAATGACCATTATCTGACTCCTAAAGGCTTCTCCATTTAAGAGCCTTTTCTTTCTTCCTTTTTTTTTTTTTTTTTTTTTTTGAGGCCTTCAGTTTTTTTATTCTGTGTGCACAAAGACTAGCATGATTGGTATCACAGGGTAGACAGTTGGTTTCACTGGGTAGACAGTCGAATCATCCATTCAGGTCGCTTAGTCCAACTTAATGAAGCCTATGTCCTTCGAGTACTGACGGAAGCACTGTCGGCACATGATCAGACCGTGGCGGTTAGAGCAGACGCGGCAAGAGCAAGAACCCTGGCCGAACTTCCGCGGGTGACTCCAGTAGAGCTGCTGGTGACCCATCTTGCCTTCAGACGCCCAAGGAGGAAAAAGCGTAAGAGCCTTTTCAAGCTTGCTCTGGACACTAGAGTTTCAAAGAAAACATTAATTGTGGAGCATGGTGGCCCATGCCTTTAATCTCCCTCAGTACTCCTGTATCTCTGTAAGTTTCAATGTCAGCCTGGTCTGTAGAGCGAGTTCTGGGCCAACCAGAGTTAGAAATTTAAGACCCTATCTCAAGAAACAGGCAGCAACAAAATCCTAAACATTGGTCCTGGGCTGCCTGGAATAGGTAGTTCCACAGAGGCCTTCCCCCCGGCCCCCCTGCAGGGAGACCCCCGAGAATCACTGCTGTGGGTATTGTTTCCCACGTGAAACTGACTGAGAAGTCCCCTTCTGTTTCTGTGATCTAAGCCTGACCACTCCAAGTGCCCTTCAGAGGAAGTCAAGTGGGCTTCCTAAGTAAGGCCTCTGAGCAGAACTGACTCCCTGACCTTGCTGCCAGGAAAGAAATGGCTATGAGAACAGGCATTGAGGAATCAAGAACTCAAGTAAGTTGGATGTCTGAGACACTGAGTCTCTTTGTTGTATGTGACATTGTCCCTAGGAACAAGACTGGAGCTCTGGGCTATCTTGGGTGTATTGGAGGGGGGAGGACTGGGTGGTAAACACAATACAATAAATGTCACATTCCAGCAAAGGAAGACTTTTCAGAATTGACATGAATCCATACAGAGTCACAAGCAGGGAAACTGGAAAATGTGTAATTTAATATTTCTCCACCCTACCACTCTTCCCCTCTCTCTGTGCCAGATAACTTTTTGTTTTGTTGTAAAGAGTTGTTTATTTTACATATGGTCTTCAGACACACCAGAAGAGGGCATCAGATCCCATTACAGGTGGTTGTGAGCCACCATGTGGTTGCTGGGAATTGAACCCTTAACCACTGAGCTATCCTCCAGCCCCAGATAACTTTCTTTTGAGGGGTCCTGTGCATGGTAGAATATTTTTCAGCTCTGCCAAATACATGCCAGTAGAGCCCATGTCCACGTCCTGTGGCCCCTTAGCGACAACCAGAACAATTTACAATCAAAATTGCCCCACCCCCCATTAAGCATGGCTTGGTGATATTTACCTTTAATCTCAGCACTCAGGAAGGCAGAGGCAGGTTATAAGTTCAAGAGCAACCAGGACTATCTAGAGACCCTGTCTCAAAAAAGGGTGGAGGAGGAGGAGAAGGAGAAGGAAGAGGAGGAGGAGGAAGAGGAGGAGGAGGAGGAAGAAAGAAAGAAGGAAAGAAAGAAAGAAGGAAGGAAAGAAAGAAAGAAGGAAGGAAAGAAAGAAAGGAAGGAAGGAAGGAAGGAAGAAAGAAAGGAAGAGTAAACTTTAATATCTGACTTCCTGGGGCTGGAGAGATGGCTCAGCGGTTAAGAGCACTGACTGCTCTTCCTGAGGCCCTGAGTTCAATTCCCAGCAACCACATGGTGGCTTACAACCATCTGTAATGAGTTCTGATGCCCTCTTCTGGTGTGTCTGAAGACAGTGACAGTGTACTCACATACATGAAATAAATAAATCTTAAAAAAAAAAAATCCCACCCTAGCGTTTAGTACCAAAATCCTGAAAAAAAATTAAAAAAAAAAATCTGACTTTCTATGCCCATGCCCCTAACATGCCCATATAGCACACATGCACACACAAGTTCACATGCACATAAAAGTAATATATGGTCTTTTTATTTGTTGATAAGTATCCATTTGTATGTGTATCCCCCTCGATTCATACTTCTGCCAGCAGCCTGACTGCTTAAACAGACTATCAGAAGCTGAGCCGGTGCCCTCTGAGCTTTCCTTGGGTAAATGTCTGTTTACACTAAAAAGAGACCAAAGTTCAATCTGGGAGCCAGTGAGTTCCGTGGGCTTACTTGCAGAGAGCATGGGTGACCCCCAAGCAACTGCATCCCCGGGAACTGGCCTAAAGTGGACAACAACTTCGCCATCGCTGCAGTTAACCTTCCAAAAGTTATAAATCTTATCACTGCCTGAAGCCATGGGCAGTTAGGGCAGAATTATATTCAGCTGATCGGAGGTGCTGCGGGCAGGCAAGAATGTCTGGAGTCTCAGGTGAGGGTCAAAGAACTTTTGTTGTTGTTTTTCCGAGACGGGGTTTCTCTGTGTAGTCCTGGTTGAAGCTCGGAACTCAGAGATCCGCTCGCCTCTGCGTCCCAAGCACTGAGATTAAAGGTGCTCGCCACCACCCGGTTCACAAAGTACGTTTAAGGTTAAAGCAATTTCCCTGACAAAGTCTTAGGAGACAAAGAACCGCCAAAGAAACCACTGAATTTGGTTTGTGTTAACCGTCCACCGCTGGGCGTGGGACCTGCTCTGTAGAGTGATATTCCCGGTGATACTCAGGTCGGAGCAAAGTAAGTTTTCCTTTTTGAGGGGTAATCAGTTGGAGGTAGCTTCTGGGTTAGGGATGGAGGACCTGTGTCCACTTCACCTGTCAGAGCTGGGACCCCATGTGGCACAGGACTATGCAGGCCATGGGCGTGCTGCCACAGTCTCTGAGAGTTCATATGTGCGTTGGCCCTGCTGGGTTTACTACGTAAGGCCTTCTCCACCCCTGAGGACAGTGACTTCCAAGCTTATGGGATAGAATTTTGCAACCGCTCAGCTCCTATCACTTGTTTTACGATGTTTATCTCTTGTTTTCCTCAGACATGGTTTGAGAAGCAAAGGACCCTACATGCTATGCATAGAGAAGAGCCCGTGAATTTATCAGGAGATGACACAAATGAGAGACCACCCCCAGCTGCTCAGCGGCAGTATGTCAACCTAGCCACTCCCCAAGTCAGTTGTCCCCCTTTCTCTAATCCCGGCTACCGTGACCACCCACCTCTGCCTGCCCCTCTTAGATCCCAGGCATTTGTTCCTTGGGATTCCTGTGGTATCTTCGGGAGACAAGTTCCAAGCACTGTGATCACGCGGGCCCCAGAAGCTGTGTGTGCAGCAAAGACAGACCCCTGAGGTCCCTCCGACTTACGTGAATCACTCACTGGAACAGCCAATTGCAGGACAGGGTTTCTCAGATACCCCGCCTCCTTTCTATCCGCCTGATGCAGAACGTGAGAAAGGACACTCTGGGGACCCAGAGTACATCGACAACATACCTTCTATCATGCAATGGTGGGACAAGGGCCGCCTGGATCTGATTGCAAGATGAAACCCTCTGAAAAAGACGTAGTTTGTTCTGTCATCCCTGTGAGGTTCACCAGAGCCTTAAGTTCCTGTAGTTCATTTCCTTATGTGTATCCTCACGGCAACGGGTGAACATTTGTGTTAGTTTCACGATGAGGTTATGATTATTACTATGAACATTTGTGCACGTGTGTTTGGGTGGACTTTATTATTATTGTTATCAAATACATGTTACTAGAAGTCTACTTATCGGATCATGTGGTAATTTAGTGTGTTTTACTGGGAGCTGGATCTAGGGGACTATATCACTATCTTGTGCCCTAAATCTTTTACTATTTAAGAATTTTTTAAAAAAGATTTATTTATTTTATTTATATGAGTACACTGTAGCTGTTTTCAGACACACCAGAAGAGGGCATCAGATCCCATTACAGATGGTTGTGAGCCACCATGTGGTTGCTGGGAACTGAACTCATGACCTCTGGAAGAGCAGTCAGTGTTCTTAACCACTGAGCCATCTCTCCAGCCCTATTTAAGAATTTCATGTCAAGTAATTTGATTAAGTCAATCCCCATTCCCCTCCAATAACAAAGTGTTTTTAATAATGTTAATTATTCTTTTAGAGGACCTGAGCTGGGGACCCAACCCAGGGCCTTGCGCTTGCTAGGCAAGCGCTCTACCACTGAGCTAATTCCCCAACCCCGGGTTTTCTTTTCTAATATAATATATCCTGATTACAATCCCCCTCCTTCTACTCCCCCCAGTTCTTCCCAATCTCCCTCCCACCCAGATCCACTCCCTTTCTATCTCTCATTAGAAAACAAACAGGCAAACCTGGTATTGTGATACATGCCTTTAGTCACAGCACTCAGGAGGCAGAGGCAAGTGAGTCTCTGAGTTTGAGGCCAACCCAATCTACAAATCAAGTTCCAGGCCAGTCGGGGCTACACAGAGAAACCATGTCGAGAGGGAACAAACAAATAAACAAAAAACCCACTAAACTGGGAACTATGACACATGTGCAAAGGACCTGGGATAGCCCTGTGCGCGTGCTGCCTCAGTCTCTGTGAGTTCATACATACATCAGTCATGTTGCTTCCTTGTTTCCCGGGCGAACTCCATCCCTCTGGCTTTTATACTCTTTCTGCTTCCTCTTCTGCAGGGTTCCCAGAGTGCTGAGATGGGGGATTTGATGGTGGCATCTCAGTTAAGTCTGAGTGTTCCAAGGTCTCTCACTCTCTGTATAATGTCTGGCTTTGGGTCTCTGTTTTTGGTCCCATCGGCTGCATCTCTGATGATGGCTGACCAGAAAATATGCCTGTGTGTATGAATTCTTAAGAGAATGGACGGTCGGATGCTTTTGTTCCTTGCGATCAGGCCTCCTGCTGGATGATACTCTTGGAGTCTTCCTAGCAGTTCAGAAGACTGTGTTTCCGTCCATCCAGAAATACGGTTCAGATCCTGTTACTTTAACCAACAAGTGAAGTCCTGCTGTTTCATTCCTATGTTCACAAGGTGCTGGTCGAGAGGGAAAAGTTCTCGTCGAACTTGAAGCCTAATAATTTACTTTAAAAATAAAATGGTGTTGGTAAGGGCTCGGTATGGTAGCACATGCCTTTAATCCCGGTAGAAGCAAGTGGATCGCTAGAGTTAGAGGCCAGTCCGGGTTATAGTGAGTTCCAAGCCAGCCAAGGCTACACAGAGAGACCAAAAACAAAACAATAAAAATTCAGGGTGGGAATGTGTGTGTCGCAGCATGGATGCCAAGTTTAGGGAACTGGTTCTCCCCTTCCACCATAGGGGAATCCAAGAGTCAAATGCAGTAAGTACCTTCTTTATCCACTGAGCCATCTCTCCAGCTCCATCTATTGACTTCTAACTAGCACCTATGAATAGGACTTCCTGGGAGATGGGAGAAGCTGATATCAAGGGATTCTTTTAGGGTGAGTGACTAGAGCCCTGCAGAGGTCTCTTCCTCAGGCACTGTCCTAGTTAGGGTCTTACTGCTGTGAACAGACACCATGACCAAAGCAAGTCCTATAAGGACAACATTTACTTGGGGCTGGCTTACAGGCTCTGAGGTTCAGTCCGTTAACATCAAGGCAGGAACATGGCAGCATCCAGGCAAGCATGGTGCTGAGAGTTCTACCTCTTCGTCTGAAGGCAGCTAGGAGAAGACTGGCTTCCAGGAAGCTAGGACTGCGGTACTAAAGTCCACGCCTACAGTGACACACCTACTCCCACAAAACCATCGTTAGCATGCACTCTGAGGTCTTGTCGCTGCACAAGCAGGTCCCAAGCTCTGGGACACACCTCTGGGAAGTAGGTGTTTAGTGAAGAGCTGGCCAAAGCAGGAAGCTAAACACTGTGGGTGCCACTGGAGTTTAGTCAGATTTTGGTCAAGCACGTTCCTTACTGACAGGCCTTTGTGTATATGACTAGTTGGGGGTGTATTGGTAGGATTCAGCCTAATCAAATTCATCTGCACAGGCATCCTCACTCCCCGGAAGACCTAAGGGTGCTAGGGCTTCTGTTGCTGTGATAACACCATGGACATAATCGCTTCCTGGAAGAGCAGGTTTGCTTTAGTTTACAGTTTGTAGTCCATTATCCATGGAGGGCAGGCAGGAACGTGGAAGCTGGAACTGATGTAGAGACGGTAAAGGAGTGCTGCTTCCTGGCTTCCTCAGTGTGCTTTCTTAAACCGTCCTAGACCATCTGCCCCATGGTGGTACCACTCACAGTGGGCTAGGCCCTCCCACATCAGACTTTCAACAAGAGCATGTCCTACAGGCTTGCCTACATGCCAATCTGACGGAGGCATTTTCTCAACTAAGGTTCCCTCTTCACCGGTAGGTCTAGGTTTGTGTCAAGTTGACAAAAGGTATCCAGCACATGGGGAGGCCTAATAAATCCCATGTGGCTGCTTCCTCAGACTTCCGGTGCCTGGAAAGTACCAGACCTGAAGAGTCAAGGATGAGGTCCTCAATCTGACAGGCTAGTTGCAGTCTTGGTCATATGGGTTGGTTTGTGGAGTGACACTGAGGACAATCAAGGGGACTTAAACCCTAGGAGGTCAAATCAGGAGAAATGTTATGGCCTCAATTATGCACCTACTATCAATTTTTTTAAAATTATTTATTGATTTTATGTATATAAGTATACTGTAGCTGTCTTCAGACACACCAGAAGAGGGCGTCAGATCTCATTACAGATGGCTGTGAGCCACCATGTGGTTGCTGGGAATTGAACTCAGGACGTCTGGAAGAGCAGTCGGCTGCTCTTAACCGCTGAGCCATCTCTCCAGCGCTCAGCTTGCTTTCTTATAGAACCTAGGACCACCAGCCCAGGGATGGCAACACCCACAGTGGGCCCTCCCTCTTTGATCACTAATAGAGAAAATGGCTTACAGCTGGATCTCATGGAGGCAGTTCCTCAAGGGACGCTCCTTTCTCTGTGATAACTCTGGCTTGTGTCAAGTTGACACACAAAACCAGTCAGTACAATGTGCATCAATGAAAAGAGGCAAGATTGGTTGAAATTCTGAGAGCCAAAGAGAAGCAAACCAGAGGTATGCGGCAGATATGAGAGCCCCATCTGTAGCACTCGGGACACTCATACTTCCGGCACGTTCTACCAACAGGGTTCTGATAAGTGTCCACTTGAAGCATTATAGAGTTAATGCTTAGAGTAACCTTAGGTTTTGGTGAGCGGCAGTCGGAGAATGTGAGAGCAAGGTCTCACTCCGACCACCTGAATGTGTTTTGGAATCAGCTGCTCTGAAAAGAATGTTTATTTTAGAAGAACTTACACCTCCTACTTTCTCTATAGCTTACTTCTGGTAGAATCTGGCGTAAGTGAAATGCTTAACCTTAGCCCTCTTCTGAGGGTGTTTTAGGCATAGGAAATGCCTCAGTAATGTAATTCTCACTACGGTAGTGACTTAGATGGGAATCCGAGGGTTTATATTGTATGTTTTGTTTAAAATGTGTACTCTTTTGATAGGTAAAAATGGTTAAAAATCACTGTTTTAGATATGTCCTTTATTATGTTCAGACCTTTGAAAGATGCCATCTACTGGTTTTACAGAGCTGGAATCCTAGTTTTGTCAGATATCATGCAGAGATCTGATTTCTCATTCCCTAAGTCTTAAAAGACCTATAAACCAGAACACAAAGCCGTTTACAACTTACTATATATCATGACAGCTTAATCTGGATTGTCAACTTAATTGCCTCTAGAATCAACTAAGAGACATGCCTCTGGTTTGGTTTGTGAGATCACTTCCGGGAAGAATTAACCAAAGAGAAAAGGCCCTCAGAGTGGATAACATCTTCCCCTGTAGTGGTCCAGGATATACATAGGTTTCAGGAGAAGGCAAGCAGTGCCGTTTCATTTGCCTGCCTTAGTTTCATTCATGCTGGTGAATGCATCTATGCCGTTGTTGCTGTCGCTGCTGCCATTAGAACCCAGCTTATTCAGCCTTCCAAAGTGGACTGAAGACGGCTCTCCAAGGAGTCCTATGGGCCTTCAGCTTCAGATTAAGACTGCTGAGACACCCAGGTTTATGGGTTGAGCAACCACAGGGTGGGTTCTGGGTACTGTTGGAGTATCCAGCCCTTGTTGTGTAAGTCAGTCTACTAAACGGCCTTGTATGATACATATTCATGTATTGGTTCTATTCCTCTGGAAACCCCTGATTAAAGCAGGCATAGCTGTGGCTTTCTGCTTGTGTCCTTCCTTCCTCTAGGAGTGAGTTTTTACTCTCCCAGTAATAGGTGCCCCTAACCCCACAGTCTGTCTTGTGCCGATGTCCACCACTGCCTCTTCTCTTAGTTTGCCAGTGTTGCCTAAACGCACTGCAGATGAGGTGCATTAAACAACAGAACTAGGCTGGGCAGTGATGGCACCACCTTTGATCGCAGCACTTGGGAGGCCAAGGCGGGTGGATCCCCAAGTGCCAGGCTGCCATAATTTACAGAGGGAGTTCTAGGACAACCAGGGCTACCCAGAGAAACTCTTTCTCAAAAACAAAAACATCTGAAAAAGAAACCCCAACAACAGAAATTGTTTCTCGGTTCAGGAGGCTACAAGTCCAGGATCAAGCTGTGAAAAGGTTTGGTTCCTTTCTTTCAACTGTCAGATGCCCTCTAGCTTTGTCTCTTAGGATACTCTGGTGTTTGTCTGTTTGTTTGTTTTTCTTTTTTATAAAGGACAGCATTTAATTGGGGCTGGTTTACAGGTTCAGAGACTCAGTTCATTATCATTAAGGCAGGAACATGGCAGCATCCAGGCAGGCATGGTGCAGGAGGAGTTAAGAGTTCTACATCTTCATCTAAAGGAAGCCAGGAACAGACACTCTGATTTGTTTTTTAAGGACAGACGTTAGATTGGAATAGGGCCTACCTTGATGACTTCATTTTACATTGGTTACCACCTTAAATACACTGTACAGGGATGTCTGAAGTCCTAAAGCATTTTCTTTCTCTCTTTTTAAAAAAATATTTATTATATATGAGTACACTGTAGCAGTCTTCAGACACACCAGAAGAGGGCATCAGATCCCATTACAGATGGTTGTGAGCCACCATGTGGTTGCTGGGAGTTGAACTCAGGTCCTCTGGAAGAGCAGTCAGTGCTCTTAACCACTGAGTCATCTCTCCAACCCAAGCGTTTTCAACATATGAATTGGTAGGGGGCTGGTGACATGGTGGCTCACAACCATCTGTAAAGAGATCCGATGCCCTCTTCTGGTGTATCTGAAGACAGCTACAGTGTACTTATATATAGTAAATGAATAAATCTTTTTTTTTTTTTTAAAGCAAACTGAGCAAGCCAGTAAGCAGCACCACCCCCACATGGTCTCTGCATCAGCTCCTGCTTCCTGACCTGCTTGAGTTCCAGTCCTGACGTCCTTTGGTGATGAACAGCAGTGTGGAAGTGTGAGCTGAATAAACCCTTTCCTCCCCAACCTGCTTCTTAGATGGTCATGGTGTTTGTGCAGGATAGAAACCCTGACTGACATTTCTCTTCCCTTTTGCTCCGTCCACAGGAGGATCTTCTCATGGTTTATTAATTCTAAAATGAAAGTCTATCTAAACTGTTCCTATATAAAGAAAACACTTATTGACAAGACTCAAACACAAAATTATATTTATTTTCAATGACAAAAACAACACAACAAAGTGGACCAATCAACTAAATTTTAAGTCTACATAATTTTCAGCAGAAAACTTACGTTCCATAAAATTTACAAACATATCACAATTAAGAGTCTCCAACCTACCTTGTCTGAGGATAGCGACAAGGGTGAAACACAGAATCACAAACTTACAGCACAGAGCTTTAAGATCTGTGCGTGTGTCTATAACTTGATTTTCTCTTTGATTCCTGACTGTGAAGTCTGTATATGACATCTTTTATGTTGGAAAGGGTGGAAGCTCCCCCAGGCCTAGGGCTTCGTGTACACAGAGTGGATGGTAAGTAACCAAATACATGCTATAGAGACTTGATTCAAAACTCAAACAGCAAGAGCCACGGAAGGAGAGGAGATTTCAAAGACTGTTAGCAAGATGCCTGTGGGATAATTCAACACCATCGAAACAGAGCCCAGAGCTCCCTGGGGAATGGGATAGTTTGGGACAGTCCATGTATAAGCTCTACAATTAAATCTTACTTCTAGACTTTTGGTTTGGGACCCTCCACCTAAAGCAATTTCTGCCAGAAGACAGAAGGTTATTCACTCACCAATCAAGTTCCCTTTCATTTCTAATCTTGACTTTGTCACTTGGCTGCTGTCTCCTGTACAATGGGAGCCACATTCCAACCAAGGCTCACTACTACACAGACCAACCTCTCTGGCTTAGATTTGCCTATCATAAACATGGGATACTGGCCACCGACAGCTCTAATCCAGTTTCTTTTGTTTTATCCTGCTACATTATACTGCTTGGCTACAAAACCTGGGGTTCACAGAGCGGCAGCACCCGTCAGCTTCAATGGTCACAAGATGCTTACATGGTCACCTGTCTTGGTTATCTTGTCCTTATTTCTTTCGAAATTCGATCCTCCGAGCAACATTCTGAGCTCCATATTTTTTGACCAGTGCATTTCTAGTGTCATCATCGTCCTTTTGCAAATCTAAGTCATCTTGTCGGCACCAAATTGGGAAACCATCAGGTCTCCGTCCAGACTCTAAGAAAGAGGAAGTGGCCTCCAGTTCACCACTGTTTTTCAGCAAGGCCTGTGTAACTGTTGAGAGATCCAAGTTAAACTTTTCCATTAGCTGCCGGATGATCTTAATGGCAGTTCCCACTTCTTGTGTAGAAACTTTTGGTTCCTCTTCCTCCTCGTCTGGCTGTGTTTCTGAATCTTCCTCAGGTGTGGGTGGATCACCATCACACATGGTTATGTGTATTTCAAAGTCAGGGCTCTCATCCACCTAGAAAGAACAAGGAGAGAAACCAGCTCCTAATTATTAAGCCTTGAACTCTTGCACACCTTATCTCCCAGCTATCACTCCCTGGCTCTTTGCAAGGGCGCCCGTCAGTTCCTCTCATTTCACTCATCTGACGTGTGTACGTATATGCATGCAGATAGTATGTGGGAGGGAGGAAGTGTTTTGTGCACATCTACACATATATATTTGACTGATTAAAATACAGAATATATGTATGTGAGAGAGAGAACATGGGTAACTTGTATGACATTAGATCACTTGCTAAATGCCTGACTTCACTTGCAGATGTGAAGTTCATAAAAACAGGAACCAGGTGTGCTGTGCTCATCACCGAAGCCTGGGAACTAAGTCCTCAATACTGCTGCTGTATGAGGCTATTAGGGTTTCCAAGCTGTACGACATTTAGGCATACCACAAAGTCTGTATATGAGAGCTGTTTCTAAGAACTACTGAGTTTGACAGTTGATGGGAAATGTACAAATTATCAAATAACAAAACATACAAACTACGAAAAACAATGATCCTTTAGTTCTGAAGGTCAGTGATAGTCACTCACTCACTATTTATACAAACTTAATGTTCTTCTTTTATACTAAATACCAGATGGATGTGGTGACATGTCCCTGCCATCCCAGCATTCCTGGCTAAAAGATCACCCATAAATTCAGGGCAGTGTGGGCTGTACAGTGACATGACGTGTCACACAGCCCAGCTGGCTTCGTATTTGCTTTGTAGCAAAGAATGATCTTTAACTTTTTCCCCTTTATGAATTAATTTTTAAAAAATGTCTTAGAATTATTATTTTATGTGTATGAGTATTTTGCCTGCACGGTTTTTTTGTTTGTTTGTTTGATTGTTTTCTTTTTTTCGGAGCTGGGGACCGAACCCAGGGCCTTGCGCTTGCTAGGCAAGTGCTCTACCGCTGAGCTAAATCCCCAACCCCTTGCCTGCACGTTTTGTATGTGCACCATGTGCATGTCTGATGCCCACAAAAAAGCAGAAGAGGGCAATCTTCTGCCTGAAACTGCAGACACAGATGTTTATAAGCTGCTTTGTGGGTGCTGGGAATCAAACCGGGTCCTCTGCAAGAGCAACAAGGGCTCTAACCCTCTAGGAAAATTTGCCAGTCCTCACCTTTAACTTCTGAGTCCCTCCTTTTGACTCCCAGGTGCCGTAATTATGGGCATGCACCACCACATTCATGGGGGTAGTTTTTTGTTTTGTTTTGTTTTAATTTTAGACAAAGTAGCTCAGGGTAGCTTCAGAGATAATATAGCCAAGGATAACCCTGAACTCCTGCTCCTCCTGCCTTCATCTCTTAAATGCTGGGGTCACAGACAAATACCACCAGGACAGGCTGAACCAGTATCTTTACAAAAGACACTGGAAGGGAAATAAGACAGGAGGGAGCAAAAAAATGAATCATAACCTCTTCTTTTTTTTCCTGCTCTGTTATTTTCCAAGACAGGATCTCACTATGTAGCTCTGGCTGTCCTAGGACTCACAGAGATCTACCTGCCTCTGCCTCCCTCCCAAACATAATGCCATTAGGTTTGGTTCTGTAACTACTTTCTTTTGTGTTAAATCAAGGCCAACAAGATAGCTAGGCAGGTAAAATCACCCACCCGTCAGCAGGCCTGACACTTGAGTTTAATCTCCAGGATACACATGTTAGAAAAAGAGGACAGACTTATTATCCAATAAATAAAATTGTAATAAAAATTTTAAATGTTTTTTAAAGAGTTAATTCCCAAGATCTTTAGTCTTGGAGAAGACACATACATACAATTTGGATTAAAAAGGTCATCGTCATTATTTTGCAGCAACTGGCCTTCTCAACAGCTATTTCGTGGGACTCCAACATCATAGTTAAGGACAAACTGAATTTAAAAGAACAAGAATATTCCCAAAGTTCTAAGCACACAGCGACTTTAAAGGTTAGATTTACTTCCTGAGAAGTATAAGCACATTCTACAAAAACCAAATAAACCATTCTTTGAAAGCACGGGCTGAGATCCGAGCGTTCAGGGCAGGGTGCTTTAAACTGTTAAAGTAGAACTGTCCCAGGGCACGTGTTTTTAATCCCAGCACTCAGAAAGTGGAGGCAGGCAGATCTGTCAGTTCAAGGGCAGCCTGATCTACAGATCAAATCCCAAGCCACCATTGGCTACGCAGTGAGACCGCTCAAAGCAAAGCAAAGGAAAAAAGATGGTGTGATTATTTTTCTCCCTCATCCCCTTACACTATCCTGCCAAATACTAAAGTATTGTAAGGACTGAAGCCAGATCACATCTTCTCTCCTCTGCTGTCATGTACATTCCTGTTCTTGGGTGGATGGAATCACAGTTTAAAAGCAAATGAGAATGGAGGCGAGGGGAGGAAATGAGTAAACAGAGTCAAGATACCACGGCTTCCCCCAACTCCGGAGTAGCTTCCTCAAATAGCTTGTTGTCTGCCTCTCCATTCTCCTTGGTCTCCCCCTTCACACACTCCTCTTCAGGCAAGTCTGGCGTCCTCTTGTTCTGTGGCTCTATAAAAGAAAAGAGCAGATCAATGAGGCTCATTGCACAGACCATCTGTATCAGTTCTCTGTGTGCAGGTTTGTTTCTTTTAGGACATTCCTGCTTATTATTCAGAAGTGTACAGAGTATAAGATATGCATACTCCATAATTCTCACACTTGTTTCCAAAAATAACCTACAACCCCAGCACTCAGGTGCAGGGAGGTTTTGAGTTAAGAGGCTACTCTGGGGCTCTGAGTGAGTTCTAGGCCAAATGGGGCCTAGATGAGGACTCGATGATTTAAGTACAGTGGAGGTTTATGGTAGACATGAGAGAGAGAGTAGCCAGAGGTATCTTAAGGGTCCACAATAAACTCACCAAGAGATGGGGAAGAGGGAGGGATTGAGGGAGGGGAGGGGAGGAGGGAGAGGTGAGGAGTAAAGAGAGTACCCAGGAACCTGGAGCACAAGAGACTGGCATAACCAAAATGGTTGGGTTATAAAGGAATCAGAGACGCTGCGGGAAGGGAGGCTGACTATAGGGGATACAGACCGGAGTAGTCAGCCAGGATGACTCTGTAACAGGTAAGGAGAACCTGGCAGCTAGCATCTGTTAAAATAGGAACCTAAGGGGCTGCTGAAATAGAGAAATACATTTTACTTCTCCAGACAAACCTCCACCCCCAACAGAGGGAGAAAGCATGTCTTTTTAACAGAAAGGCCTGCCATTTAAGCTGTCAATACTGGTTACAGAAAAAGGTAGATATCTTAGCCAGGCATGGTGTCTCAACTAGGTAATTCCAGCACTCTAGAGACTGACGTAGAGGATTGTCTAGACTTGGGAGGCCAGCCTGGCTGTCTCAAAAACAAACTTACAACATGACTTAAATAAAAAAGCAGGACCTTGGGCTGGAGAGATGGCTCAGAGGTTAAGAGCACTGACTGCTCCTCCAGAGGTCCTGAGTTCAATTCCCGGCAAGCACATGATGGCTCCCAACCATCTGTAATGGGATCCGATGCCCTCTTCTGGTGTATCTGAAGATGGAGGTATACTCACATATAAAAAATAAATCTTAAAAAACAAAAACCCTTTGTACTGTATACTAACCATAGCCAGATCTCAACCTCAAGTGCTTAGAATTCACCTCACCTAAGGAAGATCACAAAGTAACCGTCCTTTCTATATGGAAGTACATTCAATTAAAGCAAAATACAGAAACCAAAATATAGGCAACATCTATAACCAGGATAACCAGGATTTTTTTTTTCCTCTCAAAGAAGAGGAGGAGAGGAGGAAGGAGAAGGAAGGAAGGCAAGAAGAAAGGAAGGAAGGAAGAAAGGAAGGCAGGAGAGAGGGAGAGGGAAAAAGGAGAGGAAGAGAGGGTGGGAGGGGAAAAATAGAAACAGGTTACCCTGTTACCTCCTGGAGGAAAACTAGGTAACTGGTGGGTGAAAAGCTCTCAGGGAGAACTTTCCCTCGGGATGGAGACCCTCCAACTCCAAAGACCAGACCGAGACACCACAGGATGCAATCAGCAAGAGGATTTGGTTTATTGTCGGGATACACAGGCACAGGCACCTGCCGGCGCTTCAGTCACTCGGGGGACTGGCGCGCCCCACGGAACCAAGGATGGGCTTTTATAGGATTTTGGGGAGCAGAAGCAAGCATACAGAAGCAGATGCATGGTTACAGGGATATAATTGGTGGATTCTAATGTGGCAAGGGTTCAGCCCGGGGGCAAGTTTCCTAGCTACCTTCCTGAAACATAAGGACTGACTCGGCCCCCCAAGGGTTCAGCCCGGGGGCAAGTTTCCTAGCTACCTTTCTGGAACATAACAGCTGACTCAGCCCCCCAAGGGTTCAGCCCGGGGGCAAGTTTCCTAGCTACCTTCTTGGAACATAACGGCTGACTCGGCCCCCCCACCAGGGTGTGGGACCTCTCCCAGGGCTTTTCTCATTGTCAGGTGCTCAACTGCAGTCGTCCTGTTGCCAGGCCTTCAACCAAACACATCTTGCTTGGCAGCCGCTGTGTACTCAGTGTTCTAACCTTTCTCTGAACCAGTCATCTTAAGTACAGCCTTGTAAAATGGCGTTACTGCTGCTAAGCTGGGGTCTTTCAGTGGGTAGTAAGTAGAAAGTTTTCGTATATACAGTACTGTGTTCCTTTTGAACACAGAGCAGTTCTTGTAAACTAGTTACTGTCCTGTAGTCCCAGCACTCCGGAGGCTGAGGCAGGAAGAACATTTCAGACTAGTTAGGGGACAGCCTGGGCGGCACAGCGAGAGACCTCAAGTTACCCACCCTCCCAAACCCAAACCCATCAACGAACAACAACCAGTCAATAGGAAGGAAAAGTTAATGAAAAGACAAATTAAAACCTGAGAGCAAGGGATAAGAGGAACCGGTGCACTTTCACTTCGGACCTCAGCAGAGGAGAGGGGCTGAGCTATGCCACCAACGAAGCCAAAAAGGCTGCTGATGGTCAGGCAGCCCCGCCCCCTCCCCCTCTCGGACCCTCCCCCGCCCTCCCAGCCCCGAAGGTGCAAGCCTCACCCCCGCTATCCGCAGCCTCCGGGTCCTGCTCCGCCTTCCGTTTGAGCTTCTGGGAGGACGGGCTGACCGGAGCGTTCCCGAGCAGGTACTTGTGCTCCTGGCCCTGCAGGTGCTTGAGGTAGCGGTCCTTGAGCGACTGCCAGGAGTGCTGCGTGAGCGAGCTCTTCTCCATCGCTTTCCACAAGGCGTTGCCTGTGACTGAGCTGGGCGAACGGGCATTTTCCTTTACGTAGGTTAGGATGGCCACATCGTCTGCGTCAGTGTAGGCAATGCGCCCGGTCAGGGGCTGAGGCTCGGGTTCCGTGGAGCCCTCCGCAGAAGCCCCGGGCTTAGGGTCGGACGCCTGCTCCGTCAGGCCCAGCCGATAGGCCTCCAGTTCCAGCTTCTCGTTGCGCTCCACGCAGTCTAGGATGTACTGCGTGGAGATGAAGTCGCCCGAAGCCTCGGCCAGCGCCTCCCCGGGCTGGGCTAGCAGCACCGCCCCGGGCTTCTGCACCCGACACAAGATGCCGCCGCCGTGCAGGATGAGCGTTGACAGCCGGCGCTTGGCCGAGCTGGGCCGCACGTAAAACGACATGGCGCTGCCGTCTTCTCTCACAAACAGAGTGGAGGAGTGGGTGGGCCCATTGGGATCTTTACCCAGATCCATTACCTCCGCCATACCTGTCGCTCCGCTGCCCAAGAAAAGCAAAGGGACAACACTGAGAAGACTGATTCCGCCGGAGGAGCCCAGAACTGCGCCTGCCCAGCGAGAGCCCAGCCTAGTGCCCGCCCTCTTCCCCGGAAGAGGCGGGACTTAGAGCCGTGACCTGGAAGTTCTTGTTCTACGCTAGTCACTTTTTTTTTCTGGGTCCGGCCAGTGGGCAAGATGGCCACGCTGCGGGAGGGTGAAGTCAAATTGGATGGCGAGCCGAAACTAAGCAAGAAGTAAGTGTCGTTGAAATTCTTTAAGTGTCTCTTGTCACAGTGTCTAGATGGGACGTACCTGGAGTTTTCCCGCCAAGGCGATTGTGTCAGGGGTCCCTCTGCCTTTTCCGGTGGGTGAGCACATGCTGGGACAGAGATGCCCTGGAACCTACAGCCTTCGGAATGCCCCAGAGTCAACTGCGTGGTTGGTGGGTTCCCTGGTCCTAGCTGTGGGGACGAACATGCCTTGGGAAAGCCAGTACAGAAACTGGGAATGGAGGCAAAGAAAAGCGAAACTAACTTTTCCCCACCTTCTAAGAAATGCCTTTCTATTTTAATTGAGCCACACCCCCGACTGATAGATTGGGGAAATGGTTAAACATCTTTGTTCTTCAAATAAGAACCTTTAAATTATTCTTGGCATATCCAAGGTTATTCCTCACCTTGGATGTTAAAAGGGGTTAGGTTCAGAAACTATAGTGCACTTACCCATATGTGACACTCAAAGAATCTGTGACAGGGGAGCAAATGGCCTTATTTAGCGGGATACACCAGGTTCCCTTTGCACTGCTGGGTCCAGCTTTGTAAAACACCCCAAATCCAAGAATTGGGTAGACAGATAAGATTGGCCTCCCTTTAACTGGTTGTATTTTACAAGTACATACTAGTCCAGGGTTCCCCACTTGAACCACAGAACACTAGCAATGTCTTCTTAATGCCTGGAACTACGTAGCGCCCTCCAGAGCTATAGGAAATAAGTAATTTAAGCTGTTACATACCATGGCCGCTTTAGTTAGTGCCCTAGCAATAAGTCCTCATGTTGATCCCTGAGGGGAATACCAGAGATGTTCTAGCTAAGAACTGATTTTCCCTTTTACTTTGTCTTTGCTTCTGCTTTGTGTGTTTTAGAAGAATTTTAAAGAAAGTGTTAAAGACTTAGGGGTCGCTAGCCCTCTAATTGGTTGTCCTTTGTGTGAACGATTTGATGGGTTGCTTAGAGGAGACTGATTGAGTTTATTAAATCAGTAGTTGAAATTTTGAGTCACAAGTAAAAGTGGCTCAGTTTTCAGGTAAATTAGGGAAGCCTTACTGCTGCTTTTAAGTCACTTTTCTTAAATAATACTATTCACTTTTTTTTTTTTAAAGCAACCTTCACCTGCTAAAACACCATGGTGGCACTATACAAACTTTGTCTAATCTCCGTAGTAATCTTGCCAGAGAAATGCTAATGTCCACTTTTAAAAGTCACAAACTATGGCCCTGGGTGTTGGTTTTTATGGGAAAAAAATGGGTGTTCCCAGGAATTGCCAGTGTGGCTTAGTGACTGCTTCCATGCACAAGGCTCTCGATTTCCAGCGCTCTACATTAGAAGTTTATGTTCCTGATGTGTCTTCTAGCACTGCTCTAAAGCACTGAAACAGAAATCTAAAGGGAAGTCTATACCAAGTCTGTGATCCTCGGTTTATTTAAATCAGGTGGTGTGGGGTTTTGTTTTGTTTGTTTTGTTTTTACAAGACAGGATTTCTCTGTATAGCCTTGGCTGTCCTAGAACTCACTCTGGAGATCCAGGCTGGCCTTAAACTGAGAGGTCTAGATCTACTCGCCTTTGCCTCCCGAGTGTGTGCGCTGCCCCCAGTTGGCTTTAAAATAAACCAGTTTTGGGGCTGGAGAGATGGCTCAGTGGTTAAGAGCACTGACTGCTCTTCCAGAGGTCCTGAGTTCAAATCCCGGCAACCACATGGTGGCTCACAACCATCTGTAATGGGATCTGATGCTCTCTTCTGGTGTGTCTGAAGACAGCTACAGTGTACTTATATATAATAAATATAAATAAATAAATAAATATATAAATGTACTTATATGTAGTAAATAAACAAGTTTTTATGTACATTCCCAGACAAAATAATTTTTCTGTGCATGTGAATAATATTTCCCTTTTTCTTAATTATTCTTAGAATTTCTTGAAGTTTTTCCACTTTATTCCCGAAAGTCCCCAAAGTTAAAAACTAATGGGCTATCTGCTCAAATCACTCATTCTCAGACGAAAGATTCCTCCTCAAAGTACTTGAGCACAGTAGAGTGTGATCCCGGTAGGTCTAAGGCCATAGTGTTTATGACATGTGAACATAATGTCATCTGAGGGCCTGTCCCCTCCTCCATGATGGCCCTTTCTGTGACTCAGAGAGTCTTTCCTGTAGCCGGCTTCTGTGTGCTGTGTTTGTCCATTTCCTGGGATGGGGTTTTGCTGTGTTCCTCAGGCTGTTCTCAAACTCCTAGGCTCAAATGATCCTCCCCAAGCTCTGGAATAGCTGGGACTGTCTAAGATTTGCATCTGATATTTTCACTGTCATCCTGTTGCCAGGATTCCGTCTTCAGGGGAGAAACCACAATTGAGAGCCCCACACTTTGCCTTCCTTATTTTAGGAAGTTGGGAGCATTTCTGGATATTGATTGCCTTGCGTTTGAGTTTCTAATCCCAGATATGAAGCAGTTTTTCCTATACTAGGACTAAGAACATTGTAGATGTTAGTCAGGAGGGACTGAAGTTCAGAGGGACATTGCATGTTAGTACAAATCATGGCTCCCCTCCTCAGGAGTGCAGGATGAGTGGGTTTATATTATTGGTCCCCTCTGACTACACGTCTCTGTTTCCTGCTAGGTGGTGGTAATCATTAGTTCCAGGGTGTTCTGCCATGTTGATGCAAGCTGCTGTCAGGCTTGTTAGGGGGTCCCTGCGCCAAACCTCATGGGCAGAATGGGGTCAGAGGGAACTTCGACTGGGCCAACTTGCTCCTTTCACAACGCTCCGCAAGGACAAGCCACTTTCTGATAGAAGAAGGTTGGTGCCCATTCTTTATTGCTCTGGGAGCAGGATCTTTCCTTTGGTGTCTTGTTAGCTGACTAAGTCTTTGGACATGTTAAGGAAACAGCTCTATTGCCCAAAGCCAAGACTCCCTCCTTACTTTGTGCGTTCAGAGTCCTCTCTATGGTCTCTTCTCTGTGTGTTTTCTCTCTCTCTCTCTCTCTCTCTCTCTCTCTCTCTCTCTCTCTCTCTCTCTCTCCTTTCTCTCTCTCTTCCCCTTTTGACTAATTTTGAGACAGGATCTTGCTATATAGACCAGGCTGTCCTCAGACTCACTATGTAATGAAGGCTGAGACAGATCTTGCTGTATAGACCAGGCTGTCCTCAAGCCCAGTGTAATGAAGGCTGGCCCTCATCTAAAGGTCTGTCTGCTTTAGCTTGCTTTCCACTCTAGGATTACAGACATGTGCTACACCGCCTTGCCTGAAATAAGGAATTTCTAATGCTAGTTATTTTCCCCTTTTTTGTCTTTCTGGGTTTTGTTTATCAACTTTGTCCTAGTTTTGGTGCTGCCTTTAGGGTTTTGTTTGTGGGTTTTTTTTTTTTTTTTTTTTGACTGTCCTTACAATCTACAAGAGCAAATCCTGAATAAAGCAGAAAAGAGATTTATCTTAATATGGGGATGGGGGTGGGAGAGGACCAGATAGCCTTAAAAGCTAGCTCACTGAATTACAGAATGATAGATCTAGCAGACTGTTAGAAAGATGAGTGCAAGACACATTGTATTTAGAAAGACTTGTCTTTTGTGAACCTTTCACAATTAATTTGTACTTAAAAGATAATCAAGTTCTTTTCTTTAAGTTTCACTAAATTCATATTGAAAACAAAGAAAGGGCAGTGAACAATAGTAACTGGTACATGTCTGTAATCCCAGACCTCTGGGAAGCCGAGGGGAGAGGGTTACAAGTTCAGGGGCAAACTGAACAATTTAGCAGTCCCATTTCAAAAGAAAGAGGAGCTTGGGAGTAATTGTGTTAGACCTCTTGTTTAGCACACTTGGACCTCTGGGTTTGACCTCTAACAGTTCAAAACAAACAAAAGAATGTGAAAGGTATGTTCTAAAGCCAGATAATAAACAACCATGACTTAGAATCTTTTGCCATGTTCACTATTGAAGACTTATCCATTATAAAGAATGATCCAGGAGGGAGAGAGGAGAGAAGCCATGGCAGATGCCTTTTTTTGCAGACAATTGCATGAAAGACAGAATTCCTTGAATATGTGCTGTAGAGAAGTCAGCAATCTTTTCTTAGCCTTTTTTGAGGTCAATGTGACAACCAGATGAATTGAGAATTCTCTTCTGGACTCCTGCATATGTGGCTGACATCTGCAATCAATTTCTTCTTCTTTTTCTATGAACCTCTGTGATGAAGTAATGTCTGCCAGCTTATTTTCCCTGCCACTCATCTTGACCAGTACACATCTACCCTGTGGTCATGTACTGCACATAGTAGGTGTTCAACAAATGGGTGACTGCAACATTCAGCAACACAGCCTGAGAATCTGGCTTCACCTTAAATGGAACTTCACCAGATATGTAGAAATGAGACTCCGAAATCCTGTGAGCTTTGGGCTGCGGAAGATTAATTGCATGTCACATATATTTTATGACACAAAAATTTAAGTTAGTTTTGGGGAATTCTGTATGAAGATATTGATCTAATTATTTCCTTCAGGTCATTATCATGCTTATTTATCATAGAGATTAAAATATGACTACATGTTTAAAAAAAAAAAAAAAAGAATGATCCAGGGGTTGGGGATTTAGCTCAGTGGTAGAGTGCTTGCCTAGCAAGCGCAAGGCCCTGGGTTCAGTCCCCAGCTCTGAAAAAAAGAATGATGCATCTATAAATTCTCTTTGAATAATGAAGACATTCTTGTCTAAATCAGTTTATTTTTCCTGGATTCAGATAGCAAGTTCAGGTCAAGGGTCACAGAGTTGCCCCCATTGTTTTGAGTCTCAGGTAAGATGTATGAAGTTTGGATGACGAGAAACTTAATTAGAAATGGGTCCAGATTTGTCTGGGTTTGTCCTGGAGGCAGAATGTGAAGAGTTAAGTAGTGAGAGACCTAGAACCCACTTTTGAGGCCTAACTATACTCTGGGACTCGATCATTTCTTATTAACGTGTCAGTCCTCACTACTGGTGAGAGGGTATCTTATTTTCTTTTTCTAGATGATGATAAGTCATTTGCTCAATGCCATTCAAGTGGCTCGTGTTTTATTTTAGCGCTAGGCAGTTTGACTACAAACATAGCATGCTGTTGCCTGAATTGTGCTGATTCATATACTATTCCGTTCTGGTTAAAGTCAGAACAGTTTTGTTCTAGGCTGGGGCTCAGGCTGGCCTCAGATTCACTGTGGAGCTGTAGGTGACCTTAATTAAACCTGTGGTCTCCTGCCTGCACCTCCCAAGTACTGGGTTTACAGATGTGCAGCATCACATCTGCAGTGCTAGAGATTAAACCCCAGGCTTCGTGCACTCTGGGCAAGCTTGCTTGCTTGCTTTCTTTCTTTCTTTCTTTCTTTCTTTCTTTCTTTCTTTCTTTCTTCCTTTCTTTCTTTTTTTTTAACATTTATTTATTTAGTATGTATACATCATACAGCTCTCTGCCTGTATATATACAACTACAGGCAGAAGAGGGCACCAGTCCTGATTATAGATGGTCGTGAGCCACCGTGTGATTGCTGGGAATTGAACTCAGGACTTCTGGAAGAGCAGACAGTGCTCTTACTTAACCTCTGAGCCATCTCTCCAGCCCCTGGGCAAGCTTTCTACTGACTGAGCCACACCTCCAACCCACACATCAGTCTTTGACAGTTCTGAAATATCTCTTGAAGGGATCGTGTCTTCAAGCTCTGCAGACCAGCTCTCCACAGTCTAACTCACTTCTCTAGGAGACCCAGGAAACTGACAGAGCCAGAGGTGTTACTTTACTACACCGTTAGGTAGTACTGTAGGGACGTCTTCTAGGGATACCAAACTACCAGGATGCAGTTTCTAGTGTCGGGAAGCTTAAAAGTTTATCCTGCAGATTTTCTGGGAAATCTCTATTCCAGTACTTGCATAAACTGGTAAATGTGGGCTTCTTCACCTTTAAGGATCTTGATTCCAGTTGGTTTCTGATGCCAAGTGGACACTGGGAATGACCTGTTGTCGCATCTTTGTTCAAAGCTTAGGTTTTCTTTTCGTCTTATCCCCATAAATAGCTTAGTGACTAACAGGTTAGAACTGGGAAGTAACATCACTTAGGGCATGGCGCAGCAGGAACATTGTCTGCAGGCTGCTCACACGTTTGGAAAGTGGCAGTGGAGCTTCTGACAGAGGGCTCTTTGGGCAGCTGTCACACTGGGTGCTGTCATCTTCTCAACAGTGAGCTGAAGAGGCGTCTGAAAGCTGAGAAGAAGCTGGCAGAGAAAGAGGCCAAGCAGAAAGAGCTCAGTGAAAAGCAGCTAAACCAGACGACTGCTGCTGCTGCCACCAACCATACTGCTGACAATGGTGTGGGTGCTGAAGAGGAGACCCTGGACCCAAACGTGAGTTTCCCTGGGCCACCAGGATGGCTGGACACAGGAGAACTTCTGAGAGGCTTGTGGCAGACAGCAGGAGAAACCAAGTGACTAACAAGATAAATAAGAACTTGAACCAGCAAGAGAATTGGGAGGGCAGTGTCTGCCTTTTGTTTGCTAAAGGCATAGGCCCTGAGTTTTTAATATCAAGTCCAAGGAGGCAATTTCAAGACTCCAGTCATCCTGAGTAACTACTTCCGGGGGAGTAGCTGAGCCTGTAGCAATGACAGCGGGGTGGCTTCCATCAAGATAGACAAGAGCTTCTATTAGTTGGCAAAATACATTCCTCATGCCAAATCTACCTCTCCTCTCCTATTTCCTGGTTTTGTACATAAACACAGCCATGGCCATTTGTATCACTCCGAGGCTAATTTTCCACTATGCAGAGTAGAATTGGGAAGTTGCATCGAGATAAAGGTTACAAGTGGCTGGTTAAGAGTATATCCTGCTATTCCAGAGGATACCCACATCAGGTTGCTAATAACCACCTGTTACTCCAACTTCCCCTCCTGCATGTACACACACCTCCACACAGACACACATACATGCATACATACAACATTCATATGATTAAAAGTAAATCTTCTAAAAGAAAAAAAATTGCCAATCTGTCTTAGTTAGGGTTTTACTGCTCTAAACAGACACCATGACCAATGCAAGTCTTACAAAAGACAACATTTAATTAGGGCTGCCTTACAGGTTCAGAAGTTCATTATCATCAAGGCGGGAACACAGCAGCATCCAGGCAGGCATGGAGCAGCAGAGCTGAGAGTTCTACCTCATCTGAAGGCTGCTAGCAGAATACTGACTTCCAGGCAACTAGAGCTAGGGTTTTAAAGCCCATACCCACAAAGCCATACCTACACAGAAGGCCACACCTCCCAACAGTGCTACTCCCTGGCCTAAGCATATACAAACCATCACACAACCCCTGTGGTAAAACACTCCATATTTGCACTCTATAGGTTTGCTGAGCATGCCCAAGGGTAGAGTCTAATGTGTGGCCAGAAGAATAATTAAGAAAGTGACTTCATGGGGTTGGGGATTTAGCTCAGTGGTAGAGCGCTTGCTAGGCAAGGCCCTGGGTTCGGTCCCCAGCTCTGAAAAAAAAAAAAAGAAAGGAAAGGAAAAAAAAAAAAAAAAGAAAGTGACTTCACCATGCAAGTGCAGTCCACCAAAGAGACTGTCTGTAACAATTAAGTTTTATTATTTTAGGCGAACCTCCATTTTTTTATTCTATTGACTCTTATATGTTAAGTTCATTTTATGAATCTACATTTTTTGATACAAATTTTATTCCCTAGTCCTATTTCAAAGATGCAGAGGTTAGTGTTGGAGTTATGCCCCCTGACAGGCTCATGTGTTCTCTTGATGTTCCTAGATAGTGCGCATGCTGCTTTGGAAGGTTGTAGAGGCTTTAGGAGGTGGAGCCTTCTGGAGGAAGTGGGTTTCTGGTGGTGGGTCTTTTGTTTTGCTTTTTTGAGACAGTTTTTCTTTTCTTTTTTCTTTTTAATAAATCAATCTTTTCTTTTTAATATTTATTTATTGTGTATACACCATACAGCTTTCTGCCTGCATGTATGCCTGCAGGCCAGAAGAGGGCATCGAAATCTCAATATGGATGGTTGTGAGCCACCATGTGGTTGCTGGGAATTGAACTCAGGACCTCTGGAAGAGCAGACAGTGCTCTTAACCTCTGAGCCATCTCTCCAGCCCGAGACAGAGTTTTTCTATGTGGCCTTGACTGTCCTAGAATTCACTCTGTAGACCAGGCTGGCCTCCAAGTTACAAAAATCCACCTGCCTCTGCTTCCCAGGCACTGGGATCAAAGGTGTGCTTTATCATTGTTGGATCTGCTGGTAGTGAGCCTTAATGGATTATGCTGTAGCCCCATTCTTCCTAACATGGGTGTCTGGCTTGCCTGATGTGCAGAGGCGAAGTTGTTCCGTAAGCCTCTGATGGCCTGAACAAGCCACTCTGCTGTCCTGCTTTCCCTGCCATAACTATATTCTCTTAAACTAGAATAATCCTGTAAGCTATTCTGTCACAGTGACAAGGAACGTAATCAGTATGATACTCTGCTGAAGAAGCCACACCTCACGGGGTTCCGCTTCTGAAGGGCTGGCTTTTTTAACAGCAATACTACAAGATCCGTAGTCAAGCTGTCCAGCAGCTGAAGGTCAGTGGGGAGGACCCGTACCCACACAAGTTCCATGTGGACATCTCACTCACTCAGTTCATCCAAGAATACAGTCACCTGCAGCCTGGGGACCACCTGACTGACATCACCTTAAAAGTAGCAGGTAGGAAGGCTCCCTGACAGTTCACTTGCCTTTCATCTCACGGGGGCAAGCTTCTATGCTAACACAAAGGAGGGCCTAGGCTGGTCTTGTGTTGTCTTCCCCCTCTTTTTTTTTTTTTTTTTGAATCCAGATCTTGCTGTATATCCTGGGCTGGCCTCCAACTTGAGATGTCCATGCTGCACTCTCTCTCCCAGCTGGTGTTGAAGCTATTTTACTGGAGACAGTGCTTTATGTCTACTCACAGATTAGAGCAGCCCTGAGGCATGGGTTGACTTTTAGATAAGGTGATGCTTCTGGGGAACAGATGTTCTTTGAGGGACTTCCTGGCTGGAAACTGCTCTGCCTCCCAAGTGCTGGGAGGAAAGAAGTGTGCTGCTGTGCCTGGCCTTTCCCTGCATGACATTTGTTAATGGGCTTGGCTTAGCCTATCTAGTCCCTGCCTGCTGATACTTTGGATTTTTATGTAAAGATTCAGGAAGGCCCAGAACCTGTGTTGTCACTACTACTGACTACTGCCATCATCCAGGAATCCACTGACCATCTTTAAGAGAGGACTTCCTGTACAGCCGTGAAATCACTGCAGTGAAGAAGAGGACAGACTGCAGACCTCGGGCCACACTCAGACCATTGTGATCAGTGCTGCACAGAGAGCTCAGAAGGCTTCTCTTTCAGTACGCCCCGTGTTTTCTTCCTAGGTCGCATCCACGCCAAGAGAGCCTCTGGGGGAAAGCTCATCTTCTATGACCTTCGAGGAGAGGGGGTCAAGTTACAAGTCATGGCCAACTCCAGGTACATTGAAGCAGACAGCTGAAGATCTTGTGTTGCTGGGTGGTGGTGGCGGCATACGCCTTTAATCCCAGCACTCGGGGCAGATGCAGGTGGATCCTTTGGGTTTGAGGTCAGCCTGGTCTGTAGCAAGCTCTAGGACAGAGAAAACTTCTCAAAAAATCAAAAACCAAACAAACTAAAAAATTACTGTGTCACACCCCAGAGTAACAGAGGGACAGGTGAAGACACAGGCTAGTGTGGTCCTATTCTCCCACTGCCATCTAGAGTTAGGGTAGGGAGGAGTGGGGCATGTGGTTGGATGCAGGTGAGTGGCGGTGAAAAGACCTAGCAATGACTTCTTACTTATAGGACAGTAAACACGGAGGGAATCCCTCCAGCAGTTGTCCCTGAAGCAGGGATTCTGAGTGAGGGTTTCCTGAGTAAGCCAGGCGTCTGTCTGTATTAATTTGTAGAACTGTACATTCTTACTTTTCCTTTCACTCAGGAATTATAAATCAGAGGAAGAATTCGTTCACATCAATAACAAACTGCGCAGGGGAGACATAATCGGAGTCGAGGGCAATCCCGGAAAAACCAAGAAGGGTGAGCTGAGCATCGTCCCCCGGGAGATGACACTCCTGTCCCCCTGCTTGCACATGCTGCCTCATCTTCACTTCGGCCTCAAGGACAAGGTGAGCTCTCACACGAGTGCCTTCTGTATAGCTGGCTCAGGAGACGCTGGTTTCTAACCTCTGCTTTTGGTTTAGGAAACAAGGTATCGTCAGAGATACTTGGACTTGATACTGAACGACTTTGTGAGGCAGAAGTTTATCATCCGCTCTAAGATCATCACATATATAAGAAGTTTCTTGGACGAGCTGGGATTCCTAGAGGTGACCAAGGGGGAAGGGTTTTTTACCTGAGATGGTACCTGCCTTGTGGTGCTTGTCTCTCGCTATCCCATCCTGCCAGGGTCCTTCATGCCTAAGTAGAAAAGCGCCTGCCAAGTGTCTCTTCTGCCTTGTTCATTAGGCAGGCTTTCAAAATAATGCACCATCCCCGTGCTGATGATTTTGGCGATTTTCAGTAGTTTTTTTTTTTTTTTTTTTTTTTTTTTCTCGGAGCTGGGGACCGAACCCAGGGCCTTGTGCTTCCTAGGCCATTTTCAGTAGTTTTGAAGGGTCTGTAGCATTAAGAATATCTTAGCAGCCAGGCGGCATGATACCCCCTTAGTTCAAACTTAGGAGACATGGGCAGGCAGATATATGCACACCAAATACACTAATTATACATATGTATTCTCACTGCGTGTGCATACGTAAATGTTTTAGAGGAGTTTTATTTTTGGTTTAAATACAAATTGTAGTCATGTTATATATACTCTAATAAACCTGCCTCTTCTTTTTTTTTTTCAGACTCCATTCCAATCTATTTTTGCTGTGTGTGTTGGTTGTGTCTATGTGCACATGCAAAGGATAGGGAAGATGTCCAATGTTCCTATAACTCTTAGCCTATTTTTTTTTAAACTACATGTGTGTATCTGTACATGTAAGTGCCAGTGCCTTTTGAGGCCAGAGAACTTGGGTCCTCTGTGCTTTTAGCAGCTGGGCGTCTCTCCAGCCCTCCGATGCATCTTAAAGGACGTAGGTGGTAAATACTGTAAGTGCCTTAGCTGCTGTGAAGAGACGCTATGACCAAGACAACTCTTATAAGAGAAAGTATTCAGAGGGTTGGTCCAGTATCATCATGGCAGGAAGTGTGCCAGCAGGCAGGCAGGCAGGCCTGGGCCAAGGGCTTATATCCTGGTCCACAGGTTGCAGGCAGAAAGATCGAGAAAGAGGAAAAATACAGTCAGACAGACCCTGGGCCTGCCATAGGCTTTGTTACCTCAAAACCATCCCCAGTGACACATCTATTCCAAAAAGGCTGTACCTCCTCTTAATCCTTCCAAGCAGTCTCACCAACTGAGACCAAACCTTAAACCTATGGGGCCATTCACATTCAAACCACCACAGTCTGTTAAACCTAAGAGCTGCAGCACTCGGCTATAGTTCCTTTTACAGCTTGACAGCATTTACAGCGCTGGTTGTTATTAGGAATGGAGACGTGGTTCTAAAAAGTCCGACCATCTGTTTGTCTAACTTGTATGATAAGCTGGCACTGTGTCACATGCAGAGAATGAACTGCCTCAAGGCCTCTAGTTATCTAAGAGCTGTGTCTTTCTGTCTGCTTTAGATCGAGACTCCCATGATGAACATCATCCCCGGGGGAGCTGTGGCCAAGCCTTTCATCACCTACCACAACGAGCTGGACATGAACCTGTACATGAGAATTGCTCCAGAGCTCTACCACAAGGTAGTCCACACCATACCCCATTTCCTTTGAGTAGCAGGAGACTAGACTAGTACAGTCTGACGTAAGGAGAGAACGGCCAGGAGAATGTTGTAATTCTGTAGTGATTGTGGGTTGTGATTTCCTTGTAAGCAGTTGAGAATTGAAGGCATCCAAGTGTACACACACCCTGTTCGAGCTCCAAAGCCTTAACTTTGGTCTTCCGCAGATTAGATCGCATTTTTGTCTTTCTTGCTTTCTTTCTCTCTTTCTCTTTCTTTTTTCTTCCTTTCTTCCTTCCTTCCTGTCTTTCTTACTTACTTACTTTCTTTCTCAAAAACTCTACAACTGGCATGGTGGCAAACACCTTTAACGCCAGCACTTGGGAGGCAGAGGCAAGCAGATCCTAAACTCTTGTCTGTACAATGAATTCTAGGTCAGCCAAGGCTACACAGTGAGACCCTGTCTCAAAAGAAAAAAAAAAATCTACCACTGAACAGCATCCCAGTCCTTCTGAGTTTAGTCTTTCATAAAAGAACTTTCGCTGGTCTTAACTTCTTTCTAGAAAATAAAAATAAATCTCTTCAGATTATCAGTATAAATACCAAAGACTGTCGTCCAAGATTCTTAGTTGCAGATATATGGCAAGTTAAAGCAAGACCGAAATTAATTCAGCTCTGTAAGGGAGCACAGAGCCACAATAACCTTGAAGGCCGGGGACTCGTGGGAGCCTGGAAATGGTGCTGGCTTGTATCACACTGTGCCTACTGGGCACCATCACTGCACTAGGATCTTAGTAGTCTGTTTCAAAGATGGCTGCCTCTGGTTCCCATCGCCATAGTGAGTTCTGTGTAACAGCTACACTTCCCTTTGGTAGCTTCCATGCTAATATGTCACTAGTGTGTCTGGTAGGTGGAGCTGGGTCACTTGCGTAACCTAACGCCACAAGAGGCTTTGGAAAAATTCAGACTCAACAAATAAGAAATAGCAAAGACATGGGAAGAGACTCGGGAGTCCTGTACAGCCAAATAAAAACAAAAGCACATTGCTGTCTAAAGACAGCAGGGCATTGGGCATTTTGAGTGGAGAGCAAACCCCAGCTATGACGAGCAGTTAGTTCTTAGGAGCCTGCGGGCTGTTAACACACACTGTGGCCCTGTGGGCTGTTAACACACACCGTGGCCCTGTGGTTTTTGTAGATGCTGGTGGTTGGTGGCATTGACCGGGTTTATGAAATTGGGCGCCAGTTCCGGAACGAAGGGATTGATTTGACTCACAATCCTGAGTTCACCACCTGTGAGTTCTACATGGCCTATGCAGACTATCATGACCTCATGGAAATCACAGAGAAGATGCTGTCAGGTGAGTCCCGCTGCCTTCAGCTCATACTCGACTGGGAGACGGCTGTGCTGCCCGCCCTCAGAGAACTTCCTGTTTTCAGTCCATAAGATAGATGCCGCTTTCTTTCCCAGGGATGGTGAGAAGCATCACAGGCAGTTACAAGATCACCTATCACCCAGATGGGCCAGAAGGCCAAGCCTATGAGATTGACTTCACCCCACCCTTCCGAAGAATCAGCATGGTAGAAGAGCTTGAGAAGGTTCTGGGCGTGAAGCTGCCAGAAACCAGTCTCTTTGAGACCGAAGGTAAAATACTACACTTCACCATGTGGCCTGCCTTCTTGTTCAGCTACAGATTTGTTTAGGTCAGAGCTAAAATGTCCCATGTGTTGTGTTTATAGGCATTTTGCACAGTGATATTCCCTGTCCTAACTTACACATTTCTGTCACAGAAACTCGCAAAATTCTCGATGATATTTGTGTTGCAAGGGCTGTTGAATGCCCCCCACCTCGGACCACAGCCAGGCTCCTTGATAAGGCAAGAGACCATGCTTGTGCTCACCCGGGGATCAACAGGACCCTGATCCTAGAAAGTGGGTCTCACTGGGTGGATCCTTCCCTGCAGCTTCACAGGGAACCTTACAGAGGAACAGGAGAATGAAACTTTGAATTGGGATTGGGAAATGTAGCTCTGTGGTTAAGTACTCACAAGTCAAGGCCAGGGAAGGGGTGGCTCTCAATCCCCACCCTCAGATCCCATTCCCCTAACTGGGCCACCTTGTCCAGCCACAGTGGGGAAGGATGCACCTAGCCCTGCACAGCGTTGATGTGCCACGGTGATGATACCCAGGGGGCCTCCACCCTCTCAGAGGAGAGGAGGGACAGGAGAGGAGGGACTGAGGGGGACCAGGCATGGGGGACAGTGATCAGGATGTAAAGATTAAAGAGGGAAAAAGAAGGGGCTGGAGAGATGGCTCAGAGGTTAAGAGCACCCGACTGCTCTTCCAGAGGTCCTGAGTTCAATTCCCAGCAACCACATGGTGGCTCACAACCATCTGTGAAGAGATCTGATGCCCTCTTCTGGTGTGTCTGAAGACAGCTACAGTGTACTTATATATAATAAATGAATAAATCTTTAAAAAACAAAAAAAAAAAGAGGGAAAAAGAAGTACAGGCAAAAAGGAGCTTTGAAATGTAATATTACGCTCTTTGCCAACTGGTCGGAGTATATTATCTTACACAGTACTCCGTGCTCTGAGAAAGCTGCAGGGTGAACTCAGCAGTGTGGAGGTAAAGCCTTCCCTTGGGCTGGGCTGTCAGTGACATCAGAAGCCATGCCTAGCTCTGCTCTGTTTTCTCCTTAAGCTTGTGGGAGAGTTCCTCGAAGTGACATGCATCAGCCCTACATTCATCTGTGATCACCCACAGATCATGAGTCCTCTGGCCAAATGGTAAGACACAGTTTGTTACTGCATTAAAAAAAACACCCTGAAGTAGGGCTGGGGCTGCTGGGGCTGGACCTGTGCAGTAGAACATTTGCTTAATTCTTATTTTATGTATGTGAATATACTGTTGCTGTGTTCAGACACACCAGAAGAGGGCATCAGATCTCATTACAGATGATGTGAGCCACCATGTGGTTGCTGGGAATTGAACTCAGGTCCTCTGGAAGAGCAGTTGGTGCTCTTAACCACTGAGCCATCTCTTTGGCTTTTCAGTAGCGCTTTCATAAAACCAAACCCAGAAGAAGTTAATGGTTAAGTTAAAGCAACACTTTGTTTTGCTGTCCTGTGTTGAGTTGGTGGTGGTCTTTCTGTGGCGTGCACTGATACAATATCTAAGATGGGAATCCTGCCAGGACATCTTCGTGGGATCTCTCTGGCAATAGTCTGTTGTCAGCATGGTGATTGGGTTCCCAAGGCAACCTCAACAAGAGCAAAAGTATATGCTAGACCTTTGCCATTGCCTCCTTGACCAGAACAAGTGGGCATTCCAGAGTATGAGAACAAAGCAGAAGGGCCTGGGTTCAGGCTGTCCCACTGCCTGTCAGGAATATAGTCACGTCTCGGCTCTCCCTCACACTGGCACCACACATCGGTGCTGAAAGTTGTTGAGGCTTCAGGTTTGGACTTTTGGGTCAAGTATTGCATTATGTGAGCTCTGAATGTTCATCCTCTGTGGTCTCATGTCTCCAGGCACCGTTGCAAAGAGGGTCTAACTGAGCGCTTCGAGCTGTTTGTCATGAAGAAGGAAATATGCAATGCGTACACTGAGCTGAACGACCCCGTGCGGCAGAGACAACTGTTTGAAGAACAGGCCAAGGTGAGTGAGTGAGAATGGCCTCTTACCCCTGAGCTCACACCAGGGGTAAGCACCACCCTTAACCCTATGTTGCTGGACATTTTCCTTGGTGTTTTAACCAAAGCCAGGGAGACTCTCCAATTGTAGTGTGTGTGTGTGTGTGTGTGTGTGTGTGTGTGTGTGTGTGTGTGTGCGCGCGCGCGCGCGCGCGTGAGTGTACTGCCTGCAGGTATGTCAGTGCGCCATGTGCACACAATGCTCAGGAGGGCAGGAAAGGGTATTAGTGTGTTGGATCCCCCGGAACTGGAGTTACATACAAATGGTTGTAAGCCACCATGTGCATGCTGGCAATCAAACTTGGATCTTTTGAAAGAGCTTCTCTCCAACTCTCCAGAGTAACCTCTCATAAAGAGGCTTCGCAGGAGTTCCATTCAAAACAGCTCTTCTTTTTGTTTTTGAGAAGTCTCTTGGGTAGCCAAAGCTGCCTTGAATCCCTGACCCTCTTGTCCTTGCCTCTAAGGGCTGGGATTACAGAGCTACGTACCACACTCAGCTGACACTTTGGCCTCGATCATATAATACATAAAATGAGTTTAAGATTGCCTATATTTGGACACTCATCTCAAAAATACATTTAACAAGGACATACCTTTTCTTAAACTATACCTCTCCCCCTTTTTTAGAAGGGGGCAGCTATTGTTTTGTTTCGCTTTGTTTTTTGTGTTTGTTTTGTTTTCAAGATTTTATTCATTTTATGTATATGAGTACACTGTTGCTGTCTTCAGACACACCAGAAGAGGACATGAGATCCCATTACAGATGGTTGTGAGCCGCCATTTGGTTGCTGGGATTTGAACTCAGGACCTCTGGAGGAAAAGTCAGTGCTCTTAACCACTGACCCATCTCTCCAGCCCATTGCTTTGTTTCTTGAAACAGAATCTCTCTGTGTAGTTTTGGCTACTTCTGCCACTGACGGGTGGTTTCAGGAAATAGAGAAAGATTCTTTGAGGTCCCAAATTCCCAAACAAGACAGATTTTGTCTTTTTAAAATTACTGTATATTATTTGTGTAAAATAATGAGGACTGCCTGCCTCCCTTAACCTTCGTGTTCCAAGTATTGGAACTATAGATATGTACAGTTGCATTCAACTTAAAATCTGAGTTTCATCTCTGAGGTAGACTTTGTCAGTCCTAACTTCCAGGTCTCTAGAAATCAATTTCTAGCAAGTTGATCAGATGTTGTCCTGGGCATCTTTGGTACTCCTTTTGAAAGTTTGAATGTATGTATGTGGACACTGAGATGACCTAGAACTGTGGGTTGACTTGGGGGGGGATCTCATATCAGACATTTACATTAGGGTTCATAACAGTAGCAAACAGTAGTTATGAAGAAGCAGGGAAATAACTTTGTGGTTGGGGTCACCCCACGTGAGGAGCTGTAATAAGGGCCACAGCATGAGGAAGGCTGACTAGAAGGCCTAGATCCTTTTGATCATGTGACTCTTAATTATTCCAGGCCAAGGCTGCTGGTGACGATGAGGCCATGTTCATAGATGAGAACTTCTGTACTGCCCTGGAGTACGGGCTGCCCCCAACAGCTGGCTGGGGCATGGGTATCGACCGAGTCACCATGTTTCTCACAGACTCCAACAATATCAAGGTACGTGCAGACCTCCCAGTGCATGCTTCCCCAGAACTCCACTGTACTGGAGATGACAGAGCACAGGGCCTGGAGAAGAAAGAAGAGGCTCAAGGAGTCCCTTCCACTACAGGAGAAGACTAAAGAGCATGGGACCTTACAGGACTTTAATCTTCCTGCTTGAGACAGGAGGGAAACTAATAGTTTGCTTTTCCTCAATATCCAAGGAAATGCTAAGCCCTCTCTACATATATTGCCTTAAATCAGTCAGTTCTATGAGGAGTGAAGATTGCTTTTGCTGGTGTTAATACTTTTTGAGACAGGATCTCATGTAGCCTGGGCTCTCTTGGAACTCCATCTGTAGTTTATAATGAGCTTGACATTCCTGATATTCTGGCCTCTACCTCCAGAACACTGAGATTGTATTGGTGCATGCCTGTGCGGAAGCTCGCTTTTGGATCGCTTTGCTTTGGTGTGGTTTGGTTTGTGGGGTTTTGTTTGTTTGTTTGTTTGTTCGTTTGTTTGTTTTGTTTTGTTTTTCTTTTGGTTCTGGTTTTGGTCTTTTGGTTTTTTTTATTCCACATAGGGTTTCTCTTCATAGCCCTGGATGTCCTGGAACTCACACTGTAGACCAGGCTGGCTTTGAACTCAGAGATCCCCCTGCTTCTGCCCTTTTTTTTTTTTTTTTTTTTTAAAGATTTTATTTTATTGTACACTGTTGCTGTCTTCAGACACACCAGAAGAGGGCATCAGACCCCATTACAGGTGATTGTGAGTCACCATGTGGTTGCTGGGAATTGAACTCAGGACCTCTGGAAGAGCAGCCAGTACTCTTATCTGCTGAGCCATCTCTCCAGCTGCCTGCTTCTGCCTTCTGAGTGCTGGGATTAAAGGCATATGCCACCACCACCCAGCTGATGTTCACTCATAAAACAAAATAATACGTTTTTAAAAATTAAACATATGGCTCATTTACACCACAAGCATCCCATGTGCCTGCAGAGGCCAGAAGAGATTGTCAGATCCCCTGAAGCAAGTTACATGAGGCTGTGCTGGGAACCACATCTTGGTCCTCTGCAAGAACAAGTGCTCTTAATTGCTGAGCCATCTCTCTAGCCCTGGAACCTTAGTTTTGCTAGAACCTGTTGATTCATTTTTTTGACGTGGGACCCTAGCAGGTTCTATGCCCTTGGCTGGGTGTGTATTTCTAGATTTTGTAACAGCAGAGGCAGCAGCAAAAGTAGGATTGCAAGGGGGTGGGGTGCGATATGGGATGGGATGGGATTCATAGTGTCTTTTTTTTTTAAAAGCCAGAGTTTTACCACATAGTTCTGGTCCGGTTGTTCTGGAACTTAACCATATGTAGACCAGGCTGGCCTTGAAATCAAGTCAGAGTGGTCTGTCCCCCACCCACCACCCACCCCCACCTCCTAAGGGCTGTGATTAAATAAGTTCCACTGTGCCTGGCGCATGGTGCTTCGCTTTAAAGGAACCTTTGCTCTTCTCTTCTCCAGGAAGTACTTCTCTTTCCTGCCATGAAGCCTGAAGACAAGAAGGAAACTGCAACAGCCACCGAGACCCCAGAAAGCACAGAGGCCAGCCCCTCTGTCTAGAAGACTATGCAACTATGGCCTTTGCGCTTGAGCAGCAGATCTGGTCTGAGGGAGGGAGGGGTTCCTGTGTGGTGCCCGCCCACTGGACACTGCAGTCCAACCACCACAAGAGAGAAGAATTAAAGAATTTCTTTTTATTCCTTGTTACCAAATAAACCATTTCTCTCTTTACCTGTGCAATGTTATTTCCCCCTCCCAGACTGCTGATCTAATGAATGTTTAAACTCTTGTTTTTTTAAGATTTATTTTTATTATTAATTATGTATGTGTGCATTAGAGTGCAGGTGCCCTCTGAGGCCAGAGATGTTGGGTCCCTTAGAGCCGGAGTTACAGACATTTGTAAGCTACCCAACATAGATGCTGAGAAACAAAGTCAGCCCTACGAGAATAGGGTGTGCTCTTAACTCCTAAGCCAACTTTCCAGTCCCATCCGTGGTCATAATCTTTAACAGATGTATATTAACGTCTGTTCAGTACGAGGTATTGTTCTGAAATACTGGAAATACCAGGGAGCAAAAATCAAATCACTACTTCCATAGAAACATTTTCTTTCAGGCTTATTGGGGAGTTGAGGGAGAAGCAGATCAAGTGCATGTTCCTTTTTGGTGGCAGCACACTCATGCACAAGGCAGGGTAAGAGGGCTGCAGTAGACACACAGTAGACAAGAGACATGGCTCAGTGCTGTGAGTGACTACAGCTCTTATAGAGGACTGCGGTTTGGTACCCAGCATCAATGTCAGGCAGCTGGCAACCTGAGATCCAGTTCCTTCCTCATGGCCTTTTCTAGCTGCCTTGGTCATTTGCATGCTCTTTTGTGCATAAATTGATAGAGGCATGGGCACATAAATCTTTTAAAAAATATTTATTACCCCTGAGAGAAATAAGAGGCAGATCATCCAAGCCCATGATAATCATACAGGATATGTTGTGACAGAGGTGAGAAACTGTCAGAGGATCTGCTTATAGTTCTATTCAGAATTCTGGTGAGTTGCGAGCTATATCGGTTTCATAGCTCTACTTTGGGAGGCAGCTTCCTCCCTTCACATCTTGGCTGTGGAACTGAGCTACAGTGACTCTGTTCCCAGAGACTACAAAGACCAGCGTGCTTTGCGGGCGGGGCTTTAAAGGAGCTGTCCTTTAGGGCGTCACTTCCGCAGCGCAGCCAGGTTCTGCGACCAGCGTGGCGGCAGAGGGAGAGGTTGCGGTGCGTGGATAGCAGGGTGTCAGTGTCTCCGGATCGGCGTCTCGGGGTTAGCGCCACACAACTGTCCTTGTGTGTGTGGGAGAAACTGTGAGGACCCGTGTCCACCGCTCCCACAGGGAGGGGGTCTCAGAGCCCTGATAGGCGCTCCAGCCCAGTGGAGCCCCACCTCGGGGTAGGAAGGGCGGGAAAAGGAGTGGGGTTTTTTTCAGCCTCTGCGACTGTTATTTATAGTCAAAGCAATGCCTTTTTGAGCTGCTTCTTATGAAGGGGTGTAGAGATGAATTACAGCGGACTCAGAATATCGAAACATTCGACTACTGCGTTGTCCTGTCAGCTACCTGAATGATGTGATGAAGTTTGGACTGCTTCGTCCCCTTCCTTGTTTTGTAGTTTGTAATATGTACCTCTAATTTAATGGCAGGTGTCTACCTTTATAAAATAAACTATTCTGTGATGCCTATCTGGAACTAACAGGATTCTGGGATTTCTCATGCTTTGTGCTCCTAGAAATACAAGACTTCTCTGTGTTAGACTTTAAAGTAGCAATCTCAGCCAGTTCCTGCCAGAATAATCATTACCATTTACTGCAAAATGTGCCTGCATTTTGCAGAAGTCTTAGAAATACCTTGCCAGAACATCGCATCAGAGCTCAGTTAAAAAAAAAAAACTATTCTGTTGTTTATTCTACAAATGCTCTGCTGTGTCTAGCCATCGTATGAGCTCATCTAAGGAGCTTTTTTTTTTTTTATTTTTTTTTTTTATTTTATGTATTTGAGTACACTGTAGCTTCAGACACACCAGAAGAGGGCATCAGGTTTCATTACAGATGGTTGTGAGCCACCATGTGGTTGCTGGGATTTGAACTCAGGACCTCTGGAAGAGCAGCCAGTGCTCTTAACCGCTGAGCCATCTCTCCAGTCCCCAGGAGCTTTTTATATAATCGATTGAAGTCAAGATATATCCAGTGAGCACTAACAGCCAAGAGTGGGAGAACTTCTGCCAACCCTCGCAGGCCTCTTTCAGATCTGATCTTCTGTTAGGTTGTATGTTCCTGTTACATTGCTTTTTCTCTCCCCAACCAATTCAAATTTCTCAGATCACCAAATGTTGTATTCTCTTAATGCTAATCACAGTCGACATTGTTATATACATTTGCGTTTATAAGTATTTATAAGATGTTAGATACTAACTAGCCAGTTAATCCTGCCACTAAGGAGGCAGAGGCGGGCGATCACGGAATTCCAGGCCACCCAGGTCTACAGAGCAAGTCCTAGGACAGCCAGAGCTGTTACACAGAAAAACCCTATCTAGAAAAACAAAAAAGAAAAAATATTAAGTACTATTTGTCATGTTTTAACAGACATGAAAACTAGTCTACCCAGTTAATCTGTATTAAAACTGCAATTGGAACCTAGAAAGTATAACTCCATGCCCAACTTAACTTAAGTATAACTTAAGCACAACTGTTGTAAGAGCTTTTAGTGAGAGACTTTGGAAATTTGCTGGAGTGAGGCAGGTTCACCTTTCTGTTTGGAAAAGGAGGATAAGAACATTTGTCCAGAAAGAAACCTTGTAGGGTGACAATCTGCCCAAAGCAAGCTGAAATCCGAGAGGACAGTATAAAGCATAGTAAAGCCACATTCAGTAACTTAATCTTGAAGAAATAGCTTGCCTTCTGGGCTTCACTCTTTTCTCTATTAAAGATGGGAGGGGAGGGAATTAGTAAGAAAACCTTAGTCTGAGCTCCGTGGGTCTACCTTAGAGACTGCCGGAGCACTGGTGTGAGGCTCTGTGGCACTATGCTGGTTTTCCTCTGATGGTTTTGGCTTTCTATCATAGCCTCAGCTCCAGCTTCACCTATGTGGACCGCAGATGAGATTGCGCAGCTGTGCTATGCACACTACATCAAACTGCCCAAGCAGGGGAAGCCTGAGCCAAACCGTGAGTGGACTCTGTTGGCGGCTGTGGTGAAAATACAGACTCCAGCTAACCAAGCATGTGACACCCCTGATAAGCAGATACAAGGTGAGAGAGACCCTTTCTCCCTGTCAGCAACCACAGTACTGGTCGGAGAGTGCCCTGTGGGATGCGAACTATAATGGTAGGTGTTCTCCCGTTTTGTCCACCAGGTGGCGCAATGCTTCTGGTGGTGAAAACTACCCCAAGGGAACTGCAGCCCTGGTTAAATCCACCCGTGGGAATCCTCCAGAGAACTGAGGAATCTGGACTTACTAAACCGGAACACTAGGAAGCGTTCAGCCTCTGAGATTTCACTCCATTAATGATTTGGTTTTTTTTCCTTTCAGTGACAAAGGAAGTTGTCTCAATGGGAACAGGAACAAAATGCATAGGCCAGTCCAAGATGAGAGAGAGCGGTAAGCAAAGACCAGGCTCTAAATAGTGTCTCTGTGCTAAGTCCACACTGACTTTGCCAAGGAAGTGGGGTCATTCTGGTTGGAGTGGCTGACCCCTCATTTACTACTGATTGTCCCCTGAATTAGAAGACTGTTCTTTTATTTGGTTTGTGTTGTTGTTATTGTCGTTTAAGACAGGGATTCTTTGTGTAGCCCTGGCAGTCCTGGAATTCTATAGACCAGGCTGGCCTTGAACTCACAGAGATCATCCACTTCCTCATCCCAAGCACTGGGACTAAAGGGCATCAGATCCCATTACAGATGGTTGTGAGCCACCACGTGGTTGCTGGGAATTGGACTCAGGACCTCTGGAAGAGCAGTCAGTGCTCTTAACCACTGAGCCACCTCTCCAGCCTGTCCATTCTTTTTTTAAAATGAGAATTCAAAGCTGAACATGGTGCATTCCTGTAAACCCCCACACTAGATGCTGGGGCAAGAAGTCCAAGACTAGCATAGTAAATTCTCTGCCTCCAGAAAATAAAAAAGGGAAAGAAATCCCAATCGGAGGAAAAACCACCAGGAACATGCTTCTGAAAGGCAGTCAACATTCCCCTGTTTGAACCAAAGGTTCCTGAGTTCCATCATTCCACGTTCTATCTGGAAGGCAGTTGGGCTTAAAAGCAAGGAGGAGGAGCAGCCTCAGGGGCTTCTGAAGCCCAGGAAGCAGTCTTGAATTAAATAGATCATCGGCATCAGCAGAGGTCCCTTCCATTGTCCTAGCCGTGTCTCCCGTATTTGAAGACGATGTCGTGTCCACTGTGGAAATGTGTCACTGTGAGCATAAATGTGGTGCTGTGATGTAGGACTTAGAGATACAGGATTTCTGTAGCTGTGGACACAAGCCTGCAATCTCAGTGGCTGGGGAAACAGAGGCAGCAGGGGGATCTAAATTTCAAGGCCTGTTTGGGCCACAAATGAGTTGAAGAATAGCTTAGCCAGCTTAGTGAAACCCCATGTCAAAAAAGATAGAGTTGGTGTCAGGGTTGGCGGCGCATGGTTTCAAGCCCAGCACTCAGAAAGCCGAGACCGGTGAATTTCTGTGGTATTCTGTGCCATGAGCCCCAGGCCAGCAGAGCTTCAGGGTGAAACCCTGCCTGTCACCCAGCCTCAAGGTGAGGTTGAATCCCTGAATCCACGTTGTAGAAGAAGAAAGCCGACTGCTTTGAATTGTCGTCCAACCTCTACATGCAACTTGTATTACCTGCCCACACATCATGGCACATACATACAAAATACATAAAAATGTGCTAAGAGATCTGTTAAAAAGTTAGAGAATCTGGGGCCATAGCTCAGGGGCAGTACACTTGCCTAGCTGCATAAGACCCTAGACTTAACCTTCAAGCACTTCAAAGATTGTTTCTATAAATCAGTGGTTCTCAACTAGAGGAACTTTGTCTTGGTTCTTTTTGGGCTTTTTTATTATTTGTTGAGTATTTTGAGATGAGATCTTACTATGTGTACTAGGCTTATCTGTAAATTGCTGTGTTGTTCAGTCTGGCCTCGAACTCAAGGTAGTCCTGCCTAAGCCAGGGGTTACATAGACCAGTATGGACAGCAACCACTGGCAATTTTGTACCCACAGTATCTTGGGAGTTGTCCAGAAGTATTTTGGTCATTACCACATGGGCAGGGGATTCTTGGCATCTTGTGGGTAAAGGATCCGATTTATTTTTGCTTGTTGTCTGTTTGTTTGAGAGTCTGTGTAGCCCTTGCAGGCCTAGAACTCCTTGTATAAACTGGGCTGGCCTCAGACTCACAGAGATCCACCAGCCTCTGCCTCCCAAATGCTAGGATTAAAGATATGTGCCATGACTCCCACTCCATCATATATTCTATAGGCTTTCCCCTGTACAAAGGATTTTATGGTCCCATATATTGAGAAACTCAAGCTCAAAGCCCTCTAAGAGGTAACATGACGGGGCTGGAGAGATGGCTCAGCGGTTAAGAGCACTGGCTACTCTTCCAGAGGTCCTGAGTTCAATTCCCAGCAACCACATGGTGGCTCACAAACCTCTGGAAATGGGATCCGATGCCCTCTTCTGGTGTGTCTGAAGACAAATACAGTGTACTTTAAAAAAAAAAAAAAAAAAAAAAAAAGAGGTAACATGATCATCCTGAAGACTGGTGTGAGGACACTGCTGTATTTTCCTCCAGGCTTTCTGGATCCCATGCTTTCATTTACAGTATACGTCTTGTCTTTGCCACAGGAGACATCCTCAATGACAGCCATGCTGAGGTCATAGCCAGAAGGAGTTTCCAGAGGTAAGACCACACTCCTGACCACAGGCCATGTCTGGGGCGGGGTTTGCATTCTAATAAGTTTGAGTTCATGCAGATCCTGTCTCATGGAACTATCCAGGTATAGGTTAGTGGTTCTCAAACCTGGGTATGCCTCAGAGTCCCCTGCTCAAACCCAGGGTTCTGTGGCTGGGGTATAGCTTAGTGATGGGACACTGGCCTGGTGCATCAGGCTTCTGGGATGTCTGGCCTCCCTGCAGAGATTCTGGCCTCCATAGATCAGAGTGAAGCCTGAGATCTTCCTGACCTTTACAAAGGACTCGTTTCTATCATTCCCATAATGCCCGATCATGACCAGTCTATTGTAACCCTCTCCTGTACTTACCCAACCCGAGAGCTCTCTATAGCACAGAAGTGTGCTGTTTATTCAACTTGTTTTCTAATGCTGGGGATCAAGCCAAGGGTGTCACATATGCCAGGCCCTCAGCATGTAAGGTGCCCTGAACTATGTCACCAGCCTACCCCTCACTCGGCACCTTGCACCCTCAGGTACATCCTCCATCAGCTCCATGTGGCGGCCGTCCTAAAGGAAGACAGCATCTTCCTTCCTGGCACTCAGAGAGGACTGTGGAGGCTCAGACCTGACCTGTCTTTTGTGTTTTTCTCTAGCCACACACCCTGTAAGTATAGTCAAGCCTTGGGAATAATGTCACGTTAACTGCTTCCCAATGTCTGTCTCCCTCATAGAGATGTTTCTCTGAAACGTAATTCTGGCTGAAAAGAGCTAGAACTAGTGGCAGTGACTATTTATAGACACAGTCACACTGCGTGTGGGGGAAAGCAAAAGGCAGATGCAGGGCAGTGTGGAGTCTTACACTGTGAGTTCTCAAAAGTCAGGACTGGGCATCTTCAAGCTTAACCCCTACGAAGTACAATGTAATTATTGGGGCTCAAAAGTACAAAGTTTTAATGCAGTAACTAATCTTTTTTTTTTTTTTTAAAGATTTATTTATTTATTTATTTATTATATATAAGTACACTGTAGCTGTCCTCAGACACACCAGAAGAGGGCATCGGATCTCTCCACAGATGGCTGTGAGCTACCATGTGGTTGCTGGGAATTGAACTCATGACCTCTAGAAGAGCAGTCGGGTGCTCTTAACCGCTAAGCCATCTCTCCAGCCCTGCAGTAACTAATTTTAAAGCCCATTTTATTCATCTATTCATTGAATAAATATTTATTTCTCTCTCTCTCTTTTTTTTTGAGACTTTTTATTTAGAGAGAAAGAGAGACTGTGTATGTTCCCATGTGTATACACAGAGGTCGGAAGACAACTTGTAGTTTCTAGACTGGTTCCTTGCTTCCACTGGCTGGGTTCTGGAGATGGAGCTCAGTTCATTAGGCTTGGAAACAAACACCTTTACATGCTGAGTCCTCTCACTGGAGTGACAGAGGCTTGTGCTAAGCTATTCTACCTGGCCTTGAACTTCAGGCATCTTCCTGCCTCAGTCTCCCGAGTGTAGGGAATGCAGGCATAGTCCACACACCCGGCCTCGGTTTTTGTAGTTTTAGTACAGTTCTGCTGTTAGTCCTCCTAGCCCTGACCTCCTGAGGTTACAGGAGTGAGCCACCGTTCCTGTCATGAAGCCATATGCTCTAATACTGGACACCATAGGGACACTGAGCTTAAAGCAGTAGACAGGAAGAGAGCTCCATGGTAAAGCACTTGCTTCACATGAGTAAAGATCTGGGCGATATAGCCAGGATGTCAGCCTGCCAAGGGACTACTCACACCAGGGCGCTCAGGGCCATGCTGCTCTGTGGGTGTCTGCAAAACAAGACACTCAAGCCTGTAGACGTGCTGTAGGTCATTCAAATGTAAAGGTTGTTAGAATCTTTTTTAAGTGAGAGTGTGGTGATTTGGGGAGGACAGAGGTCATTAGTGAGATGTAGACAATTGAATAAATGTAAGAGAACTTCAGGAGGACAGTGGGCTTCGTGATTGTTTATGAAGGATGAGGAGAAGGCGAAGATGACTTCTCCTCAGGGCTTTGGAAGAAGAATGACTGTGTGCTGAGAAGTGGGAGGAAGAACATCTGTGGAGGGGTTAGGTTCTTCCTTTTGTTGATTGTGGGCTGGAGAGATGGCTCAGCGGTTAAGAGCACTGACTGCTCTTCCAGAGGTCCTGAGTTCAAATCCCAGCAACCACATGGTGGCTCACAACCATCTGTAATGGGATCCAATGCCCTCTTCTGGTGTGTCTAAAGTCAGCTACGGTGTACTCGTATATAATAAATAAATAAATAAATCTCTAAAAAAAAAAAAAACCCTTTTGTTAATTGTAATAATTGGACTTTTGTTTTGCTTTTTTAAGATCTTAACTAAGAACTTGGCAGTCCTCTGTTGAGCTTAAAAACTCTGGAAATGGTTTTGCTGGAAAAAAAATCTTCTGCCACTGACATAACTCTCTTGGTTCATGAGTAATCTTACAACGTGGTGCTCCCCCACCCACGGCGTATCTGTAGAGGGCGGCACATTGCCCTGACATTTACGTCTTATTGCTGGTGAATAATTTGGTGTCTCAGTTAGCTGTTTTAGACTCTTGCCTTTGTGTTTTATCGGTGTGAGTCAGCCTCCTGTACTCTGGCATTCTGTAGAGATCACAGCTCAGCCTACAGAGTAGGAGGTGGACCCCAGTGAATTCTCCAACGTTGCCATCACCTTGTAAGGTCTCTGGAAGTCAGCCAGGCAGCCTGTCCTGCGACATTTCTCCTGTGTCCCTCTTGCTTTTTCTACTCTTGTTATAAAGACAAGTATACTTTGCACACTGAAAAAGCAACACCCATTGGGTTGGTGTCTGAAGAAATAGCTTCCTTCTCAAGGGAGTTCTGCACTTTCCCCCGACCTCAGGTTTTCTTTGGTTTCCGTGGGCACAGAATAGATGGGGACTCTGTAGTCCAGCACAGGGAGACACCGGAGGTTTTAGAAACACTGGTATGGACTGGACTTTGCAGTTTATTGTGGGACTTTTCTGTGAGAACATGCATCCTAAAATCCCCAAGATGAGGGTATTATGAATACTGTTTGTCAAGGTTACTCAGCCATGAAATAAGCCACTACCTTTTTCCAGGGCATCTTACAGGCTCTCAGTCCACAAGTGCCCTTGGGAAACCTTGCTCATTGTAAATCAGTAGTTGTCAGGCCGGAGGCTCTAACTTGGTGGTAAAGTGCTTGCCAGTCTGAGGCCAGTCTCCATTACAGAAGACCTCATCTCAAAAGAGAAAATGAACGAAAGTTTCATGGGTGTAGAGGCTGAGAAACTCTGGTCTGAAGCAGTGTTTCTAAAACATCCTTGTGGTAGAAATAACTTGAGATATTTGTGTAAATGTTCAGTTTTTCATAATTCTCTCATGGAGAAGTTCTAACTCACAGGGTCTAGGAAGGAGCTCATCGAGACCTCAGAGACTCATTTGGACCTTGCTGTCCTGCCACATGTGTCTGTTTACATGTGATATAGTGTTAACTTTTAAAGCTGTATATGCTTACTGTTACTTATATGATGATTATGTGGGTGGTTATGTGTGCCACTTGCATACAAGTGCCAGCAGAGACGGGGAGTCAGGTCCCTTGGAACTGGAATTACAGGAGATTATAACCTGATGTGGGTGCTGGGAGCTGAACCTGGGCCCGTGGAAGAACAGCATGCACTCTTAACCACTGAGCCCACCTCCCCAGCACTGGTGTTAACTGATTGTTGAGGAAAGGAGAGTGTCCGTGGAAGTCTCATGTGAAGTGTTTGCCATCACCCATTAGGCCCGATTCGAATCTCTAGAACCTGCATAAAGCCAGACACAGTAGGTCATACCTGTAATCCCAGCACTCCTATGACAGAATGGATTGCTGGCGTATGCATCAGGAAACAAGATTCTGTCTCCAAGAGGAGGGTGAGGGCTGTGCCACGCCATGTGCACACCTGTGTGTGAGCATGCAGTTTGGGGTTTGTATTTGTTTTTCCTTTTTTAAAGACGGTTGCAATCATCCCCCTCTGCCCTTAGGCCTGTGCTTTACCAAGGTTTATCACCCGCCTACCTCTCAACTCTCCTAGGCTTAGCTGACTCTTTAGCTTGTATCAGAATGGCCTACTCAGTTATTAGCAGATTTCTGGGCCCCACCTTCAGAGTTTCTGGTTCAGGATGTATATTAGGTCCCAAGAGTTTGCTACACACACACACACACACACACACATACACACACACACACACACACAGAGAGAGAGAGAGAGAGAGAGAGAGAGAGAGAGAGAGAGAGAGAGAGAGAGAGAACACGAATGAATTCAGGATCTCCTGCTTGCCAGACAGTCACTCTGCCACTGAGCTCTCTCCAGCCTCACAGTTTGCATTTCTCACTCATATGGATTGTCACTGTCACTGTCATTGGTCAGGGAGACTCCCTCTGAGAATCACTGGTTGAGGGGTTCCTTCTCACACAGGTGGGGACGCCTCCATCATTCCAAAGCTTGAGTTTGAAGAACAGCCTTGCTGTCCTGTCATCAGAAATTGGGCCAACAACTCACCTGGAGAAGGGAGCGAGACTCTAGAAGGTTCTAGAAATAAAAGGAGCTGTGAAGGCCCTGACAGTCCTGTAGCCAAGAAGAAAAGGCTTGGAACACCTGCTGGTTCCCTCTCCGATTGTGTAGCTCACCATGGGGCACAGGAAAGTGGTCCAGCCAAACCAGATGCCAGCAGCTCTGGTCTCACCAAGGAGGAACTGGATGCTGTCAATGGAACAGCTTCCGGTAGCTTCAAAGTGGTGGACATATACAGAACGGGAGCCAAGTGTGTTCCTGGAGAAACTGGAGACTTGAGAAAGCCAGGTGCTGCCTATCACCAGGTGGGGCTACTTCGTGTGAAGCCTGGCCGGGGAGACAGGACATGCTCCATGTCCTGTAGTGACAAGATGGCGAGGTGGAATGTCCTTGGATGCCAGGGCGCACTGCTAATGCACTTCCTGGAGAAGCCCATCTACCTGTCAGCCGTGGTCATCGGGCAGTGCCCATACAGCCAGGAAGCCATGAGGAGAGCACTGACGGGCAGGTGAGGAGTGGGGAGGGCAGCAGAAGGCGAGCCAGAAGCCAGACGTCTATCCCTGCAGACTCCTCAGTTTACGTCTTGTCACCTTTCCTAGAGAAATAACTAAGAACGCGTGAGGCTGAGGCTTGCACTGTGTGTACAGGAACTTAAAGAAACGGAAGGAAGGAAGGAATGCGGTACACTTGGGAGTTAACTGACTTTTATTTTTGTTAAGAATAGTATTGATAAATCTTTAATGTAGAAAGATGTCTGTGATGTCTGAGAGCAATTTGGAAGATGAAGTGAGCTCCGTCTTGGTCTTAACATCTGTCCGTGCACAGAAAGCTGTGGAGCTGCAGGTCGGGATTACCGGAGTCATGCTGTTACGGTCTGTTTTCCGTTATCATTTCTCTGCTGTCTGCTTCTGCAGTAAGCAGAGCAATTGCCAGTGCTGGGATGCATCTCAGGCGGGGGAGTGCCTGCTGGATTTGACTGACGCTCTAGGTTGAATCTCAGCACCGCATAACACTGGGTGTGATGACTGGAGACACAGACTTCTGCTCTTAGCATTTGGGGCAGGGAAGGGGGAGACAGGAAGATCAGAAGTTCATGGTTACCCTGAGCTACATAGGGAGTTTGAGGCCAGCCTAGGCTACATGAGATCCAGTCTCAAAAAGGAAAAAAAAAGGGGGAAAAAAGCAGGCAAGCAAACAAGAAACAGTTTTTGAAAACTAAATATTAGTTTTCATTCCTTGAGTGACAATTTTGGAATTTTGGTTTCTTTTTAAAACACAGAATGTTGTAAGATTATGCTTCGATCTTAATCCCAGGCGTGGGACTGACCGAATCCCACTCCAGCAGGGCCTGACTTTGCCAGCTGCAGGTAGTCTCTGCCACTGTGTGATGTCTGGAGTTCTGGGGACTCTTCCTTCCAGGGTATATAAACACCAGCCCTGACAGCCAAGGCTGCTGGCCATTGGTCATTTCAGGGGGTTGGTTGCAGGTTGCTAGTAGTTGTGCTCTAAGAAACAAAAGGAAAGTAGATTCGGAGATCTCTCTCTCTCGCGCTCTCTCTCTCTCTCTCTCTCTCTCTCTCTCTCGCTCTCTCTCTCTCTCGCTCTATTCTTCTTTCCCTCCTCTAGTGATAGGGTTGAAACCAGGGGAATAGAAGGTAGGAAAAAGAACCCACAAAGCAGCAAAGGCCAGCTACAAATCCCAGTGCTCAGGAAGCTAAAATAGGGGGATTCAAGTTCAAGTCCAATCTAGGCTACATCTGCAAGAGAAAGACCATGTCTTGAGCTGGAGAGATGGCTCAGCAGTTAGGAGCACTGACTGCTCTTACAGAGGTCCAGAGTTCAATTCCCAGCAACCACATGGTCGCTCACAACCATCTGTAATGGGATCTGGTACCTTCTTCTACTGTGTTTGAAGCTACAGCGTACTCATATAAATAAAAATATAAAAATTAAAAACACTAAAAAAGGCCATGTCTCAAAAAGGAAAAAAACAGCTATACACGTGGCCACTCTGGTATGTGCTATAATAAATTAGAGTTAGAGAGGCATCATGGGCACACAGCCTGGGAAGCAGATTCCAAAAGCAGGACCCTAGACAGAACCTAGCACTCCCACTCATGCCCATGCCCAAGAGAAGTGAAAATGTACATTCCCATTGAAACATACAGAGCTGTGTATAGCAGCATGTTGGAAGGAGCCCAAATGCTTATCAAGGGATAAAGGGACAAATGAAGAAGGTATAGTGCATCTCCAGGCATGGCGACATACGTCTTCAGTCCCAGCACTCAGGGAGTCTGGGGCAGTTGGACCTTTGTGAGCTTCAAGGCCAGTCTGATCTACATACTGAGTCCTAGGACAGCCAGGGATACATGTGAGACCCTGTCTTAGAAAGCAAACAGTAGGGCTGGAGAGATGGCTCAGCGGTTAAGAGCACCCGACTGCTCTTCCAGAGGTCCTGAGTTCAATTCCCAGCAACCACATAGTGACTGGCAACCATCTGTAATGAGATCTGATGCCCTTTTCTGGTATTTCTGAAGAGAGCAGCAGGATATGCATATAAATAAAATAAATACATAAATTTTTTTTTTATTCTTTTTTTTCGGAGCTGGGGACCGAACCCAGGGCCTTGCGCTTCCTAGGCAAGCGCTCTGCCACTGAGCCAAATCCCCAACCCCATAAATCTTTAAAAAAAACAAGCAAACCAAAAAAAAAAAAAAAAAAGTAGTACAATTAAACAAGCAAATACTATTCACTCTTACAAAGGATTGGAGTACCAACATTAAGTTGCATTAAGTTCAACGCTAACCTGGCTCTGTGAGATCCGGTCTCAGAAAAAAGACTGGTGGGGGCTGGAGAGATGGCTCAGTGGTTAAGAGCACTGACTGCTCTTCCAGGGGTCCTGAGTTCAATTCCCAGCAACCACATGGTGGCTCACAACCATCTGTAATGAGATCTGATGACCTCTTCTGGTGTCTGAAGACAGCTAAAGTCTTATATACAGTACTTATATATAATAAATAAAAAAACCTTAAGAAAAAAAGAAAAAAGACTGGTGTTCAGATCCGTGGGGTACAGCATCCATGAGAGTGAACCATTAAATCTCAAGCTAGTGAAGTAAGCCACACATGGTTGACTCCATTGCTGTAAAATAACCAATAAAGGGCGAGTCCATAGAGATCCGCGCTCGATACGGGAGCTGGAGACGGGCAAGGAGTGTGGTGTTGACTGCTAATGGTTATAAAGTTTCTGAGATTTGAAGTTCCCGTCTGCACTGGATTTGCATCATGTGAGCACCTGGCTTGTTCAGAAAAGGAAAAGTACAACTTTTATAATAAAGAATCATTTTAGTTCCTAGGATTTCCTAGGAAGCCTGTGTGAACAAGGTAAAGTGTAAGTTTCTAAAAATAAGAATGAAGTTTTAGATTTCAGATACCACCGATGAACATTAACTCTGTCTTTAGCTATGCCTCAGAACAATAGGATGGGATCTTTTTTTTAAGCCATGAACTTCTTGCTGGGGCTGTGGGTGTGTTGCTCCGTTGGTAGGCTGCTTGCTGGCTGGGATAAGTAAGGTTCTCTGATCCTCAGTACCTCATAAAACACGGTAGACTTGGTGCACACCAGTAATCTTAGCACTCAGGAGGCAGAGGCAGGAGGATCAGAATTTCAAGGTCATCCTCTGCCGTAATTCAGGTTCATGACCATCCTAGGCTATATGGGAACTTGTCTCAAGTAAGTAAGTAAATAAATAAATAAACAAACAAACAAATCCAGGAACTTGCTCCGGAGACCAGGCTGGTCTAAGACTCACAGAAATCCACCTGCCTCTGCCTCCTGAGTGCTGGAATTAAACATGTATGCTGCCACCACCTGACTTGTTTTAAAAGTTCTTACTGTGCAAAATCTGGCATGTTTCACTTGTTCCACCTCAGTAAGTAAACAAATTCACTCAGCTGACTCTTGTAAGGCTTGGGGACCATGAACAACTATCTGAGAGTCTTTTCTTAAGGTGCATCTAAACTGAATGCATTTTCCCTTATACGTAGGTGTCAGGAAACCTTGGTTTTACCCAGAGGCTTTGAAGTTCAAGAGCTGAAAATACAGCAGTCGAGTTTGCTCTTTGAACAGAGCCGCTGTGCAGTCCACAGGAAAAGAGGGGACAGTCCAGGCCGACTCGTCCCTTGTGGGGCAGGTAAGGGATCACAGACTGCCCTAAGCGGGTCAGCATCAGGCAAGCCTAGGAGGATAGTGGGAACGCCAGTGTGTTCCTTGGAAAATTCCCTGTGAGGTCCTGGCTAGGTCACTTACCTTGTCTTGGCCTTCTTTATTTTTAGATTAGAAGAATGTTGCCTATCCTGGCTATTATGAGAATTAAGAAATTCTGTTTAAATATACATATTAATATATATAAATTTATAATTCTGTACCTGGCATATAATACATTTTCAATGAAAATTGTAAGCTAGGAGCCAGTGAAATGGCTTAGTAGGTAAAGGCACACTTTCTAACAAACCTGATAACTCCAGATTGATCCCTGAAATCCACAATGGGAGCAAAGACCTCCCCTTAGCTTGTCCTCTGACATTCACATATGCACCACGACATATGTATGCCTCTCCCAATAAATAAGTATACTAAAAAATTAAATTGTAAGCTATAATAATAATCACACTGATGTCACTGAACCCTGAAGAGCCAAGCTTCACACCCACCTTGAGTTTGAGGTCATAGCCAACTTTCATGCTGCTGAAATGTCACAGAATTATTTGATAACTTTTATCTTTTATTTTTATCAAGTATTTTTAATCTTTTATTTTGGCCCCAACTTTCCCAATATCCCCCCTCCCCCTCCCCCTCCCCGTCTCCCTCCCTCTCTGTCTCTCTGTCTCTGATTTTATTGGTTTGGTTTCTGTTTGGGGTTTGCTCGCACTTTTTGTAATCCGACTCCAGTTAAGTGCTGTCTGTGAAATGTTGACTCATCTTGGCTGGATCTCTTGCAGGTTACCATAGCTACACTGCACAGTAGCCATAAAATTATGTCCAGAGAGCAACATTTTCCAGCATCTCCCCCACCCTCCAGCTCTGTCATTCATTCTTCCGCTTGTGTGCCCTGAGCCTTGGGAGTGGGGATGGATGCAATTGCCCCATTCGGGGCTGGGCGCTCAGTAGATACTCTCAGCACTTTGACCAGTTCTGAATCTGTGTTAACTGCTGCCCACTGCAGAGGGAAAACCTGGGCCAAGATTGAGGGCAGCACTGACTTCTGAGTAGAGAATGTTTTAACCCAGAATTCCTCTCTTCGTAGCTATCAGCTGGAGTGCTGTTCCTCAGCAGCCTTTGGATGTCACAGCCAATGGTTTCCCACAGGGAACAACAAAGAAAGAAATCGGAAGCCCTCGGGCCAGGTACAGCTTTCTGGGGCTGGGAAGAGGCTAGCTATGAACTCACCCCTTCCTATCCAATTATGAGACTTTCATTTCCCCCAAAAGGAAACTAGGTACTCCAACCCCTGCCCCTCCCCCTCCTCCCCCTACTCCCTGGCCCTTGGAAATCCCTCATGTGCTACGTGAACTTTCTGTGCTTCTGTCTTCGGGATTCTTGGTACAAAAGTCCTTTACCACCTGGCCCTTTGTGTCCTCCTCACCTACCAAGCATGCACTTCTCCGCAGTTCACTCGCACAGTGTAGCCTGACAGGCGCATCGTTGTAACTGAGCGGCACTCCTCATCTGGCCTCTCCTCTCTTCAGCGAGGCTTTGGGGCTGTTCTGCTTCAGGCTGCTATTAGGAAGAGTGCTGGTGTGAACAACTGGGTGCCCGTTTCGTAGACTTTAGTTTCTCTTAGGGAATGTACATCGGTGGGTCACGTGGTAACCACATAGATAGCTTTTTAGGAATGAGTGGACCATTTCCTAGCAGCTATGCCATGGCGGTTCCCACGAGCCGTGGGGAGGAGCTCCAGCTGATTCCTCCCTGCCCAACAGTTGGGATCACTGTTAGGTCTGAAGAGCTGCTCCTTGCCTTGCTCTGCATCCCCAGTCACTGATAGTATGGGCAGCGTCTTCCATGTACTGGCTCACAACCATTTGTAGTCTTCTTTGGAGAGAGAACTGTTCTCATTCCTTGCACATTTTGCAATTGATTTGTTTTTATTTTTAACTTCTAAATTACATTCACATATTTTGGGGAACCATGTGGAGGTCCAAATACATTTTGTGGGATTCAGTTCTCTTCTTCCACCACGTGGGTCCCTAGGACCAAACTTAGGTCTCTGGACCAGGCTGACCTTGAACTCACAGAGATAGATCCTCCCACCTAGGTACGTGCCAGCATACCCAGCCCTTTTTCCCGTTTTCAAAAGGATGTTGTTCATTTTCCTTTATGTGTGTAGGTCTTTTTCCTTTATATATGTCTGTGCCCTGTGTGTGTGCAGTTCCCACAGAAGCTAGAAAAGGGTGCCAGAGTCCCCAGAACTAGAATTACAGTTTTGAGCCATCTTGAGAGTGCTGGGAATTGAACCAGGAGTCTCTGGAAGAGCAGCCAGTGTTCTTAACCACTGAGCCATCTATCCAGCTCCCTGTTTTTACTTTTGATGGTGCCCTTTACAGCACAAAAGTTTTCAATTTTAATGAGGTCAAATTTATGTACTTTCTCCTTTGCTTGTATAGCACTTTTGGTTCCTTATCTAAGGAATCAGAGTTGCAAACATCTGTTTTGTTTTCTTCTGTTTCCTGCCACCCTTTGTACTTGGTTAGAGACCTGAGAGGACTGTGGGCAGGTTTCCTGCTGCACTTTGGATCTGTTTGTGACTGACTCAATCTCCTCTTTGGCCCCACTCAGCTGACATGGATTCTGGTTGCTGCTTTGCTCAAATGAGAGGAGTATTCTTTGCTTAGAGCATTTTTCCTCACACTTCTAAAGCCCAACTCAACCACCACTACCTCCCATCAGGAGGTCATCCCTAGAGTCCTGTGGTGCTGCTCTCCAGCCTGTCACAGTGTGTCAGTGTTCCCTGTGTGACCTGTAGTGTGTCACAGTTTAACCCCATTGTCTGTGCGACTTGGAGGCAAGGCCAGCTACTCTGTGGGCTGCAGTGTACTTTTATCTGTTCAGTGAGAGTTCATGGATAGATGGCAGTGCCTTAGTTACTTTTCTACTGCTGTGACCAAGCACCATGACCAATGCAGCTCACAGAAGGAAACTTATAATGGAGGCTTAAGACCATCATAGTGGGGGTTGGGGATTTAGCTCAGTGGTAGAGCACTTGCCTAGCAAGCGCAAGGCCCTGGGTTCGGTCCCCAGCTCCGGAAAAAAAAAAAAAGACCATCATAGTGGGAGCATGGCAGTGGGCAGGCTGAGAGCTTACATCCTTCTCTTCAAGCAGGAGGTACAGAAAGACAGATAGACAGACAGACAGAATATGAATTAGAATGCAGACTCTGCAGGGCAGCAAAACCTTGGGGATTGACAGGTCGTTTCAGACCCTGGAACCTCTTTTCCCAGGGGTGCCTAGGCAAGCACTCAGCCCCTCTCAGCTCATTTGCCAGCCGTAAGGCAAGGTGAGCCATGAGGACTGAGTGCGGTGGGTAGAGCTTGACATGGCGTTTTGCTAAAATTGATATCCCTTGTCCTGGAACACACACACACACACACACACACTCTCTTATTCTATTCTCTTCGCACTTCTGTTTATCCCTATAACAGAGCCTACTCTTTATGGTTTTTTAGATTGAGTCTCTCCGTCTCCCTCTCTCTACCCTTCTCCCTCCTTGTCCTAGGATGTCTTTGAACTCACAGTCCTTCTGCTCAGCCTAGCAAGTACTAGAATTGTGAACACCACTACTCGAGACTCAAACTCTAGCTTTAAATGAGGTGGTATCTGTCAGAGAAAGTCCTCTTGCCGTGTCTTTCAGAGTGTCTTGTCTTGGCCATTCTTGGATTTTAAATCTAAAGATCAATTTGAGAAAAAATGGACATCTTTCAGAATTGTCATTCAGACCAGGAACATGGAGGGCAACTACTCTAACCACTGCACCAAAGGTTCATGGGACATGGAAAGTCCTGTAACATTCCTGCCAGCTGACCAGTTTGTCGTGCTCAGATTTATAACATAGTTTTGATTACCCACTTATTTAGGACTTCTTAAGGTTTTTTTTTTATTATGTTTATTTATGTTGTGTCTGTGCTTTATATATGTGTGTGCTTGCAAACACTCATGACTCAGCATGTGTGTTAAGGTCAGAGGTCATCTTTTGAAATGGTTCTCTCCCATCATGTGGGACCCATGGATGAAACTCAGGTTGTCAGGCTTGGTGAAGTGCCTTCGCCCACTGACCCATCACACTAGCACAAAACTTAATTCTTTTTTTAAAAAAACATTTATTTTTGTTTTATGTATACGAGTGTTTGGCCTGAATATATGTCTGTGTACCACATATGTGCAGTGCCCACAAAGTCCAGAAGAGAGCGTTGGATCCATGAAACTGGAGCTACAGATAGGTGTGAGCCATTCTATGGGGCAGCAGACTGAACCTGCGTCCTTAGGAAGAGAGAAGCACATACTTTTGCTTTTTCATTATTTGTATATGTGTGTTTCTTTTTGTGGTTTTGTGCACTTAAGTGCAGGTGCCTGCAGAGGCCAGAAGGGGATGGCAGCTCCCCTGCAGCTGGAGTAACAAGGCTGTTGTGAGCCCCTAATGTGGGTGCTGGGAACCAAACTCAGGTCTTCTGCAAGGACAGCAAGTGAGCTGGGTGGTGGCGGCTCACGCCTTTAATCACAGCACTCAGGAGGCAGAGGCAGGCAGATCTCTGAGCTCAAGGCCAGTCTGGTCTACAGAGGACAGAGAGAAACCCTGTCTCAAAACAACACCTCCCCCCCAAAGCAAAGCAAACCAAAACAAAAACCTAATAGACTGTTCATAGTTTCTACTGATTGGGAATAAATAATGAATTTAATAGGTGGTTGTGCCTTGGGATTTGAGAGGTCAGTTATGTTATTTGGGGTTGCAGTCCCCTGAAAGCTTGAGTGAGGTTGGTGGGATTTAATTCTGAAAATGCACAGTCGTGTGGCTAACAAGTCAGTGTGACTTGCCAGCAAGGTATTTCAGTTCCTCACAGCACAGATCTCTCTAGAGAGGCAGGTGTTGGTGACCCATCCCTGTGGTCCTAACTTGGGAAACTGAGGCAGGAGGCTCTTGAATCAAGACCAGCCTGGGCAATACAGCAAGACTTTGTGTCAGGGGAGGAGAGGCTGAGGAGACAGTTTAGGTCGGGCTGCATTTCTCCTTGTGGGGTAGAGGGATGGGAGATGTGGCGCATTCACCCCTGAGCGCTGTGATGAGGCCTGGTACGAAACCAGCTGGAGGTGACCTCTACTCGCTTCTTCTGAACAGATCCCGAATCAGCAAGGTGGAACTCTTTAGATCATTCCAGAAGCTGCTGAGCTGCATTGCAGAAGACGAGCGGCCGGACTCCGTCAGGTGAGCTTGTCCATCCTTGTTCCGTCTGCAAAGGCTTCTGCTCTGGTTCTGGCTTATATCTGGGGGGACATCTGGCTGGGTGAGCGAGTGGGCACTTACCGCTTACCCCGAGAGAATGGGAACTTCCTTGTAGAGTTTGTGTCAAGGTCTTAACGAAGTTAGAGGAGAGGCTGTTCTTGCAAGTAGCACAAAAGGGTAAGAGGAAGGTTCAGTTTTAGTCTTCTTCACACATTTATTTACTTATTTTGAGATAGGATCTCACTGCCCAGGTTGGCCTGAAACTGAAACTCACAATATACACCGCTTAAGCTCAAACCCACAGCAGTCCTGCTTCCGCCTCGCAAACGCCATGTTGACAGCACTGGCCTTTGTTTCCTGTCATTTTTATCGTTTGACTGATTGGCTGACTTTGTGATGCTGGGATGGGACCCAGGGCCTCTGGTGGTAAACTCCAGGAGCACAGACTCAAATATAGTTTGATATTATCAAATTCATGGGTCCTCCTCTTTACTAACAAGAGAAATTATTAAAATAAAACTCAAATCAGTATTTACTGCAAGAATTGTCTCTGTACTCCTGGAGTCTCCTCCCCACGTCCTCCACCACACTCCTATGCATCATGCGAGCATGTACACACACTTACATACATACACACACACATACATACATACACATACATACATACATACATACATACATATGCCTGGAGTCTCCTCCCCACATGCCGCTGTCCTCCACCACACTCCTATGCATCATGCGAGCATGTACACACATGTACATACATACACACACACACATACATACATACAAACACACACATACATACATACACACATACATACAAACACATACATACATACATATACACACACATACATACATATATACAAATACATACATACATATATACAAACACACACATACATACATACAGACAAACACACACACATACGTACAGACAAACACACACATACAGACAGACACACACAATAAATATAGGGACCAGAGAGATGGCTCAGAGGCTAAGAAGAGGATTGGCTGGCTACTCTTGTAGAGGACACAGGTTCAACTCCCAGTACCCACATAGTGGCTCACAACCATGTAAAACTCCGATCCCAGGGAATCTGACACCCTTTTCAGGCCTTTGAAGCACTGCATGCACATGGTACTCAGGCAAGATAAATGACCTTACCAATAAATATTACCAATAAATAGTAAGAGTAGGGGTTGGGGATTTAGCTCAGTGGTAGAGCGCTTGCCTAGGAAGCACAAGGCCCTGGGTTCGGTCCCCAGCTCCGAAAAAAAGAACAAAAAAAAAAAAAAAATAGTAAGAGTAAAGGACAGGAGTGAGACAGGATAAAGTTGCATTGGGAGGCAGGTCTCTGTATGTCGTTGTTGTTGTAATAAAAAGAACTGGTGAACACAACTTAAGGAAGACTTCTTTGTTCACAGTTGGAGGGCACAGTCCGTAGTAGAAGGAAGATGAGGAGGTGCCTGCTTAAACTGTACCCAGAATTAGCAAGCAGAGAGAGGAGCAAGGGTGGTCAGCTCCGTTTTTCTTTTTGTTGTCTGGGACCCCAACCCCTGTGTGGTACTGCCCACATCTAGGGTGGGCCCTCCCTGAGTCAAACCTCCCTGGAAAGCAGCACCTTCATTCGTGTGCCCAGAAGTTAGTTTCCCTGGCGATTCTAACTATGAATCCAATCTAATTTACAATGAAGATTGGTTATCCCAGCCTTGATTTATTGATGGTAAGAATAGTAATATTAGCCATGTAACAGGGTCGCTGAGAAGAATATAAATAAAAATATTGCATGTAAAAGTGCTTGACACAGGCATGGCTTATACTTGGTTTTGTAACGAATTCTGTTTATAAAAATCTATGTGGAGTCTGGCTGAAGAGGTGACTCAGTGGTCAAGATCATTTGCTCCTCCTCCAGAGGACACTGGAGTTCAGGTCTCAGGCCTGCTGGCCCCTCTGTTCTAGGGGACCTAACGCCCTCTTCCCAACACCATGAGCATGTGGCACAAGCATGCTGCCCAGACACACAGGCAAAACACTCATAGACGTAAAATAAACATTTCTAATTAAAAAATACATTCTGTGAGTGAGAAGTATGTGCTACAGAAGTATTAAAGGAAGATTTCTTCAGACATTGGCAAAGATGATAAAGAAGACTGTTCAGGGGATGCAGGGGAAGGAAACTGGGCTCAACTCCCAAGTGTAAGAACAAGTGAAAACTTTGAGTCAGGAACAGAGGGGGTTGGTCTGTGGAAAAATCTCTAAGCTGATCAAAGCTAGGCTAGGGTAATTCTTAGTAGACCTATAGTAAATAGGATTCTTGCTAAAGGTGGGCAGGGTAATGAGCTAGACAGTTAAAAAAAAAACAAACAAACAAAACTTTTCCTCCCCTTTGAGTTAGTGTCTCATGAGGCCAACTAGCCTCAAACTTCCTACGTAGCCAGGGATGGCCTTGACAGTTCCCATCCTCCTGCCTCTGCCTTCCAGGTGCCCACACCTGGTTTACTGAGTTCTGAGGACCAAAGCCAGGGCTCCATGCTGCTCAGCAAGCATCTACCTGAGCTCCACACTCAGCCCAGAGTGAAGAACTGGGTCCAGTATTGAAGGTGATGAAAGGTGAAAGCCAGACAGAGCTGCTGTTTAAAGCACACAGGAGAATTCTAGCTCAAACAGAACTTAAAAAGCCAGGGCAGAACTCAAGGCCAAGACAAGATAAGGACTCAGAGGACTTCCACCCACACTTTGGTCTTAGTCCTTATCTAGAACGCCTAGCAAATAAGAATCGCAACCACTCAAAGCGTTGGGCGTTTTTCAATAGAGAGGCTAAAGGATGTCCACTGCAGCACTGGTAGGAGAAGGTAGTGTTAACTGACCTTCTTAAAAAACAACCAAGAGGAGTTGGGGATTTGGCTCAGTGGTAGAGCGCTTGCCTAGCAAGCGCAAGGCCCTGGGTTCGGTCCCCAGCTCCAAAAAAAAAAAAAAAAAAAAAAAAAAAAAAACCAACCAAGAAGGTTCTAAACTTAGATCCTTTGGTGGAAACCTTAAGTCAGGGCAGGGTAGACAACTCAGTGATAGGAGGAGGACACTGTCCAGCATACATGAAACTCTGTGATCCTCAACACCACAAAGGAAAGAAAACTTTGACTGTGCAAGGCCCATACAAAGCCAGTGTTCGGTGATTCTAACCCACTCAAGCGTCTATTGATCTAACATGAATTCTCTGTGAGGAACAGGCTGCTCCCTCTGCACCTGGTCTGCTGTCTGAATGTGCCCAGTTGCTCTAAGGGCAAGCACTCCATTTAGAACTGTGCTTGATGACATGTGTGCATTAGGGTGCAGAAGCTGGACACCTATCAGGAGTACAAGGAGGCCGCGTCTGCCTACCAGGAAGCCTGGAGTGCACTCCGGAGGGTACAACCGTTTTCGTCCTGGATCAGAAACCCACCCAACTACCACCAATTTAAATGACCCGCTGGTATCAGGACCCTTCACAGTATTTGCCCCTCCCTCCATGCTGAGCAAACCTCTGCTTTTCTGTTGGTTAAACCCCAAGGAGAAAGAGATGCCTTCTCCGAGAGCGCTGCCCCTCTTTGGTGTCATAAATGGAACCCAGAACCTCATCAGACTGCAGCAGCTCCCTGCTAAGTAGCCTCAGAAACGACCTTGGTATCGGCCTTCAGCTGTGTCTGATTGGTTCGGAACACACGGCATCAGAGTTTGGAACGTGATGCTTTCAGAGTGATCTGCAGCAGCTCTGCTTTAATCTTCTTACATTGATTCTGCAAGTGTGCATTGGGCTGAAATCATCTCAGAATGATGGGAACTCCACAGCCTTTCATCCTGCGGTAATGAGAATGTGTCTCAGATTCCCAGCCGCCCTTTGAGAACCATCATTCCCAGTCCTCAGCCACCAGATGTGGTTGAAGTTAACTTTACCTCAGGCTCAGCACAGGGCTAGCCTTGGAAAGCTCTGTTCTCAGTCAACTTTACCTCAGGCTCAGCACAGGGCTAGCCTTGGAAAGCTCTGTTCTCAGTTACCAAGAAAGGTCTGTTTGTTTGTAGCCTACACTGTCCTTGGCTTTCAGTCCTTCCAAGTACCAAGATTATAGGCATAAGCCGCCATCATAGCTAGCACAAGATAGTCTCTATGTCTCTGTCTCTGTCTCCTCCTCCTCCCCCTATCCCCACCTTTTACTTGAGACAAGGCTGGCCTTGAACTCAACAAGCAGCCAAGGATGACCTTGGGCTCTGATCTTTTCATCTCTGACTCCTAATGTAACACCGTACTTTGCTTCCAAGATTTTCTTCTGACCAGTGTTGTGAGGGCCACCATAATCTTGTAACTGCCAGTAGCCACCATCTTTTCCTGCCACACAGAGACAGCCAGTGGAGAATGAAGGTGGCAAAGAAGAAAATGGACAGAATAGCCAAAGCCTGGGGACCCAGCTTGCACCCAAACTACAAGAGACAAAGGCCTGGTTTGATTGTCTTTAGCTATTTATGGGGCCCACACATGCTGTGGTGTGTGTGTGTGGTAAGCACCTGTATCAGCTGAGCAGTCCTACCAGGTGCCTGCTGCTTAGATCAGATTGTTTTCTTGTTAACTCAGTTCCCAAATGCCTTAATTTCCTACAGCATCAGCAAAAGACCTAGGAACTAACCCTATTTAACTCTCACCTAAGAGCGCGCACCTTATTCCCACCGTGACTAACTGGCTGGAAATAGAAGCTCTGCTTCTACTCAGTGTCACTGTGTTTCATAGTGCTGTGTGTGCTGTGCTGTGCTGTGTGTGCTGTGCTGTGCTGTACTGTGCTGTGCTGTGCTGTGCTGTGTGCGCTGGGCTTTATTTTGGTTTGGTTTTCCAGAAAGGGTTTGTTTGTAGCCCTGGCTGCCCTGGAACTCACTTTGTAGACCAGGCTGGCCTCAAACTCAGAGATCTGCCTGCCTCTGTCTCCTGAGTGCTGGGATAAAAGGTGTGTGCCACCATGCGGGGTTCTTTTATGAGATTTTTATATCATAAAGACTTGAATAAAATGTGAAGGAGTAACTTTTATAACTATTTATTTGCTTGTTTGTTTGTTTATTTTATATCCCAACTGCAGTTTCCCCTCCTCACCCCCCCCCCCCAGTCCCTCCTCTCCACCTCCCTTTCTCCCCAGCCGCACCCACTCCTTCATTTCTCTTCAGAAAAGGGCAGGCCTCCAATGGATATCAAGCAACCATGGCTTATCAAGGTGCAGTAAGACAGGCACTTCCTCTCCTAGTAAGGGTTGACAAGGCAACCCAGTAAGAGTAAAGGGTCTCAGAGTATACATTTTTACTCCAAAGTTATAATCTGTCAAATTTACTCACACCCAAAACACCTAAAACCCTTGGACACTGCCATATGGGTAGAAAGCACTGGAGGCTGCTTCACCTTGAGCTGCACTTACTGCTCAAGAGCTAATGGTGGTATTTAGACACCCAGCAGCCTGCATCCTGTTTTATGCTCTTTCCCCCCCCCACCCGGAGCTGAGGACCGAACCCAGGGCCTTGCGCTTACTAGGCAAGTGCTCTACCACTGAGCTAAATCCCCAACCCCTGTTTTATGCTCTTAAAACCCAAGTTTACCGGCTGGAGAGATGGCTCAGTGGTTAAGAGCACTAGCTGCTCTTGCAGAGGTCCTGAGTTCAATTCCCAGCAACCACATGGTGACTCACAGCCATCTGTAATAAGATCTGATGCCCTCTTCTGGTGTGTCTGAAGACAGCTACAGTGTACTTATATATAACTAATAAATAAATGTTAATAAAAAGAAAAAACCAAGTTTACACTGGAGGGAGGGGGGTTACCTTTAATCTCAGCACCTGGAGTTCTGTCAGAGACAGAAAAGTTTAGAATTCTATGTATGCCATAAAATCACATCTCTGTAATACTGGCAAGTGCTTGTTTGCTCTCAAACTGTCATAAAACCTATGCTGCCCTTGAACTCCTTTAGCTTCCTAAAATCCCCAGCCAGAAAGTATCCTCTCCATAAGTTACCCTGTCTGGGCCCAGTCACCAGCAACGTTATCCAGTCTGAGCCTTAGGCCAAAGCCGTGAGCCTCAAAAGCCAAAGTGGTTCCCACTGTTATTTGACTGTGTCCCTCTTGTGGTCCTCTCCAGGCTCTGGCTGCAGCAAACCTGTTTACTTGGGTGAAGTCAGAGACTATGAGGACGTTCATGCATGTCCCCCAATACCCACCCAACCCACTCACTGGTGCCCATAGACCAAACCCAGAAACAGGACAAGCAGCAGGACAGTTCTCCCTGATCATCAGAGAGACTAAAAAGGGCCTTACATGTGGTAGTCATGCACAACCACCAGCTACATCCCTCTCAGGGTTCTTTAATTCATGGGGAGGAGTTTGTATTTAAACTGTAGAAAAACTAGAAGCCTCTCAGAAGTGAAGCTGCACAGGAAATGGGACAGCAGCTCTACCCATAATTCCATACAATTGTGTCTTCAATTAAAGAAAAATCACCCAGATTTGGCTCTGGAGGGAAATTACATTCACCTGTGTTCCTAAATAGGGTCTAATGTTATGACCCTGTGTGTGTGTGTGTGTGTGTGTGTGTGTGTGTGTGTGTGTAAGTTTTCCTCAGAACTTTTAGAACTTAGTTTGATTCAGTTATACGTGTGTACATGTGAGTTCATATAGTTCTTCCTTCAGGATGGAGGAATGCCATGTTAAATGCCATGTTTTATGGATTCCCCAGGGCCAAGCGTGAGCTCACTGTGGAGAAAATGGGCTGCCCTGGATGCCAGTGCCTTGCTGGAGAAATGCAGGCCCTGTCTGATTTGCTTGTCTGTGGCCGCTGGAAAGTTGCCCCAACCCAGACCTTGACATTTTTGGCCTACGGACAAGTTCCAAAGCCAGAGTTTTCCGGTTTGTTTCTAAACACCAGCTCTTTTAGGCTAGTTAAGTTTTCAAGTGCCACTTGTCTCCGGTGCTGGTGAGAAAGCCAGAGCTGTTGGGAGCCCCCTGGCTGCACAAAGGTCACAGAAGTAGGAAACAGCCTCCAACAGAAACAGAACGTGTGCGTGAGCAGTGTTGCCGCATGCCTTTAATCCCAGCAGATTAGAGTTGAAACCCAGTTCTCTGAGGTGAAGGCCAGCATGTTCTACAGAGCTAGTGCCAGGACATCCCGGACATCTTGAGAAACGAAAGAAAAAGCAAAAACCTGAAACAAACTAACTGTGTCTATAACTGGACCAACATGTTTTTCCCTGTAAAGCCACCCAAGTAGATCTGAAATGATTTGCAGGTCCGTCCTGTAGCCCAAAGGCCAGAGGGAAATCAGTCAGACTCAGAGCTGCTAAATAAGCAGCCTTTGAATTCGTTTCTGTTAACGGGGACAGTGAGTAGGATGCAGCCTTTGTTAACACATGCAAGTCACTACTTTCAATTTCCAGCACTGGAAAAAACAAAACCTCTCGTGGCCCATTTGTTTGTTTGGTGACGTTCTGGGCTGACGCCCCAACTGGCCTCCAACTTGTGATGTTCCCAGCCTAGTTTTCCAAAGCTGCTATTAGAGATGGGCGCTGCCATGCCCGGCCAACAGTCTGTGCTTTAATTAGGGTATTAAATAGAGAAATGCAGGTCTTGTGGAAGTTTATGAAGGTCTACAGTTATTTTCTGTGCCCCTTTTTCTGTAATTATACCTCAGTTTAGATTTGTGATAGGAAAAAGTCCTTATCACTTGGGAGCAGAATAAACTTGATTAAAGCAGCCATGGGTGCAATCACGTGACCACACCAACTCTGCCAGCAACATCCAGTTGTGTGCCGGGAACATATTTAACTTTTGACTTCTGACCTCCATTCTGTTCCACAAAAGAAAGTCCCAACACTTAGGATGCTCAAGTGTTTTCAAGTGTAGGGTAGGCTTTCTGGGGTTTGTTTGTTTGTTTGTTTGTTTGTTTTAAATTGTGTGCTGGGAATCAAAGTCAGCATCTTTCATATGCTAAGCAAGTACTCCCCCTGAGCTCTTTGCCCAGCCCCACTTTCAAGCAATTCTTACTGGGTGGGGTGAGGTAGTACTTACCTTAGATCCAGGGAGGCAGAGGCAGGCAGACCTCTGAGTTCAAGGCCAGCCAGTGCTAAGTAGTAAGACCCAGGCTCAAAGCACAAACAAAAGGCAAAAGAAACCTCTTAATTGCCTAACTAAAGCACTGGGGAATTTCCTCGGTGTACTGACTCTATGACCTGAGTCTGGGCACGGTGACGTTAGTGATGGGGGAAGGGAAGGGGAAACGTTTGTATTAATCTAGCACCCTGGGGACTCTGGTTTGGATCTGCCCTCCTCCAGATGAGTCAGCAAGGGTTAAGAACCAACATTTCCAGTCAATTCTGTTTGGCACTGCTTTGTGGTGTCCTACTGTGGCAGAGCCTCTGGGGGGAAAGGCAGAGGCAGAAAATCCCTCCAAGTAGAAACCCAAACTGCCAAATGTCGCTCTCAAGCACATGTTCCTCGGAATTGGCCCCATTCCTAAGGGAAGAGCTCACAATGGGAACAGTGGTGCCCGTTCGTCCAGGCAGCTGAGAGAATGAAAAGCGCATTGAGCCCTGCGGTGTCTCCAAGGAGAGGCATGGCGGGCCCCTCAGCCGAGAAACTACCCTGGCAACTGGGCGGGATCCCAGAGCCCTTTCCCAGATCTGTCTTCTGTTCGACAGCAGGCCGACAGCAGGCCCGTGTGGGCCTGTGGGAACTGCTGAGAACGTGTACCAGCAACTCGCCCTCACCAACAATAGATGCAGGCTCAGCTGGTCGCCATTGGCCTTGAATTGGGTTTTGTTGAGAAAGAAGAGTGGGCTTCTTGAAGTCTTAGGGCCCTGCTCCTTCCAGATATTTATATTCTTCCTCCTGTACAAGGTTTCAGCAACTTCCTGGTTTGGGTTTTATTTTTTGCGTCTTGTGGGGCTATTTTGACCTCTGAGAAATGACCTTCCCACTGGTATTTTCCTGCAGTAATAATGTTGTTCAGCTAACTCAGTGCCGTCAGGAATAGCTCTCTATAGAAGTTCAGTAACTCCTGCATTGAGAGACTGGCAGGCAGAGGGTGAAGGGAGTCTGTGAGAGAAGAGAGCTCTGCTGGGAACATTCATATTACCTTCCAAACTCCACTTGAAAGCCCAGCCCTGCCTTGCTCTGTCTCTTCTTCTGCAGTTCTTTGGTTGAGATCCTAACTCCCCATATGACGGTGGTAACATGTGACAGAATCTTTGAGGGCGATCAGGCAGAGCCCTCGGGAATGGGACTGGTGCTGTTATAAAGGATGCTCAGAGGCCGGTGTGATGCTAACTGCCTTAACAGCACTCTGAGGCAAAGGCAGGGGGACCTCCAGGGCCTGCCCCCTATTCAAGGGCAGCCTGAGTCAGACAGGGTTCTGTCTCAATAAAATCAATGAGTACTCCAGAAAGATCCCGCCATTTTAGAATGTAGTTAGAAGATGGCCATCGAGAAGCAAGGATTGTGCTTCGCTAATTAATCTGTTAATTAACCCACATGTTAAATAATTAACCCATATATTAATCTGTTCTTCCTGGCTTCCAGACATACAAGGGATCAATCTCTTGTTTATGAAGCACCTGCCTTACCATATTTAGAATAAAAACCAACCAGATTACAATAAGGGCCATGACTAGGGGTGGTGGCTCACACTTTTAACACCAGCCCCCAGGAAACAGGAGCAGGCAGATCTCTGATATAAAGGCCAGCCTGGTCTACAGAGCAAGTTCAGGACAGCCAGGGCTACACAGAGAAACCCTGTCTCAAACAATAGATAGCCACGTGAGTTAGTTTTTTGCTCGAAATACTTCAGCAGAATTCTAAAACAAGGGAGTATAAAACTGGCGTGAGGCTCGCAAACCCAATTTTCAAGAAAGCAGAACTCACATTATCCCCGCTGACTCCGTGTAAGATCCTAAGAAACATACGCATGTTTCTGTGGGACATGTATAAGGGCAGGCCTCCTTAACCTCTGACCTAGCAGAACACCAGTGGGCCTGGCACTAGATTAGAGTTGAATGTGGCCCCAGGATGTAGTAGTGGCCCAGGTTCCAGGGAAGATTAGAAATCGTTCTGAGTGTCCATATCCTCGCCCACTGGCATCAGATCTGTGAGGACGAAATGCAGTCATACACAGCACAGGTTTGAGCAGTGCTGTCTCCTGCACAGACAGTGACTTGTGCATGGGACCTTCCAGTCTGGGTCTGCCCCTCAGCTCAGAAGCAACTGTATCCAGTCTGCTGTCTAGACTTACAGAGCTTTCCCACCAAACCTAAAAGCTTCCCCTCAGTGGAAGCCTACCGGATAAATCTGGCTGTGGAGGCAGGTGCACTTGTGCTGGTGGGCACTGCTCGGCCCACGTCTGCTTCGCTCGAGGTCCCAAGAGAAGGACTGAAGCCGCTGATCACAGGGTACACGTAACCTCCTAATTAACTCTGTGGCTTTGCCTCCAAGCCACCCACAAGGCTTTGTCAGTTTCTTTCTCCTTGAGAAGCAGGAGAATTGGCTGCACTTTTTAAACCTTTCTATGGCTCAGTGCTATGTAGAATCTTTATAGGAGCATCTTCCCCATTGATTTATTTATTCACTTTACAACCTGATCCCCGCCCCCTCCCGCCTCCCAGTCCCACCCTCACTCCTCTTCCCCCAGTAAGAGCATTTCTATTGGCTGCTTCCAAATGCTGCTCGGAAAGAAATCCTCTGAGAGCAGGGATGGGAACAGAAGAGATGCGGGTAGAGCGCTCTCTGCATCCAAGGTTTCAGAGTAGAGGATTTGGGAAGATGCATTCTCTTCTCATGATGCTCCTTAGCTCTAGGAAGATGACCATGGACTCCACAGAGAACACAGAGCACAGGGGGAGGGAGGTGACTGGGATGGGAGCCAGCGCCCAACCTGAGAGAAGGACACAGTGACCTTCTGTGTTCTAGGGTACCAGAGTTCCGGGACGATTGGGGATTAGCAAGAGGCACATAGGGGAACAGTTTTGAGGGGAGGCATGTGAGGAAGAGGACATTGTATGTAAGGGTAGAGATGAAGACAGCACATGACAGAGCCCAGGGGAGCTGGGAGGACGCTGACCATGCATTTGGGTCATAAGCGAGGATGTCCTGCAAGGAGAATGGTTTTAATCTGCCAACTCAGTGCTTTGGAGACGTGAGGTCATGGGACTGTCCTCTGCAACAAAGACCTACAGGACCGAGACGATAGCCAGGAGGCCATGATTTTAGGGGGTTGGGGTGGGGGTGGCATACAGCAGTAATTGGAAGACAATTAGTGAGGCACAAACAGTGGTGGCTTGGGGGAATTGACAAGCTCACTGAGAAAGACTCCAAGTTGGTGCGTCAGTGTTCAGTACAGTAGTGTCCAGAGAAGCAGGTGGTGAGACCAACCTCAGTGTCCGGTTTTTTTTAAAGATCTATTTATTGTATATGAGTACACTGTAGCCGTCTTCAGACACACCAGAAGAGGGCATCGAATCTCATTACAGATGGTTGTGAGCCACCATGTGGTTGCTGGGATTTGAACTCAGGACCTTTGGAAGAGCAGTCGGTGCGCTTAACCACTGACCCATCTCTCCAGCCCCCAGTGTCCATTTTCTTAAGCCGTTAAAAAAACAACAACAGCCTTCTATCATCTGCAGGGACTAATCATAATAAATTAGTTCAGTGTTTCTTCATCTGTGGGCCCTGGGTGGTCTATAGATCTGACAAATCATATACCTATGTGCAGAAGGCAAAGTAGAGTCAAAGCTTAGAGAACAAAGACTATAGTGGAGCGGTAGGAGAGAACGGGGTTGGTGGGACACTCAGAGTCCTTCATATACTTGCATAATAAAATAGCCTTATTTAATCCGATGAAATGAAACATTTCATCAGTTCAGGTTTATGGCCTGAGCCCATAGAGTACTTGCCAGCCAAACATGAGGACTTGAGTTCAGCCTCCAGAACCCACATAAAAAGCCAAGAATGAAGGGGCTGGGGATTTAGCTCAGTGGTAGAGCGCTTACCTAGGAATCGCAAGGCCCTGGGTTCGGTCCCCAGCTCCGAAAAAAAAAAAAAGAACCAAAAAAAAAAAAAAAAAAAAGCCAAGAATGATAAAGTTAGGTGCAAACCACAGCAGCAAGGGGGTTGGGGGGGAGGGGAGGAGCTGGACTTACTGGCCAGCAGGCAAAGCCTAAGGGGCCAGCCCGGATCCCAGTGAAACACCCTGCCTCAAAAACTAGGTGACAGCTCCTGAGAAACACCCAAAGGGGACCCTTGGCCTCCATACGTACACACGCATGTACGCACACATACACACCTCTGCATGTATGTACACAAAACGTAACACATTTACCAAGCAAGCAGGGTTGCTAGAATTTCAGGCATGCACCATGGACAGCCAGCCTCTGTGCTGTTCATGTTGTAAACGTGGTCAGTTTCTCATGTTCTACTCTGTATCACACCACATCCTTGGGTTGTTTTGTTCTCAAGACCCCAGACTGACCTCAGACTCATACCCATCTCAGCCTTGGAGTGCTGAGTTAGTTCTCTTAATTACTGCTACTGATGCTGGTGTGTTTACTGGACCTGGTCTCCCCTGCGTCTTTCTTACATTCCTTGTTATTCTTGGCCTTTCTTGGGACTTTAACTAAAGTGGTATCAATGACTCATGGTCTGGATGTCACATGTATCTTTATAATACTCAGATGTACGACACTGTATCCTTCAATCCAGCTCTGCTCGTGCCTCCTTCCAATGCTGTCTTGCTCACTTTTCTCCCCTAATGTCTTGGGAGTCTGCGTTAAATTTATTTCTAAATGCTTCTGGATTTTGCTCCTGCCAGCAATAAAACATTGTCTCTGGTTTGCTATAGCTGGTACATAAGAACATCAGAATCTGTAACTGGGCTGGGGTAGGCCCATGGCAGAGGGCCTGTGAAGCAAGTTTGAGGCCCTGGGTTTGCTCCCAGCACCACACACACAAATGAGCTGCTGTTCAGTAGTCACGTTCTACTTGGTTTCAATTTTCATAGCTCTTGATATTCAAAATATTTTAAAAAAAGCTTTAGGTTTTTTTTTTTTAAGATTTTATTTATTTTATGTGTATGAGTACACTGTAGCTGTCTTCAGACACACCAGAAGAGGGCATCAGATTCCATTACAGATGGTTGTGAGCCACCATGTGGTTGCTGGGAATTGAACTCAGGACCTCTGGAAGAGCACTGATCCATCTCTCCAGCCCTATTTAGGTTTTATTTTATTTTCTGATTTTTATATGAAGTGGGGAATGCTTCCCAGACTCCCTAGCATGGTCGTGGTGAGCTGTTTTTCTAGCTTTATTGTGTGGGCTGCCAAGCTCTGCATTGCATCCAACATCTCGTTTATCATCTTTCTTTTTTTTTTTTTTTCAGAGCTGGGGACCGAACCCAGGGCCTTGTTCTTGCTAGGCAAGCGCTCTAACACTGAGCTAAATCCCCAACCCCAACCCCCATCTTCCTTTTTTTCTATTAGGTTCCTCCCTCTCTCTCTTTCTCTCTCTCTCTCTGTAGATCAACTCATGGCAGTTCTGCCTCAGTCTGAGTGCTGGGAGTTTTGGTGTCAATGTTTTGGGTTTTTTTTTTTTAATCTTTCATTTATTTACTTTGTTTCACACATGTGTACAATGTATCCACCTCCTCGACTTGCCCATACACACTTTTCATTATTTTCTTTTTGAAAACTTTTTGGGTATAAATGTTTTGCCTACATATATGTATGGGCACATCATGGGTACCTGAGACCAGAGGTCGTTGGATACCCCAGAACTGGAGTTACAGATGGCTCTGTGCCATCTTGTGGTTGCTGGGACCCAAGCCCAGATCTGAAAGAGCAGTTGATGTTCTTAAACACTGAGCTGAGCAAACTCCCCAGCATTTCCCGATTGCATTGATTTTTCTATCAGAACAATACTGAATAGGAGTGACTGCAAAGTTTGTTGTTTTTTTTTTTACTGTAGGAATTTAGGGCTTCTTGAGGCCATCTACATCTCAGTTGTATCCCCAGAACTATTTAAAAACTAATTTCGGGCTGGAGAGATGGCTCAGCCATTAAGAGCACTGGTTGCTCTTCCAGAGGTCCCGAGTTCAATTCCCAGCAGCCAACCACATGGTGGCTCACAACCATCTGTAATGAGATCTGATGCCCTCTTCTGGTGTGTCTGAAGACAGCTACAGTGTGCTCACAAAAGGATGTAGCTAAATTGGAAGAGTGCTTGCCCAATGTGCAAGCCGTGGGCTCCATCCCCTGCAAGTCACAAAACCCACTGTGATAGTACTGGCTTCTGATCCCAGCACGCAGGATGGGAAGGTCAGAGTTCTAGGTAGTCCTTGGCTACTTAGTAAGCTAGGAACCAACCTGGGATATGAGACTGCCTTTAAGAAATCTACAGCTGCTTTCTTGCTCTCTCTCTCTCTTCCCCCTTTGTCCCTTCTCTTCCCATTCCCCTCCCTCATCTCCACGTGCTCATGGCCACCTCTAATCCTCTATTTCTCTAACCCCTACCCCTGCCCTACTACCCTCTTAAGTCTTCTCCCCATGCCCTGAATAAACTCTATTCTATACTTTAAAAAAAATCCAGTCAGCTTCTGTGACACTTGCCTTTGGAGATTTTTTCTTGCTATTTCTTCTCAGGTACATTTGTGGGTTTGTGGTTAGGAACAGAAATAGATGAAATGGAATGCTACCCCTCTTTGTTCTCTTCCGATGGAGACTCACCATTCCTGCCTAGCTGTCCCCATCCCAAGAAGCACTGTTTGTGGCCCAAGGTCAGAGTCCTTCAAGGGACTTTTGTTTTGAGAAATGGTCTGTTGCTCCAACTTGGCCTCAATCCCCCTGCCTCAGCCTCCCAAGAAGCTGAGCCCAAGCCCACAAGCTGTGGCAGTGCACCTTGCTCTTCCAAGGACAGGAACGGACGGACGGACAGACAGACAGAGACACACAGGGGTTCCTCTCTATGGCTCTGGATGCCCTGCACCTAAGTCCAGATCTTTAGACCTGGCTGGCCTTGAACTCAGGGATCAGTCTCTCTGCCTCCAGAATTGAAGGCATATGCCACCACACACAGTCCAAAGAACTTTGTTTGTACTAGAAGTGTTTGGTTTGTCTGTCCTAGTAGGGTAGTAGTAAGCAGATCTTTGGAGGCCAGCCTGGTCTAGAGAAGGGTTACCAGGAAAGGAAAACTGTCTCAGAAAAACAAAAAATAAACAAGTGTTCTTCCCACACTGGAGATGCGGAGCTGGTAAGCATCTCTGCCGTCAACTGCAGAGAGCCTGCCTGAGAATGAATCCACACGGGACAAGGAAAACAAGCAACCGGCTGACACGAGTGAACGGAAAGAAAACCCCGGAGGGAGAAAGGAGGGTCTGTGAGTTTTAAGGCGTTTAAGACAGTGTACTGCGGAAGAGCTTTTCACCTCCTGGGATGTTGGTTGGCGTAGGAAGGCCAGCTGGGTGCTTTCTCTGCCTCTCTGGGCCATCAGGCTTTCACCACAGCATCTGACTCCTCAGTCTTCATTTGGTAAATCCAACGTTTGGGATTTTGTATTGAAAACAACAGGTGCATGTGACCACAAGCAAGACTCCTCCGCAATAAGGAACCTGCTGTCTCCCTTCACATTGCTCACCCCAGACCAGAGTCTACTTGCTTCTAGCTTCAGACTACCAGCAGAGACAAACATACATTTCACTGTGGACAAGTTGGGGGGAAAACCCTACAAGATTCTTCTGATAAGAATGTTTCTTCCAATTCCAGTTGAGAGATATCAATGGAGAGCTGTGTCAGCCTGCTAATATAGCCAGGTATCAGGGAAACTAAGTCTTGACAGATATGGAGGCACATGCCTTTAGTCTCAGAGACAGGCAAGTGATCTCTTCAACTGTAAGACAGCCGGGGTTTCAGACATCAAAGAACCAAGAGGAGGAGCTGGGGAGACAGCTCAGCAGCTAAGGGCGCTGTCTCTAGAGGACCCACACAAACAGCCATACACATCAAATAAAAGAAATGTCTTAAGTTTATGATTCTCATTTTAACTCCAGGTCCTTCCTTAGATCACGGGGTTATACTGGTTTCCTTATCCTGATGACTGACGTAAGGCTTCAGCCACCAACACCGTCCGTCTGTGGAAGATTCAGGTAAATCCACTTTCTTAAGGATGCTTGTGTCCATCTATACTAATTTGTCAGGAGAAAGCTAAGCTAGATTTAAAGGATTGGAAAGAACCTTAAAGAACAAAGTCTGTACCAGGCATAGAGGCGCCTACCTTTGATTCCAGCACTCAGGAGGCGGAGGCAGGAGAATCTCTGAGTTCAAGGCCAGCCTGGTTCTATAGTGAGCTGCAGGACAGCCAGGACTACATGGAGAGACCCTGTCTCAAAGAACAGAACACAGCACATATAAAGGATGTATGTATGTCAGGTCAAGAAACGATTAGGCTATAATAGTAAGACATCATGAAAGCCAGGTGGAGTGGCCCCCGCATGTGATCCATGCCCAGAAAACTCAGGCAGATAAGTTGGAGACCAACCAGTCTGAACTAACAAAGTCAAACCCTGTTTCAAACAAAACAAAAAATCCAGTGTATAAACATACGTTTTATTTTTTTAAAGAAAGATTTATGTATATGAGTGCTCTATCTGCAAATAGACCTGCAGGCAGGTAAGGGCATCAGATGACATCATGAAGAGCCACCATGTGGCTGCTGGGAATTAAACCCAGGACCTCATTGCCCTTAGCTGCTGAGCCATCTCTTCAGCCCTCTATATGTTTTAATAACATATACACATTTTATTTACATATGTAAACAAATATGCATATATGGTGCTAGAGAGAGAGTTCTGCATGTAAGAGCACTGGCTGCTTTTCCAGGGGACCTGGGTTCAATTCCCAGTACCCACACGGCAGCTCACAAATGCAGATCAGTCACGCCCACAGGCACATATGCAGGCAAAATAACTTCTAAAATATATATATATATTCGTACTTAAACTTTTGCTACTAAAATACTGAAAATAAGCCCATACAATTTCCCATAAGCAGCAGAGATCAGAAAAAGTGGTAGAAGCGAGACTTTGCAGTATAAACCTTTTGATACAGTCCCAAATCTGAACCTATGACTACATTAACCACTGAAAAAAACCAACCCTTTTTATGATACCAGCCACAACTTCCCATCCTAGGCTAAGCTGTTGCAGGAGCCATTTCTGACTCGTGAAGGTGAATGAGGACCATGGTCACACTGTAATGCCTTTACATGGAGGCTTTATTGTTAATCATTTACCTTATAGTCTCAGAAAGAACAGATTAGCTCAGTCCAACATGATTTGCAGTTGGCAAAATCTAGTGAAGCAAGTGTTCTGATTGCTAAGGATTTAATTTGGGGGCTTTTAATACTTAGCCGTCTAACACTCCGAACATAATCCAGAACAATGCGTCATCCCTCCTTGTCACTTTAATACCACACCTACCGCCCTTCATTTCGGAAGTATCTTCATTAAATGTGATTCCGGAGGACAGGTTCCTTGGAGCATATAGCCATGAGGACAGTGCACAAAAGAAAACTGAAAATAAAACTCTGTATGATAATTTACTAATCTAAGGAAAACAAAACCTTCCAATATATTAAGAAATAAATCCAGTTACAAATGCACTAGTAGGTCTGTGTGGAGGCTCCGGCGGAGTAACTGAGAACAGCCAGTTATTTACAGGATACACAAGCAGGAAGGGTGCACCTAGCCCAGCAAGGGCTCAGAAGCCAAAAGTGTTCTCTCCGCTGTAGGCCACATACAAGAATCCATCTTCATCTTTTTCCTTCTCGTAAAGCTGTCCCATAGTTAGGCTTGAAAGAGAAAAAAAGAAAAAAAATTATTGAGAATTGAGTCCAGGTATCAAGAGGAAAAGCAAGGCCTAAGGATAAGGAGCTTTGTGGCTGGCAGTGGAAGGTAAAAATAATTCAGGTACCTGCTGTGAACTGCAATCTGCTCTACTGAAAGAGAACAGACGCCTGGAAAAAATGAAGACAGGCTGAGGTAGCTCCATGACAGCCCTAGCCTAGCAGCACAGGGCCCTGGGGTAAATTTCTAGCAGCACAGAAAGAGGGCAGAGATCACAACAAATTAGGATCCAGGCACACCATGTGCCTAAAAATCCCAGCGCTCATGCTGAAGCCCGAAAGAAAGCCAACTCCTTGGAGATGGAAGGGATCATCCCCACACCATGAAAGACCCTAGTCACAGGGAACACAGCAGAGTATTTATTTGAATAATTTATAACTCAGACCCAACATCAAAGATACAGGTGGGGGGTTGGGGATTTAGCTCAGTGGTAGAGCGCTTGCCTAGCAACCACAAGGCCTGGGTTCGATCCCCAGCTCCGGAAAAAAAATAAAATAAAATAAAGATACAGGTGGGGGATTGGGGATTTAGCTCAGTGGTAGTGGCCCTGGGTTCGGTCACCAGTTCCGAAAAAAAAGAAAAAAGAGAAAAAACAAAAAGATACAGGTGGATCCTGACTATGAGCACTCTTAGGCTACAATCCCAAGTCCCTGAGATCTTGTACACAGAGATCCTTACACACAATGCAAAGCTCCCACAGTATCTGGGATCCAAAGAAACCTTCCCTAGGCCAGGGATGTACTTCAGTGGTAGAGGGCTTGCCCTGCAGAGGTGAAGGCCTAGGTTGGTTCCCCATTATTTCAAAAGAATAAAATGTAATAAGACTGTTCAAGCTTCCAAAGAACCTCCAAAAATAGGATTCCTTAAACTAAACACGTGGGTGGAAAACCAGCTTTCGTTTTGCTGTGAAACAGACTGCAGGAAGGAGAGCTAAGCTAGTTCCCTGCCAGGAAACTGAGTTGTCTCAATGAGAGTAGTAACACCTGCTGCAACCACATACAAGCGCTGGCCCCGTGACTGCACTCATGAAGTGCGACCACAGTGGCAGGTCAACCAGGACCAGCAGTCAGATGCTGACCCAAGAACAAGTGCCTGTGCCACCAGTTGTTTAAATATGGACACAGCAGGGATGGCATTCAGCTGGTAGAGTTCTTGCATAGTATACGCACAACATGAGTTCAGACTAAACCCCACCCCGACCCACTGCATAAAAAAGCCTAGGAATGAAGGCTCTAACCTGTAATCCCAGCACTGACAAGGTTGTAAATTCAAAGTCACTTGTGGCTCCATATCAAGTTCTAGGCCCGCCTAGCTGCGTAAGACCCCGTCTCCAAAGCAACTAAATGTATTGAATACTAAGGACCAAGGTGGGGAATAAAGAGGGGTTCAGGGTCTCAACTCTGAAGTGATGAACCCTCCTTGCCTTTGCCCCTGGTGTTGGCCTGAGACCAGTTTGTAAACAAGAGACAGGACACATTAATCAAGGAGGAATCTTTGCTTTCCTTTTTAACTTCCTACCCCATTTGCAAGCTTAGTGAGTGGCTGTACATGTAGATTAATAAGTAATAATGTTGGGGTGAATATGGATTAAAAAAAGCCCGTTGTCTTCTCCAATCACAACAGCTCTCAATGTGAAGCTCCCTTAATCCGAAATTTCTGAAATAACTGACTCTCTGGATGGGCCGGAGAGAGGACTCAGCAATTGAGAGCACTGGCTGCTCTTGCAGGGGACCCAGATTCTGTTCCCAGCACCCACATGGCAGTTCACAACTGTCCAGAAATCCCCACAGTTAAGGTAAGAAAACCCTATATACAGTGACTTCTAAAACAGAAACCACCAGCCTTATTCAGCAACTGAAATGTGGCACCTGAAGTGAGATGCACAAGATTTCACAATAAAGCAAGTTTGGTTACATGTTGAAATGGCAACTCGTGTAGACCAGGCTGGCCTTGAATTCAGATCCTATGTCTGTCTGCCTGATGCTGAGATTAAAGTTTCCCTGCTTTAACTTGTGGAGTATTACAGAACTACTTGAAGTTTAAACCCTACATGAGGTTAGCTCGCTACCTGGACAGTGCCGTGTGGAAGGGAGCAGGCTCCTGAGAGCACCTACTGTGTTGATTTTCAACCTGGGCTGCCTTTGACATCTCTAGAGAGCTTTATAAACATCTCCACGATTGAAATCAGGTATCTTGTGGTGCGACCCAGCTCCTCCCCCAATCTGTGGCCTGGCTGTCCTGGATATTGAACTGCAAACAGGGTTGGCTTTGAACTCACATCTATCTGCTTCTGTCTCCTAAGTGTTGGAATTAAAGGTGTGCACCACCACCTAGCTAAAAAACATTATCTCCAACCTGTACTGTCTCCAAGGGAATAGACAGGCAGGCCTATCCCAATGACCAAACACTCAATCCTTGTACCTTCAGCAAGCATCTTCCTCAGAACAGTGCTCCTCATACACACTAACAAATGTTCCATCAAATGAAGCAGAAGCAGGCAACACTGACCCTGTGCAGGAGAGAGTTTGTAGCAGAGGCAGACATATGCTAGTCTAGGACATGTTCTATAAACCTCAGGGCAGATGAACTTTCCTCTCAGAGTCAAGGCCTGAGCACCTGCACTGAGCTGGCTGTCAGGGTGGTCAGGAGACCTAAAGCACAGAGGCAGCTTTAACATATCTGCCAGGCAAGCTGCCCAGACCTGACCTGCTGGACTGTTAGATCAAGTAAGTCAGACAGCAATTCCGTACTGGGAAGTGTATGTAGGAGACACTCAAAGCCTTCAGCACAAGGCATTCTAGTGCCGCAGCATCTGGAAAGTAATGCTATGGATATGGGGACACTACCACCTTCTAAACTCCCGATTCTGATGAATTAAGAAATGGAAAATGCCAATGGCAAATGCAAACCATGGAGCCAATCTAAGGTGAGATGACTTCTCGTCTCAAGTGCTAAGTAAAATGAATCCCAGTTATTCCCTGAAGGCTGCTTCCTGTGCCTCCATTCAGGTCACAAAGATCCAGGCAATGTCATTTCTCCAGTGGAGGAACTGACCAATAAATAGTAAAGTCAAGTCTCAGTAAGAACCAGGTGCGGCATTCACTGACATTAGCTTCCTAATAGCCCTGTGGACTGGGGAAGCTACCCAGGGCTCATGTGAGCACCTAATTCCAATGGAATTGCCTTCGACTCTCGACTAAAGGCAGGCCGTGGAGGCGTGAGTCATAAATAGGCTGGAGTGATGATGACCACCTGGCCAGCCATCTGCCACGCAGCTCATGTGCTTCCCAGTTTTTCAGCAAGGCAGGACAGTGGGGGGAGGCAGGGATCAATCACCACCATCACGGTGAACCCTGAAAGGCGCTGGTTGTGAAGTGAAAGTTGAACAGGACCCAAACCAAACTACACTGAGCTGACTACTGCTTCCTGTCAGATGTTTCTCTGACAATCTTCTTCTAAAACACACCTTTTCTTCTAAAACAACCATCTGTGTTGTATGTACAGGTAGGGACAATCTGTGTGATCAATGTGAGTTCCGGAGACCCAACCCAGGCCATCAAGCTTGGGGCAGCACTTTTAACCGAGGCACCTTCACCAGACCAACAGCATTTCTGAAGAGTGTTTACCCAGAAATGACCACAATTGTTTAGAGAATGTATTCTATAATACACTCCTGGTTTTATTTTGTTGTTTTATTTTTGAGACAGAGTCTCTATGTAGCTCTGCCAGTCCTGGAATTCACTATGTAGACCAGACTGGCCTTGAACTTAGAGCTCTACCTCCCTGTCTCCTGCACTAGGATTACAGATGGGTACAACACTCAGCTTCCTGTTTCTACTTTAAACTGCTCTAAACAAAGAACAAAGACTATTAACAGACCTGGGTTTCCCCTCTACTACCATGACTGGGAAACTTGTAGACCAATGTCTGTCTCAGTTCTGTCTGAATGAAGGCATAGTTCCTTCTCTGTGTTGAACCAGATTGTTGATGTAAGCACTTAGGTAGAGAACTCAACTTTCTAAAGCTACATAAAACAGGCAGTCGTGGCACAGACTGGTGGTGCATGCCTTTAATTCTAGGAGGCAGAGGTAAGCAGATGTCTGAGTTTGAGGCCAGCCAGGCCTACATGATGAGTTCTAAGACAGCCAAGGGGTATGTAAAGAGTCTCAAAAACAGGAAAGAGAGAAAAGACAGCTGAGACCCCAACCCCTTTTCTTAAGAAACAGGAACTCAAAAATAAAGGAAATAAAACTTACAGGCTTGCCTCTGCATATATACAGCACCTGTATTCAATACTAAACTACTACCCCAGCACAGTCCATGCTTAGCCCTGGGCTCAGCTCTAACTGGAACCAATTCGCTCTATTCAAGCTCCAGCACTGCTCCTCTGCAGCCTGTCAATCACGGCAGCATGCAGCAGGGCTCCTACAGGCCCAGATTCCTTCCTTCTCTTTGCTCATTTCCCAAGCCTCTGTGCAAGTTACAAACACTGCACAGAGGTTGAAGGAGGCTCCAGGGTTCCCTGAGGAGATGGTGAAGCTGAGTCACCTCCAGCTTTAGGGAAGGGACCCCGCTGTACTTTCCTTTGGGCTCTGATGGATGTTCCCATTTGCATGGGTCTGAAATGTCACATGCCTCTTTTTATACCCTGATCTGGATTTGGGTTTTGGTGGAGGTCTCACTGCATTCTCCTAGTTGGTCTCCTCCCGCCTTAGCTTCCGGAGAGCTGGAATTACAAGTGTCTATTACCTCAAATCTGGTTAACAAATACATTTTGTTTTGTTTTGTTTTCCCCCAAAACAAGATTTTTCTGTGTCCTAGAATTCACTCTGTGTACCAGGCTGGCCTTGAACTCAGAGATCCACCTGCCTATGCCTCCCAAATGCTTGGATTAAAGGCATGCAGTCCACTCTGCCCTGGCTCTAAAACCTTTTTGTTTAAAGCAGGGTCTTTCTACATAGTCCTGCTATCCTGGAATTAATTCACTGCATAGAGTAGGCTATTCTGGAACTCAGAGATCCACCTACATGCACCACCAAAGCCCAGCAACAAATGTTTTTTAATAAAACTCCGATAGATAAATACAGATTGGCCTGTAGGGCAAGAAGTCAATAACTGAGACCTTAAGTACTAAAGTCCTTGGTGCTCTGTCCTGAAGAACCAGAATTTAGTTTCTGGGGTTCTGATCACTCAGTCCTAGATCATGTCAATCAGATGTAACCTGCTTTAGGGCACACTCAGCAGACTAGAAAGGCAAACAGGAGAAATAAAAATGGTTGTGTGGTTTTCTAGAAAGTACCTGGACTGAAAATGGCTCTGATGCAGTCTCTGTTGTTCCGAGAACCACTTCACTTCCAATCAATTTATACTTCAGAGACAACAGGGAACCGGGTGATGGCACATCAGCCATTTCGATCATTAGAAGCTATGGATCCATTAGAGAAACAGTAATTTCTCCAGAAGCCTGCTCCATTTCCTTCTACAAATGTACCAGGGAGCTGAGTATGTGACTTAGTAGAACACCTGCCTGGCAAGATCCCTGAACTGGACACCCACTGCTGACCACTGTGCCAGGACAGGCATTAAGGACACTAAACCAGCGCCATTGGGTCTAGTTTCCTACTTCCTCTCCAGAAGAAGGAAAGCAGAATCACCAAGGTGCTGGGCAAGGTCTAGACGCTATAAAGGATCTACTTCCTCTCTTACCTTACCCCACAGGTGCCCCAGCTTCCTCCCTAGTAAAGTCCACAGCCATCAACACACTACCCAAGAGCCACTGAATGAAGGCTGAGGGGGCCAGGGAGGACAAGACCAGCAGGGTTATTATACGTGCTGACAGACAGGTGGCTCTGACTTCTCTCCTGTCTCCTCAGGCCAAGCGTTTTCTGGCTTTACTGAAGCTTCCACTATTCTCCTGTACTACCTCTCTACCAGACGCCAGAAATAGGTAGTAGAGATTTACAAAGAATGACACCAAGAGAATAGCCATTCTTTCACCTTCAATAGAAATAAGGTGTGCAATTTGATTTAAGTCTCTTTTAGAACTTTCTTTTTGGGTCTGGAGAGATGGCTCAGTGGTTAAGAGCCCCGACTGCTCTTCCAGGGGTCCTGAGTTCAAATCCCAGCAACCACATGGTGGCTCACAACCATCTGTAATGGGATCCGATGCCCTCCAGTGTGTCTGAAGACAGCAGCAGTGTACTCACATATATAAAATAAATAATAAAACTAAGATGGAAACACGCACACACCAGTGTCCCAGACCTGACATCTTTTGTAGTTTCTAGTGAATCGTGTTTCCACATACTAGGTTTGTAGAAAAAACCCCAAACCTAGTTTAGGTCACTAAAATAAGATGCAACAACAAGGGATTCACACTGAGGAGACACATGAAGACTGAAATCTGACTCAGGGTTTTAAAACCACCAATCACTAGTGGGAAAGGAGTAACCACGTGCCAGCCAAGTCTATTTTCCTTTCTACAGGGGAACTAAAGCCAGGCTGTGAACTACACCAAAAGTGCAGACTATAATGGCCCCTGGCAGAGAGAAAAGGGACCAGTGAACATGAATCAGTAGACAAGACCCTCACTGCAGGCCTGTTCTACCTATGGCTTAAGCCCAAGAAAGTTCTGAATGACTTCTGAGTAATCTGTCTAGGGTATGGGGTTTGCACATGTGTATGTGGAAGCCAGAGTCAACACTGGATATCCTAGTCAACTTCTGGGAGGCTAGAATGGATGCATGTTAAAGTCCAGACTGGGGTCTGGGGAGTTAACCTAGTAAAGGCTTTGCTTTGGGGTCATGAGAACCTGAGTTTAGATCAGTAAGCTCAAGGTTCAGTAAGAGACCCTGTCTCCAGATGTATGCTAGAAGGCTTAATAAAGTAAAAGCTCTAGTCAGCAAGCCCTACAACCTGAGTGCTGAGTGCTCATGTGGAAGAGAATCAACTCCAGATGTTATCCTGACCTACACACACACACACACACACACACACACACACACACACAAGCAAATAACTCCAGACACTCTTGTAAAACAGCAGGCATACATTGTGCCCCGGGGCCTTTCCCTAAAGCTATAGATACACAAATTAAGAGTTTTGGATCAGAGCTGAGAGTTGTAGCACACACCTTTAATTCCAGGGAGGCCGATAGGCAACTCCTAAGTTCAAGGTCAGCCTGGTCTAAAACGTGAGTTCAAGGACAGCCAGGGCTACAAAGAGAAACTGTCTTGAAAAACCAAAAGGAAGGAAAGGAAAAAGGAAAGGAAGGAAGGAGCTGTAGTCAGAACTCTTTTGAAGAGTTTTTATACCTCCCAAGGTTTGAGTTTTTAAGTGACAAATGGATTTCTAAGCCAGAGGCCCACTAGTAAACACCTCTTACCTGGACTGTGGGACTGTCTTGTCCACAAACAAGAAGATGGCCTTCTCAGAAGGAAGCTGGATCCTTTTCCTGATGATCCACATGAACTGAGCCACAGTGATGTCAGATGGGACCAAGTACTTCCTCTTGTCAATGTCAACAATCTGAGAGCCAGAGACTTTCTCAACGATCACCTGGCAAATCAAGACAGGTCAGAAGCTGAGGCTGTTCTTGAGCAGAACAACAACTGCCTGGAACCCACAAAGGCTAGTGCCTGATTTCCAGCACTGTGGATAGAGGAGAGGGGAGGGAAGGGGAAGGGGAGCAGCTAGATTGCTCTGGCCTCACACAGTCTGATGAGCATAGTTTGTGTGGACAAGAAGTGTGTGGGAAATGGCAGGCGAGGAGTAAATAAATATGCCCCACAACATAAGAAGCCACTATGGAGGTCCAGATCTGAGTGATATCCCTCATCTCTGACCTCAGCATTTATAAGAGAAACACAGCTACAATGCTTTCTAACTTTTTCTCAAGACAGGGTCCCAGATGTCCTGGAACTCACTCTGTAGACCAAGCTGTCCCAAACTCAGAGATCAGGCTGTCCCTGCCACCTGAATGTTGAGACTGAAGGCATACACCACCCTACTGCATGGTTAGCTTTCTAACATTTTATCTAGGCAGATGAAAGATTGATGTTTTCATCTGTAGTCTTTTAATCCACGATCTGAGAAGAGATCCACACTACTAGAGCATTAAAAGCCCAAGAAACAATGGAAAGCATAGTCGAACTGAACTAAGGCAGTGCTCTACAGTCGCAGCGACCCAGGAGCCGAGATTTTCATTTGGCCTGTTGCTTCTCTCTTTTGAACAGTTAACATTTGTCCTCCTACTCTCCTCAGAGTACTGTTTACAAGCACAGCACTATAATAACAAGACTTTATGCCCTTCAAAAATCAATAATATCAGAAAAAAAAACTCCCCAACTAGGGCAGAAAGCAGAAATAAAGCAACATACTTATTGATTAAAGGCAAAACGACAACATTTCAGATTTACTAGTCAAGCAAGGGTGGCAGAATCAGAGTGACGAGAAACTAAAAGTTAAAGATGGTTATCCTGAGACTATACTACCAGATCCAACATCAAATGACAGTCTCCACCATCATTCCCCAAAGTGGCAGTGACCTGTTGCCCTGTCCTAGAACACGGCTCCTTACATAATTGGCGAGGGAGCCTAGAAGCTGCAAGCAGCTTACTGCCCTAGATCTGAAGATTCAGCACTGATGCCCCTGAACAGCACCAGCCCCTTCTTCCCCAAGCTTGGGCCTGAGGAAGCCCAGGCTGTCCGGTCTCTGGCTACACCTTGAGACCTTAACTTCTCTCAACTGTTGCGCGGCCTAGCGCGCCCTCTCGACACCTCTCCAAGACACTAAGGGTGACAGCAGGGTGAGGGGGCGGGGAGTCCACACTCACCGGAACCCGGTCGGGGTATTTCGCTCTGATCTTCGCGGATTCCACGCATCTGTGTTCTGGGAAAGAAGTAAATCAGGCTGACAATCGCCACCTCCCCGCCAGCCGGCCCCCCGCTGCCGGAACCCCATCTTCCTGTCCGCCCTTCGCCGCCCGCAACCTGCGTGCGTCCGCCCTGAGTCCTAGCCCCCGAGTCTCTTGCCGCAGATCCCCTCAGGAACTGCCAGCAGGATCCGCGGAGGGTGACACGGGTCCGTGGGAGGCGCTAGGCTGCCGGGGCCTTGGCGACCCAGCGGGCCCCGCGGGGCGGCGGGAGTGGGGGAGGGGCCGCGATTTGGGGCCCGTCCAGACCTGCCGCGCTTACCCAGCGAGTGGTCCTCCTTAAACATCCACTTCATGGCGGCGGGAAGCGACGGAGCCGGCTCTTTGAGCCGCAGACTTCGGCGAAGCGACCACAACAACAACGGAGGCGGCGGCGGCAGCGACGACTACTCGGCAGGCGGGACTTCCGGCTGCTGGAGCCTAGCAACCGCCCGGGGCGGGGCTTCCGGCGGGCCTGGTAAATGCATCAGGGGGCTGCGATTACGTGAGGGGGCGGGGCCTAAGAGGAGACCTAGGAGCTCTCCTGGGAATGGAGACTGACGTAGGTGGCTGGGGAGTCTGTAAGAGACAGTGGAGACTTGAGGAATTAGTGAGTGGAATGGAGTTTGAGGATTGTGCGTGATAGGCAGGTTATGGCTCATAGCTTGAAACGCTTATAAAGGGCTCTGGTAGGGGAAGTCTGGGGCTTTGGGGAGAAATGAATATTAATTTTTGGCTGGGTGACAGGGCGGGAGTTCAGCATTGAGGGATAACCAGTTCCAAACACTGTGGCAATGAGTTCTGGTGACCACCTAGAGGTCTAGTATAGGAGTTATCGCACCTAAAGTCTGATTTAAACAAGTTCCATTGTCCTCTACTCATGAATACATATTTTAAACATTCATAAACATTTATGAACAAGTACTACAGATAAGCATTTAGTCAACGGACTAAATGTGATCCCTGATCACAGAGATTCTTTATCAGACTGTCAGAGGCGAAGTGTGACTGTCGGGCTGGGAGTATTCCTCTGAGAGCTGGTCATGAGACATCCCTAGGCGAAGGAGCCGGCAGTGGGAGTGGCTCAGCGCTCACCCTGAACTGTGGGTGTCACCAGCCCTAGGAATAAGCCTTAGCCAAGTCGTAACCGAGTCATCCTGGAAGTCTGCTCTGGGTCACCATCTGTTTATGCACCGGTGAGCACAGAGCATGAACATGCAGTTAATCGGGCACGTGACCACGTGCTTATGATCTGCCGCATCTGTGGAGCTGTGTTTGAACTTTGTCATCCTTCATTACCTACAGTCGAAATTCCTGATAGATGCTGTGGCTATAGCTTCATTCTGAAAGTATTTTGTTATTTTCAACTGCGGGAGGGCAGAGACTCCGGTTTCAGCGGGTAAAAGCACTTTGGGCTAAGCCTGCCAGACTGAATTCAATCCCCAGGACCCAAGTGACAGAGGAGAACCTACTTACAAAAGTTATCTTTTAGCCTCAAGGCATGCACTGTGGAAAGTCTCCAAACACATACCCACCCAGGTGCACACAAGATAATGAAAATCCGTTTAAAAATGCAAATTTAAAGACGGTTAAAGGCTGTGTGTCTGAGCAACTAGGTGTTTGTCTTCTGTGAAATAAAAAAGTCCCTTGAGTGTTATGTTGCAGACATAACAGAATGCTGTTCTGGAAACCGGGAGAAATCCCATGAGCAAAACAGACAACACCCATGCTATAGCAGAGTTTGCATTCTCTTGTTAAAAAACCAAAAACTAAATGTCAGGTATTGACAGGTGATATTTAGAAAAGTAAAACAGAGTGGATGAGGAGAGCATGAGGCACTGGTGGGGTAGAGGGTTGTTATACAAATTGTCAAAAGCTAGGAACACAGAGAACCCCTTGTGATCAGAGCTAAATAAACAAGTAGGAGTATGGCGAGAAACAGAGCTGAACGATCTGGAACAAACTGGTGTTTTGAATTGCCTGCTGACAACTCTGAGTTTTATAATGTGGTAAGTGGGGCTTTTAAGAAGATCTGTAATACATTCAACATTTTTTTTTAAGATGGGACTTCCCTATTTAGTCCTGGCTGTCCAGGAAATCATTCTGGAATGCAAGGTAATCTAGAACTCAGAGATCTGCCTGCCTCTGCCTCCAGAGCGCCAGAACTAAAGGCCTTTGCCACCATGCCCAGCTCATTCAGACATGTTTTAAATGATCAGGTTAGCCTGGGGACAGGAGTGTAGTTCAGTGATAGAGCACACACAGGCCTGGATTTAATCCCCAAGAGAGAGAGAGAAAAGAAACCATTGGGCTTAGCAAGTAGAGGACTTCATGCTTTAATCCTTGAGTTCAATCCCTAGAAACATGTAAACCACCCTGGTGGTTTATATCTGAATTCTCTTGCTTGTTTGTTGTTTTGTTTGTTGAGATGATTTCTCTGGATAAGAGCCCTGGCAGTCCTGGAACTCTGCTTGTAGAGCAGTCTGGTCTTGGACTCAGAAATCACCTGCCTTTGCAGGAGGTGGAGGTAAGAGAGTTGGAATTTCAAGATCATCCTCCAGTACACATCAAGTTGAAAACCAGCCTATTTCAAATATATTTCTTAGGGGCTGGTGAGGTGACTCAGGTAATGATGTTTGCTGCCAAGACTGAGGACCCTGAGTTTTGTGGCTGGGACTTAGGTAATGAAAGAAAAGAACTGAATCAGGCAGTAACAGCGCTCGCCTTTAACCCCTGCTCTCAGGAGGGAGGGGCAGGCAGATCCTATCTCCCCGAGTTTAAGGACAGCCTGGTCTACACAAACAAACATAGTCTTGAAAACAAAAAATGGGGCCCAGGGGGGGGAGGGGTGGAAAAAAAATGGGGCCTCAGGGGTTGAAGTTTAGCTCAATAACAGAGTACTTTTCTACTATATGCAAAACTCCTAGTTCAAATCTCCAATACTGCAGAAAGAAAGAGAGGGAGGAAGTAAGCTTAAAACCCCTGCTTCTGTTTTCAAAGTTGATCACTATTGTGGAGGGCTTTGGGGCCACTTGGCAGGAATTTGACCTTGGACCAGGACAAGGAAGTAAGTTCAGACCTGCATCTGATTTTGGGCTAGAACAAAGAAGTAGGCTTCAGGCAAGAAGATGACTTTGGCCTAGGAAAGGGAAGTTGGCTCTGGTATCTTGGTCGTCTTGATTAGCCCTTAGAAATGGTGGTCACGGGACTTTTTTATTGCCTTGCTTGTTCCCCAACTATTTGTGTTTATTGTCTTGCTAGTTCCCTTAACCTAGAACTGACCTTATTACTTGTATGTAATTAAAATGGTATAAAAGCAGATTGGGGGGAAAAAACCCACCTCAGCCTCAGAACTGTCTGGGGTCATGCTAACAGTGTTGTCTAATTGTCTTTTTTCTTTTTTCCCTCCTTCCCTGGAGAACCTGTTGACTGATTGAGGTGGCTCAGCCACACTATCCTAGTCCAAGACACGTGTATATCACTTAAAAGTATGTAAGAGCTAAGTCCACTTCTTGGGGGAAATCTACTGTTCATCCACCAATGTCCCAGGAGAGCTATGATGACAAGCAATGTCTTTCTGTCTTATTTGCTCAGATGGTATCTTTTCTCTTTTACTTCATCATCCATTAAAGCATCCATGCGTTGGTCATTAGCTTTCTTAATCTTTTTTTTTTTTTCCTTCGGAGCTGGGGACCAAACCCAGGGCCTTGCGCTTGCTAGGCAAGCGCTCTACCACTGAGCTAAATCCCCAACCCCGGTCATTAGCTTAAGTATTCTAAGGCACTAGATTCCTTCTACATGGGGGTGGCAAACTGAGGAGGTGAGTCGAGTGGAGCCCTGGGAAAATAAATAGATCAACCACGCACAACAGACCTATAAGGCAGGTTGGACTGAAGATGATGGAGACAGAGGCAGACACCGCTGGCATAGGGCAGCCAGGAGCCAGCGCAGAGCCAGGAAAGAAAAATAAGGCTTCCCTGATGAGGCTGAAGGAAAGAACTGGAAAGTGGCTAGATAAAAGCTAGCCAGCCTTGAAGCAAGAGTGCTAATCTGACCCAAGACTCCAAGGAGCTCCTGTGGAAGAAAAAAGAACTAAGGGTTCCATTTGAATTTTAGTCAACTTTTTGTTTGTTTGTTTTTACTGTTGGTAGTGATGCTAGTTCGGATATTTTGTTTAATTTTGTTCATGAAAAGGTCTCACATGTCCCAGAACAATGTGGTCAAGATTGGCTTGAATTCCTACACATGTGGTTTATGCATTCATGTATGTGGGTGCATGTGCCCATGTGTATACATGTGGTGGTCACAGTAGGATATCAAGGGTCACTCCCTACCACATCATTTATTCCTCTGAGGCTTTCTTATGGAATCTGGAGCTAGGGTAGCAGCCACCAAAGCCATCCTGAAGTCACAGGCACGCACATCCTGGTCTGGCTTTTTACCTGAGCATGGGTTCAGGCCTCTTGTTTACGTTGCAAGTGTACTTTTCCTACTGAACCAACCTGACTTGGGATGTTTCATGTAGCCCAGGCTGGCCAAGATTGAGCTTAAATTCCTGATTCTCCTGTCCAGCCTTCTAAGCACTAAGAGATTCCAGGCATGGCCCCCTACCCCCATCTGAAATGTGTAGTTGGAAAGAAATGACTTTATCATCTTTTGAGGCAAACTTCACAGGGGCAGGAGAACACAATGAAGATCAGGTTGGTCTGGGACTCAGAGAAATCCCCCTGCCTCTGCCTCTGCCTCCCCAGTCCTGGGAATAAAAGTATACAGCATCACACCCAGCAGAGGCTGAACCATTTTGTATTTCTAAATTCTTAACAGTCACCACCCTCTGTTTCATTGGTGACTTAGTTACAGTGTATGTTCTCTCTGTTGAATCTTCAGAGGCAAACATTCTTTTACTCACAGAACAACCACGCCAAGGAACCTACATTACATCCAGTCATTCCAAAATAGTTATTTTAGTGCAGTTTTTATTTTTAATTTAAAAATACATTTATATTTCTATTATTAATATTAATAATAATGTTATTATTATTACTAGTTTTTTGAGACAAGGTTTTTCTTTGTAGCCTTGGTTGTCCTGGAAGTCACTTTATACACCAGGCTGGCCTAGAACTTGGAGGTCTGACTGCCTCTGTCTTCTGAAGACTGGGATCAAAGCTGTGTTCTGGGGGCTGGAGATATGGCTCAGTGGTTAAGAGTACCAACTGCTCTTCCAGAGGTCCTGAGTTCAATTCCCAGCAACCACATGGTGGCTCACAACCATCTGTAATGGGATCTTATGCCCTCTTCTGGTGTGTCTGAAGACAGCTACAGTATACTTATATGTAATAAATAAATATTTTTTTAAAAAAGCAAAAAGCTGTGTGTCAACTCCTTTATTTTAACTTTATGTGTATGGGTGTTTTGCCTGCGTGTATGTCTATATACCATGTGTACCATATGTATGCAGTGCCCACAGAAGTTGTTGGATCCCTTGTGACTGGAGTTACAATTGGCTATGAGTCACCATGTGGGTGCTGAAAGTCAAACCTAGATCCTCTGGAAAACGGGCCATTCTCTCCAGCTTACTTACATGTTATAACATTTATTTAGTATTTATGTAATATTCAGATAAGCACCATGACAGGCCTGTACAGGTCAGAGGACGGCCTTTCCAGAATTAAGAGATATAATTGGTGGGCGCCGGAGAGAAGACCCAGGGGTTAAGAGCTCTGACTGTTCTTGCTGAGGACCTGGAGAAAGAATCAACGGCCAGCACAGTCTCCATGGTAAGACCCTACTTCAAAACAGATAAAATCTGTCTTTCACGTTAAGATATTCCTGTTAGTAGTTACCTAAGTGATTCGCTAATGCTAACTTTGAGGAAGACAATATCAGCGTTTATACCTAAGTACACCAGAAGGAGCCGTGTAGTAAATTACCCTCAAACCTTTGAAGAACCAAGGGATTTGTTTCTCGTTTTCTATCTTTTCTGCTACGGGGCAAAGTGAAAGCACTAACTTTGAAGGCAAAAGTACCTGGTTCTAGGACTGTGGCCCTTTTATAAGAGTGGGGGGGGGGCGTTGGGGGGGTTGGGGATTTAGCTCAGCGGTAGAGCGCTTGCCTAGCAAGCGCAAGGCCCTGGGTTCGGTCCCCAGCTCCAAAAAAAAAAAGAAAGAAAAAAAAAAAGAGTGGCCGGACTTCAGTATGAACCATACTGGAGTTTTTCCATTGAGATACAGTCCCGCATATCTCCGGCTGGTCTCTAACTCAGTGTCGCTAAAGATGACTTTGGACTTCCGGTCCTCCTACCTCCATCTCAAGAGTTGCTAGTATTACAGATGCGGGTCACCATGCCGGGTTTAATGAAGTGCTGGGTATGAACTCAGGGCTTCCTGCATGGTAAGCTAGCTAGCCTTTTACCAACTAAGCTATATCAACCATCCTATGTTGTGAGTTAATAGATGACCTATGGGGAGATGTCAACATCTATGCACATCTGATTTTGTACAACTGACACAGACTTTGGTGAGTGGAAATGTTGTTTCTGTTGCTTTCTTGAAGGGACCCACGGGAACCGAATCAAAATGCATGTACTAACTAACACAGAAACCTCCTCCCGCTAGCTCCACCCCTTACTAAAGGCCTGCGTGCCTGCTATTGGTTCCTCTGTCCGCCGTCGGTTGCCGTGGAGACTCCGCGCTGCGGCCCTGGGCTCATGGCGCTGTACCATCTCTTCTCTCACCCGATCGAGCGCGCCTACCGCGCGGGGCTCTGCTCCAAGGCCGCTCTCTTCCTGCTGCTGGCCACCGCGCTCACCTACATCCCCCCGTTGCTGGTGGCCTTCCGGAGCCACGGTAAGCCTGCCTGGGTCTGGAGGGCCACTCGGTTCGGCGCGGCCCGCGGGCCCAGGCCGGCTATCCTGACCCGGCTCCCCCAACACGCCTTGTCTCCCGCAGGGTTTTGGCTGAAGCGCAGCAGCTACGAGGAGCAGCCGAACGTGCGCTTCCAGCACCAAGTGCTGCTGGTGGCTCTACTGGGGCCCGAGCCGGGAGCCTTCCTCGCCTGGAGCACGTACCCCACTTTCAACCGGCTGCAGGGGGTTCACCTGCGCGTTCCGCTCGTGTCGGTGCGTGGTTCCCGCCCGGACCCTGGGGGGAAAGCATGGGGTGAGATCCCAGTTGGGTCATTTGACGGGCTGTGGGGGCAGTCTCATGTATCCCAGGCTGGCCTTAAACTATATAGCCGAAGTCGTTCTTCAACAACTGATCCTCCGGCCTCCACCTTCCCAGGGCCAGGAATTTCTGCTATGCAACGCCGTGCTGGGGGTTGTGGGGTGCTGGGAATCAAACCCAGGGCTTTTTGCTTGCATGCGAGCACTTTACCACTGAGCCAATGCTCAGTCCCACAGCTTGGATCTCAAGGATCCACCGGGGTTGGAAACAAAGTCTCTTTGGCCCGCGCATGCTTAACTTTCTAGATAGTTTTACTCAGCTTCTTGAGGTGTCCCCAGACAATCAACCATGCAGGCGGTATGTTTGGTGGATTTGAGTCCAGAAGCCAGAGCACTGCCTGTCTCTGGTGCTGGTTACTTCTGAATGAAAAAGTGGCTGTGAAAACCCTTTTAAGGGCTTGAAGGCCGGGTTCTGTAGACGCCAGGATGTCGCTGAATTTGAACATCACCAGGCTGTAAAGACAGAAAGTGCCCGCATTTTTTATGCAGACTGGACGTAGGGTAGGGAAAGCGCTGATTGGTTGAATTCTCGACTCCGGCTCTGGCCAAGCCACGCCTGTCTGGGTTAGGCTCCTAACTGGGTTCCACACTGCAGCTGTCTCCTATGAAACTGGAACATTTTACTGTCTGCAGTTTAGTGTTTGCTTTCGCATAAATCAAATGCTTCCTTACATTTCCTTTAGTCGTATGGGACATCTGGCTTTCCTACATTCAAATGTGGATCCATTCGGACAGGTCTGATTATTAGCCTAGAAGGCAAACTCCTGTAGCTGAAGGGGCGGGTGCGTGGCAGGGGTGTCAGACTTTCTCCCCACAACAGGTAAATAAGATAGCAATATGCAAAATCTAATTCAGATTACTTGGTTCTCATATATATATATATATATATATATATATATATATATATATATATATATGTATATGTATAATTATTTTTTTCCTTATCACAAACCTGTTGACAGAAAAGTGAAGGCTCACTGTGGTTGGTATATGTATCAGTACTTGTTAACCAACCGAGTTTGTTAGTTTTAAGATCTGTAGCTTATTCAATGACATGAGCAGAGTGATGAATTTAAATTGCCCCTCCCCTACGTACACAGCAAGCTCAAGGCTATTCTGTGTCAAAAGCCGGAGCCCTGGCTCCTGAAGTCAGAGGCACAACATGGAAGGGGTCGGTTCCCTCCTGTCACTCTCCCAGGGATCCAGCTCAGATTCCCAGGGTTGGCTGCAAGGGTCTTTACCTGCTGAGTTATCTCATTACCCACCCTTACTCCTTGATGTGTTTTTTTAAAATTTTGCCCCAATTATTTTTATTATTAAAATTATTGTATGAATTAAAGCTTTTAACTAAATCTTACGGCTTTTTTATTCTTTTGTTTGTTTTTTTCTTTTTTTTTTTTTTTGTTTGTTTTTTCTTTTTTTCGGAGCTGGGGACCGAACTCAGGGCCTTGCACATGCTAGGCAAGCGCTCTACCACTGAGCTAAATCCCCAACCCCGGCTTTTTTATTCTTTTTGAGATGGCTTATTGCCTTGCTTGTTGCCTGCCCAAGCTGGCTTTGGCTGAAGCAGTAAGTCCCGTTCAGCCCCCTAAGAAGCTGGGACAACAGACGAGTACCACATGCCCAGACTTATGTCATACACCTCTGAATGCCAGCGGAAGCTTTTTGTTGAAATTTCATGCACATAGAGAAAACAAAGCAAGCAAAGAAAACAATTATTTCCTGCAGGGAAATAAACCTCGCGAAGAAGCAAGGAAGGAGATGCAGTCAGGGTTGCGAACAGGACTTGCATAGTCATCGTCTTAGACAGAATGCTGACTAAGCAAAATGTGCATCTAGGGAAACTGAAGGGATCAGGGGAGCGGGGAGATGCCATGGGGTCTGGTGGGAAGGGGAGGAAAACGAAGGCTCCGGCCTTCCCCTGTGGAATGTCGGTAGAGAATACTCAGAAACAGAAGTAGACTCTCAGCAAATCTTATTAAAAACATCGGGAAACAGAAGTAGACTCGCAGCAAATCTTATTAAAAACATCGGGAGAGTGCTTCTTTGTTTTCGTTTTTCCGAACAGGGTTTCTCTTTGTATCCGTGGTTGTCCAGGAACTTGCTCTGTAGACCAGGTTGGCCGCGAACTCAGCAATGCCCCTGCCTCAGTCTCCCCGGTGCTGGGATTAAAGGCATGTGCCACCATCACCCAGCCTGGGGAGCAGTTCTAACACAGTCATTAGGTAACTGGGGCATAAGTGTTTGCTTTGGATGTTAATTGTTTTTTTTTTTTTGTTTTGTTTTTTTGTTTTTTGTTTTTTGTTTTTTGTTTTTTTTTGTAGCATCACTGAACTCTTTAAATCTTCAAATGATTAAGGCTCTTCCCCCACACCACCAACACATACCCCTTAGTTTTTTGAGAATGCAAGGCATGTGGTCCAGGATGGCTTGAAACTGGATATGTAGCCTAGGTTGACCTTAATGACTTAGTATTTCTGGTCTTTCAGCCTGTGCCTGAACAGCACTGAGATTGTGGGCCACCGTGCCTGCTTTTACTTTTTTTTTTAAGATTTCTTTATTTATTATACATAAGTACACTGTCGCTGTCTTCAGACACATCAGAAGAGGGCATCACATCTCATTACAGATGGTTGTGAGCCACCATATGGTTGCTGGGAATTGAATTCAGGACCTCTGGAAGAGCAGTCAGTGCTCTTAACTACTAAGCCATCTCTCCAGCCCCTGCTTTTACTATTTATTTACTTGCCTTGATGCCTTTTATTTTACCTTATTTTATCTTATTTTCTGTGTATGGGTACTTTGCCTGCATACACATATATGTGCACCATGTGCATGCCTAGTGCCATGAATCCCCTGGAACTGGAGTTATAGACAGTTGTAAGCTGCTATTTGGGTCCTGGGAATTAAACCAGGATCCTCTAGAGGAGCAGCCAGTGCTCCCAACTGCTAAGCCAGCGATCCAACTCCGCTTTTTATTTATCCCTAAGACAGGGCTTTGCAATGTAGTCCAGATATGGGCCAGGTTGGCCATGAACTGGTGATCCTCCTGCCTCCTCTTATTAACTACCTGGCCCCATTTGTATTCTCAGGCCTCTAATGCAATGGTTCTCAGCCTTCCTAGTGCTTCGACCCTTTAACACAGTTCCTCAGGTTGTTGTGACCTCCCCCTCAACTATGAAATTATTTCATTGCTATTTTATAACTAATTTTGCTGCTGTTATGAATTATAATGTAAATATCTGATATGCAGGATATCTGATATGCAACCCCTGTGAAAGGGTCCTTCAAACCCCCTAAGAGCTTGATCGAGACCCACAGGTCTGTTCTAATGCCTATAAAGAGGAGTGATTATGTGAGAGAGAGAGAGAGAGAGAGAGAGAGAGAGAGAGAGAGAGAGGCCAGAGTAGAGGTGGGCCTGCCCTTCCCTCTGCACCCACTGGACTTACTTTTTTTTTTTAATTTTTTAATTAGTTTTTTATTTATATGAGTACACTGTAGCTGAGACACACCAGAAGAGGGCATCAGATCCCATTATAGATGGTTGTTAGCCACCATGCGATTGCTGGGAATTGAACTCAGGACCTCTAGAAGAGCAGTCGGGTGCTCTTAACTGCTGAGCCATCTCTCCAGCCCCACAGCTGGGCTTCTTAAGGTCCACACTTAATGTGTTTTCTTTCTAAAGGTGAAAACAAAGGTTTTTAGGCTGACAGTAGCTCACAGGAGAACACTTGCATGCTATCTGTGAGGCCTTGACACTTTTTTTTAAATTTAAAACAAAATTAGTTCTGGTTTTTGGTTTGTTTGTTTTTTTCTTTAGGATTTATTTATTTATTAATATAAGTACACTGTAGCTGTCTTTAGACACACCAGAAGAGGGCATCGGATCCCATTACAGATGGTTGTGAGCCACCATGTGGTTGCTGGGAATTGAACTCAGGACCTCTGGAAGAGTAGCCAGTGCTCTAACCACTGAGCCATCTCTCCAGCCCCTAGTTCTGGTTTTACTTTAAGACAGTGTGTGGGGTTTCTTGTTTGTTTGTTGTTGTTGTTGTTGTTGTTGTTGACTGGCTGGTTGCTGTTTGTTTTTGAAACAGGGTCTCTCTACGTAGTCCAGACCAAATTCCAACTCACTGTGCAAACCTAGGCTGGTTTCAAGCTGTCCATCCTCTCACTGCCATCTCCCAAGCATTGGGGTGGCTGGCAAGTGCCACCACGCCTGGCAAACATCCTGTGTTTATGTCTGGGATTCTCGGCGGACGGTTTTCTCTTTATATCTCTCCCTTTTATGTTGCCATTGTTTCCCTGGGACACTTCTGGACATTTAAGTCTGAGGGAAAGCTGAGGTATTCACCAAAGCAAGAGTAAACACCAGGCTCTGCTCCCCCTCCTTTCCTTCTTACTCATTCGCTGCCACTGCTTGGTGGCTTAGCCGGCGGCAGTGAGCTTCTTATCTCTAGAACCAGAAGCCACCCCCTTGAGAGAGCCCTGCATCGTCTTCCTCTGCTTCTGGCGGTTCCACTTTCAAATTTCAGAAGCCAAAAACTAATTCTCTTCAATCCTGGAGGATGTGCTGCTGCGTTCCATTTCATTCTGTTTTGTTTCCCATGGTGGGGCTCTACCCCAAGGCCTTAAATGTGCTAGGCAGTCGGTCAACCTCTGAGCTGCAACCTTGGTAATTGCGCACAGTTCAGAAAACAGGGCCCTCACTAGGGATGTTGTTCAGGGTAGAATGCTGTCTAGGATGTGCAAGCCTCTGGGTTCAATCCTTATTGTGCTCGTGTGTGTGTGTGTGTGTGTGTGTGTGTGTGTGTGTGTGTGTGTTCATACATTCTTTTTTTTTAATTTATTTATTTTATGTAGGTCAGTACACCATTGCTCTCTTCAGACACACCAAAAGAGGGCATCAGATCTCATTACAGATGGTTGTGAGCCACCATGCAATTGCTGGGAATTGAACTCAGGACCTCTGGAAGAGCAGACAGTGCTCTTAACCACTGAGCCATCCCTCCAGCCCATCTTCATACATTCTTGGTCTCTGTGTTGATATCTTGGTTTATTGAACTTGTGGTCCTCCTGTCCCCGCCTCACTAATTAATGGCTGGCATTGCAGGCATGCACCACTGTGCCTAGCTGGACACGTTCACATGGTATATATTTTAGTAGTATTATCATCATCGTCATTATTATTTTTAGGCAGTCTTATATAGCCCAGACTGCCTCTGCCTCCTGTGTGCTGGGATTCAAAGCATTCACCAGCACACTCAGTTTATTCGGTGCTGAGGATGGAGCCCAGGGCTTCCTGCCTGCTTGGCAAATACTCCAGCAGCTAAGCAGACTCTCTGGCCCCCCGTTCTTCGCTTTTCCAACAGTAGGTTTTATGGTATGTGAATTGCATCTCCAATGCTCATAAAAGCAGACAGGCAGTAGCCTAGTGTGTGACACAAGCAACCGTAGTAAAAATCCCTGTTGACTTACCATGTCTTATCTGTGTTCCTCTATCTCCTTGAACACACAATAAGTACTTTACTGTCAGGTAGATATTTAAAGTCCTTTCCACAGTATTTGGCCTGTGAACAGTAAATATTTTCATTTATTCTCATAGTAACCCTGTGAGGTGAATTGGGAGAACATCGTCCACCATTTTACATATGAAGACATAGACTCACAGACGGGGTCATTTGTCCTGGCCTTCACACGAACAGTGTCCACTGGGGCACAGTGCTGCACGGTTGTACCCTCTGCAACTCACGGGGCTGAGACAGGAAGGTCACAAGCTCAGCGAGGAAGCCTAGCTATCAATACATCACAGACACAACCCAAAAAAATACGTATTTTATTTTCCATGCTTAATCCGTGAAATACTTGAATTTTAGCTCTGAACGCATAGAGCCAGGCTGGCTCCACCATGTCTGGGAAATGTCCTAGGAGTCAAGGACGCCATGGATTTTAGGCCAAGATTTGACCAACATTGGGAGGTGGCTTTGAAGTTACTAATTTTGGAAAATGCTTCAAAGTCACAGACATCCTCGCTTCTGCTCTGGCCAGCTCACCTGTAACGGTGTCTGCAAGATTCCCATATATTTTAAAGTCTAGTTTTTGTTATTTGTAAGTGGCCTTCTGGGTGACATGGCTCAGTTAAGGATACAGGGCTAGAGATTAAAGATGGATGTCAGAACAGTCCGAGCGGAGAGGCCGTGTGTGTAAGCACCCATTCTTTCCCATCTCTCACTTGGGGTGTGTCTTGCTGTCCTTAGCACCTGACAGTCACTGGTGGCCAGGAGGCTGCCTGCTTTAGTTCTCAGTACCCATCTGTGTGCAGACATCCAAAGAGCCAGGGTGGCAGGATGTGGTGGTTACATGGCCAGAAGGTGAGGAACTCCAGTTCTAGGCCACCCAAGACTTTGTAGCAAAGCACTGTCCGACAACAGCAGCAAAGGGCTTGTTGACAAAGGTTTGTAAACCCCAGCACCTAGGAGGCAGAGGCAGCACTCAGGAGAAGAGGACATCCGATCTCCTGGAGATGGGGTTACCTGTGAGCTACCCACTGGGTTCACCTGTGAGCTACCCACTGGGTTCTAGGAGCTGAACCAGAGTGTGTGTAAGAGCGCCTAGTGCTATTAACCATGGAGCTATCATTCTAACAACTAAATAAAAAACAGAAAGATAATACCCAGTAATGACGAGAGTAGGCGAGATGGACAGTGGTTTAAACTTGATCATTCACATTGAAAATTACAGAAAAAAAAAAAAAAAAACTCAAGGGATAAAACAGGAACCAAACAAAGCCCCAACAAGCCACAAGAGGCTGCAGATGCCCTGGGAAATGGTTATAAGTCATGACGGCCCGGGAGCAGTAGAACTCCTTAGGTCAGCAGCCAGCCTGGCCTGGAATGTCATTGAGTGGCATATAGCCCCAGCCTAGCATACGCAAGGCCCCAGGTTCGAGCCTCACTCACACAGAAATTAACAGCAGCTCCTGCTGGCTATCAGTCACGGTCAGCTCCAACCCCACCTTGCCCTCTGGTCCCTGTTCCCTGCGGCTAACAAGAAGCCTCGCCTGAGGACTGGTTGTTCCCTGCCAGAGTGAAGACCCCCTACTGGTGGGGTCCTGATAAGGACAGCAACCAAACAATCAAGTCAGGTATTTTCCTTCAGCCTTCCAGGTCCCCTCTACATGACCTTCCTCCAAGCTCTGAGGAGTGGAGGGCACAGGGACAGAACACTCAGAGAGAAGCGCTGGGGTGTTGTCTCTTCCACGGAGCAGATACCTGGCTGGTTCCCACTGGGAAAGCTGGGTGTGTTTAGTAGCCTGGTGATCTCTGCTATCTGTAGGACCGGGTTACACCTGAATTCCCAGTCGCTACCTCCCCAGCCCCTTAGGCACTGTCAACAGGCCCTACATATCTTTATGAAAGAGACCATTTGTACCTTGTAAAGACTTTCAGGCTCAGTGGTTAAGAGCACTGACTGCTCTCCCAGAGGTCCTGAGTTCAAATCCCAGCAACCATAGGGTGGCTCACAGCCATCTGTAATGGTATCTGATGCCCTCTTGTATGTCTGAAGACAGCTACATTGTACTCATATATAAATAAATATAAATCTAAAAAAAAAGAGTTTCAATATAGCATGTCCTAAGCTTTGTTCACACACAGGATTGAGTTAATTATCACCAGGAATCTTTTTAATAAATTGTGCTGTGCTTAAAATGGCTAAAATAAACTGCCCATGTCAGACTCTAGAAGTTTGAACCGTCATTGGTCACGTCACTTTCTTGCTTGCCTCATGTGGACACTCTGCTGGCCCTGGTGTTCGAAGAGACCCTCCACTGAGGTGTCCACACCAGCTATGTCCTGAGGTTCTCTTCCCAGCTGCCTGCACCCTCTTTCTCAATGTCAGATGCAGGCATCGTCCCCCTTTGCCCGTTCAGTCCTCTCCTTCCTGTGCTTCTAATATTTCCTACATTAAAATAAGTATTTTAGTCTCTTCTCTCAGTTGCACCAGATCGATGTCAGTGGACTAAGGTACATCTTCTAGCCAACATTAGTATTGATCTCTCCTGTAAATGATTATCCTGCAACAACCAGAAAACTTTGAAATTAGAGTTCACAGGCACCGTTGCAGGCAGGCACATTTGTGTGCATGAATGCGCATATGTGGGGCTGAGGATCGAAGCCAGTGCCAACATATGCTGGGCATACTAAGCAAGCACCCTGTCAGTGATCACTTCCGCATACTCTCACACGCGCGTCTACAGATGGAGAATTGATGATCATTGGTCAGAACCCAGTTCAGCTACTGGAGTCCATACCTCCTCTTGCCCTCAGTTTAGCACGCCATATACAGGCTGTGATGGTTTTTATACCGGAATGTGTGGCAGGAATATATGAGACCATACATGGATATAAAAACTGTTACACACCTGCCTGCCTGTAACCTGAGCACTGGGAGGCTGAGACAGGAAGATCAGGAGTTCAAGGCCAACTTGGCTACATAGCAAGACCTCTAAATAAAAAGATAACTGGGCCAGTTAAGAGCACATCTTGTGGGGATGGGGATTTAGCTCAATGGTAGAGCGCTTGCCTAGCAAGCACAAGGCCCTGGGTTTGGTCCTCAGCTCCGGGGACACATCTTGCTTCTGGGTTTTGGTTTCCAGCACCCACATGTGGCAACTCACAGCCATCTGTAACTCCAGTTCCAAGGAATCCCAACATCCTTTTCTGGCTGGCCTCCATGAAATGTTTGTGGTTTTGTTTTGTTTTTTGTTTTTGTTTGGTTAGTTTTTAAAATTTAGATATTTTTGTTTTATTTATTATAGGTGTATGAGTGCTTTTAGAAATCACAAAAAGTAAGCTAATTAGCTGACTGGACAGGCAAAGGTGCTTGCCACCAAGCCTGACAACTGTGCTTCATCCCCAGGATCAACATGGCAGGAGGGGACTGTCTCCTGTACCATGTCCTCTGACCTCCACTCATGTGCCACACACGCATGCAAGCACACACACAAATAAATAAATAAATGTAATTTTTAAGTTCCAAAACACACATACACACATATTTCATAAAAATGAAGTGTTGTGATTTACACATTTTCTTAGCCAGGTACCAATTAGATTTTAGCAACTGAGCTAGAACTAGTGTTGAGGTATTTGCTCTCTGAATGACTCCTTTTCAAAACAAAAAAAAAAAAAAAAACCCATCGTATTTAGTTTATGTGTGTGAGTGTTTTGCCTGCCCGTCTGTCCGTGCTCCGTATGTGTGCAGTGGACTCAGAAGCCACTGGGACTGGAGTTATAGTGACATGGATGGCCTCCATGTGGTCACTGGAAATTGGGCTCAGGTCCACTGGAAGAGCAGCCAGTGCTGTTAACAGCTGAGCCATCTCTCCAGCCCCCCACCCAACCCTGACCCACTGACCCGCATGCCCCAGTGCCTACTATCATCAGAGTACAGTCACAGTTAGGGTTTGAACACGGTACGTCCTCCTTAGGCTCGTGTGGGAACATTTGGTCGCCAGCTGGTGGCGCTGTTTGGAAAGGTTGTGGAACATTTAAAGCTGAAGCCTTGCTGGAGGAAGTCTGTCATTGGAAGCTAGCTTTGACTCACCCACGGTCAGGGAGCCTCCGCCCTCTTCCTCCTCCTCAGCCTTCCCACTGTCCAGGTGCCCTGCCGTCACCCACACAGACCCTTGTTTAGCCACCCTCCACCCATTCCCCGCTTATACTGTCAGGGTGCCAGCAAGTTAGATCATCCCAAACACTTCTCATGAAAGTCTCCCTTTTAGCCTCTCCATTTTAGCCTGCTTCAGTTTTCTTCGTGTCACTTGCTTGACAGTTACCTGGTGCTGTCATGTATTTATCTGTCACTCTTCCCAGCAGAATGCTACCTTTGTACAAAATGATGTTTCCTGCCCCTGTCTTTGGTTTGGTTTTGTTTGGGGGGGGAGGGGTGCATGTTTCTTTGAGGTTATTTATATATGTATGTATGTATGTATGTATGTATGTATGTATGTATGTATGTAATTTAAGGATTTATGGAAATATTTTTGGTTTTATGGGGGGTTTTTTGTTTGTTTTTTAGATACAATCTTACTATGTAGATTGCCTGGAACTCACTGTGTGTACCAGGCTGACCTCAAATTCTTCTCAAATATTCATATATATATTCATATATATGTATATATATAATTATTTGGTTCCATATTGTTGTTATTATTTTATTGATTTCATATTTGGTTTTTGTGTGTGGTGTATATATGTCTACATGTATGTACACCTATGTGAATATGTGTGCACGTAAGTTCCTGGGGGCACCAGAGGGCAATGGGATTCCCTGGACCTAGAGTTTGAGGTGGTTGTGAGGCTCCCAGAGGAAGTACTGAGAGCCAAACTCTGTCCTCTGGAAGAGCAGCACACAGTGCTCCACCTCCTGTGAGACCCAAGCAGGAAGGATGTGCCCACCTTTCAGGTCAAGGTTACTGTTTGCAGCTAAGACAGTTAAGCGCAGGTCCCTGTGCAGGTTAGGGCTTCTGTGTGAGGTTGAAGAATAAGTTCCTGTGTGACCTGTGTGAAGGCTTTGCAACTTACGGTTTCTATGTATAATTAAAGGAAGTTCCTGGTTCTTAGACCTGGTGTAAAACATGTTTCTCAACCCACACTAAACCTGCGACCTCATTTGCATATATATCCTTACCTTGCTTCCCTTTCATTGTTTGATTAATTGATTGGTTGGCTGATCGAGACAGGGTTTTTCTGTGTAGCCCTAGCTGTCCTGGAACTCACAGAGATTTGCCTGCCTCTGCCTCCAGTGCTGGGATTAAAGGGGTGTGCTACCCCACCTTACTCCAGACATATTTTATGACACTGTATAACAACCAGTTCCCTTGCCTCTGTAACACTTTATCTCTCACACAAAAGAGACCTCAGGAGGCTAAAGGGGTTGCTCTCCAAAATCCCACTTAGGGAGAGGCAGTTGGACTGGTCAGTCACAGATGCACCCCAAAATACAGCTTGCTTTAGTCAGTCAGACAATTTTGACCTTGTTTTTCTTCCCGAAATTCTCAGATAACATTCCCTCATCATTCGTTTTTTTTTAGACAGTGTAGTATAGCCCAGGCTGGTCTTAAACTTGGTATGTAGCTGAGGATGACCTTAAACTCCTGATACTTATGTATCCTCTTTCCATGTCCGGCTCTTATTTTTATTTCTTTATTTTTTCTATGTATGCAGCATTTTGCCTGCATGTATACCTGCTGGTCAGAAGAGGGCACCAGATCTCATTACAGATGGTTGTGAGCCACCATGTGGTTGCTGGGAATTGAACTCAGGACCTCTGGAAGAGCAGGCAGTGCTCTTAACCACTGAGCCATTTCTCCAGACCCTATTCTTTATTTTTTGAGACGAGTTTCACTCTGTAGTCTAGGAAGGCCTTGCACTCTATGTAGCCCAGGCTGGCCCCAATTTTGTAATGATCCTTCTGCCTCAGCCTCTAAATGTTGAGATTTTGCTATGCCCCACAATATTTGGCTACTGTTTGCTTGCTTTATTTTTTTTTTTAACTTTTAAAAAAACTTTTTTCTGGACAGTTTAGTACTCAAAGAAATTTAAGGGGTTGGGGATTTAGCTCAGTGGTAGAGCACTTGCCTAGCAAGCACAAGGCCCTGGGTTCGGTCCCCAGCTCCGAAAAAAAAAAAGAAAGAAAAAATATTTTTAAAAAAAAGGAAATTTAAATTAAAAATATCTAATCTCCACTTGATTAGCCAAAAGGATGGAACACAGTAAAATATCCAATCTTAAATCCTGCTTCCTGGGGCTGGAGAGATGGCTCAGCGGTCAAGAGCACTGACTGCTCTTCCAGAGGTTTCCCAGCAACCACATGGTTCACATGGCTCACAGCCATCTGTAATGGGATCCAGTGCCCTCCTCTGGTGTGTCTGAAGACAGCAAAGCGACAGTGTACTCAGAACGTAGAAGAATAAGTAAATTTAAAAATCTGTGTCTAGATTTCTCTCATCTGTCTAAGGCGTGACACATATTGTAAGGACCAAGTGAAATAAAGTCCTCTCCCTGTCACATCCCTGGAGCCATTCAGCAGTTCTCTCCTGGCCCCTCTTCCCTTGTAAACAGAGAATCACAGTCGGTCTTTATCTTCCTCTCCAGTCCAAAGGTCCAGACGGTAGCTGTGTTGGTCTGAATATAAATGGTACTCACAGGCCCATAGGTGGAGGAAGTGTGTCGCTGTGTGGGGTGAGCTCTGAGATCTCAGAAGCTTAAACCAGACACAGAGTCCCATCTCTTCCTGCTGCCTGCCAATCTGGACACAGAATCCTTAGCTCCCTCTCCAGCACCAGGTCTGATTGCACATGGCCATGCTTCCCACCATGAGGATAATGGACTGAACTCTGAACAGCAGTGGTCACGGTAGCTCTTCATAGCAACAGCGTGGCCAGCAGTCTTCCTTAGAGCAACAGAAGCTAGCTCACAGGAGGCCAGGCAGCCGCTTCCCATCTCACTCATACTGACTAATACAGAAGTGGCTCTGGGACTCTATCAGCCACCCTGGTAAGAAGTCCCCTCCTCCCCCAGAGAGCAGATGGACAAGGACGAGGAGAGAAGTAGCCAGTGGCGGAAGGACAGTAGATGATAACAAGCCTAAGACAAGGATGCTGCTGTCTTGAAGGAAAGAGATCACTTAAAGGCTCTAAAGGCACCTACCTTCACTCCAACCTTGCTCATCTGAGATAAAAACCTCTTGTTTGCAGAGTCTTATATATGGGTGGGCAAAGTAATGGGCTGAGGTGGACTGCTTCTGGGATGAGCTTAGCATGGAGGTTTTGATGTGTGTCAAGGACGCCTGGCAGAGGGGTTGCATTTCAGTTCTGTCCCTCCTGCTAGCCACTGTCAGGTCACTGTGACATACCCGAGACTGCAGGGACCAGCTAGCGACTTATTTTTAACTGTCCACATATGATTTATGGGCTTTGACTTTCTTATGCCCTCCTCTGATTTTTGTTAAATATTTGTGGTCTTGGTATCTTATTGATTGTCCCTTTTTTTAAAATTGATGGATGCTGAAAGACACACAAGCTTTGAAGCTTCCACAGAGTCATGAGACAGATAGTCCAACCTTAAGTATCTGAAGCAAGGGCACTTGGGGTTTAAGATGTACAAATAGGGGGTACACATACGGCCCAGTGGTTAGGAGCACTAGCTGCTCTCACAAAGGACCTGAGTGTAGTTCCCAGCACCCACATGACGGCTCACGACCATCTGTAACAACACTTTCAGGGCCTCTTCCAGAAGCTCCCTTCTGGCCTCTGTGTGCACCAGGTGCGCACTCAGTGCACAGGCACACATGCATGCAGACATGTATACACATAAAATAAAAATAAATCTTAGAGAAATGTATAAATAGAGCTTGGTGGATTTGTATAGCATTTGCATGATGATTAGAGTTAGATTTTGTTTCTTTCCATTTTTTTTAAAGATTTATTTATTTTATGTGTGAGTGCTCCATCTGTATGTACACCTGCCTGCCAGAAGAGGGCATCAGACCCCATTACAGGTGGTTGTGAGCCACCGTGTGGCTCAGCGATAGAGCACAGTGGTCAGTGCTAGTCTCTAGTACGGGGAGTCCCTGGCTAATCCTAGTGCTCTAAAGAAAGAACAAGAGGATGACAGTTAGGGAGGGGAAGGAAAAAGAAATTCTCTGGGTGCTGGAGACATGGCTCAATACTGCCCTTGCAGAGGGCAGTTAAGTTTCAGACCTTCATCAGGCAACTCGCAATGATCACCTTCCCTCAAGCCTGAGGGCATCCAACAGTGTCTTCTGGCTTGCACAGACACACACACGTGCATACGCATAGTTACACACACACACACACAACTAAAGTAAATAACAATTCTGTTTGTTTTTGTTTTGTGTTATGTGTGTGTTTTGTTTGTTTGTTGTTTTTCTTTTGAAGACAGGGTTTCACTGTGTACCTGGGCTGCCCTGGAACTTGCCCTGTTGACCAGGCTGATCTCTAACTCAGATCTGCCTGTCTCTGCCTCCCAAGCACTGGGATTAAAGTTGTGTGTGCCACCTGCCTAACTATGACAATTCTCTAACAAAGTAAATCTCTTCCTTTGGCCTCTGTAGACCAGAGAAGAAGACAGGAACCAGGATGGGAAAATGGATGTACTATACTTTAAACTTGAACTTCCCCTGCAGTCCACAGAGCAAGTTCTCGGTGTGCAGCTTATCCTGACCTTCTCCTACCAACTGCACGTGAGTCTGCCTTCTCTGAGCCCTCTCCTCTTCCTCCTCCCCTGGGAGAGCCACATTGCAGATGGCTCTTGTACGGAATGTTATTGGGAATTCAAATAGACAAATTGAATATTCAAAGTAGTAGGCCAGAGGGTTCTGGGCAGAAAGGTTCCTGAGTGGGCTAGCACACGCATGCCAGGCCTGACAACGCATCTCTCTTCCTAATGATTTCAGAGGATGTCAACATTCGAGATGCAGAGCATGGCGTTTCTCCAGTCCTCCTTTGCTGTTCCCGGGTCACAGTTACATGTGAATGGTGACCTGAGGCTGCAACAGAAGCAGCCACTGAGCTACCGTGGCCTGGACGTCAGATACAACGTAAGGATGCCCGTTGTGGTCCAGCACCTTCATGCGTAGGCTTATCACAGCCTTCGAAGGACAAGAAATTTAAGCTTAGAAATAGCATTTAGTTCTTATGTGTATGAGTGTTCTGCCTGAACGGATGTTGTACACCATAGATGTGCAGTGCTGCACCCAAGCCCAGGCCATCTAGAGGAGCAGTCAGTACTCTAAAACACTAAACCATCGCTCCAGCCACATCGTGAATTCTTTCTTAATGTAGGAAGGGAGTTGGAGAGCTGGCTCAATAGTTGCGAGCACTGGCTGTTCTTCCAGAGAACCTGAGTCTGATTTCCAGCACCAAGATGGCAGCTTACATCTGCTTGTAGTTCCATTTCCGGTGGATCCAACACCCTCTTCTGACCTCCTCAGGCACTGTGCACACATGGTGCGCGGAAACATGTGCAGACAAAACACACACACACACACACACACACACACACACAGAAAACAATAATTTTTTGTAGGCATAGAAAGGCTCTCTTCTGAGAGAGGGGGAAACATTCTTACTGAAGAACTTAACTGTCCATTGCATTCGGGTACACACACTCCAAATGTATTCTGTGTTAGTTTTTGTTGTTGTTTGTTTGCTTTGTTTCTTCAAGACAGGGTTTCTCGGTGTAGCCCTGGAACTCACCCTGTAGACCAGGCTGGCCTCAGGCTTGCAGGGATCCACTTAAAGGTGTGCGCCATCACCAGGTCACCTTCTGTTCAGTGACTGCTTGTTGCGACCCAATGCCTGACAGAACGACCTGAAGGAGGAGAGATCTGTTTTGCTCACAGTTTCAAAGGTTTTAGGCTGTCCTGGTGGGAAGGAGGGGAGTAAAGAGCTTTACACTGTGGCCTTCAGGAAGCAGATTGAAGCAGGTTGGGGCCAGAGCAGGATATAATATAACCCCGAAAGACAAGTTCCCAGGCCTCGATTCTTCCAACCAGGTCCCACCTTCCACAGCTACACACACACACACACACACACACACACACACACACACACGCACGCACGCACGCACCACCCAACGTCTGTTCACATTTTGAACCTGTCAGTGGGTCAAACTATCCATCAGCTCTGAGCCTCACTTCCTAAACCTCTCTGGAAATGCCCTGTGCCCAGAGTGTCCTCTACTAAATCTCCCAAGTGTTGCTCAGGCCAAGCAATATGACAGTCAATATTGACTGTCACATCTTCCAAATGATCTCATAAAATGCCTATGTAAATATCTTTTTAAAAATACCAGTCACCATTCATTGAAAAGGTGACATATGCCAGCCCAGAGTGAAAAGGTTTACGGGTGGGTGTGGTGTCGTGCGGGCCCTGGCAGCCCCTGCTTGGGAAACGAGGTAGGAAGATGACTTGAAGCCAGGAAGTAAAGACTAGCCTGGGCATCTCATCAACACCCCATCTCAAACAGAAATAAGAAGGAGCCTTGCTTATATGTCATGATTTTCAAACTTCCCGGTGAAATGAGCAACACCTCATCTCAAACAGAAATGAAGAAGTGGCTTATAAATGTCACGTTTTTCAACTGCTGTGACTTCCTGAGACACCGACTGGCTCAGCGCTCCTTTGTTTGAGAGCCCTATGGCCATGGCTCACGCCAGCAGGACCAGGGATGGAGGGGACACACTGGCAGCCACATGGTTGGCATAACCTATTTTCTTACAACAGGAATCGGAGGGAAACTGCTGTCTTTATATTAAAGCCAACATGGACACATGGGCAGAATCTCACCATCGCCCAGCTCTGCACCAGCTCTGCAGCCTCCTGGGCTTTCTCATTCCCACAAAGCAGCTTCTCTCTCTCTCTCTCTCTCTCTCTCTCTCTCTCTCTCTCTCTCTCTCTGTGTGTGTGTGTGTGTGTGTGTGTGTGTGTGTGTGTGTGTACTCAAAAATGATTATTACAGAAAGTTTATTCATCCCCAAAGAAAAGATTACTGAACCGGGGCTGGTGAGATGTTCTATTCCCGGCATCCACATAAGGTCACTTACAACCACCTGTGACTCTAACTCCAGACTCCAGGGTGACCCAATGCCTCCGGCCTCTATGGGCACGTGTGCTCACATGTACATGTTACCCCCACCCTCTGACACACTCACATTCGCACACAAGTATGAATAATAAAAATAGAACTCTACAGAAATAATTCTGAACCAGGGCTGGGTCACAAGCACAAGAGCGTGGTCTCTGGGCCAGGGTGGCCTCAGGATTGAGGCTGGGTGGGCTGCTGCGTGGGAAGGAGAGCGAAGTGCTCACAGTGTGTCCTCCCGCCTCGCCCCAGGTATCGGTGATCAATGGGACCAGTCCTTTTGCCCATGACTACGACCTGACTCACATTGTCGCTGCCTATCAGGAAAGGAATGGTGAGTTGCTGGACCCCTGTCCACAGGCTGCCCGGGCTTGCCGGAACTTGTCCTCTGTCCACTGTCCACACCCTTCCCCACAAGCCACCTCTCCCGTAGCCCAGCATATCAGCAATCACTCGCTTTATTTATCCTGTCACTGGCTTGGCTGCTTTGCTCTCATTAGTGTGTATTGGTTTGAGTGAGTTGTCTCTCATAGTACACCTGTAAGAGAAGTCAGGGCCGTTTACTGTCCTCACTTTCCAGACAGCGATGGGTGATGCGTGTCAGGCAGTCCGCAATGGTAGGCTGGTAGAAGGGAGGCACCGGCAGAACTGACTATAGGTAGCGTTCGTCCCTAGAGGAGTGTCCCCAGGCTTGAGTCAGCACACCAGGCTGGTTTGTGGTCTAACATTTTCCCTAAAGGCATCAAAAGTGTTTCTGGCAACACGACATTATGGGTGACAGCCACAAACGTTTCACAAGTGGAGGGCTTTTAATTCCAGTATTTCTTTTTAATTTTATGCAGTACAATAGCAGCAATACAATTCCTAAAACTAAATCTGACAACTGCTGGCCCCAAGATCAACTCTTTCCTCTTTAATTCATTCACTCTTTGTCCATATATAAATAGTTTCATACAACTTTCACTCTTCGGGGCTGGGAGCTCGAGCTCTTGCTTAGCATAGATCGGGTACAATTCCCCCGATTCAGTCACCAGTGCCACATAAAGCTTGGTAGCACACACACACACACACACACATAGCCCCAGCCCTCAGGAGATGGAGACGAGAGTAATCAGAAATTCAAGCTCATCCTTGGTAATATAGCAAGTTGGAGACCAGTGAGCTACATGAGACGAGAGAGAGAGAAAGAGAGAGAGAGAGAGAGAGAGAGAGAGAGAGAGAGAAACAGAGACAGAGACAGAGAGACAGAGAGAGAAGAAAGGAGTCAATGAGATGGTTCAGTGGGTGGATAAGAGCATTTTCCATTAAGCCTGATGACCTGAGTTCTATCCTTGGGGTTCACATGGTGGAGGGAGAGAATTGGTACACCTGCACACACACACACACACACACACACACACACACAAAAGCATGCAAATAGATCTTAGAAACAGAAAAGACTTTGGGATCTGTACTCAAAGACTACTTATAGCCCTTCGCTTTGAATTAATGACTAATGTTTGCCTTGCAGTTACCACTGTCCTCAGTGACCCCAACCCAATCTGGCTGGTGGGCCGGGCCGCTGAAGCTCCTTTTGTGATCGATGCTGTCATCCGCTATCCCGTGGAAGTCATTTCATATCCTTTCTGTTAGCCGGGTTCCACTAGGAAAGAAGAGCTTCCTTAGTTTAGTTACCCCAAGTAGGAACAGATGTGGGACTCACAAGATAGGAAATTGCCACAGCTCTTTAGCCCCATACAAATGACTGCTGCTCCTACAGCAAAGAAAAATCAATTTCCTGTGCCTCTTTCTTTCTAAACATTTCTGAGTCAGAATTATCCATGTTTATATCTTAATAATCTCTGGAGAGTATTTGAAGTATTCTGTTTCCCATCTGACCTGAGCTTTGGGGTAGCTGTTCCTTACTCATGGCTGCTGTTCCTTAGCATTTGTACTTATCAGCCAGGGTTCTGGGAGATGATAAAGTTTGCCTGGATCCAGTATGTCAGCATCCTGCTCATCTTCCTCTGGGTGTTTGAAAGAATCAAAATCTTCGTGTTTCAGAACCAAGTAGTGACCTCCATCCCTGTAGCCGTGCCCCAGGGAGAGATAAGGAAAGAGCACTTATCCTGAGAAGCTTCTGTCAGGAGACTGAGGGACCATGGCTACCTCATTCCTGTCTTCTGAGACCGGCAGTTTTACAACATTTCTGCAAAGAGCCCGCTGGACACTCTCAGGCCTGCGTGCGTGTTTCACCTCAGAGACAAAGAATGGATTTTCCAGTGTTGTCCGGCACAACCCCCACGTCTTCAAAGCACGGGGGGAACCTACAAACACTAGTTTGTGGAAAGGTCGCAGGGTTACAGGAGGGTTATGTTTTGTTTCTGGTTTTGCTCTGCTTTGGCCTTGAATTTCAGGAGAAAATTGTGGTGAGTTCATACATCTTTGAAAGAGCCCCACCTCTGGTCAAGGGAGTAGTTTACTTCTTTTGAACTGGGATGCCCTGTCCACCCCTCCCTCCTATCATAAGCTAGCTACATTTTTAGCCTCCTCCGGTCTCTCACAAGAAATATGCAAATCCCTAGTACTTTCTGCTCTTAGATATCTACACAGTGCCCATTCAGAACTTTGATTTCCAGAGCTGAAGCCTTCAACTGGAGAACGGAAGGGGGCAGGGCGTCTCAAATACAAGAGTCTCAGAAACATGTGCGTGCTGGCGGGTGACTTAAGGGCAGGAGGACCAGACACCTGCCCTCAGCCCTCAGGCTAATAGATGGGGGTCTGTCATCGGCTCAGCTAAACAGCCCTCTGTTCCTGCCCTGCTATGGCTGGCTCTGTGCCCTGTTTCTTGGCCTCTGTCTGTGCCCCTGGGATGGTGGCTGGAGTCAGAAGTGCTGTTTCATTCAGTCTGTCCCCCTACCCCCAGCATCAGTGGAGGACATTGGGCTTCTAACAACAGGTTCTTTCTCCCTGGCCCTCACCCAACAGCCCAGCCACTCCTCCTCCTCCTTGCTGGCCTTCCCCCTTTCTGAAAGGATGTGGGTGACAGAAGGGTGGCTGTTGGCATTGGCTCCCACTGCCTGACAACCTCAGGGTTTATTCGGAGGCTGTTCCCTCGATTAAGGAACAGGGTACTTACCAGAGGGGAGGCTTTGGGGAAGGCATGAGGAGCAGAGAGTGAGGAAGGAGGCTAAGCAGAGCCTCTAATCCAGCCTGGCCATTAACAGTGAGAAGGAGCCCAGCCAGATAGCCCTCTGATCTGCAGAAGTCTACAAAGACTTCTACTTTACACAGAAATCTCTCATTTGGCCCCGGTCCTGCGCTGAGCAATTGTGCCCTCTTAAAGAACTCCACCTTTGGCCCTGGGAGGACACGCCCTACCACCCTTGCCTCCATGCCTAACCACAAACGCTCCTCCCTTCGTGCCTCAGTTTACCTTGGAGGCACCCTTCTGTCAGACTGAGCAAAGTAAGAATTTTGAAAACCAAGCTCTTTCGAAGTATTTGAGGAGAGAAACTCTCTAGTACTGGTTTCTCTGACCTAACACGTATGGCTGATTATACGCCCGAAGAGTTACGTGAAAAACGGTCTCTGATTTCAATTTCGCAAAGGTTATGAGAGGGCTAGGGATGTGGCTCTGTTGGAAGAGCGCCTGCCTGGCATGCTTGGAGCCCTGGGTTCCATCCCCAGCACACCTTCACGGTGGTGCAAGCCGATAACCCCAGCACATCAGGGGTGGAGGCAGGAGTAGAATCATCCCTAAGTTAGAGCCCAGCCTGGGATACTTGAGACCCTGTCTGAATAAAATAAGGAAATGGGCTTGGCGGCGTGACAAGAAATATATTGTATGGAAAAAAAGATAACAAGTTACAGAAAGATGACCAAAGATACAAGCTACTTTGCATTATATTAAACTATTCTGTGCAAATTCTGTATACAGAACTCAATGATGTTTTATAACTTTCTAATTAAAATATTCTGAAAGGAAGTTTCCCGTGGCTTCTGAAAGGCAGGGGCCCTGGGCGGGGAAACAATAGGGAGGGGACAAGGTTCCACGGGATTCTGAGTGACCGAGATGCTCTGCCCAGACCCTACCTAAAGATGTTGAGAGCTTTTGTTAGGTCTTCGGCAAAAGTCCTCTAGGCCAACCCCAGGTAAAGGAGGGATTTTCATTGAAATCCACATGGCAAATGGAAGACACGGGCTGGAAAATTACAACTGTGTTTGGTGAGTATCAGGTTATTTTCAGATCAGATGTTGGGTGGTTAGTTCTAGGCCTCATGGCCCAGAATGGCAAGAGGAAAAATAGTGGAAAATACACAGGATTGCAGCTAAGCTATAACGCAGAGCCAGAGTCTGAGTTGATTACTCATCCTGGGAGGGGAGGAGGAGGGTCTGATTCTGTCACATGATTGGTTCAGATTCTGTTTGAATGAGGTGAGGGCTGGGTTAGCAAAGCTTTCTCTCTCCCCACTCTTTATTTCTCTCTGCCCCGCCCCCTCCACTTCTTCACATTCGTGCATTTCAAAGTAAGTTTTGTACATTTTGTTTCCTTTTTTTCTTTATTAACTTGAGTATTTCTTATTTACATTTCTTTTTTTTTTTTTTTTGGTTCTTTTTTTTCCGGAGCTGGGGACGAACCCAGGTTCTTGCGCTTCCTAGGCAAGCGCTCTACCACTGAGCTAAATCCCCAACCCCCTTATTTACATTTCGATTGTTATTCCCTTTCCCGGTTTCCGAGCCAACATCCCCCTCACCCCTCTCCCTCCCCTTTTATATGGGTGTTCCCCTCCCCATCCTCCCCCCATTACCGCCCTCCCCCCAAGTTTTGTACATTTTTGACCAGGTAAATCCTAAGTGTCTCCTGGAGAAAAATGTGTAAAAATCTCACAAGCCTCGGTTAAATTAAACTTATTTATTTTTATGGGAACGGGGTCTTGGTATGTAACCCGTGGTGGTCTTACACTTCAGATAATCCTGCCTCAGTTTTTTAAGTGGTAGAATTAACAAGAATGATCCACCTAACCTGACTTTCAAATTAAGATAGGGTTTCTCTGTGTAGCCCTGGCTATCCTAGCACACTCACTCTGTAGACCAGGCTAGCCTCGAACTCTAACACCCACTTCCACTTCCTGAGTGCTGGAATTAAAGGCATGTGTCGCCTCCACCCAGCTCTGACTTTAAATTTTTAAAGAAAATAATAGCCGTCTAAATACTTTACCCAGAAGTCAATAGATGGCATTCTCTTAGAACGCAGTTTGTGCGTGCCTCTGTGTGTGTGTGTGTGTGTGTTCGCGTGTGCGTGCGCGTGTGTGTGTGTGTGTGTGTGTGTGCGTGCGCGCGCGCGTTTATTTCCTTAAGATGAATCCAGAAAGAAGTTACTAGTTCAGAAACTAGTGGCCATGGTTAAGGATCCTAACTTTATCTTGCCAAGTCGTACCCGGAAAAGCTGCATTGATATCCTCTCCCACCACAGATTTACAAGTCTCCCACAAAGTCCCGTCTTCTGCATATGCTTGGGCTCTCTGCCCTGTTGCTTATAAAAGGAGAAATCTACTTTACTGTTGAAATGTGTCCTGTGTTTATCTGGACCTGTTATCAACTCGGCACCTCTGGTAGAGGCGTGAACCCGGAGCGGATGGCAGCTGCTGCTCCCACTGCAAAAGCCACCTGTCCTTTCGGCCCCTCCCCACTCCTCTGTTGCTCAGGGGGCACCCGGGTCCCCCTGGCATCAAGGTGTCTGTTTGGATAGTTGCAAAGATGCCACCCTCAGAGGAGGGGGGCAAGATAAAGATTCAATTTCCTGCACAAGGGCCTTTTGTCCTTTGAGAAGCTTCTCCCCTCGGGACAGATTTTTCGGTCCATTAGTGGGCCGAGCGGTGGCTCTGCCAGCAGGCTGGACGATCCATCCCCACCCCGGGCAGGGGGGCGGTCAATGTTCCTAGAGCCCACCTGTGACCTCCCTCTTCCTGCCCTCGCCCCCCCTCCCCGTCCCCCGGGCGTGGCCCGACACGGTCCGGGTTGGGGAGGATAGAGGAGCTCCAGGCCAACTGGCTGCTTCCTTGCTCGGCTCCCGCCCTGGCTCCCGCCGGCGGCCCCAGGCAAAGAGCCACCACTCACTGAGCTGCTCATTGTATGCGCCCCGGGCGGGCAGCGCAGAGCAGCACAGAAGCGCAGCCGGCAGCGCAGGTAGAGCGGGGCCGGGCGGGGCTGCTCCAGGGTGGGGGGCCGGGTCTCCGTGATAACCTTAGGACCCCTGCACCCCAATATCTCGTTCTTACTGCTCTTCGGTTTCCGTCCCCCTCTGGAATTCCTATCTAGTTTTCTCCAAGTGTTTCCCATCGGTACCTCGAGATTCCCCAGGCCGATGTCACCGGATGTCCCTTCTTCGCTGTGGGATCTTAAGAACTGAGTCAGTCCCCGTGGATTCCCAGGGAAGAATAAGGATTGCTGCGGGGTGGAACTCGGAAAGGACCAGTCCTAGGAGACTTTGTTGAGCCGGTGGGGAGAGAGGTCTTCCTTCGGGCGCCAGGGCCAGTTCGTGGGCGAACACTAAGCTTTCTTCGGGTAGATGAGTAATCAGGTGGGCTGTTCCACCTCAAGGAGGAATTTGGGCTGACTACAAGTGCAGCTCTCGGAGCTCATCGGCCTGACAGCTTAGACAGGGTTGATGGCGGGAGAGAATGGTGTATGATGTGTGTAGAGACAAGTTATGGTTCGCAGAGTTCTTGGAAATGGTCCGTCCCCCAGGGGCTTCACCCCCTTCTTTCCCTCTCCCAGCTACCGGAGCATCACTTTAAGCTTGCTCAAGAGCTTTGTCACAGAATGCTTAAGATTAGTTTGGAACCCCATCCAGAATGTTGGCTTCTTCTGGCTGTTCAGCCTTGGACATAGTAGTGGGTTCTCTTGGCCCTCAGTATGTATGCTCCCCCAAAATGCTCCTTTCTCCTCCCTCCTAATGGGGAGTAGGAAAGAGAAACAAATTCAATTCCCTTCACATTTTGGAAGGAGGGCTTAAGGTTTCGGGGTTTTTAGGCTTGATTACTCTGTGCAATCCAGACTGTCCCTGAAGTCACTGTAGCCCAGAGTGGCCTGGTCGCAAACTCATAAAGGCTGAGGAGTGTGCTGTGATGCCCTTAACTAAATATATCAACCGCCTTCTTTTTTAAAATGAGAGGATTGAGGCTTGAACAGCAGGGGGTGAGGGGTGGGGACTGAGTTGACTGGAAGCCTCGGTGCATAAAAAGCTACATACAGGGTATAGAAGAAGACTGTGGGTGGGGTGACTCGTTAGAGTCTCATTTTACCAAAGTATCTGGCCCACAGTGGTTTAGTGACCGGCCTGCCATGGGCTATGAACCCAGTCTGACTTCAAAAGCCAGGCTTCCAGCCATTATTTCTTGCAGTCTTCTGTGCTGTCCACACTTGAGCTGTCTCTGCCTGTGCTTGCTGTCTTTTGTTAAAGTCATAGGGTTATCACGATCTGTCTGAACTGTTGTGCTGGGGTTTTTCTTATGCGCAGAATTTCTCTTAGGCTCATACAATGACCCAGGCCACATGTCTGGTGTTATTTTAAGTGCTTTAGAAATATGAGCATTCCAGTCTTGAGACCTAGCCCATAAGTTAGGGATTCTATTCTCTTTGGTTTTGTAGACTTAAAGTAATAAACAGGCACAGAGAGATTAAGTAACCTGGTCCCTCCGATGTAACAGGTTCTAGCTTCTAGCCTCATGGAGGACACAGGACATGTAGACTTGCAGGGACAGGAGTACACTGGATGGTACTGGCAGCATTCAGTATCACCTAAGATAAGTCCATATTGAAATTTCTCCTCTTATCTCTAAGATAGCTTCTAGGGATCCAAATCAGAATATGTCCTAAGATACCATTGACAGTTTTGAGTTCCTTTCTTCACAACTAGTTCCGTTTTAGTCATTGACCCGGGAGAATAATTTGCTCTTTTGAATATGAAGTCATTGGGAAGTTAATTGGAGGGCTGTGGCTGGTCTTTTGCTACTTCCGGGGTTCTTTTTCCCACCCTTTGTTCTCCCCCCCTCCCCCCCCCCCCCCCCCCCCCGGGTTTCAGCCTGAATCACTAGATAGGAGACAAAGAGAGAGGTCCTTGAATCTAATTTCTTTTCTTAGTTCTTTGCTTATAGCTGGTCTTTACTATTTTGTGGGGTTCTTTTTTCCACCCTGTATCCCCCATCCCCAGTTTCACCCACTATCACTAGATGAGAGAGAGAGAGACAGAGACAGAGAGAGACAGAGAAAGACAGATCTTTGAATCTAATTTCTTTTTTTTTTTTTTTTTTTTTGGTTTTTTTTTTCCCGGAGCTGGGGACCGAACCCAGGGTCTTGCGCTTCCTCGGCAAGCGCTCTACCACTGAGCTAAATCCCCAACCCTAATTTCTTTCTTTTTGTCTCTGCTTTGAGCACGACTACTAACAAACCACAGACAACCCACCCTCGATGACCACCAACCCCCGCCTAGTGGAGCTCTAGCATTTACACACCCTCTGAAAAGTTCCCAGAATTCCAAACGTCACACAATCACAGAAACTATTTGCAGCTGGTTAAACCTTGCCTCTTCAAGCGCACACGAGGCAAGCAGTACACAGCCTCTGCGAAGCAGCCCCCATCCCCACACAGGATATTAAAACAAAAAACACATTCTTATGGTATTCCTGTGCTTTTTGAAGAAGCCCAAAATTCCAGACTTCTCACTGCAGAGGGTTGTACATTTAACCTCAGAGACACAAGCCAGATGATCTGAGTTTGAAGACAACAAACATAGCGCCTTCCAGGCCAGACGGGGTTACAGAGTGCGACCCTGTCTCTAAATAAATAAATAAACAAACAAATAAACAAACATTAATAAATAAATTAGAGGCATTCTAGATGTCTCTATAAGTGCTCTGCCAAGGAAGCACAGGGACACGTTAAATGTACACCCTACATGACGTCCCGTGTGTTGCTATGGGGAGTTTCATAGTTCAGGATCCCTCTGTATGATTCTATGATCTTTAATAATTTTTTAAAATTTTTATTTATTTATTTTACGTATGTATGTACCAGAAGAGAGCATCGGATCCCATTACAGACGGTTGTGAGCCGCCATGTGGTTGCTGGGAGTTGAACTCTTAACCGTTGAGCCATCTCTCCTGTCGGCGCCAGCACCGACCTGGTACCGAGAATCGGGCGAAAGCCTACGGGATGAAAGAAACACACATACACACACACAGGTTATCGTGTCAAGCCAGGAGAGGAAGAGAGGAAGAGAGGAAGAGAGAGAGAGGAAGAGAGAGAGAGAGAGAGAGAGAGAGAGAGAGAGAGAGAGGAAGCTGGGAAGGAAGAGTGAGAGTGAGAGGAATAGTGAGAGTGAGAGGAATAGTGAGAGTGAGGAAGAAGAGTGAGAGTCTCCTGTAGCTTTATTCACCACTTATATACCCAAGTCTCCAGGTAGAAAATAACTGGGAAGCACAGTGGGAAACCCTGGCTCGTGACTACCTGGCTCGTGACTTCGGTAACAAAAGACCAACTACGAGACCTGATTAGGGAGAAATCCCAGAAGACCAGCCTAAATCTCAAGGATAAAGGCTGAGGAAGTAAAAGGCAGAAGTAAATTGACCACCACCCAGGTGTGGTCCAGGTGTGTCAGTTCCACATGCATCAGCCGGGCTCAGCAGAGGTCATGCAGTGGAGATATCGGGTGTTTACTACTTGGTCTTTTCTTCCTGTGCCGTAAATACATGGGAGAGGCCTCTGTCCAACAATCCCATGACTTCTTAACTGTGGCCATGCAGTTACAAAGCAGCCAGGCCCAAATCCAATATGGCACTACATCTCCCCCGTTATTCTTTTATAAAAAACCATTAGGTGGAAGTAGTGGTCTGAGAGAGATCAGACATGCCTCACAGAGTGCCCAGCTCGGCCATGGCGAGCCACTCTTGCAGTTAGGACTGCACCCCAATGGCTAGAAATGAACTTATGCTGTAACACACCGTTCTGGGCTATATGTGTGTTTATTGGGGGAGAAACTGGGCAGAGGAGCATTTGACCGGCCCGCACGTTTAAACGGGGTGTAGCCACCTCTGTCTTAGGATCGACCTCTCAAACCCCAGCCTTATCTGTCATAGGATCACCTTGTCGCCCCCAAGGTTCCTGCCTTAGATTGGTCAGGGGTCAGAGGAAGTTGCCCGTCCCTGAGGATAGCTACATTGGATCATCTTGTCATTCCTCTTACTTGAGCCCAGGGGCGAAAGAGTAGGAGCCAGATGGCATTAATTTAAGAGATTGTGGAAGTTGAGCCTCTCCCGATAAGTAGTGGGCACCTCATCTGGTTCTCCTCAGCTGCTACCACCAAGGGCCGTAGTCAAGCCGCTCCTATAATAAAAATTTAGAATTCCCAATTGTTAGCAACTACTCCAGAAAGTTCACCCACTGTGCTTGCCTAACAATAGATTGGGGGAGGGTAACTCCAGACACTGCAGACACAATGGCTGCAGCAGTAATGGCTGCCACAATAGCAGCGAAAATGCCTAGGTCTTTCCCAGGACAGTTCAGGATCGGTCATTCTTCTCTGGACCAACCAGCAGGCAATGGAACCATGTCTGAGATCTGCAGAACCAGGGCAGAGTTCCCCAGTCCACAGCAGCTTCCAGCAAGCAGCAGTGCACAGAGGGTCGGAGGGCAGGCCGAGATGGGACAGGACACAATGACTGCAGCAATGCCAGAATTTCTGTGATGACAAAAGATGAGGGGGAATCCTCCGTCTTCCTCTAAGGGCACAGGAATGACTCCAGGAACCAGAACCACGAGAGCTGAATTGAATCTTCATGCTCCCAGGATCAGCATGGCTCACCAGACTCTCAGGCAGCTGGCACACTCCTGTAGCATTCTGTAGAAAAAACACAAACATTCCCTCTTCCCCATATAAAATACCTGGACAGGATCATGCCAATATGTGGGTCTTTCTATTTCACCTAGGCAGAAGTATGCCTAGTTGTAGGGTGCCATAAACCTTGGCATCCAAATTTTATAATTGAAATAAAACGAGCATTATTAGCATTCAGGGATAGTTCCCCCTTTTATTTATTAAAATTGTTAAAATATTATTTATTAAGATAAGTCCTCGAGGATTAAATTGAGGACACTGAGCACTTGTATTTATAAATTGACTTGTATACCAAATTATTGTTTCCAGCATTATTGTTTTGATGATATAAAGAATGAGACTTTTTGACTAATTGTTTCTATGTAAGGCCTATAATCTGCCTGGTATTATTGTCCTCCCTTGCTAAGGGGTCCAGGCAATACAGTTTGAGTTTTTAAATGGCCTATAAAGGAACAGTACTTAGTGCTCTTAACCACTAAGCCATCTCTCCAGCCCCTCACCAGCTTTATTTACCTAAACATAAGCATTAATTAGAAATGTCAAATCCTGTAAACAAGGTCCAGATTTAGCCTTATTTAGAAATCCCTGAGTTGGCAGGGTGAGGCTGGGCGTTGAAAGTAAGCAAATGGAGCTTCCTCTTTTCGTGAGGGTGTGTTATCAACTCCATTACCATTTTCAAAGAGCTGGGTCTATGGTATTGTTTAGTTCTCTGAGCCAGAGCACTGAAAGGACAGTGAGTTGTCAGACATTCACACTGAAATCACTCACTGATTTCAAGTAGAAAACCTGCCTCTAATAAAGCATTAAGTAATTGTAAAATTTGAGGGCTAGTAGTATCTAAAAAAAAAGGAAAACTTTTTAATCAATTGTAAAACCACAAGCCACACATTGGCTATAAGTATATGAATTGAAAGCTTGATTTTTAACATTTAAAAACAGTGGCTACAGCAAGTAATTTAATAGTCTGTGTTGAAGCAGGGGAAACTCAAGAGAATAAACAAGTGATCCAATCATACATGTAGCCTTTTCATTAGATGAACCACCTATAAATACATAAGTGCATTTTCTATGGGTTGCATGCACAAATTTACAGGAAATACAAAAGCATGTAAAGAGTAAAATTATCAATTTTGCCTGAAATTTGTATATGTAATAGGCCAAATATCAGTATTTTGTAATAACCAATTAAATTGCTGTTTGGACTAAGGTATGTTTCACCAGGTTTCTTTTTAAAATACTTCCATGACTCTAGCCTGTTCTCTACCTGTTTGATTTTTTTCTCAATTATAAATAAGTTTGAGTTACTCAATGTAACACTGGCAATCCTTAATCACAATCCTTACGTTCTCCTTGTAACACCAGAGCACAACCACAAGGTCACCTGAGTTCTGAGTAGTGACTAGGCAGCTGTCCTTGGGGCAGTGGAATTAGCATTAAAATACAGATAACTTCAGGGCAAACCACAACTTTGGAAAGCAAAACTTAACCTCTAACAAACTAGTCTCCAAAATCCAGTCTCCAAAACACCGGAGTCTATCCTTCATGCTACTAAGTTTGACTGCCAATTCCTACATATGAACGCACGATGGTGCAGTCTCCAATACCTCAACAAAGAGACATTGCCCTAAATCTTTTAGAAGCCTGGTTTCTAGAATTAGAGTTCCATAAAAATATTATCTCAATTTAGACCTATTTCCCCCTAGGTTGGCTCATGCCGCATGTTGTCTAGAATGACTCTATCCAAGTTACCAGCTTTATTTCAACTTTCTGTTACCAATATTATACCCTTTTAACCATATCCAATAACTTGAAAGCCAATAGTCCATAACCAAGGCATGTAGAGCATATTTATACATTTAAAACCAATCAGAAACAAAATTGAAGTGGCTACGCCTATCTTTAATATTTAGACCAAGCACCATTTTTACTTTTCTAGCTATGATTTTAAGAGAAGCACCTTGTCACCTGCTAAGTCTAATAATAAGTCAGGGATTTTTCTAAGAGAAACAGCCATCCGCTCCCTTAACATAGAAGCTGAGGAGCTGCTGGCTCCTTTAAAATTGGCTAGTGTAAACATTTAGCCAGCCCCCTGGGGAGCTTGCCCAGCAGATTTAGGCTTCTAGCTACAGATGTAGGCTCCAAAAGCCAATTGAAACTTTTTATTTATTTGTACCTTTTTTGAAAGGAGTTAAAACTACATCAATGGGTGAATCAACCAGCATTTAAAATTTTAACCTTTTCTTTTAAACATGAAACACAAAACATTTAAACAACGAGAAACAAAAACCACAGACATAAACTGACAGACATGGACAGCTTGGTGCACCAAGGACAAACAATAGACATAGGAGGAAAAAACTAGATGGTGTCCCACCGAAGGGACCCACATATCCTACCTATGGAACCCAGAACCAGAAATAAACATTTCTCCAATAGGAGCCAGCAGAGAGGCAGGACGTCTCCTGCTTTCCCTCTGTTCCTAGGAGAGCTCTGAAAAGGTTTTTCTTTCTCCAAAGCAACCGTGGAGAGTCCGGGAGGACTGTTTTTCCCCAACCCGTTCTCTCTCATGTCTAGGGTGTAAACTATCTCTAGCCAGGGTCCAAAGACTAAAATATAACTCTAACAGAACACATATGCAAAAACACTTTACCATTACCTTGTCCCTTTCTTATGACAAGTTTTACTCAGGCTAGCCCAAATCATCCAGGCCTTTCCTGACCCATCTTACGTCCAATCCGTCCCTTCTCCTCCTATGCCGGCCGGGCTCCAGGGACGTCCCGTAGGTGGTACCCCCTTTCTTCTCCGATCTCGGTGGGACCTCCATTTGTCGGCGCCAGCACCGACCTGGTACCGAGAATCGGGCAAAAGCCTACGGGATGAAAGAAACACACATACACACACACAGGTTATCGTGTCAAGCCAGGAGAGGAAGAGAGGAAGAGAGGAAGAGAGAGAGAGGAAGAGAGAGAGAGAGAGAGAGAGAGAGAGAGAGAGGAAGCTGGGAAGGAAGAGTGAGAGTGAGAGGAATAGTGAGAGTGAGAGGAATAGTGAGAGTGAGGAAGAAGAGTGAGAGTCTCCTGTAGCTTTATTCACCACTTATATACCCAAGTCTCCAGGTAGAAAATAACTGGGAAGCACAGTGGGAAACCCTGGCTCGTGACTACCTGGCTCGTGACTTCGGTAACAAAAGACCAACTACGAGACCTGATTAGGGAGAAATCCCAGAAGACCAGCCTAAATCTCAAGGATAAAGGCTGAGGAAGTAAAAGGCAGAAGTAAATTGACCACCACCCAGGTGTGGTCCAGGTGTGTCAGTTCCACATGCATCAGCCGGGCTCAGCAGAGGTCATGCAGTGGAGATATCGGGTGTTTACTACTTGGTCTTTTCTTCCTGTGCCGTAAATACATGGGAGAGGCCTCTGTCCAACAATCCCATGACTTCTTAACTGTGGCCATGCAGTTACAAAGCAGCCAGGCCCAAATCCAATATGGCACTACACTCTCCAGCCCTGACTTTTAGTAATTCTTACGATATTTATTTTATGTGTATACATGTATTCCTGAGTGTAGCTATAGGCACCAAGTACATGAGGGAGCCAGGGGCTTATCTGCATAATCCTGGCTACCCAGAACTCGTTTTGTAGACCAGGCTGGCCTCGAACTCAGATCTGCTTGCCTCTGCCTCCTCCAAGTGCTTGGGTGTGCACCAGCACTGCCTAAGATAGTTTGTCTTCACTGATAATCCCTGACTCTCTAAGGCAGATCACACAGATCATATAAACTAGAATTTCTCTTTTTCCCCTAAGTCAGGTCACAGAAACTCGAATTCACCTCCCCCCCCCCCCGCCCCCTCTCAGAGTGTGCCTTGGAGCTACTGGTTGTCCAGAAACTGTCTGACCAGTTTGTGTAAAGTAGACAGATATCATGAGGGGTCTTGCTCTGTACCCTATACCCTGGAGGAAGGAATGCTGCACAGAGAAGTCAGAAAGAATCTAGACTAACAGGCTTTGCTGGGTTTCTCCACACAGCGTAGCATTAGACATAAAGGTGAGTGGTTTACAGAACCCAAAGGACAGAGTTCAGAGAGATTACTATAGGTCTGTGCACCTGGAGAGGACCATGAAGTTACTCCTTCTTTCCCACTATATATATTTCCCACCAAATACATATATATATTTATGTTTATATATATACATACATATATACATATATATATGTATCCTTTGTAATAAAGTTCTGTGAGCCAGTCAAATAAATTAATTGAATTCTGGGAAGGAGTCATGGGAACTCTGATCTCTAGCTGGTGGGCCAACCAAGCAAGCTAGGGCTTGCTTAATTAACACCTACAGAAAGAAGAAGGGTCTTGGGAACATGGTCCTCCAACTGTGTCATTTTCCAATAGATGATGATTTTAGACAAAGTCTCATGTCGTCCAGGCTAGCCCTGAACTCCTGATCCACCTCTCATTATTTTATTATTATTTTTTTTTTTGGTTCTTTTTTTTCGGAGCTGGGGACTGAACCCAGGGCCTTGTGCTTCTTAGGCAAGTGCTCTACCGCTGAGCTAAATCCCCAACCCCTCATTATTTTTTTATTGCCAGGGAATTTTCTTTACTTATTATCATCATTATTATTTACTGCTATTATTATTAATGGTGGTGGTGGTGTGTGTGTGTGTGTGTGTGTGTGTGTGTGTGTGTGTGTGTGCATTGTGATATGTCCAAATGGAGGCTCATGCATGCTATGACCCACATATGGAGGTCAAAGGACAACTTTGGGGACATACCTCTCTCCCTCCACAATGGATTCTGGGAATCGAGCTCAGGTCATCAGGGTTCCACAGCCAGTGTTCACACCTGCTGAGCCTTCTCCTTGGCCCAAGGCAGAGAATTTTCTGTTGTGAGGTATACAGTCGTTTTGCTTATCATGATTGATATTTGAGGCGTTTCTGCTTTGAGTTTATTACACACAGCGTTGTTAGGAAAATTCCTGAGCAAGTTTTTTTTTTTTTTGGTTCTTTTTTTTCGGAGCTGGGGACCGAACCCAGGGCCTTGCGCTTCCTAGGTAAGCGCTCTACCACTGAGCTAAATCCCCAACCCCCTGAGCAAGTTTTAAGTGGACATATGTTTTCACTATTATTGGGCCTATAGCCTGGATGGGAAGAACGGCATCATGTGCTGACTCCGTTTAGCCCTCTGAGGAACTGCCAGACTCTTTTTTCCACAGCACCATTTTCCGTTCTCGTCAGCACTGAATAAGGGCCCGACTTCTCGTATTTCCAGCAACACCTGTAATTTTAAAACTTCTGGCTCGGGCTTATAATATCAGAACTAGGGGAATGGGCAGACCATGAGCTCATAGTCGGCCTTGGCTACACAGCAAGTTTCTAGTCCAGCCTGGCTACATGAGACCATGTCTCAAAAAAAAAAAAAAGTTCTTAAAAATCCTCCCAGTCCCTCTCCTTTCCTCCCTCCCTCTCTACTTCCCTTCTTGCCTCCCCCTTCTCTTTTCTTTCCCCTCAACTGGCTTAGTACTACAAGATACTTTTTTTAAAAAAAGATTTATTTATTTATTATAAGTACACCGTAGCTGTCTTCATTCACACCAGAAGAAGACATCAGATCCCATTACAGATGGTTGTGAGCCACCATGTGGTTGCTGAGAATTGAACTCAGGACCTCTGGAAGAGCAGTCAGTGTTCTTAACCACTGAGCCATCTCTCCAGCCCCACTATAAGCTACTTAATCATTCTACTGTACCCCTAGTTTGCACTATCCCTTTTTCTTTTCTTTCTTTTTTTTCCTTTCTTTTTTTTTTTTTTTTTTTTTTCCCAGAGCTGAGGACCAAACCCAGGGCCTTGTGCTTGCTAGGCAAGCGCTCTACCACTGAGCTAAATCCCCAACCCCGCTATTCCTTTTTCAAATTTCGTGGGTTTTCTTTTCTTTTCTTTCTTTCTTTCTTTCTTTCTTTCTTTCTTTCTTTCTTTCTTTCTTTCTGACATGGTCTCACTATGTAGCCTTGGCTAGCCTGAAACCAGGTTTGTAGACCAGGCTGGCCTCAAATTCATAGAGCTCCACCTTTCTTTTTCCAGATGTATGTACCACAGAAGTCAGAGCTCAACTACTAGAAGTTGGGTCCTGGGGCTGGAGAGACAGTTTAGCAGATAAGAGCATTGGCTGCTTTTCCACAGGACCCAGAGTTCAATTCCCAGCACCCACGTGGCTGCTCACAACTGTCTTTAACTCCAGTTCCAGGGCTTCTGACACCTTCATGCAAACATATATGAAGGTAAAACACCAATGAACATAAAATAAAAATCAACATTTTTTTTAAAAAAAAGAAGTTGGTTCTCTTCTACTGTATGATTTCAGGGCCCAAACTCAGGTTGTCAGGCTGGCCAATTAAGTGTCCTCAGCCATTGGACCATCCTGCTCTTTTTTTTTTTTAATATTTTATTTATTTATTATATATTATGATTACACTGTCGCTATCTTCAGACACACCAGAAGAGGGCATCAGACTCGTTTCAGATGGTTGTGAGCCACCATGTGGTTGCTGGGATTTGAACTCAGGACCTTGGGAAGAGCAGTCGGTGCTCTTAACCACTGAGCCATCTCTCCAGCCCCCATCCTGCTCTTTTACCTCAGCAGCTGTCCTACAGGGTGATTTGCATTTCCCTGGTGATTAGGATGTGCCTGTCAGTCATTTGTGTATCTTCTCTGGGGGCTGGGAAGGGAGGTCTTCTTTTTTTTTTTCTTTTTTTTTTTTTCTTTTTTTCTGGAGCTGGGGACCGAACCCAGGGCCTTGCGCTTGCTAGGCAAGCGCTCTACCACTGAGCTAAATCCCCAACCCCATGGGAGGTCTTCTTAATCCTTTTCCTGGTCACAGGAACTCTTTGCTAGTCTAGGTATAGTCTCTCCTAGATATGTTATGTGTAGCTGTCTCTTCTCCTATCTGTTGTTGCCCCCTTGGTATCTGTACACTCTTAACCCAATTGGTATTACCTGGGGGTAACTTTAATAAGGTACTCAGTGGAAGGAAATGTGTGCTAAGCAGGTGATGAATCCTCTGAGAGCCTCTGCCCGGAAGGCTGTTAGAGTTCAGATTCTGACTCAGCTGCTGTGAGGATCCTTAAGGCAAATTAATCTTCCTAAACTTCAGATCCTGCTTCCTCATTGAACCCACTTCCTCATTTCAAGGATCATATCAGAAAACAGACAGGACTCGGCCTGCAGGAATCCCTCCACAAGTTGTATTTACTATGCTGCCTCTTTTTAACATCTATCTATCTATCTATCTATCTATCTATCTATCTATCATCTATCTACCTATCTATCTATCCATTCATCCATCATCTTTATCTACTATCTATCTATTCATCTATCTATCATCTATCTATCTATCATCTATCTGTCTATCCATCCATCCATCCATCATCTTTATCTACTATCTATCTATTCATCTATCTATCATCTATCTATCTATCATCTATCTATCTATCCATCCATCTATCATCTATTTATCTATTATCTATCTATTCATCTATCATCTATCTATCTATCTATTCATCCATCTATCATCTATCATTTATTTTGAGGCAGAGTCTCTCTACCTCTGCAGGATGTAAAGTGAGAGCCACCATGCCCATCTACTGTGCTGCCTCCTGATCCACCACGAGTCTAGTTCCTCCCCTCTTTCTTTCCTCTCTCGGTTTCCTTTTTCTCCTCCGTTCCCTTTCCCCATCCATCCTTCTCCCTGAGAACATGCTGGCTTCATCCCAGCAGTTTTGCATGCCTGGACATCCTGGAGCTGTGATGTTTACTGAGCTCCTCCCCCAGAATCCGATGTGCCCAGCCACTGGGATTCCTGAGCAGGGATGACCTCCAGCTGATACCAAACTGAGAGAAATCTGAGCCTGCCAGTATTATGTGTCACTCCTTAGATGCCATGCCAGGGCAGGGACAGGCTGGTGACAGGAGCAGCTGTCAGTGGAGCTCAGCTGGAAGTCCCTAGGCTCCAGCTCAGTGCCTATGATATTTCTTGTTTCTCGGGTTTCCCCTCTGCAAACCAGGCAGAAAACAGCCACCCCAGTATCCCTCAGGCCATGAAATAGCCAGGGATGTCTAGGGATCGCCACTGAAAGAAATGCAGGGAGAAAGCCTAACTAATTACTCCTAATTAATTAGACTTGAATGGTGGGGTGTCTGATTTCAAAACATTTATTTATGTCATGTACGCATTTGGTCTCAGCTTACAGCCCAGGCTGCCCCGAAACTCATCAATTAGCCCAGGCTGGCCTCGGACTCGCAGCGGTACTCTTACCTAAGCCTCTAGAGGGCCAAGATTACAGGAGTGAGTGACCACTCCTGGCTCTCCTGTGGCCTTTCCACAATTGTCTTATTGAAATGCAGCACTTCAGAAAAGAGCAAAGAACACAGAGTGGAGAAGTATCCGGTGGGCAAGCATTCTCTCTGAGATGATTCCAACGAAATGTAGGGCAAACTGGTTTCAAACTGTCTGGTGATCCTCCTGCCTCTGCTTCCCAAGTAGTGGGATCACAGGCACGTGCTACCTTGCTGGCCTGATGGTGTTTTTTGTTTGAGACATGGGTCTTATTTAGCCGAGGATGGCCTAGAACTCCCCATGAAGCCCAGGCTGGCACTAAACTTCTGGCCTTCCTGCCTCCTCTTCCCAGTGCTGGGATCACGGGTGTGCCCCACCACACCAGACTGAGGTACTGTCTTTGATAAATTAGCTTCCCTGTGGAGAAATAGCATGGCCAAGCCCCTAGAAGCTCTGTGTACCCGCCAGCACCCACTGTCTAACCAGACCTCCTGGTTGTCACAGAAACTCAACTTGACTGGTTTAAGCAGAAATGGAATGCTTTCTCCAGTGGAGAGTCTGTACCCCTGGCTGTCAGCGTGCTTGGGGGCCTTCGTTATTTCTCTGGTCCGTTCTCTTCTCTTGGCAGTTTCCCTCTCTACCTTGGAGAGCGACAGGAGTTCTGTTCCTGTTCTATTTTTATTTTGTGGGTTTACTTATTTCATTTTATGTATACGAATGTTTTGCCTGCAAGTATGTCTGTGCCTGGTTCCAGCAGAGGTCAGGAGGAGAGGGAGTTCAGATCCCCCTGAACTGGGGTCATGGATGGTTGAGAGCCTCCAAGTGGATGCTGGGAATTGAACTCAGGACCTCTGGAAGAGCAACAAGTGATCTTAACTGCTGAGCCATCACTCCAGCCCAGGTGTTCCATTCTTTCCCCCCCACCCCCCGAGCTGGGGACCGAACCCAGGACCTTGCACTTCCTAGGCAAGCGCTCTACCACTGAGCTAAATCCCCAACCCCAGGTGTTCTTAAGTTACTTGTAGATGAGGCCAGGAGTTGGAAAGGTAGGTATGTAGACAAGCCAATCCTGGACATCGTGCCCCCTCAGTCACCAAGGATCAGCTGCCTCCAAACTGGTGATGGGTACTCACCAGAGGAGACTGCCTGGACATGGGTTTAAGCCAATAGAAAGTCCTTATTGTCTGGCTGGCAACTAAGCTCTTGGTGTTCAGGATCCCAGTGTGGCCCCAATCCTTTCTCTGGGTGAGCATTTAAGCACAAAAATCGTGTTCTAGGTCGACATACTTCAGTTAACAAGAACAAGTAGCCAGGAGGGGAACCACAGAAGCCTAAGGCAAGCTTAGTACATTTAGAGATGTTTCTAGAACTATAGTCCCAGCACTAGGGAGGCAGAGGCAGGCAGATGTCTGTGAGTTTGAGGCCAGCCTGGTCTGCAGAGCGAGTTCCAGGATAGCCAGAGAAAATCTGACTCAGAGAACAAACAAACAAAAAAAATCTTGACCCAAACTTAACTTGTTAGCTTTCTTTCATTACACTAGCAGTAACCGCCACAGCTCTTAGATAGGCAAGCCATCCCGTGGCTACAGAATCGAATCATTTGGACAGATAAGTCACAGGACATTTTAATGCCCCTAAACTTTTGGTTAAAAACCCCTTCTGTCTTTTGTTTCGTGGACAACAAGATGAAAAGATTATGAGACATCTGAAAATGCTGGGGCTGGAGCCAAAGTCAGAGCTGGTTTTGTTTGTTTGTTTGTTTGCTTGTTTTTTAAAAGATTTATTCATTTATTATATATAAGTACACTGTAGCTGTCTTCAGACACACCAGAAGAGGGCATCAGATCCCATTACAGATGGTTGTGAGCCACCATGTGGTTGCTGGGATTTGAACTCAGGACCTCTGGAAGAGCAGTCAGTGTTCTTAACCGCTGAGCCATCTCTCCAGCCCCCATCAGAGCTGTTTTTACAGCCACAAGTATGTTTTGTCTTGTTTTGTTTCAGTCCAAATGAGGGGCTCAGTGACCCACTTCGTGCTAATGTATAGAGGCCTTGCTATTTCCATAAACTGGTATCCACCTAGAAACTCTTGAACCTGTCTCTTGGTCTTTGTAGTTGGGGTCTGAAGGATAGCAACCGTCCTACCCTGAGAGGGCTTCTCTACTAACTCTCCTTATCTGATAGCCACAATAAGTAGCCCTGCTACAAAACTGGCTTTTCTTAGCTGACATTTTGTAGCCCAGTGTCTGTAATTCTGGCTGCAGTCCCTCGGTGGCTTTTTTATCATCTGTTTTCCCAGGAAACCTCTGATGGAAGGGCAGGAAGTCTGCATTTAGCGTCTTTAAATCCTGGGGCAACCTGGTCTATGGTGCAATCTCACACTGGGTCTGTTTACTTAAAAGCAAAGATGGGGGTTGGGGATTTAGCTCAGTGGTAGAGCACTTGCCTAGCAAGCGCAAGGTCCTGGGTTCGGTCCCCAGCTCTGAAAAAAAAAGAAGAGAAAAGAAAAAAAAAAAAAAAAAGCAAAGATGGGTTGACTCAGTCTGCCAATGGGTGGCTGAGGAACACACTTTACAGGTCCAAGAGGGTAGATACCTGTTTCTCTGGAAGAATCAGACTCATGAGAATCAGAGGCTCCAGTTTCCTTCCTCCTCGGTAGGAAGAGGCCTATTCCACAGTGACCGGCAGGGCACCAGGATGCCTGTCTATTTAAACCCAGCAATATGGACTGCAGTTTGCCCTTTTGTTTCCAGGATCGTTGGGTATTGTTTAATCTGAGAGGACACGCGTGAACTGGTTAGTTGAACAATTATAGTCCCAGGAAGTTGGTTTCTGCCCACAGCCCCGGGGAATCTTTGATGTCGGTCTGAGAGATAGTCCAGTCCAATTGTATCTTTTGACTGAAAGCAGAACTTTCAGCTTGGAGATAGTCTTCTGACAATCTGTAAGTCTGTGTCTCATCTTCAGAGAAGGTAATGTGGCTTTCAGTTGCTGGGGATTGGTCTGGTGCTGTGTAAACTAAATGCTAAATTCTGAATCCCAAGATCTGGTTGTTCACAAGCTCACGTAGGTCAGCCTACGTTCCTCACCAGTGTAATTGGCAGCTGTCTCACCGGAAGCTCGACCCCTCTGCCTCCATTCCCCACCGGCCATTTAGCTCTCTCCAGCTCGCCACCCTACCTATCTTTGGACTTGTGCTGCTCTTGGGAGAAATGTAAGCCATCGTTTAGGCTTAGACTTGGTTTTCAAAGGCCAAACCTGTCTGCTAATCTCTGGTGTGAGGCACCTTCCAGCTACTTCAGACAACCGAGACCTAGTTATACCTTTCAACTTTTCTAACTTTAAAAATGTCTGGGGCTGACTGAATGACAAAGGAAATCTTTTTTAGCAGATGCCTTTAATCCCTTTTAAAAGGACCTCCTGGAAAAAAAAATTTAAAGTCTTCCTCTTTGGTCAATGTTAGACAGAAGGGAAAATCGGTTCTGTCCCCCACTGTATTGTCTGGCTTCGGTCTCTCTGCCTTGCCCAGGGACTTTTTTTAAAAATAGATCATTGGTTTAAAGGATGACATAAATCATGAAAGAGAAAGAAATTGAACTTTCCCTTTTCCATTGGGCTCAGCCCAGGGAAACTATGCCTTCCCCAGGGTTGCTAAGAGCAGCCATGAAGTGAAGCAGAGAGAAAGCTCAGTTGGGGAAACTATTTCTCCCTCCCTCTGTGCATTTTGCTTAGATGGTAGGTCCCCCAGTGAGAGGCCCTGCTCCTCCCTGCCTCCACACTGGGGTCAACCTTGACAGTGAGCAGAAATCAAGGAACAAAACAAGCAAGCACTTCGGCTCCTAAAGTGGGGCAGGTGAAGGTTCAGGAGGGGTTTCTCTGGGTGACCTGACAGGGCCAAAAGGATTGGGGTCCCCAACAGGAGTGGACAAAGGTCTTAAGCTGGTTTGGGGGAGGGTCTCACACCAGGGAAAGCATCTGAACAATATAGGGAAACAGAGCTGACAGAAACACAGAGAAACACATACAGAGTGAGAGAGCGAGAGTGAGAGCGAGAGAGAGAGAGAGAGAGAGAGAGAGAGAGAACACAGAGGTATCCAGTGACATTTCACATGAATCCAGCCACATACCTGTCTTTCATGGCCAAACAGAAGGTGCCTTAACCAGACTTACCTGTGCAGGTGGCAGACCCCTCTGAGGCGTTAGGCCGAACATCTCAGGTTGCACACCTCCTAGGAGTTCCCTCACTACCGTATTCTTCCTTGCTTCAAGAGGCTCTGAGACTCTCTGTGTCTCAAAGTCAGGTCTCTGGCATCTTGCTAGGTCTCCAGAGGACCGTTCCGACGTAGGTTTAAGCCAATAGAAAGTCTTTACCAGACAGCCAACAACTACACTAGGTGTTTAGGATCCCGGTGTGGCCTCGAATGTTTCTCAGGGTGAGCTTTTAAACACAAAAACCACGTTCTCGGTTGACATACTTCAGTTAGCAAGAACAGTAAGCCAGAAGCAGAATTACAGAAGCCAAAAAAAGCAAAGTTGGTACGTTTAGAGACTTCCCCAGAGCTGCGGACTTTGATGGATTAGGCCTTTGTTTTAGTTTTGGCAGGTGGTGCAGTCTGCGTGCTGAGTTTTACAGCCTGAAATGGCTCGTCCATCATGGAGTCAGTTGTGCTAAGGTCTAGGGCCCTGCTACAAAAACCTGGGCACTTTGGAATGAATAAGCAAGGCTTCCTCATGGAAAAAAATCTACATTTGTCTGGTTGGTTTTTGTTGGTGGTGGTTTTGTTTTTATTATTGTTGAGGTGGCTCCAGTTAGCTCAGGCTAGCCTTGAACTCCTGATCCTCCTGCCTCTGCCTCTCAGATAGTGGGATCACGTATCTGTGCGACACCATGCCTAGCTTAGAGGCTGTCTTGCAAAGAACATGTGCCTAATATGTACAGTCATGATCAGACTGCTCACGCATTGCCAAGTCCCATCCCAGACCCCTGAGAACTGACAGATTTTTTTTTTAAGATTTATTTATTTATTATATTTAAGTACACTGTAGCTGTCTTCAGACACACCAGAAGAGGGCATCGGATCTCATTACAGATGGTTGTGAGCCACCATGTGGTTGCTGCGATTTGAACTCAGGGCCTCTGGAAGAGTAGTCAGTGCTCTTAACCACTGAGCCATCTCTCCAGCCCGAACTGATAGATTCTTTTTTTTTTTCTTTTTTTTTTTCGGAGCTGGGGACCGAACCCAGGGCGTTGCGCTTGCTAGGCAAGTGCTCTACCGCTGAGCTAAATCCCCAACCCCGAACTGATAGATTCTTAAGAAAAACCCAAAACCACAATCCCAACCCTCATACTGCCTGTAGAGAAGAAGAAATGGAGTATGGCCCAGGGCGGAGTGGCCTGCCTTGAGAGATACCGGCAGTAGGTTACATCAGAGGAAGCTGAATTACTCTGTTGGGGGCTACAGAGCGGAGGAAGGGTTTGGAGCCCCGAAGCTCTTCTGATGAACCCTGAAGTACAGGGCTCTGCATAGGAATTAGCAGCATGTTTGGAAAGCTGGGCAGATGGGCACAATCGGGTTTAGATAGTCCCGAGGTGCCGTCCAAGATGGTTTGGCAGAAGCAGAGGGGTAGATTAGACCAGAATCCCAGAAAGAAACAGCCGTGACCCTTCCGAGTTTGGGTGTCTGGGCTATTCACTGGTCTTTTGGCCATAGATAAGTCTTCTGATCACCCATCCCCCTGTTTCGTTATTATTATTTTTTAGACTGACTTATTTTTATTTTATGTGTATGGATGTTTTGCCTGAATGCATGTATGTGCACCGTATGCATGTGTGGTACCTGTGGAGGCCAGAAGAGAGAGCCAGATCCCCTGGAACTAGAATTATGGATGGTTTTAAGTTGTGAATGTGGGGGGCCTAGGGACCAAACCCCCGGGTCCTTGACCTTGCAAGGGCAGCAAGTACTCTTTTTTTTTTTTTTTTTTTTTTTTGGTTCTTTTTTTCGGAGCTGGGGACCGAACGCAGGGCCTTGCGCTTCCTAGGCAAGCGCTCTACCACTGAGCTAAATCCCCAACCCCCAGCAAGTACTCTTAACATTGAAACTCTCTGTCTGTCTGTCTGTCTGTCTGTCTGTCTGTCTGTCTCTCTCTCTCTCTCTCTCTCTCTCTCTCTCTCTCTCTCACACACACACACACACACACACACACACACACACACACACATACACACAAACCCTATTAGGTGGGTCCTAATGTCCATAGCTAGACTGTCAACTCCATGGTCAGAGTCTCTTCTGCACTAAACCCTCTGCCCTGAGGCTCTGGTTTTCCAAGTTCTCTCGTTTCTTTCTGCTTCTCACATTCCTTCTGTTTCTATCTCTCTCTCCCTCCCTTCATTGCAACTTTAGCAGATAAGGGGCTCTAATGGTTTTCTTTTCTTTTTTTTTTTTTCGGAGCTGGGGACCGCCTAGCAAGCGCTCTACCACTGAGCTAAATCCCCAACTCTTTTTTTTTTCTTTCTTTCTTTTTTTTTCTAATGGTTTTATTACAGATTTTATTTAGGTTTTGGTTTGCTTTTTTTTTTTAATATTACAATTTTTTTAAAGATTTATTCATTTATTTTATGCACGAGTACACTGTAGCTGTCTTCAGACACCAGAAGAGAGCATCAGATCCCTTTACAGATGGTTGTGAGCCACCATGTGGTTGCTGGGAATTGAACTCAGGACCTCTGGAGGAGCAGTCAGTGCTCTTAACCACTGAGCCATCTCTCTTTTTTTGAGACTGGGTCTTGTCCAGCCCAGATGACCTCAAACAAGCAATCCTCCTGGCTCATCCTCCCCAGTGCCGAGGTTACCTGCATGCGTTAACAGGTGTTGCTTTTATTCGTTTTACTATCAAAGATAAGAAACTTATTAAAAGGAAACACCCTCTTAAGGACATTGTGTGTCGTGGCTGTCAACTGCCTTTTAAAATCATATCTCATACATTTTTAGTACTGATTTAACCAGAAGTTTTAACAGGCATTTAAGGAAAAAAAATACATATATATGTGTAAAATGGCAAAAGGCCAGAACAGACTCTAGATGATCCCCTGAGCTCAACACTACCTCTGAGCAGACAGATGGCCCAATGTTATTGTTTGCTTGCTTGACACAGGGTCTAATGCCTACCAGCCTGGCCTCCAACTCTCTGTGTAGGAGACGGTGACCTCGGTAATACTCTTTGTTAGCACCAGTTAAGAGCTGGTAAGCGGGGCTGGAGAGATGGCTCAGTGGTTAAGAGCACTGACTGCTCTTCCAGAGGTCCTGAGTTCAAATCCCAGCAACCACATGGTGACTCACAACCATCTGTAATGGGATCTGATGCCCTCTTCTGGTGTGTCTGAAGACAGCTACAGTGTACTCATATATAATAAATAAATCTTTAAAAAAAAAAAGAGCTGATAAGGGGGTGGGGCTGGAGAGATGGCTCAGTGGTTAGGAGCACCGTCTGCTTTTCCAAAGGTCCTGAGTTCAATTCCCAGCAACCACATGGTGGCTCACAACCATCTATAATGAGATCTGTTGCCCTCTTCTGGCCTGCACGTGTACATGCAGCTGGAATGCTGTATACATAATAAATAAATCTTAAAAAAAAAAGAAAAAAGAACTGGTAAGGGTTGGGAGTACAGGCATTTGCTACCTTGCTTGGTTTATGGGGGCAGGGGAATCAATCCAGGCTCCTGCCTTATTGTGTTTGTTGTTGTTGTTGTCGTTGAGAACTGGGCGCTTCTTCATTGGCTAGAGTGGCTGCCCAGCAAGCCCCAGGGGTCTGTCTGTGTAGACCCCTCATTGTTGTGGTTCAGAACATGCCACTACAGTGGCTTTTTATGAGGGTTCTGGGGATATGAGTTTAGGTCCCCATGCTTGCTTAGCAAGCACCTGAATAAAAAAAACAAAAAAACAAAACAAAACAAAACAAAAACAAAACAAAACAAAAAAAAACCCTGGACGTATTTTTGTTTCATTTTGTTTTTATTCAAGTGTAGGAGGGGCTGCTGGGATTGAACTCACTTACTCTACCACCTACCATCAGCACCAGGTCAACGCTCTACTGCTAAGCGACACCAGTCCTTTGCTACTCTTTGCTGACTGGGTATTCCTCCAGTTGCCTCAATGAAAACGGATAAGGATTATTACCTCCACCTTCTAGGAATGTGGAGAGGGTAAAACTCAACTGTGAAGATAAAACCCTTATCACACCTCAGACTTCAGTGAACCTGTGTGGGAACCACGGAATCCTTAGGAGATAAGCCCAGGTAGGACCTGGGCGCTGAGAGACCGAGTGGCTATTTGAAGTCCTTCCAGGTCCTTGAATTTCAGTAGCAGGGTCAGATGGCACTGCTTCCAGTACATGAGTCACTTAAGCAGAACTCTGGCTTTCCTAGAACACAGGTGACAAACACCTTGGCTTGGGTCATGATGAAGTCCCAGCCGGGCAGCAGGAAAGGCAGCTTTTAAGTAGTCTCTGCCCATCCCCCAAGACCTCCTGGTGAAAGGAAGGCTTGGGGAAGGGATGGGTTCCCAATTTAGACCTCAGCTCTTTCGCAGTGGCGCTGTTCATAGGGAAGCAGGTGAGGTGGGAGAGAAATGTATGAAATCAAGGAGAAATCTTCCACTCTCTCCCTTTCAAAGAAAGGAAGCCTCTCATTGAAGGCAGAAGCAAAGAGGTACAGGGACGGAAAACTAAGACCTTAGACGTTAGAGGTAAATCTATCTTAGAAGATATATAAGTGTCCTCTGGAGGGCTCATTGTCCCAGAGACCTTCCATGCCAAGCCCTCTCTCCTCACAGGTGTTTACGTCATCCCTCGAAGCAACCCTGAGAGGTCCAATGGCTGGACTTGGAAGCAGATGCCTGTAATCCTTGGGAGGCTGAGGCGAGAGGCTAGAGTTCGAAGCCATGGGATGGGGTTTGCTGAAGCGAGTGCTTCTGTAGCATGCATGAAAGCCTGGGGTTTCACACACACACACACACACACACACACACACACACACACACACACACCTCGCACATCAGGCAGGAGGATCAAAAGGTCACAGAATCAAGGCCATTCTCAACACTTAGTAACTTTGAGGCCCAAGATTTGCAGAAGGTGTTAGAAGCTTAGAGAGATCAGATCACTTGCTCCTGGCTTTATTGCTCTCCCACACGGCAGTCTGGGGACTCAAAGCCAGCCCTCTCTCCTCTTCCACCAGGAAAGCCTATGTTCCTTCCTTCTCATTTGAAAAGCTGCCAATGGCGAGGTTCAGCCCCCGTCCTGGAGAGCTTTCTGGGAGCGGTGCTATCTCCCTTCTGGGGCTCTGACTAGTCTTCCTCCTGTGTTCACAGGCTCGAGGAACCTCCAGGTACCTCCCACGGGTTTGTGAGCAACACAAGCCAGCTCTCCCAGCCCTAGACAGCAGTGAGTACTCACGGCAGGGGAAGGGCCAGCAGCCTGCCATGGGCACGCCTCTGCTCTGTCTCTCTGCTTCTCCCACTTCACTGGGCTCTTCTGAAACCCATGGCTTCCAGAGAACATCCTCGGTCTAGAGGACGTCCTAAGTTCAACACTTTCTCCCCAGGTGATGGCAGTGATATTGGCTATTTTATTTCTCTCTCTCTCTGTCTCTGTCTCTCTCTGTCTCTATCTCTGTCTTTCTATCTTTCTTTGTGTCTCTGTCTCTCTCTCTCTCTCTCTCTCTCTCTCTCTCTGTGTGTGTGTGTGTGTGTGTGTGTGTGTGTGTGTGTGTGTGTGTTGAACCTGGGGTCCCTGGGCATACCAGGCAAGAACTCTACCATTGAGCTATGTCTCTAGCCTTTTGTGCTTGCTTCTTTTCTTGACTGAAAGTCTCAGGTAACGTAGTAGACTTGCCTCAGCGCTGGCTATGTAGCTGAGGATGACTGAACTTTTGATCCTCCTCCCTTGTTTACCATGTGCTAGGGTTCCTGGTGTGCAGTGTCATCCTTGGCTTATGCTGTGCCTGAGGTGCAGGGCTTACTTAGATACCCATGGTCCCTGTCCCCCCCCCCCCATTCCTTGTGTGTGTGGGGAAGGGTTGGTGCATACATATGTGGAAGTCAAAGGACAAGGACAATTTTGGGGAATCGGCTCTGTCCTTCCACCATGTGTATTCCAGGAATTTAACATGAGCTCGTCAGGAGTGGAAGCATGTGTCTTTACCTGCTAAGCCATCTCACCAGGCCCTTAATATCAAAAATTGTGCAGCTTGTTAATTAAAATAAAAATCATACGGCCTGGAAGCACACCGTGGTCTTCAACCATGGGAGTTACTACACTCTCCTTCCCCTAAGCTTCCTTTAGTCGTTCCACACAAATCCTGGAAGCCAGATGCTTGCTTGTGTTATCCCCCTTTAACAGATGAGTAAATAGAGTTTGAGTGAGATTGCCTGGTCCTAAGATCACAGAGCAGGAAGTAAAGAGGCAGGATGCTGAAAAGCCAGGGCAGCATAAGTGGGAATCTTAAGCAAAAGGCAGGAATTTTGTTTGAAAAAATTAGTATTTGCTAAACCAGGTGTGGTAACACATACCTGAAATGCCGGCACTTAGGAGCCAGAGGCAGGAGGAACAGAAGTTTAGGGTCCTCCTTACGAATTCACATAGAGCACAGCTTGCACCAGGCAGAAGTTGGGCCTGGGACACAAGTTCGGGCCGCAATTCCTAACCCTGCCTCTCTTTTTCATAGGCTCTAGCCAGAGGCATGCGGCTACCCCGCTTCTCCAGCACTGTAGTGCTTTCGCTCCTGATAGTGCAGACCGGCATCCTGGTCTTCCTGGTCTCCCGGCAAAAGCCATCATCCCCAGCAGGCCGTGGGGAGCATGTGCATGTGCTGGTGCTGTCCTCCTGGCGCTCGGGCTCGTCTTTCGTGGGCCAGCTCTTCAGCCAACACCCGGATGTCTTCTACCTGATGGAGCCAGCTTGGCACGTGTGGGATGCGTTGTCGCAGGCCAGTGCCCCCGCGCTCCACATGGCCGTGCGCGACCTGATCCGTTCAGTGTTCCTATGCGACATGGACGTGTTCGATGCCTACCTGCCCTGGCGCCGCAATATCTCGGATCTCTTCCAGTGGGCAGTGAGCCGGGCGTTGTGCTCGCCTCCGGTCTGCGACGCCTTCGCTCGGGGCAACATTAGCAGCGAGGAGGTGTGTAAGCCTCTGTGTGCAACGCGGCCCTTCGGCCTGGCTCAGGAAGCCTGCAGCTCCTACAGCCACGTAGTGCTCAAGGAGGTGCGCTTCTTTAACCTGCAGGTGCTCTACCCGCTGCTCAGCGACCCTGCGCTCAACCTGCGCATCGTGCACCTAGTACGCGACCCGCGGGCCGTGCTACGTTCCCGAGAGCAGACAGCCAAGGCGCTGGCACGGGACAATGGCATCGTCCTGGGTACCAACGGCACGTGGGTGGAGGCAGACCCCCGGCTGCGCGTGGTCAGCGAGGTGTGCCGCAGCCATGTGCGCATCGCAGAGGTAGCATTGCACAAGCCGCCGCCCTTCTTGCAAGATCGCTACCGCCTGGTGCGCTATGAAGACCTGGCCCGAGACCCGCTCACCGTAATCCGTGAACTCTATGCCTTCACTGGTCTGGGTCTCACGCCGCAGCTCCAGACTTGGATTTACAACATCACCCATGGCTCGGGGCCAGGCGCACGCCGTGAGGCCTTCAAGACCACATCCAGGGATGCGCTCAGTGTATCCCAGGCTTGGCGCCACACTCTGCCCTTTGCCAAGATTCGCCGGGTCCAGGAGCTGTGCGCGGGTGCACTGCAGCTGCTCGGTTACCGGCCTGTGCACTCGGAGCTTGAGCAACGGGACCTCTCTCTGGACCTCCTGCTGCCACGAGGCATGGACAGTTTCAAGTGGGCGTCGTCCACGGATAAGCAACCGGAATCTTAGAATTTTAGCGGAGAGAGCCAGCTCTGACATTAGGGTCTATTGGAGTATGATAAAGGGCTTGGAGAACTCAAAAGCAAGTGACCGGAAGTGGGTGTGGTCTTGCCCTGTATCAGGAAAGGATGGAGTCCAAATCCCACATTTCTTTTTGTCCAGATTATAGTTTTCCTTTGGGTCGGTCCTTTAGGATTTGGATTCCCATCAAGTACTGTCGATGGAAAGTGAAAGCTGTCCACTTCCTGAGGTCACAGAGGCAGCCAGACACCTACTGAAGCACTTCCTTTCTCTTTGACTTTCTCCCCTCTTTGGTCATACCATGGTGTCCCAGGTCTGGTCAGGAGTGGAGGAAGGGCGCTGCTATGGGGTGGCTCCTAAAATTTGTGCACCTGCCCCTCATTGGCTCGCCCTGATGTCTGCCCATCTCTGTGCCCTAGCCTCCCAATCCATGAAAGACTTGGACAGTTATGTGCACGGTCAAGGAGGAATCGGAGAGGATGCCTCTGTAGTTTCCCCTTAGATTCTCTGCCTGACCTTCTAGGAGGGAGCCTTGGCGTATACCCCATGCCTGAGGACGACGGCTTTTTAATGAACCTTTGGTTTGTCCTGAGATGAAAGATCCTAATTATGGAAATAAACATCATAAATACGCTGCGTGATCCAGATTAGAGCCTATCGCATGTGAAAAGCATCTCTTTTCTTTGAGATTTATTTATTTAATTTATATGAGTACACTGTCGCTGTCTTTGTTCACACCGGAAAAGGGCATCAGATCTCATTACAGATGGTTGTGAGCCACCATGTGGGTTCTGGGAATTGAACTCAGGACCTCTGGAAGAGCAGCCGGTCCTCTTAACCACTGAGCCATCTCTCCAGCCCCTTGAAAAGCATCTTAAGAAGTCAGAGGACTGGGGTTGGGGATTTAGCTCAATGGTAGAGCACTTGACTAGCACTTGACTGGGGTTCGGGCCCCAGCTCCGAAAAAAAGAAAATTAAAAAAAAAAGAAGAAGTCAGAGGACTTGTTCAAGGTCACATTTTAAGAAAAATAAAGGAAGGAGATTGATTTGCCCTTTGCTCTGGGACCGCAGTGGGTAATTCGGGTTTTCATAGATCTGCCTCCTATCAGCACTAATCCCTAGATATACTTTTCCCCTAGGAATACAGCTAGGGGGAAACAGGAAATGCTAAGATTCTGGGCCTACAGCCGAGAATTGAAAAGTTATGATCTGGGGAAGCCTAGAAGGAGGCAGTGAGAGGAGAGAGCTGGGGAGGTCTGAGCAGCAAGCCAAGCATAGCCAAGAGTGTCTGGGGGGCTGGTGTGCCACGCAGGTCATGGCTTATGGTTGGTTCTGCCACACCTTTATCCTTTCAAGCAGAGTGAGAGCACTTCCTGCAAACCACACCCAGCAAAGGGCTCTTTTAAGAGATGCTGGGCATGCAGAGAGCTTAGCCCCAAACTCGGGAAACAAGAGCTGGCAAGTGTAGAGTAAATGTTTAAAGGAAGAGAGGGCTTCCTTTCTCAGGGGAGGTACAAGGAAGTGGATTTGAGTCCACACAGCAAGCACTGGAAACCACATGGGGGCACACAGTGATTCAGGAACTCGGGATCGTTGCCACAACATCGTCACCATCGTGGTTGCTGGTTCCTGATTCTCGGCATGGGTGGGGCCTTCAATAACTGGTGGGATTTAGGACAAAGGGTAGGACACATGATCTGAAGACGGCAGGCTTTTTTGGGGGGGAGGGGTCGATCACGTAGCCCAGGCTTTCAAACTCGTGTGTGTGTGTGTGTGTGTGTGTGTGTGTGTGTGTGTGTGTACAGGTGTGCATACATTCATGCTTTACTTACTTTCTATTGCCATGATAAGACAGCATGGCCAGGGCAACGTATAAAAGACAGCATTTAGTTTGGGGCTTACGGTTTCAAGGGGTCAGAGTCCACAGCCATCATGGCAGGAAGCTCGAGGCAGCAGACAGAGCTGTGGAGCAATAGCTAAGAACTCACATCCTGAGAAAGAGAGAGCCAACTGGGAAATGGCTAGGGCTTTTAGGACCTCAAAACCCACCCCTCCTCCAACAAAGCTACACCTTACCTTTCCCAAACAGCTCCGCCAAGCATTTAAATATCTGAGCCTCTGGGACCATTCTCATTCAACCACGATTCATGTGTATGACTCCAGGTGTGTGTATGCCAGAGCATGCACGTAGAGGTCAAAAGCACAACCTTGGGTGTCCTCTCTTTCCACATTTTTAAAAAATTTTATTATATGATATATGTGTGGGAACTCACAGGTGGAGGTCATAGGTCAACTTTTTTTTTTTTTTTTTTTTGGTTCTTTTTTTTGGAGCTGGGGACCGAACCCAGGGCCTTGCACTTCCTAATAGGTCAACTTTTTAGGTTCCAGGAATCAAACTTAGATAATAAGATCATAAGTGCTTTTACTCCATGAACATTCGGCCTTCTCTTCAGCTGTGGAGTGTGTGTGAGTGTGTGTGTGTGTGTGTGTGTGTGTGTGTGTGTGTGTTGTATGTACTTGTTAATGTAGGTGTGTACATGTGTTGTGAACCAACATGTAGGTATTGGGAATCGAACCGAGGTCCTCTGGAAGAGCAGCCCGTGCTCTTAACCTCAGAGCCACCTCTCCATCTTCTTTAAGACAGAGTCTTGTTTTTTTTCCACTGAGCACACCACACTGGTCTGTGAGATTCTGGGGAGTCTTTTGACTCCACCTCTTACTTCACTGTAACTTTTAGTGGGTACTGGAGATTTGAACTCATGTCTTCAGCACAGGCAACTACATTTTATCACTAAGCCATCCCCACAGCATGGTCTAGAACTTATGATCCTCCTGTCTCCTTGAGGTAGAAACCCAAAGACGACTCAAGATGATCAAAGATTGAATTGAGAATCTGTGTTAAGCTGGCCAGTGACTGCCTGGAGAGAGCCACTTCTCACAGAGCAGCCCAGAATGCATATTACAAGGAGCTTTTAAAGACAAGGAACACAGAAAAACTACATCCTGGTTGGCAGTTGCAGGGGGAGGCAAGCAAACAGTGAAACGAGAACCAAGAACAAGAAGTTACCTGGGACATTTCAACCATGGGTTTCTAGAACAGGGTTGGGTGCCTTCCCTTGGGACTTCGCAGGGCAGGAGGCAGAAACCAAAGATGGCTTCAGCTGAGGCGAGGTGGAGAAACCTTTGCCTCCACCTCCTGAGTGCTACGATGAAAGGCTCTATGCCTCCACATCTGGTTTATGTGGTACTAGGGTTTCAGACATGCTGGGCAATTAGGCTGCCAACTGAGATGTACGCACCCCTCTCATCTTCCAAGCTACAGGTCAGGTCACTTAAAAATCTGTTTCTGGGGGCTGGGGATTTAGCTCAGTGGTAGAGCGCTTGCCTAGGAAGCGCAAGGCCCTGGGTTCGGTCCCCAGCTCCGAAAAAAAGAACCAAAAAAAAAAAATCTGTTTCTGCCCCTGTTGACAATATAAACACATTTAAAGCCCTAATCTTATCTATCAACCAATCAATTAATCTATTATCCATGGATCTGTCTATTTTTGAGGTGGGTTCTCTCTTTATACACTTGGCTGTCCTGGGTCTCACTCACAAGTTGGCTTCAGACTCAGAGATCCGCCTGCCTTTGCTTCCCAGGTACTAGGATTAAAGATGACTAAACCCTAATTCTGTTAGCGGGCAGCTCAGAGAGTGGCCTTCATCTACTTAGGCAAGTGTAACAAAATGCCTCAGACTGTGCCTGTGTCCCTTTTCTCACAGCTGCTCAGAGAGAGCAAGTTAAAAGGGAAGGAACCAGGGCTGGAGAGATGGCTCAGAGTTTCTGAAATGTCGTTTCATTGTGACAGAAGGTCATGGTGGAGCAGAGCAATTTACCCCATGATGACCAGGAAACGGAAAGGGGGGTATCAGTGGGCCAGACCAAGACACAGCCCCATGTCATTAGTTTGTGGGCTTCTTCCAGTCAGATTCCTTTTTTAACGACTTTCCAGTAACTCCATCTTACTGGGAGTCATTGAAGCTTTTCATTCATTAAGTCAGAGCCTTCATGGTCTAATGGTCTCAGATAAAGCCCTCACGGACGTACCTAGGGGTGTACAGACACACCCAGAGGTGTGCTTTACTAATCCCCGAGGTAAAGCTCAACCGGGTCAAGTTGAGCATGAAGCTCCATCCGCACAGACTGCGTAACTTATAAATAATAGGAAAGCAGTCTGGAGAGATGACTCAGTGGTTAAAAGCAACCGCTGCTCCTCCAAAAGACCAGGGTTCAATTTCAGCAGCCATGTTAGGTGGCCGCCTGTAACTCCAGCAACAGGGGATCTGGCCTTCCTGGGCACCCACACTCTTGTGCGTATACATATAATTAAAAGTAATATAAATCTAGAAGATAAAATAAAAGACACAATCAGATACCTCCTTAAAAAAAAGACTATCGGGGGCTGGAGAGATGGCTCAGTGGTTAAGAGCACTGACTGCTCTTCCAGAGGTCCTGAGTTCAAATCCCAGCAACCACATGGTGGCTAACAACCATCTCTAATGGAATCTGATGCCCTCTTCTGGCCCGTCTGAAGACAGCTACAGTGTACTTCTACATAATAAATAAATATTTAAAAAAAATAAAAAAAGACTATCACTTACAAAGACAGCACTTGTAGTTCTGTGCTCAGCTGTAGGAAGGGATAGGGCAGCTCTTTGAGGCCTATTTATTTTGAAACTGGGGCTTGTTAGAATAAAGCCCTAAAGTGGCCTGGAATTTACTATGCAGCTAAGTATAACAGGCTGGCCTCTTCCAAGCTACGACCAAGCTATGGTCATCTTCCTAACCATGCCTCCTAAGTGCTGGTATTATTATCATCATCATCACCACCACCATCATCATCACCATTATCACCACCACCATCATCATCACCATTATCACCACCACCATCATCATCACCACCACCATCATCATCACCACCACCATCATCATCATCATCATCATCATCATCATCATCATCGGCGGCGGCGGCGGCAGCAGCAGCATTATTAGCCTTTTTTGAGTACACAGTTCCTATGTGTACCCCTGGCAGTCCCGGAACTCACTCTATAGACCAGGCTGACATCAAACTCAGGGATCCACCTGCCTCTGCCTCCAGAGTGTTGGGATAAAGGTGTACACCACCACTGATAGGCTTCCCAGTGCTGCTATTAGAAGCCTGCACCACCATAGCCAACCTTAGGCTTGCTTTGTAAGGGGACCCTTACCATTGTGGGGGCTTCAACCTGTTAGTCTACCTAGTCATTGCTCTACAGTCTGCCTCCTAATGTCACCGCCTTGGAGACTCGCCTGCTAGCTCTCCTTTCTTCTCTGACGGCTCACTATGTTGTCTGAGGTGGCCTCAAACTCTCAATCCTTCTACCTCCGCTTCCTGAGCTGGGTTAGAGGTGCATGACATGACGCCCAGCGCAGGACTGTACCATATGGATTTGGGGGTCCACATCAGAAAGGCTTGGCTTAGGTAGCTCAATTCGCAGCGTTGTCTTTAACACAAATGGTCCCAGCAAATGAACCATACTAGAGATCGGGGTAGACCAATGCAAAGGACCTTACCAGGCTTGGAGGGCAGTATCATGTGACCTTGACTATGACACGGTCCCTTGAAGTTAGGGGGTCACCCAAGCACTTGTCTGCAGCTATCTCAAAAGTCAAAATAGCAGGATGGTGGGCTGTGGCAGTCCCTCTGCCTTATCCCTTTCCTGCCTGCACGTTCTTCCCCAGTCTGCCTTCCTGCTTTGCGCTGGTCATTGCAGATCAAAGTAATCAGCTGCACCCCTTCTCCCAAGGAGATCACTGTCAAGTGAGTCAGCCTGGGAATAGACCATCCCCGTTACTACGGTGTGCACAGGCATAGTGAGGTGAAGCAGCTGCTTAGGACACCAGAGCTAAGAACGAGAAGATTCTGGTCTTTACTGGGATCCAGGAGGTCTCTGGTATAGGGCTGAGCACCTCACCTGACAGTGACAACCCATGTGTTTCCTTTACTATGGCTCAAGTCACACATTCTACTGATGGCATGATGAATAGCATATTCTATTTTATATGCTCTGCTACAATTCATTCATTTTTCTCTGATTCTGGAGGTGCTGGGGCAGCCGATTGACAGCGGCTTACCTTTCTGCGTGTAGAGCACCATAGCAAGCCTTGGGGTGAATCCTGGATCTTTGTCCATTGGGCAATCAGAGCAAGGCTCAGGGTGAGTCTCCTGACCTGGTAGGTTTCAAGTAAACATCAAAATCAACCCAGATAGGGTTCAGGACAAAGGTTGAAGGTGGCCTGGTTGACTGGGGACAACAAAGACAAGTCTGGGGACCCAGAAGTGATTATCCTGTCACTCTGCCAAAGTAGTCATCACGGAACACTGCCCACCCCTGACTGATTGGCACTGCCCTGTGTGCTGGTTCAGGACAACATAACCAGTGAACAGTTATCAATGACTCCATTCACACTCTGCCACGTGACTGTAGCTCCTGCTACTAAGATGTGCCTTCCTTTCTCCCTCTCCCCGTCTCTCCACTGCCTGCCCATCTCCCCTCATTGAATTGGGCTATGGCTTTGACTTACTTTGGCTGTATAGTATATTGTAAGGGCCAGCACACCAGTTCCTAGGCTAGACCTGTAGAGAAGGTATCACAGGTTTTCAGTGGGGGCTTTGGAGTAAAAAGATCAAGCTGAGTGTGGTAACACATGCCTGCAATCTCGGCACTTGGGAGGCTGAGGTTTCAAGTTTGATGTCAACCTGGACTGCGTAGTGAGTTTAAATCTAACCTGGGAGGGGGGAATAGGAGGGGCTGGAGAGATGGCTCAGCTGTTAAGAGTGCTTAATGCTCTTCCAGAGGTCTTGAGTTCAATTCCCAGCAACCACATAGTGGCTCACAACCTTCTGTAATGGGATCCAGTGCCCTCCTCTGGTGTGTCTGAAGACAGTGACAGTGTACTCACATACATAAAACAAATAAATAAATTAGTTAAATCTAGCCTGGACTATGTATCGAGACTCGGCTAGCAAATAAACAAAAAGGCAGACTAACACAAAGAAAAAGTTTCATTAATGATTGCCTTGAAAAATCACATAGGCAGAAAAGAACAACTCAAACATTGCTTTCCAACAGGAGCTAGCGTGTTTAAACGGAACAGTGAGGGCCAGGGTGTGGCGTCACGGTACAACACTTGCAGTCTACACAACGGTCTAGGCTCTCTCCCCAGTACTCCCTCCCCACCGTCCCACGGAAGAACAAATCTGTAGGCTCACTGGGTTAAAAGGACTTGCCACATGAAAGCCTGATGACTTAAGTTCCTTCTCTGGACCCCACAGTGGAAGGGGAGAACCAGCCCTGGAAGGTTGTCTTCTGGCCTCCACATGCTCCCTGTAGACACCTGCACATATACACTACCACTAATAAGGAACACGGTAGAAATCTGTGACAGGAAATGAACCGCGTAGCGTTTGTTTGCAGGTCTCCATGGTCCCATCATGGTTCATGCCTGGGATCTCATTGCTCTCAATTTCAAGACCTAGTGAGCTCCGGGCCAGTCTGACCTTGTCTATAGGCAGAAAAGGGTTTGTGTAACAAAAGGTTTTTCAGCATTTACTATTTTTTCTATGATTACATTTACTGATATTTATTTATTTATTTATTTATTTATTTATTTATTTATTTATTTATGGGGTATGGGGTGTTGGGAAGACAAGTTTTTGGGGATCCCAGGATTGGATGTAGGTTGTCAGGTTGGCACAACAAGCACCTTTGCCCTCTGAGTCATTTCTCCCGCCCAAGGGCCCCTCACTAGTTCTTTTCAGTGTTTACTCAAGATCTTAACCATGTCGCTCTGGATATCCAGGGCCTCCTGTGAAGATCAGATTCACAGCTTTCGCCCCTCAAGTTCTGGGATTAAAGGCCCGGGCCGCCGCACCTGGTGGTATTTGCTATTTCTTAATCGACTTCAGCTCAAATTTAATGTTTGCATAAGAAACGTGTTTTTATTTTATTTCATGGGTACGTGTGAGTAGCCTACACGCATGTATGTGTGCCACCCAGGTGTGGAAAATCCTTTTGTTCAGATCACACTTTATTGCAGACCAACTTGTGAACAGGTGACAGTTACTGATGTACCTAAATCAACGAGTGGCACTCTGTTCCCAGAGCCGCCTTGCTACACCTGGAGTCAGGCTACTACTATTGTACTGATCCTGTAGCACGTGTCTAGGATAGCGATTCTCAACCTATGGTCTCCACCCCTTTGGGTTGCCTAAGACCATCGGGAAGCACATATATTTACATTAAGATTTGTAACAGGAGCAAGAGCACAGTTAGTTATGAAGTAGCCACAAAATAATTTTATGGCTGGGGGTCAACGGAACATGAGGAACTGGATGAAAGGGTTACAGTCATAGGAAGGGTGTGAGAATCACTGATCTAGGAGTTTGGTTAGCGAAAGGCTTTAATTTACGCAGTAGGGGACTGCAGAGAGCACTGGCTGCACTTACAGAGGACTTGAGTTCAATTCCCAGCACCCGCACGACAGCTCACCACCATCTGTCACTCTAGTTTCCAGGGGACCCGCGTCCTCTTCTAGGTTCCGTAGGGATTCCACACACACACAGTGCACATTCATGCAGACAGAACACACACAGATAAAGTAAGAAATAAACAGATCTTTGGGGGGCGAAATGCAAGTCAGATGGCTGCATACTGAAACCACTTGCTGTCAGGTTTGGTGAACTGAGTTTAGCTTTCAGCACCCAGGTTGTGGAAGAAAATAACCAACTTTCTGACTTTCACTGCACGCATGTGCAGGCGTGCACTCTCTCTCTCTCTCTCTCTCTCTCTCTCTCTCTCTCTCTCTCTCACACACACACACACACACACACACACACTCACACGCAGAGTAAATTAAAAACAAATAACCAAGACCCAAAGCAGCAATTCTCACAGCTCTATTGTGATGTAATTGATATACACCAGCTGCAGATTCTAATGTATAAAACGTGACTGGCTGCTGGGCTGTGGTCGTGCACTCCTTTAATCCCAGTGCTCGGAAGGCAGATGCAGGTGGTCTCTGAGTTTGAGGCCAACCTGGTCTGCAGAGTGAGTTTCAGGACAGCCAAGGCTATACTCCTGTCTCCCCACCAAACAAACAAACAAACAAACAAAAACCCTGAAAACCAACCAACCAAACCAAAAGAAAACAAAACCCAAAGTACCTCACTGGGCTGTGCACGTGTGTATATGGAGTCAAACCACCACATTCAGATTCCATTAAGAGTCACCTAATTACTGGAGGTTACGTGTGAATTCTTTCCCTATGGCTTCTGGGATTTGGTGTTTTTCTCGGAAGTCTTTATCCTGGTCAGGGGTGGGTAGCGTTTCCCACCAGCTGTCATAATGATAAAGAGTCATCTTCCTGGCCAGAATCAAGTGAGAGGCAGGGTTATCCTGCCCTTCCCAGGCCTTTGTCACACTGCCCTCTACTGGCTGATCTGTTCCTTAGCGTTAGCTTGAACTGGAATTTTCCTGGTCCACACATCTACCCAACTGATCATTAACAGGATCATTTGTTTGTTTGTTTGTTTCAGAGAGACAGGGTTTCTCTGTTTGGCCCTTGCTGTCCCGGCACTAGCTCTTTAGACCAGGCTGGCCTCCAATTCAAAGGTCCACCGGCCTTTGCCTCCTGAATGCTAAAATTAAAGGCGTGCACCACCACCTCCAGGCCCTAAGATTTTTTTTTTTTTTAATACAGAGCCTCATTGTATATCGCTGGCTATCTTGGAACTCAGCATGTAGATCAAATTGACTTTGAACTCACAGAGGTCTATCTACCTTATTTGGTCTCCCAAGTGCCGGGATGAAAGGCATGTGCCAGGATGAAAGGCATGTGCCAGCAAGCCCCACAAGATGTATAGCACAGGCTGACATCCCACTCCTGATCCTTCTGCCTGTTTGTTCAGCATATCCTGCGAGTGACTCTTTATGCCCTCTATGCCCAAATCAGATGAGTGGCCTTACCCCCTTATAAGCTATTTGATTTAGCTTTAGGTATAGGTACTACTTCCTCCTCATGGTTGGCGCTCTCTCTCTCTCTCTCTCTCTCTCTCTCTCTCTCTCTCTCTCCCTCCTTCTCTCTCTCCCTCTCCCTCTCCCTCTCTCTCAACTTTATCTGTGGAACGGAGAGATGACTCAGTGGTTAAGCACAGACTGCTTTTCCAGAGGACCTGGGTTTGATACCCAGCAGCCATATGGTGGCTCATAGCTGTCTGTAACCCAGTTCCAGGGAATCTGATATCCTTTTCTGGCTTCCATGGGCACCAGGTACACACGTGGCACACACAGATAGGCAAAACATTCATACACGTAAGAAAGCCATGATTACCGTGTGCAAGCAAAAGTGTGTGCACCTGTGCAGGTGCGTGTACAGGCATGTGTGTGCATGTGTGTGTGTGTGTGAACATGCACATGTGTGTGTAGCCCCGTGCATATGCATACATGTATGTGTGCACGTATATATGAATAGGCTTGTGTGGCTAATGTCTTTATCCACTGAACCATCTCACCAGCTCAACTATTTTTTGAGATAGTGACACTCTGTAGACCAAGATAGCCTCACTATGGAGCCCAGGTTGGCCTAGAACTCTTCACCTCTCTGTCACACACAACTAGCTCCCATACACTCTCTTTCTTTCTCTTTTTGTTCCATGCTTTTCCAGTCATTTAAAATTTTCGTAATCGGGGTTGGAGATTTAGCTCAGCGGTAGAGCGCTTGCCTAGCAAGCGCAAGGCCCTGGGTTCGGTCCCCAGCTCCGAAAAAAAAAATTTTAGTAATCATATTGAAGGTAATTTCATAGCTAGTCATTGGTGGCTCACACCTTTAATCTCAGCAGTCAGGAGGCAGAGGCAAGTGGATCTCTGTGAGTTTGAGGCCAGCTTGGTCTACGGAGTGAGTTCCAGGACAGCCGGGGCTGCACAGAGAAACCCTGTCTTGGAAAAAAAATTCTAATGAGCTATCTCACGAAAGTCCTTGAAAGAGCAATGCTGTGTGTTTTGCACATAATTTAAAGTGAGACTTTCACTGCACAGGGACTGAACCAGTATAGAATTTTACCATATCATGAGGAAACGATTTTTTTGTTGTTCATTTTGTTTTGGCTTTGGTTTTGGTTCTACCAGACAGGGTGTTTTGTTTTTGGTTTTTTGGGTTTTTTCTTTCTTTCTTTTTTTTGGAGCTGGGGACCGAACCTAGGGCCTTGCACTTGCTAGTCAAGCGCTCTACCACTGAGCTAAATCCCCAACCCCCAGGGTGTTTTGTTTTAATGTGCGTGTTACCTAATATTTTTCAAAGATTTATTTATTTTATGTATGTGAGTTCACTGTCACTGTCTCAGACACACCAGAAGAGGGCATCAGATCTCATTACAGATGGTTGTGAGCCACCATGTGGTTGCTGGGAATTGAACTCAGGACCTCTGGAAGAGCAGTCAGTGCTCTTAACTGCTGAGCCATCTCTCTAGCCCCACAGTGTAACTTTTAAAGTGATTTTATTGATCTATTTCTTATCTACACTAAGTTCTTGTTTCTTAATTTGATTCATAGTCGATGCTGCATTTGAAAAATATATTGATTTGTTTGTGGGGGTGGGTGAGAGACACATGTTTACAGTTACTCTCAGAGGCCAGGAGAGGGCGTCCTTACAGGCTATTGTGAGCTTCCTGGCAGGTCCTCTGGAGGAGCCTGAAGCACACTTGATCACTAAGCTGTCTCTCTGGCCCCCTCCCTGGCTTGAGACAGCTCAGGCAGGCTTTGCACTCACCCGTAATCTTCCCATCTCTTCTCAGATCTGAGATTATGGGTAGGAGCGGTCATACCTGGCTCTCTTACACTTTCAGACCAACTTCTGTTCCTTTAGATTTTTCTTCATGCTTATAAAAATATGGAAGGCTTCATGGATTTGAGTGCTATTCTTGTGTAGGGGCCATACTAGTTTCTGCATCATTCCAGTTTTACATGTGTCCTGCAAGCAGGAATTCCTTTCCTTTTATTCTTTCTTTCTTTCTTTCTCTCTCTCTCTTTCTTTCTTTCTTCCTTCCTTTCTTTCTTTCTTTCTTTCTTTCTTTCTTTCTTTCTTTCTTTTTTTTAAATGGTAACAGAAGCCAGACATAGTTTGCACAGAAAGTTGCAAGTCACCCAGCCAATGTAGCAAGAGTTTGTCACAAAACAAACCAGCCAAAAAGGTAATAGAAACTGTAGGAGTTTATTCCAAAAGAGAAATGAGAGGATTGAATAACCAGGAAAGGCAAACACTTGAAGGTTCAAAATACATTTTTCCCTACAAAATATCAATGCATTGCCTTCTAGGCCCTTCCACTTTGCTGTCAAATTACCAAATTTTCATTTCTTTATAGGCTATCTACAGGGTCTCCCCAGAAGGCTTTTAGGGACCTTTGTGTAGTTCTGGGGTTCAAACCCGGAGCTGCAGTCATATAAGGCAAGGCATCTGTCACAGAACTATATCCCCAACCCAACGTTTTGATTTTACTTCTCTTTTTTGGGGAGGGAGATGAACAACATCTGGGCGTTCCTTGGACATAGCACATTTATGGGAAAAGGCTGTTGGCATTGTTCACTATCATGTAAAAGCAAAAGTCCTATAAAATCTAAAATGCCAGCAAGATGTCTAAATCTACTTTAAAAAAAAAACCAGCTACCTCAAAAGGTTTTAAAATTGGTTTTGAGTTATGGCTCAGTGATTATGCTGCTCTCCCAAAGGTCCTGAGTTCAAATCCCAGCAACCACATGGTGGCTCAAAACTTTCTGTAATGGGATCTGATGCCCTCTTCTGGCATGCATGTGTACATGCAGATAGAGCACTCATATACATCAAATAAATCTTTTTTAAAAAAGGTTTTTAAATTATTTATTTATTATATATGTGTATTAGCCTGGGTTCTCTAATCCAGAGGACTTAAATATTTATATTTATTAATGAATGTGTTAAATTATTTATTGAATACATATATGTGTATATATATATATATTTATTAGAGTAGCTTACAGGTTGTAGTCCAGCTAATCCAACAACGACTGTCTACCAATGAAAGGTCCAAGAATCCAGGAGTTGTTCGGTCCATGAGGCTGGATGACTCTTCTGGTCTTCAGTATACACTGGGAATCCCAAAATAGGCTCCAATGCTAGTGTCTTAGTTAGGGTTTTACTGCTGTTTTACTGCTCTTGTAAAGGCAAACATTTCGTTGGGGCTGGCTCACAGTTTCAGAGGTTCAGCCCATTACCATCATGACAGGAAGCATGGCAGCTTGCATGCTGCAGATGGAGCTGAGAGTATTGATCCAAAGGCAGCAGGAGAGACTGTCTCTGGAGCTTAGGAGTCCTCAATGCCTGCTTACCCAATGATACACTTAGGCCACACCTAGTCCAACAAGGCCACACCTCCTAATAAGTGCCACTTCCCATGGGCCAAGCATATTCAAACCAGTAGATGGGGTGGCTCAGATCAAAGGTGGATCTTCCACTTCAAAGATCCAGATTATGGGTATTCCTATTTTAAATCCCTCGAAGGTTTAGCCAGCCATTGGAGTTTCTGTTGGTTCCCGATGTAGTCATGTTTGCAATCAGGGATGGGCATGGCAATAAGCGTGTGGGAACCTGTGCCATGGAGTGTGAAGGTCAAAGGGCAAATTGCGGGTGTTCCCTTTTAACATGTGGGTCCCTGAGACGGACCTCAGGTCACCAGACTTGGCAGCAGGTACCTTTACTTGCTAAGTCATTTTGCTGGCCCCAGAAGTTCTTTTCGTTTCAGCTCCTAAAAGTTTCAACTTCAGTGACTTACCAAATTTCTGGTCCACTTTTTTTTTAAAGTCTAATTTTTGCTTATCGGTTATTTGGAAATCGAACCCTTTTGTTTTGTTTTGTATCTGCTTTGGTTTTGTTTTTGACAGAGTTTCTCTGTGTAGTTCTGGCTGTCCTGGAACTCACTTTGTAGACCAGGCAGGCCTTGAACTCAGAAATCTGCCTTGCCTCTGCCTCCTCAAGTGCTGGGATTAAAAGTGTACACAACTGCTTCCCAGTGAACCTGTCTTTGACATTCTAAGCCACCGGGGTTGGAATCTAGGGTATTGTGCAGCTAGCTGGTTTTCTGTCCGTGCATATTCAGCCCTACAGAGAAATTTGAATAGGATATTGGTCCTATAAGTAAATAAATATTTATTTATTTGGGTGCTTTATCTTTTTATACTATTTTTTAAAATTTATGTGAGTGTATGTGTATGTGAACAGTACACGGTGTGAAGGTAAAAAGAGACAACCCATGGGTGTTGGGTTTCACTTTTCACCATGTGAGTCCTAGGGATGGAAGACAAATCCTTCATGTTTGGAGGGAGTTAAGCGCCTCTACCGGCTAAGCAATCTCGACGGACTTGTCCTACTTGAGGGTGGCACCAAAACGAAGAGCAAAGCCCAACACACCCAGATGGAGGAGCAGGAGAAACTTGCCACTAGGGGCGCAGCATGCCGGGGGTTTCTCTAATCGAACGCAGCGCCAGGGGGCGGGAACAACCGTTGCCCCGCCCCCTCCATCTGCGGCGCCCTGTGATTGGAAGGAGAAACGATTACTATAGCAGTGCCGTTGGAGTGGGCGGAAGGAGAGGGCCGGCCAAAGGTGACGCTGTGGCTGTGGAGGTGCGGTGCTCCGCGGCGCTCTGGGCGGTGGATGGCGGCGGAATGGAGCGCGAGGGGAGCGGTGGTGGCGGCGGCTCAGCCGGGCTCCTGCAGCAGATCCTCAGCCTGAAGCTCGTGCCGCGGGTGGGCAACGGGACCCTGTGCCCCAACTCTACTTCGCTCTGCTCCTTCCCAGGTACGCCCCGCCCCGCGCCTGCGCACTGCGCACCTGTCGCCTGCCTCCTAGGGCGAGGCCGAGGCAGCCCCGGAATCGCGCTTGGGGCGACAGCTGCCCCATCCTAAGAGACTGCTCCGATATTTCCTCTGAGAACTTGAGTGCTGATCCTGTCCTCTGACTCTGTCCTACACCCATCTTCCCACCAGCTTGTCAGTGGCGAACTCACTTGCTCAAACCTGTTGCAGGTTCCTCCACCCGCACCTTGAAGAACTTAAGACACAACTTCTGAATTGCTCTTAGCTCCTACACGGCTTCGCTGCTTTCTTTCTGCCAGGAGGGCTTTTAAAGTTACAGTTACACCGTAGAACTGCTACAATTCCGAAAGGTGTGGGGAGGAGAATAATCCCCTGGGCTCATTAATCAAGGCCTTCAGGGGAGGGCATGATTATTTGCTTTGGATTTTTTAAGGCAAGACGACAAGAGGCTGGGGGGTGCTGGGAGGGCCTTAGGACACTGCAGTAAAGAGAAGCTGGCCCGGTGTCATTGTAAAAGAGGACGGTGGGATTGCTGACTGCAATCTTAAGCTAGACTAACCCGTGAGTCTCATCTACTGGGCAGCGACTGCCAGGCGCCTCTCGGTGGACACCTGGGACCTGCCTGTGTAGTAGCTGACAAGGTGATTATCCTTGTGTTTTGTGGCACCTGAAGGTGTTAGGTGTTAGCTTGTGATCCTGCCCACAAGGAGAGTCTGGAAGTTCAGATTGTTTTCAGAAATATTAGTGTTACACCTGGCAGTGATTACAAGTAAATAAATATATAAATAAACAAATCTGACAGTGATTACAAATAAATGCACACACATCCCATTCTGGAGACCCTCTCCAAAAGACAAAGGGTTCATACTTTCCTAGGATACAGTCTGTTCTCGCTCATTTTCTTATATCTCTCCCAACGATTTGGGAAATTTCCAAACCTGAGAACGTGAAACACAGAATAGCAAGTGTCCGTATGCTTAGGTTGGGTGGTACAAAGTCACATAACCTGCTTAAAAGCTGAGGCTTATTAGGCAGTTGTGAGGCCATCATAGGTGGAGTTAGGCAAGCCTAGATGGCAAGCTACCTTAGACTATGGGGCCACGGTTGTATGGACTTGTGTTGATGGAAATCACATTTTGCAAGCAGGACTATTCCGGTTCTTGCTGTCTTTGTCACATCCATGTCCCTGTGTGTACACATCCCATTTTAACTTCCTGGACTGCAGAAGTCGAGACTCTTTATGATTCTTAAGCTCAAAACTTCTGAACCAGGGGTGTGTCCTGTCACAGGACCCCCAAATCACACCACTTCTTATAAAGCGATGTTACTTAAACAGGCCTGATTTACATTTTTCTTTTTTTTTTTTTTTCTTTTCTATTTTTCAGAGCTGGGGACCGAACCCAGGGCCTTGTGCTTGCTAGGCAAGCGCTCTACCACTGAGCTAAATTCCCAACCCCTTAAATTTTTCTTCAGTTAACCAAATAGCTTTTTTCTTTAAAAATATTTATGTTAAATGTGTGCATGTGTTTGGGTGTATGTATCTGAGTTCAAGGGCCCACCGAGGCCAGAGGCGGGGAGTTACAGGTGGCCGAGCTGTCTGCCCTGGTTGCTGGGAATCAAACTTGGGTCCTCTGGAAGAGCAGCAGTAACTTATCTCCGAGCCATTTCTCCTTTGTGGTTTTTCATTTTGTTTCTGTTTTCATTTGGAGAGAGAAAGAGTTGTTTTACTAAGAAAGGAAAAAAGCAGATAGCCTGTGAGCTGAGAAAAGAGAGCCAGTCAGAAGCCTTCCTTAAGTCCAGCTGCTCATCAAGAGTCAGATGTTACGGGATGTGGAGGCCCACAAGCCTAACGCCTGCTGCACTCCGGAGTCAGAAACAATCAGATGTGACTTGGAAGCCAGCCTGGTCCACATAGTGTGTTCCGGGCCAGCCAGAGCGACACAATAATAGAACCACATATTGAATTCGGTTGTCCTGACTCTTTGGTCTCATTTACCCTAGAACAGCCCTTCTTGTTTACTTCAGCTTTTTGCTTTTCATTTCGATACTGACCTCGCTCGCTGGGAACTGAACTCGGGTCTCCTGGAAAATCAGCAACTGCTAAGCCATCTCTCCAGACTCTCTCCCAAAGGTGCTAATCTACATTATGTATTTGGGTTTTACTCCTGCTATGGCTGTGAGACCTAGGGGTACCATTTACCAGGACTCAGTCCTTCATCAGGTCTTCCTTCTGGCCACTGTCATTTCTGACTGGAGGTATAAACATGGATTGGATCACAACGTTCTAATCTCAAGGCTAATGCTGAACAGATAACCTGTGACCTCAAGTTGACCAGAGTGCAGTAAGCACATCCCTTCCCTGCAGTGTCTCATCTTTATTTGGAATTCTGCTTACAATGGGTACTTGAAGTTTTCACGCTGGTTTGAGACACTCAGGCCCTCTTACTAGGAATCTCGTTCAGGGTCCTGAGCCTGATTCCCTTTCTAATTTGGTGCTACGGAAAAGGTTACTTGTACTTTATGCCAACTCACGGCAGATCGTTGCCCTACAATATTCTGTCGTTTCTCTGCACTAAAAAGCTTTGAATTGATTTTTTTTTTTAAATCCGCTTTTGCAATTTAGACATCTAGGATTCTGCCAAATTCTCATTCTAACCTGCTCAGATCTCTCTTGCCGTCTCTTTGTGTTTGTTTGTGTGAGACAAGGTCTCATTGGGTAGCCAAGGTAGCCAGAGAACCCGAGCCTTCCTGCTGCTACTGCTGAGACTCTAGGCCTGGCCACCGTGGTGGCTTCTAGTTGTCATTTGTCATCCTCTGAACATAGCATTTCACTAAACTAATGTCAAATTAAGCAAACCCAATAATATTTTGATCATGCTGTTGCTGGAGTCAAGAGTAGATCCAGGGCTGGAGAGATGGCTCAGAGGTTAAGAGCACTGACTGCTCTTCCAGAGGTCCTGAGTTCAATTCCCAGCAACCACATGGTGGCTTACAACCATCTGTAATGAGATCTGATGCCCTCCAGCCCAGGGCGGGTCTCTGTTAAAAGGGCCTTGATAGACAAAACAAAAGCCCTTCCATATGGATCACTCTTTCCATAGAGGTGTGGAGCAAAGGAAGGATGCAATATCTGGTGTAAGAGACTGGAGAGAGGGCAGAGTAAGTGGCTGGAATGTGTCAAGGGACAGAGTTGCTGTTTTCCATAAAGTGATCAGGTATGATGGATGGCACACACCTGTAGACACAGCCCTTGAGTGGCTGAGGTAGGATGGTTGTAAATTTGAGGCCAACCATTCTGGGCTTAGGCCTGAAGTCAAAGCCAGCCTTGGCTATTGTTTGAAAAAAATACCCCCACCCTCATGGGCTCATACGTTTGAATGATTAGTCCCTGGTTGGTGGAGTTGTAATAGGAAAGATAAGGAGATATGGCCTTATTGAAAGAGGTATGTCATTGGGGTTATGGGGGTGGGCTTTGAGGATTCAAAAGCCCACATCAAGCCCAGTCTCTCCTCCACCCCACCCACCCTTGGTACCTGTGGATCAGTTTCTAAGCTCTTAGCTCTGGTACCTTGCCTGTCTGCTTCCTACTAGGGTGCTAATGGCCAGAAATCAGTAACAAGCTTCAGTTAAATGCTTTCTCTTAGAAGAGTTGCCTTGGTCATGGTGTCTCTTCACAGCAACAGAACAATGACCAAGACAAGTAGAATCAGGAAAGAGGTGCCAGGCCACAGTTGGTTGCCCTGAGAGTAAGTCATTGTTAGAGCCGAGGTAACATGGATCTCCTGGCAGATTGGAGACAGTTGGCAAGCAAGGGGTATACCATTGACTGATGTAAACTGATGGGCCAGGAGCATCCAGGCAGCCTAGTTCCAGCAAGGAGCCACAGGAGTGGACAAGACTCTAGTCCTCAGTGGGACAGATGTGGTCTTCGTATAATGCCAGCTTTACAAAGGTTCACCAGGAATAGGTTTACCCAGCTCTTTGACCTGGGGCAGAAGGTTGGAGAAGAACCAGTTGAAAGGATGACTGCTGGCTTGCCCGGCACTCCCATTCCTATTCTTTTAGACTGGAGTTGTTCTTGGGAGTAGGACAACCCAGTTTGGGGGTTAAAGGCAGAGAGCTGGTCATCAGCAAGCCCTTTTATTTTTTTGTTTCTTTCTTAAGATTTATTTATTTTATGTGTATGAGTACACTGTAGCTGTCTTCAGACACACCAGAAGAGGGCATCAGATCCCATTACAGATGGTTGTGAGCCACCATGTGGTTGCTGGGAATTAAACTTAGGACCTCTGGAAGAGCAGCCAGCGCTCCTAACCGCTGAGCCATCTCTCCAGCCCTCAAGCCCTTTTGTTAATTCAGTATCATCTGGAGGACACAGCTCTCCACGTGACTGCTCTTCCTTCGTGTGAAAGCTCTGTGTGTATGTACATGTATGTTTCTCCGCTCAAGATTGAACCCAGGGCTTTGATACCACCAGGACCAGAGTTTGACTCTCCAATACTGTGTGAGCATGGTGGCCAACTTGTAGTCCTGGCATCTGGGAGGTGAAGAAGGAATCCTCAGAACAAGCTGGCTAGCTAGACTGGCTGAATTGGTGAGGTTTGCATTCAAGTGAGAGGCTCTGCCTCCAAATATGAGGAAGAGAACAATCGAAGAGGCACCCAGTACACTTGTGATCACACACACACACACACACACACACACACACACACACACACACACACCAGAGAGAGACACACGCAGGGAGAGAGAAAGAGAGAGAGAGACAGAGACAGAGAGAGACAGACAGAGAGGGGGAGAGGAAAAAGTAAAAAAGAAGGCCTCACAGATGGGCCCTGTCAGTCTTGGACTTCCCAGTTCACAGAACCTTGAGCCAAAAGGTTGTGTTACAACAGCAGGAAACCAACAATACAGCTGCCGAGGACGACCCAGCCGATACTGCGCTTGGTTTGAAGCAGTGAACAAGGACATGCTGAAAGACAGAGAAACATTTTTGGCCGTGTGTTGAGCCAGGGAAATGAAAAGAACTCTACATCGATCAATAAATAGCTATTAAACAGTTGGCAAATTAAGGTGCAGTAGATTAAAAAGAAATCACTTTTTTTAAAAGTGTTTTGTAGATCTAAGTTTGTGATAGCTTTTAAAGTCTATAATTATCCTGAGAGCATTTTTATAAACTACTCATTTAATGTAACAAAGCCTTCCCCTCTCAGAGTGTCGTAAATAGTACTATATGTGGGCACAGAAATAGCCAACACATAGGGCTCGGGTGGTGGTGGGTAGGCGAGATTTGGGGGTTGGGGCGATAGGTGGGTTGGTTTGTCCCTGTGTGCTGTTCTCTACAAATCAGAATGGTGCCAGTAGGATCCTGGTGGCTCTCCTTGGGTAGGTGTTATACTTCAGGGGCATGAGTGAGTGGGTGTTTGTTATAGCCAGGCTGGTGTAACAAAATTCCACAGGCTAGACCATTGAAACGGTTGTTTCCTCAGTTCTGCAAGTCAGATCTGGGTGCTAACTAGCAGTCGGGTTAAGGTGAGGGCCTCTCCTGGAACTGTCTTGTTACTGTGTCTACACGTCCTATAAATGAGTTTAAATAAGTCCTGCGATATTTAGCCTGTGAGTAGAAGTTTTTGAACTCTTTAAAAACTCAACAGGATTTAGCATGGTGGCAGATGCCTAGAAACACAAGGAAGGCAGCAAGATCAGAGTTCAAGGCCAGCCTCACATACATACTGGGCGTGAGGCTATTGTGGGCCACATGATGAGACCGTGGCTCACAATAACAAAAACAAGGTGCTGGAGAGGAGGCTCATAGGTTAAGAGCACTTGCTGCTCTTGCAGAGGACCTAGGTTCAGCCCCCAGCACCCAACTGGTGGCTCACAACCATCTATAACTCCAGGTCTAGAAGATCCAATGTCCTCTTCTGACCTCTGTGGGTATCAAACGTGAATATACATACATACATACATACATACATACATACATACATACATACATACAGGCAAAACACACATGCAGTAAAATGAATAAATGTAATTAAAAAAAAAGTTTTTTCTACCCAAAAAACAAAACAAAAATGCCAACAGCAAAACCCACTAGAGAACTTCATGCTGACAAAAATGGGAAAAATGGGTACAGGGGCTGGGACTGGGCCCCGTGGCGGTGCCTCACTGGGAAGGCTGGTGACTCCAGCTTTGCCTTTCTCTTCCCTCCCAGAGATGTGGTACGGTGTGTTCCTGTGGGCACTGATGTCTTCTGTGTTCTTCCATGTCCCTGCTGGACTGCTGGCCCTCTTCACCCTCAGACATCACAAATATGGTAGGTTCATGTCTGTAAGCATCCTGTTGATGGGCATCGTGGGACCAATTACTGCTGGAATCTTGACAAGTATGTTAGACATTAAAATACCAGTCAAAAACTTGTGATGTGGGTAGTCACCTAGCTTTAGGACTCATTTTAGAAATTGGGATGTGGGGGGGGTGGGAGGGGCTGGGAATTTAGCTCCACGGTAGAATGCTTGCATATCAAGCATAAAGCCCTGGGTTTGGTTTCTAGCATTGAGAGTGGGAAAGAGAGAGAGAGAGAGAGTGTGTGTGTGTGTGTGTGTGTGTGTGTGTGTGTGTGTGTGTGTGTCTGTGTGTGTGTATGTGTCTGTGTCTATGTCTGTGTGTGTGTATGTGTCTGGGTCTATGTCTGTGTGTGTGTATATGTTCATGAACATACACGCAAAATGAGTTTTTTCTTTTTCTTTAAGAATAATTTATTTAAGAATAATTTATTTCTTTAAGAATAATTTATTTATTATATATGAGTACACTGTAGCTGGCTTCAGACACACCAGAAGAGGGCATCAGATCCCATTACAGATGGTTGTGAGCCACCATGTGGTTGCTGGGAATTGAACTCAGGACCTCGGGAAGAGCAGTCAGTGCTCTTAACCACTGAACCATCTTTCCAGCACCCACACAATGAGTTTTATTAGCTTTCAAGTGTGGATCTTATTTTTTAATGTATTCCTTTATTGGATCTTATTTTGTTTTTTTAACTCTCGAGTCCTTTTAGCTGGCCAATCTCTTTGGCCTTCCAAGTCAGATTTGAAACCTTTTGAGATGGGCCCCTAGCAGAGCACAAGCAGTTCCCTTTGGAAGGCTCGGCACCCCCTGACCCAGTTTCCCTTGACCCGGGCTTTGCAGAGCGGTTCACTGATTGCTTCTACTCTTTCGGGTGTGGCTCCTTTAGGGATGGAGAATGAATCTGTCTGGGAAGATAATTGAGGCGTGTAAAGTGGCAAAGCTGACATAGCATGTCTGAGGCCTGGGTTTGACCCCAGCACCACACAAAGGAAGTAAAGTGTCGGATTGGTGTTTTTAAATTCCCAGACTTCCTGACTGGAGACTGGAATAACATGGAAATTACAAACTATTTTTAAACCTGCTTTGTCTTGTTTCATGTTCCTGACACAGCTAGAGGAATGAAAAATGATAAATCATTTTACAGTTTATACACAGAAGCATGTGTATTTATTTTCTAGAAATAGGAGCAAAATAAAATGAAAATGCAAATGAAAACCATTATGTGCGTGAGCAGTCTCAGGTTGTATTTTGGTGTGGTTTATGTTCATTGGTGTTTTTCCTGCCTGTATGTCTGTGTGAGGGTGTCAGGTATCAGAGTTGCAGACAGTTGTGAGCGCCTTGTGGTTGCTGGGACTTGAACTCAGGTCCACTGGAAGAGCAGTCGGGGCTCTTAACCACTAAGCCACCTCTCTAGCCTCAGCTATTTAAAAAAATATATATTTTTTTATATTTATATATATTTATATTTATATATATAACACATTTATATTATAAAAATATAATATATAATCATAAATATATTTGTAAAACATAGGAATGTAAACTCCTAATTTGTTGCCTTATTTATTTTTACTATAAATTTAAACCCTGAACTTTGAATAGAAACGTGTTTGATTTCTTTGGCTGGCTTTGTTTCTTCCTTTTCCTCCCTCCCTCCCTCCCTCCCTCCCTCCCTCCCTCCCTCCCTCCCTCCCTCCCTTCCTTCCTTCCTATGCTGTATGTCATCTCTCTGTGTGCTGTGTCACTGAATGCTGCAGTGTCTGCGTGGCCATTCTGGCCCCTGAGACCCCGCCCTTGAACGCTGAGGGCTGAGAGGTCTGCATGCGGAGGACCTGGTGCCATCGTTGGCACACAGTAGCTGAGCATGAGCTCATTTCAGTTCCAAGGCTCTCCAGTAGTATTTCCTTTTCCTGCTCTCTTGGATTTTCCTTTCTTTTCTCCTCATTCATATCTCACGGGAGGGCCCAGGTCAGGTTCCTCAGGCTTCTTTCTTTTCTCTAAGAAAGCTTAGTTATGGAGGCCCCATGAGACTTGTGTTCTGACACCTTGGTGACATTGATGGCCGCTGGAGGCAAAGTCAAATATCTATTGCTGTTTGCTTGTTTGTTCAAAGCACAGTAATAGTATCTCATGTCACAGTTTAAGACTGTGTAGCCTTCCTTTACTTTGAGGTGAGAATGGAACCCACAGCCTTGTATACCGGAAGTACGTGCTTTGTCACTGAGCCACACCCTCTGTCTACCTGTAGATAATTGGGTTGCCTTGACGCTGTCTCCTGAGTGTCTGTGACTCTCAGGTGGATAGCTGGGTCAACATAGGTCTGGGTGTAGAAGATGAGATGGGGTGTCTGGGTTGGCACCAGTGTTTCTGCTCAAGCTAAGAGAGTCCAAATCTAAATGCTGACTTGGCAAACCGCTTAAAGAAAGTTAGCATGGTCATCAGAAAGGACAGAGCACAAAACATTTTGTTCATAATTAAATAATAAAAAGTCTATCTCTGGGGGCTGGAGAGATGGCTCAGCAGTTAAGAGCACTGACTTTTCTTCCAGAGGTTCTGAGTTCAAATCCCAGCAACCATATGGTGGCTCACAACCATCTGTAATGAGATCTGGTGCCCTCTTCTGGTGTGTCTGACAGCTACAGTGTTACTCATATAAATATAATAAATAAACTTTTTTAAAAAGTGTATCTCTGGACAGGGAAATTTTAAATCTTGGTTTTGTGATGTCGTTAGTCTCAGGTTTTGTTCACTAATTACATTTTTTTCTCTTTCAACACGCTTGAATTGAACCAGGTGCAGCAATTGCTGGGGTCTACCGAGCAGCAGGGAAGGAGATGATCCCCTTTGAAGCCCTCACCCTGGGCACCGGGCAGACCTTCTGTGTCGTGGTAGTCTCTTTCTTACGGGTTTTAGCTACTCTATAGCATATGCTTTTTGACTGTGATGTCATCCCTGAGTTTTAGACTCCTCAAAAGGAATGGACAGTGTCACGGTCTCTTCATCCCTCAAATGGAAGCCACGAGGAGGCTTGAGAGTGTGAAGACCACCACAGCCCTTTCTTCTAGTCGAAGCTCCAGAAATTGAAGACCCCTGTGGACACCCACCATTCTCAGCCAAAACAAGTTCCTTGGCTTTCCTTCTTTTGTGGCACCTTAAGGAGATGTACAGGCACACGCCATCACCTAAGCCAGCGATGCCTGGGAGTCGCCAACCTTCCTTTGCAAAGATGTATCATCGTTTCCCGGCAACGGTGGAGAATGCTGCTGGATTTCAGGGGGGCAGGCCGCACTGTGCGGAAGGCTTAGCGGTCCTGGCCGTAAAGCCACATTGGTTTGGGTTGGTTCAGAACAAACTGGTGGAATGTAATGGGCAGAGAGCTGAAGTAGAGTTCAAAGCAACAGCTTTGGTTCCGCTCTCCAAAGTAGGTGACCACTGAGAATGTGACTTGTCATGGGTAACTGTCTTGACCTCTGATTATTTAATATATTTCAAGAGATGTGAATTTTTCATTTGATCAAAATAAGCTAGCTAATTGAGGTTTGGGTTTTTATCGTCGTTGTTTTGTTTTGTTTTGTTTTTTAACACCTGACGTCTCGCTTTGTGGCCCAGGCTGGTCCAAACTCCTGGGTTCAAGGCGTCCTCCTGCCTCAGCCTCCTGAGTAGCTGGGACAGTAGGCATCACTGTCATGCCTAATTGAGGTTCTTTTTCCCAAAGAATGTTCATGATACTTTGTCATCTTTAGCACTACCCATTTTACTTACCGTCCCTAAAAACACTCAGACTTTCTTAAGTGGTTTGACTTGAACTTCACAGCCGGGTCCGTTAGGGTGCACTTCGAACCTTCAGGCACAGATGGGAAGATACTTGCAGGATTCTGTTAGAGTCTGTCGTGGTGGTTTCTGTTGATTTGCTGAGTCTGTGCTCCTGCAGTGTTGCTGAAGGAGTTAACGGGTATTGGCTTTCCCCTCACTGTGTTTACCTAGCAGTGGCTCCTTGGCCCACTCTTGCAGTGTTTGAGTATCCACTCCCAGAAAGTGCCTAAACCTTCCTCTTCAGACACTATCTTATTTTTCTTCAAGAGAATTTGTATCCTTAAAGAGCAGTAGTAGTAGTAGTAGTTTTTTAAACTCGATTTTAGCTATTTTAATTTTTAAACTCTATTGCCTAACTTGGTTTTTCCTTAAAAGGGCCTCCAAACTGTGACCTTCAGAAGGGAAAGTTGGTGCAGAACTTAAAGCACCTTTCATCTTTTCAATGGTTTTATATAAACTACAAAAAAATACAACAGCCCTGTTGTTACCTGCTTTCAAAGTAGCTTCTGGTCATTAACTGACATTTTTTAAAGAAAATTTTCATTGTGAGATTAAGGCTCAAAACCTATGAGGAAATAAATTTATCTTAAAGCAATACGCTCTCAGCTTCTGGTTAACTAGTAGCCAGGAGGGGCTGGCAGGATCGTTCAGCACGAACGGTTCTCAGGATCCACGGGGTGGAAGGAGAGAGCCAACTCCTGCCTTTGTCTCTGCTGTCCACATGCTGTTTGCATACACAGGAAAATAAATAAATGTGACTAGAATTTCTTTTTAAGTAGCCAAGAGGACCTCTGTGAGCACTTGTACACATACTTCCAGTCCCCATGTACACATGATTTTAAAATTTGATAAAATAGCCAGGCGGATCAATTTGCCCCATAATGGCATCAGGGGAAGTTGCAGGGATGGCTCCCAAAATAATTGGCTCTTTCTTTTGGCCACCACTTCAAAACTACAGTGACTCATCAGATTGGTGGGCAACTAAAATGCAATGAGTGCTCTTCATATTCCCCAGCGAAAAGTGCAAATCTTTCTTCCAACAAAAGATTTCCATTTTCAGTCTGAGGGACTTTGAATCTGGAAAACATCCCTTCAGCTGGAGAAACTGGAATATGGTACCCGGCCTTGTGGGAGCTGGTGGCGTCACTAGTGGTAATACACTGCCCTGTATTACCAAGCAGCCTTGGGGATGTAATTTTATAATTAAGCATATAGGTGAGTAGGTGGTTGGCTGTTCCCCCTAAAAAATAACTTGTAAACATATTCATCCATGATTAGAATGTTAGGTTATTTGTATTTACAACCAAGACATAAAAGTTAAGGTGTTATTGTTTCCATACACTTCATCAGCTTTAAAAACAAACACTTGAAATGTATCTCCAGATTACATCTATCCCAATGTGTGTGAAGCATCCTTTTTTTTTTTGCCTGGTTTTTGCAGACAGGGTTTCTCTGTGTAATAGCCTTGGCTGTCCTAGACCCATTTTGTGGACCAGGCTGGCTGACCTCGAACTCACACAGATCCACTTGCCTCTGCCTCCCAAGTACGCGTGCACCACCAAGTGGGCTGTGTGCAGCATTCTTTTGTGGATGAATGTACATGGATTCTATAGACTGAGCTCTGTGGCTTGATGTGTTTTCATTTCAATGCTAAAGAGTGCGTTCCACCCGGATCTCTGTTTCTCTTCCTCCCCTTGTCTCAAACTCCAGTTATTTGCCACGGTTTCTGTTAAACACGTCACCTTGAGGGATTCCTCCCTGAAAGGACGTTCTTGTCCCTGATTCCTGCGTGTTTCCCCCTCTCATCCTCTCTTAATTCCTGAGATAAGTCCCCGGGGTTGGGGATTTCGCTCAGTGGTAGAGCGCTTGCCTAGGAAGCGCAAGGCCCTGGGTTCGGTCCCCAGCTCTGGAAAAAGAAAAAAAAAAAAAGAAATCTAAAGAAAGCAACCCCAACCAAAAAGCTGATCTCTTGATGCCTTAGTAAACTTCCTCTGCACCCAGATACCACTTAGGAGAGGCTGGGAGTCTCGAGCAGCAGTTCATGCAAGTAATGGCGTCCTTCCTGTGTCCTTTAGGTTTTTAAATCGTATGTTGGCTTTTGATTCCAATGTCTTTTGTTTCCCTTAAGTTATTGTGACAGTGCGGAACATGCCAACCTTCCTTAAGGAACTCTTTCCTGGAATGTGAAGCCCGGTACCATTCACGGTCCAGGAGCAGAAGGTTTTGTGAACTTGTATTTCTTTCTTGTGTAACTGTGTAAGGCTGGTTATGACCAAAATCGGTTTAAATTTTTATATTAGATTATTGCACTCAACCGCTATAGTCAAAATGATCAAATCTTTGTACGTTAGAGATTTATTTAAATATTATTTTTCTACTGATATTTCTAATGCTAGTATAAATGTTTATTATCAATAAAGAATTACTTTGGATTCTTTGAGTTGGGATCGCAATTTTTTTGTTTTTTTAGATTTCATTTCAGGCAGTGTCTTGCTATGTGTACCTGGCTAGCCTCCAACTCTTCATGAAGCCCAGGCTGGCCTTGAATTTGTGGCAGTCTTCCCACCTCTGCTTCCGAAGCACTGGGATTACAGGCACACCACCACAGTTGGCTCTGGAGTTGTTTGTTTTCTCTTTTTTCTTTCCTTTCTCCCACCTACTACCACTACCACCACCACCACCACCTCCTCCTCTTCCTCTTCTGCCTCCTCCTCTTCCTCTTCTTCAATTTGTTTTTCTCTAATTATTTATTTGTATGGACAAGACCTACTATGCAGCCATGGCTGGCCTAAAACTTGTTTAAGGCTGTTTTGGAACTGTGATCTGCTGGCCCTAACCTCTCAAGTACTAGCATTAAAGGCACTTGCTACTGTGCCTGGATTCCTTTTCCCCCCACCCCCACTTTTAATTTATTTACTGGTGGGAGCATGGGCATGTGATTGTCATGGCCTGTAATAGAGGTTAGAAGACAGCCATTTTTAACCACTGAGCCATCGTGCCAAGCCCTGGAATTGTGTTTCTATTGCAAGCTTTTGTAGTAAAATTCTACATGTTTAACTGTATTCCTCTTACGTTCACTTTTATAATAATTTATAACTAAATTATCTTTCAGAAAATGTGGTGAGAGTGTGCTTAAGGTTAACATCACTCATTAACTACTGATGAGGTCATTTGTTCATATCAAGAAGCTCTGTATGGGGCCTGGAGAGATGGCTCAGTGGGCCAGCATGAGGACCAGAGCTCAGATCCCCAGCACCCACAGTAAAAGCTAAGCAGGCATGGGGAGGACCTGCCTGTAATTCTAGAACTCAGGGATCCCTGAAGGTTTTCTGAGAGACCCCCTCACCTCACTAAATATAACATGAGGAAGACAAGTAATGCTAACTTCTGCCCCAACATGCATGTATGCCGACACACACACTAGAATATACATGTACACAACACATGTCCCCGCCAGCGGGGACCCAGTTATTCAGGATCCCGAAGAGGCTATCTACCTGTGGGCCAAAATGGGTGAAGAGAAGAAGGAGACCAAGCAAAAGTTCTGTTGTCAAGGTCTCGTTTATTGGGATTAACGTTACAGCTTTTAAGGCTTTCAGGTAGGGGGAGTGACCTTTGTGAAACATGAAGGAGGGGGAGATGAGGGTATAGGCAGTGATAGCTGGAGGCAAAGAGGTCAGGTGGTGGAGACACCGGGTGTTGACTCAGGAGAGAACTGATTTTTGCTTAGGCTGAAGCATCCGGTGAATGTTATCTTCCTGTGCCGTAAATTCATGGGAGAGGCTCTTAGAGGAGTATGTGTGGCCAAGAGTCACGTAGCCACTTTGAGCTATACAGTCACAAAATGGCCAGGCCCAAATCCAATATGGCTCCCTACAAACACATGTGGAAAAAAAGCTTTTATATGATCCTACACTAAGATGTCTGAGTAATATACAAGTAATTTGCAATTTCAATGATCTACTGGAAGAACTCCACAGATTCCTATAATTTAATGTCCTCAGTGACCAATATACCCCCTTGTTTTCAGCAAGTTTGATCACACAGTTTGGGGTAACTTTTCCATTCTTTTGTCTTGTAAAAAAAAAATTATTTTTGAGACAGGGTCTCACTGTTTTGTCTGGCTGTCCTTGAACTCACTGTACAGACCAGGCTAGTCTCAGACTCAGAGATCTGCCTGCCTCTGCTGAGATTAAAGTTACCACCACACTCAGATGTAATGGTTTTTTTTTTTGTTTTGTTTTGTTTTGTTTTGTTTTTTTCCGGAGCTGGGGACCGAACCCAGGGCCTTGCGCTTCCTAGGCAAACACTCTACCACTGAGCTAAATCCCCAACCCCGTTTTTTTTTTTTTAAAGATTTATTCATTTTATTTATATGAGTACACTATAGCTGTCTTCAGACACACCAGAACAAGGTATTGGATCCCATTACAGATGATTGTGAGCCACCATGTGGTTGCTGGGAATTGAACTCAGTACCTCTGGAAGAGCAGTCAGTGCTCTTAACTGCTGAGCCATCTCTCCAGCCCCCAGATGTAATGTTTCTAAGCAGTACATCTGTGTACAGTAAGTGCATGAATGTTGACGTACAGCTTGGTAATTTTTTACATACGTGTGCACTTGTGTGACTTACTGGTCAGATCAAGAGACATGTCTGCCATCCTGGAAGGACACTGAGCATCACGTGTGGGCCATCAGGGTTCAGCCAGAAGTCCCCATGCTTGTGTGGACCTGAGACTTAACAGGTCACAGGTTTCCCTAACAGTCACAACCCACACTTGAAAGTGGAGACTGGGAGAGGAAGAGCTAAAGGTGCTGAGTCTGGCAGGATGATCCCTTAAATTATTGCCAAGACCACAGTGAACCAAGCACCTTACAAGAGCTGGAGACTTAACACCGATCTAACTACATTGCCCATGAGTAGAGGGACATGTCGCCTGGCTCTAGCCTATTTTTTGTCCTACTGGATGATGACCTGATGCTGCCATATTTAGTTGTATTTTTTTTTTAAGATTTATTCATTTATTATATATAAGTACACTGTAGCTGTCTTCAGATACACCAGAAGAGGGCATCAGATCTCTTCACAGATGGTTGTGAGCCACCATGTGGTTGCTGGGAATTGAACTCATTACCTCTGGAAGAGCAGTCAGTGCTCTTAACCGCTGAGCCATCTCTCCAGCCTCTAGTTGTATTTTTAAAGAGACCCTGAGACTCTAGACTGTTTGAAACCCATCCATTTTTTTTTTTTTTCCGGAGCTGGGGACCAAACCCAGGGCTTTGCGCTTGCTAGGCAAGCGCTCTACCACTCAGCCAAATCCCCAACCCCGAAACCCATCCATTTTTAAGTGCTGACCCTTTTTTAATCTTTTTTATTTTTGTTGCTAGAGATCAAACCCAGAGCCTTGGACTCCTACTACTGGCCATGAGCTACGCAGTTGAATGTAGAATGCTCCTAGGTGGACCAGTGCATGTTTTAGAGCCTTAGAGGACCTGCCAAGCACCACTTTACAAAAGCATCTGAAAGTCAGTCGGGGAGGTGGCTTAGTTGGTAAAACACTTGCTGTGTAAGCACAGGGACCCAAATTCAGGTCTCCAGCACCCATGCAGATGCTGGGCAGGTGGGGAGCTCCCTCTGTGTAACCCTACCCAGTGCTCAGGAGATGGAGGGGGTTTCAGGATAAGGTAGCTAACTGTGTGCAAATCTGAGAGACCCTGTCCAAAATAGGATTCGAAGGGGTTGGGGATTTAGCTCAGTGGTAGAGCGCTTGCCTAGCAAGCGCAAGGCCCTGGATTCGGTCCTCAGCTCCGGGAAAAAAAAAAAAAAAACAAGGAAAACATCCAATACCAACTTCTAGTCTTCACAAGCACACACAAACACACATACCTGCACACCCACACGTATGTGTATACGTGAACATGATGATATATACACCTCCCTTCCCCAGTAAATAGTGAGACGTTGTGACTCAGGTCAGTGATCTCAGCACTCTGAGCCTGTGGCAGGAGTATTGTTACAAATTAGGCCAATCTGCTCTGCAGGGGCCCTTCCTTTGGAGAAAAAAAAAAGATGTTATTTATTACTTGACACTGTGCAGTCGTTCTCGTACTGGCTGGGGATTTTACTCTCATGCAGTGTTAGAAGAAGTCGGGGAGGATTTCTGGCAAACTTCATTTCTTCTTTGGAGATTCCTCTGGGATGGGCTACACCCTATTGGTCACGGGAGTGGGGGCGGGGTGGGGTTTGTAATGTCCAAGGAAAGGAAGACCAAGAATAATGAAATTCAAAAGACTAGGTTTAGATTCTGCTAATATTCGATTACTTTCAGATCAGAAGAGTCTGCTTTTAGGATCAGCAAAATGGTTCAGTGGATAAACTGCCACCAAGCCTGATGACCTGAGTTCATTCCCCGGGGGCCTGCCAGGCAGAAGGAGAGAACAGAGCCCACATGTTCATGATGCAAGTGCAGGCAAGGCGGCGCACACACATCCAATAAGTTTTAAACCTGGTGGTGGCCAGACATCTTTTTTTTTTTTTTTCTTTTTTTTTGGAGCTGGGGACCGAACCCAGGGCCTTGCGCTCGCTAAGCAAGCGCTCTACCGCTGAGCTAAATCCCCAACCCCTGCCAGACATCTTTAATGTCTGAAGGCTGAGGAAGTTAGATCTCTGTGAGTTCCAGGCTAGCTTGGTCATAGTTCTAGGACAGCAAGACAGAGAAACCATATCTCAAAACAAAACGAAACAAAAAGTGTTTAAAGAGAAATGTCTGTTTTAAGGAATCATAGGCCTGAACGTAAGTACGAAAATTCTGATCCTAAAAGGATACAAGGTAGAATTATGCTTCAACGGTTTTCTTTTTCTTTTTTTTTTTTTTTAGATTTATTCATTTATCATATATAAGTACACTGTAGCTGTCTTCAGGTACACCAGAAGAGGGCATTGGATCTTTTTACAGATGGTTGTGAGCCACCATGTGGTTGCTGGGAATTGAACTCAGGACCTCCGGAAGAGCAGTCGGTGCTCTTAACCGCTGAGCCATCTCTCCAGCCCTTCAACGGTTTTCTTAACTAGAACACAGTAATAGACTAGACATGATCAAAAAATTTCTGTTCAAAAGGAATTACCAAGAAGTGCAAAGGGGGGCTGGAGAGATGGCTCAGTGGTTAAGAGCACTGACTGCTCTTCCAGAGGTCCTGAGTTCAATTCCAAGCAACCACATGGTGGCTCACAACCATCTGTAATGGGATTCGATGCCCTCTTCTGGAGTGTCTGAAGACAGCTACAGTGTACTCAGATACATAAATAAATACAACCTTAAAAAGTGCAGAAAGGCCTCAGAAGATTGGAGGAACTATTCTCTAGGCAGAGGTACAGGGGACAGACACACAGAATACAGAAAGTACTTACGCTGTCAGAAAAACCAGTGTAAAATAGGCAAAGACTCTGAGGAGACTTCGTGTGTGTTTAAGAGAAAGAAGGTCTCATTATGTAAACCAGACTGGCTTGGAACTCACTACTGCAAACCAGGCTGTGGACTCACAGAGATCTGTCTGCTGTGCTGGGGTTAAAGGCATGTACTACAACACCTGATTGAAAAGCACCAACACCTGATTGAAAACATCCAATACCAACTTCTGTGATTGTAAGCACAGGGACCCAAATTCAGGTCTCCAGCACCCATGCAGATGCTGGGCAGGTGTGGAGCTCCCTCTGTGTAACCCTACCCAGTGCTCAGGAGATGGAGGGGGTTTCCGGGTAAGGTGGCTAACTCTGCGTGCAAGTCTGAGAGACCCTGTCCAAAGCAGGATTCAAAGGGGTTGGGGGCGGGGGGCTAGAGAGATGGCTCAGTGGTTAAGAGTGCTGACTGCTTTCCCAGAGGTCCTGAGTTCAATTCCCAGCAACCACATGGTGGCTCACAATCATCTGTAATGGGATCTGATGCCCTCTTATGGTGTGTCTGAAGACAGTTGCAGTGTACTTATATATACATATAATAAATAAATAAATCTAAAAAAAAATAAAAAGAAAAGGCTTTTTTTTTAAAAGACCATGTACAATGACCAATAGGGACATGATATTTAATATCTTCTGTCATCAAGGAAAAACAAATCAGGAGCATTTCGAGCTGCCATTTCACAGTCTCTAAAGACAGCATAGAGTGTTGGCAAGGCTGTAGATAAACAAGGGAATCCCCTTGGATAGCAGCCTGGAAATGTCCCCAGAAGGTAAAATATTTTATATGAGGGCGCAGTTCCACATTGGTAAATGGCATGCTAGGTATAAAAAGGCAACCACAGGGCTGGAGAGATGGCTCAGTGGTTAAGAGCACTGACTGCTCTTCCAGAGGTGCTGAGTTCAATTCCTAGCAACCACATGGTGACTCACAACCATCTGTAATGGGATCTGATGACCTCTTCTGGTGTGTGGAGACAGCTGCAGTGTACTCATATACATAAAATAAATCTTAAAAAAAAAAAAGAAAAAGCAACCACAATGTGTGATTCTGTTGACATAAAATGTCCAGAACGGGCAAATCCATACATACTAGTGATTGGGTGCAAAGGGGTATGACTATTAATGGGAAAAGGGTCTTTCTTGGGTGTGGTGAAAGCATTCTAACACTGATGGGGAAAGGCTACACAAACTTGAGCTATATATTTTCAGTGAGAAAATTTTCAATATGTAGATTGCGTCTCCCTATAAACCTATTTTCTTTAAAAAGTTTGCAGGTATCAGGTTACACTTTAATCACAGCCATGCCTTTAAATAGTTCTAGAAGTGGGTGACCCAGACTCTGTAGTGAAGAGCATCATCCTAAGGGGCAACACGGAGCTGGAAAACACATGCTCCTTCACACAAGTAGCCAATAATCTTCAATGTCTTGCCCAGGTTTGTCTCTGGTCATCGTTGCCCATAGTGGATCATGGTGATATTTATTTTTTTTAAAAGATTTATTCATTTATTATATTGTAAGTACACTGTAGCTGTCTTCAGACACACCAGAAGAGGGTATTGGATCTCTTTACAGATGGTTGTAAGCCACCATGTGGTTGCTGGGAATTGAACTCAGGACCTCTGGAAGAGCAGTCGGGGCTCTTAACAGCTGAGCCATCTCTCCAGCCCCATGGTGATATTTAAATCTGAAAAAATTGTAGTTTATATACAGTTTTATGGATTCACCTGAAGAAAAGATTAATGTGTCCATGTGCAGTCTTGAACACAGTAGCTATGGTATAAAGAGTTGTCTAATGCTGAATTAGCAAATACTGAATGCCCTAGGGTCAGGTCTCTGAGTCCCTGGTCACTTGTCAGGGGATCAACACACAAGTATGTGTGAGGTCGTTTTGTTCAGACGCCTTGTATTATAAATATAGGGTGCTTCCTAGTGAATGCACTTCACTCCCAACATTTAATGGAATTCACTTTTCTATACTGAAACTGTACTGTTTTCATAGTCATGAGGTATGAGAAACAGTATGTAAACCACGACACACTGTGCAGTTCTCACAGTGAACACAGTTGTGTGTGCAAATGAACTCCAAAACGATCAAAAGAGGAAGCACTTAAAACTTTATATAGGGCTGGAGAGACGGCTCAGTGGATAAGAGCACTGACAGCTCTTCCGAAGGTCCTGAGTTCAAGTCCCACCAAGTACATGGTACCTCACAGCCAACTACCTGTAATGGGATCCTATGCCCTCTTTCTGAAGACAGCTACAGTGTACTCATATACAGAAAAAATAAATAAATCTTTAAAAAAAAAGGAGTAAAACAAGAACCAAAAGTTTTTATTTATTTATTTTTTTTCTCCCTCCCCAATCCCCAAGTTTTTATTTTTTATTTTTATTTTTTTTAAAGAAAAGCTCACTGGTGGTACTGCAGGATGCTAACCCACGGTGGCTAACCTGTTCAACTTTGGCTTGCTTCCTGAAAACCAAGGAAAGATAGGTGGAGCTTATTCTGCAGGAGAGGAGGAGCAGAACCCATCAACATCTGGCAGTTCCACCTCAGATATTTGGTTCTCACAGTTTGATGGTGTGATGACTTGATGAGGTAAGCAGTTTCCCCTCAGTTTCCCCTCCCTCCCAGTCCGGCCTGAAAATTTTGCATCATTGTTTCTGCTTTGTTTCCTGCCTCATTCCTTCTCTTCTCTTCTCTTCTCTTCTCTTCTCTTCTCTTCTCTTCTCTTCTCTTCTCTTCTTCTCTCTCTCTCTCTCTCTCTCTCTCTCTCTCTCTCTCTCTCTCTCTCTCTCTCTATCTCTCTCTCCCCCTCTCTCTTCATTCTTTTTTACAAATCAAGTATCACAACTGGGAGGTGAGGAACAAACCTGTCTTTAATCCCAGCATTCAGGAGGCAGAGGCAGGCAGATCTTTGAGTTCTAATAGTGAGTTCCAGGAGAGCCAGGGCTACACAGAGAGACCTTGTCTCATCATCATCATCATCATCATCATCATCATCATCATCATCATCATCATAATGATGATAATAATGATGATAATTATAATAATAATAAAAGAGTACCACTATGTAGTGTTGACTGACCTGGAACACTTTATGGAGATCAGGCTGGCCTCGAACTCACAGAGATCCACCTCGGCCATCTGAGTGCTGGACTTAAAATTGTGTGCCACTCTCCTGGGCTTTCTGCCTCATTGTGTTAAGCATCTCATTGTAAGGGCCAAATGCAGAGGAGGTGACGAGCTTAAATTTGAGGCCACAATCAAGTACCAGGTCACATTCTTTTATGTCACCCTCTCCACTCCCCTTTAGACAGTATTCCATGCTGGTGTTTTGGTGGCTATGAGTTCTTAGGCTGATTCCCATTGCCATCCCCATCTCATCCACTCATCCAGAGCATTGGTTGGTCCTACTGATTTCCCTAAGGTCCCCTCCACATCTTCCTCCTTTATGTGCTCCAAAACTTCAGTTATTCTCAGTACATTATATTTTTATCACAGTTTTTTTAAATACTTATTTTTTTACTATTTAACGTCAAAAACTTCTACATTCTGGCCAAACATTAATTTTTCTAATAGGTATTGATAGAGCTGACTTGATAGCTTCCCATCCTGTGCTAATGTAACCAGCGACTTTGCTTTTAGTGAGTGACTTGCAGTAGTTCATCATGGTTTTCTTGTTGGCCTTAAAAAACCCTCCTAGGGGTTGGGGATTTAGCTCAGTGGTAGAGCACTTGCCTAGCAAGCGCAAGGCCCTGGGTTCGGTCCCCAGCTCCGGAAAAAAAAAAAACAAAAAAAAAAAAACAAGCCCTCCTAAATGGGCCGGGTATAGTATAGCACATCTTTAATCCCGGCACTCAGGAGGCAGAGACAGGCCGATCTCCTGTGAGTTTGAGGCCAACCTGGTCTACAGAGAGGGTTCTAGGACAGCCAGGGCTAGGCAAAGAAACCTTGTATCGAGAAAACAAGAAACAAACAAATCCTTCTCAAGGATTTAATGTAACTTTCTTGTATCGTATATCTTGAAAGCTGTAATTAATTACACCTTGATCAAGGTGCTGGTTGAGAAAGGTAGTGTTTGAGGCATAAAAATTGGCTTTCAGTTTCACCTTACGGTTTTGACAGGCCACCTCATGAATCCACAAACTTTTCAAAATTTTGTTTATTTTTATTTTATGTGTAAGTGCCTGCACGTGTGTATCGAAGGCAGTAGCGAGCCACCAAGTTGGGAATGCTAGAAACCGAAACTAGTTTTGCTGCAAAAGCAACAAGTACTGTTTTCTTTTGGCCATCTCTCCCTTTTCTTTTTTTTTTTTTTCAGAGCTGGGGACCGAACCCAGGGCCTTTCGCTTGCTAGGCAAGCGCTCTACCACTGAGCTAAATCCCCAACCCCCGTCTTTTGGCCATCTCTCCAATCCTCACGAACTCACAGATTTAACTGCTTTTCCATTCATCTTTCCCGTTGTTTCATCATGCATTATAGGGTCAATTTAGCCCTTTGTGCAGTGGCTTCCCTCACAGATAAGCGGATTTCCTTTTCTCTCTTAGGTGATTACCGGATTGTTGTTGATTCATTAACGTTGAACTTACTGCCAACAGTACTTGTAACTCAGGCCTAAAGGTAGCTTACTTAACAAGCATTTTTTCTCAGGTAGGCACGTAGCAGCCTTCTTACGCTTAGAATATCAGACAAGAGTTTTGGTAGTTATCTTGGAAGCCGTTTTAGACAGTAAAATCACCCAGAAAAAAAACAAAACTGCAGGGGGAAAGGCACTAAACTGCATTTAAAGACTCGACTCTAAAGAGAAATTTGAATCAAGAAGGCGGAACCTCAGCCTTGCTTAAAAGTTGCTGGGAAGTTTAGCAACTCTTCGACTCTCAGTTTTTACTCGCTGCGCATGTCCGGGAGTAACATTTTAATCACTGGTTTTAGACTTACAAAAAAAAATAGTGAGTAAGCAAATTTGAAAATAGACAAGTTTAAAGGGAAAGAACTTTCCATAGATAAGCCATTCTCCATCAAGGATGCACGGTAGCATCTAAAACTACAAGCCCCAGCATGCATCGCTTCTGGGAGGGGCCGGAATCCCACAAGGGCCCGGAGAGTGTAGAACGACCAACCGCAACAGCCGGAAGTGTCGTCTTTTATCACGTGACACCGTCTACGCATGTGCGCTCCCCTCTAGGGCGGCCCTAGCTGCTGGTCCTGTACCTCTATGGTCTCGCCCTAGAGCTTCGCTATTTTGGGGCAGTGGCCGCAGTCGTGTTGGTAGCAGGCCCCAAGTGACAGCAGCATGGAAGAATTCGACTCTGAAGATTTCTCCACATCGGACGAGGATGAGGACTACGTGCCATCGGGTGAGCGATTCGGCCTGAGGCGAAAAGAGGGTGGTTCTCACGCTTCACGTCTCACTCGAGACTTTCCTGGTCCCCAGGGCGTGGGCCTTGTGGTCGCGGGGCCCCCGCGGCGCGTGGGCTCTGGAGTTCCGGTCCTCAGGACCCTGGCCCCTAGCCGGCCTGGAACACGTGTGTGTCGGTTCTGCACAGCTGTTCTCCTGGGCCGCCGCCCCCTTGGAGCGCGGGAAGAGAAGCGCGAAGCTGGCGGGCTGAGCGTACGGTCTATCGCCCTGAAGCGTTCTAGAAGCCGACCCGGACATTGGAGGTTGTTTTAAGGGAATTGCCAGCTTCCTCCAGGTCCGAGACTGAATTGCCCACCTCTGGGTTCAAAAGGGATCGGCTTGTTAGAAAGTTCATGTGATAATGTATTTTGTCTCTTTGCAGTAGCTACCCATTGCCCTCTTTTAAGAACTCTTAAAAAAAGTTTTATTTTTAAAGATTCATTTCATGTCATGTATATCAGTGTTTTTCCTGAATGTATGCATCCTGTGCGTGCCTAGGGCTTCTGGGACTGGAGTTACAGGTGGTTGTGGAGCTGAGCCACCTGGCCAACTCCTTATTATTTTTATTTGTGTGTATATAGTAGTGTGTTCAGGTGGCCAGAGAGGACGAAAGTGGGTATTGGATCCCCAGGTGATGGAGGTACACTCAGTTGTGAGCCGCCCAACTCTGGAACCAAAGTCAGACAGAGCCTTTGGAAGGGAAACACACACTGTTAATGGCTTAGCTATCTTCTTTTCTTGGGGTGGCGTAGAGGAGCACACTAAGAATCCAGCTTATGCGAGGTCCAGACAGATCTCCTTTAAAATTTTTATTCATTTTATTTATTTTATGTATATAGGTGTTTTGCCTACATGCACATATACCTGTATATTACATGTATACCCAGTGTCCTCAGAGCCTAGAAGAGGGCATTGGATCCCCTGGAAGTTGAATTATAGACGATTGTGGACTGGTGTATGGGGGCTAGGAATTGAAAGTGGCCCTTTGAAAAAGCTGCCCGTGTTCTTTTTTTTTTTTTTTTTTTCTTTTCTTTTTTTCGGAGCTGGGGACCGAACCCAGGGCCTTGCGCTTGCTAGGCAAGCGCTCTACCACTGAGCTAAATCCCCAAGCCCCTGCCCGTGTTCTTAACCACTGAGCCAGCCCTCCAGTTCAATATATCTTAATACCAAAGCATACCCCCTCCTCACCTTGTACCTGGCCCTGGCTTAACTATTTTCCTAAAGTTATTTATTCCAATGTAGTAGCTTAGGTGAAAAGCAGCTCCAGAGGTTGTGGATGAGAAAGCCAGCTCTACAGCATAAGATCCTGTGTTCAAATGCCCAGCACCCACGTAAAAGCTGGACATGTCTTGTGGATGCCTCTAACAGTGGCATTTTGAGTGTTGACACAATCCTGGGATCTCACTGGCTTGGTGAGTTTCTGTTCAGTGAGAAATACTGTCTCAAAAAATAAGGTATAAAAAGTTATCTCACCTGGGTGGCCTAAGACCATCAGAAGATACAGATTTTTATATTACAATTCATAACAGTATCAAAATTAAGTTATAAAGAAGCAACAAAAATAATTTTATGGTTGGGGATCACCACAACATGAGGATCTTTATTAAAAGGGTCTCAACATTAGGAAGACTGAGACCCTAGAACAAGATGCCCACATCTTCCTTTAGAGACACACACACACACACACACACACACACACACACACACCCAGTCATTCTTATTTATCTGTCCAATCAAAAAGTTATGTTGTGCTATGTATGGTAGTATAAGCCTATAACCCAGAAACTTGATGGGTTCTGAGGCAGGAGGATTGCTGTAAGTTTGAAAATAGTCTGCTCAGCATTGTGAATTCCAGACCCTGTCCTGGGAGAGGAAGTGAGTCTAGAGAGATGCTTCAGTTGGTAAAATGTTTGCCTTTCGAGCATGAAGGCCTGAATTCAATTTACAGGATCATGTTCTATAAAAATGCCTACCGTAAATGCTCAACACTTTGATGATACTGACGGTGCTGGGAAGAGACAGACTGGAGGGTGCCCTTCTGCACGCTGTTCTCACCTAATTTGTGAGCTCCAGCCCCATGAGAGACCTGTCTCAAAAGAGGTAGACAGTTTTCTTAGGAGTGATACTCTATGTTGGCCTCTGGTTCCAGAGGCCCTACAGGGAGGCATGCACATGAGTACCACAGGGTGTGGGGTGTGCAGGAAGAACTTTAAGACTTACTTTTTTTTGTTTTTTTTTAAGATTTATTCATTTATTATATATAAGTACACTGTAGCTGTCTTCAGATACACCAGAAGAGGGCATCAGATCCCATTATAGATGGTTGTGAGCCACCACGTGGTTGCTGGGAATTGAACTCAGGACCTCTGGAAGAGTAGTCGAGTGCTCTTAACCGCTGAGCCATCTCTCCAGCCCTAAGACTTACTTTTTAAATTTCATGTCTATGTCTGTGTGTGTGTGTGGTGTGTGTGTGTGGTGTGTGTGTGTGTGTGTGTGTGTGTGTGTGTGTGTGTGTGTGTGTATGTGTTCCTGAGGAAGCTAGAAGAGACTGTCCGATCCTCTGGATTTAACAGGTACAGGTATTTGTCATGGGTGCTGGCAGTGGAACTCCAGTCCTTTCTGTAAGAGTAGCAAGGGCTCTTTTTTTTTTTTTTTTTCTTTTTTCTTTTTTTCAGGGCTGGGGACTGAACCCAGGGCCTTGCGCTTTCTAGGCAAGCGTTCTACCACTGAGCTAAATCCCCAACCCGTAGCAAGGGCTCTTAACTGATAAACCATCTTTTTAATATCTTTCTGCCAATTTTATTTTCTTTTTTTCGGAGCTGGGGACCAACCCAGGGCCTTGCGCTTGCTATGCAAGCGCTCTACCACTGAGCTAAATCCCCAACCCCATTCTGCCAATTTTTAAAAAAATTTAATAAAATTTAAAATCTCTTTAAATTGTATTTTATGTCCATGAGTGTTTTGCCTGCATGTGTGCTTGTTGAATGTCATGTTAGGTATCTCGTCTGTTGAAGAAACCTCTTTCTCCTTTCGTAGTCTGCCTGGCTAGTTTCCTTTGACTTTATTCATACAGTGAGTCTCATTGAGCACCCAGGGCTCATTCTCCTGTTTCCACCAGTCATTCTTCAACCTTTAGGCCCTCTCCAAGTCTCCCACCTGCCCTTGTACCTGTTTTGATTAGATAAGTAGGCCGTGTTTATCTTTTTGCTGATTGAAGGCCACCCTGTTGTTCATAGCTGAGCCGTATGATATGCTGTGATTGCTTTACTGGGCTACCTTTCTCTGGTGTTAATGACTGTTTTACAAGTAGAGAGAGAGCGAGAACAGGAGAGAGAGGGACGGCGGAGGGATTCTGTCTGTTTGTCTGTCTGTCTGTCTGCCTGTCTGTCTGTGTGTCTGTCTGTCTGTGTGTCCAAGTATATGCCAGAATGTGCATGTAGGAGTTAGAGGATAACATGGAGGAATTGGTTCTCCTGTCTGTCTGTCTGTCTGTCTGTCTGTCTGTCTGTCTGTCTGTCTCTTTGTGTCCAAGTATATGCCAGAATGTGCATGTAGGAGTTAGAGGACAACATGGAGGGATTGGTTCTCTCCTTCTACCATGGGGCTTCCAGAGATAGAGCTCGGGCTGTCAGGCTTGGTGGCAATGCTTATATCCTCTGTGCCATCTTGCTGTTCCCTGTTTTAATTTAGCTGCCTATGCCCTTACCATTAATTTGACTCTAGATCTTCACAATTGCCCAAATCGTCTCCTAGCATCCTTAGATTCCTTGGGTTTTTATTCCATTTCTTGGAAGTTGATCTCTGCCTTGGCCTTGTTTTCTTTTTGGTGTGATTTTTCTCTGCCTTTTGGAATCTTAATCCTTGGGTCTTTCAGCATCATTACTACTCTTTTGGGTCACCTTTATTTCTTTTCTGTATTCTCATGTTCTCTCTCTGTCCTTCTGGGTCTGTTTTTCTGTCCTCTTTGTCTGCTGGCCTGTCTCTGTCTCTCCCTCTGTCTTTTTCTATCAAAGGGTGTTATATATACCAGGCTGGCCTTGCAGTCCACATGTAACTGGTCTAACTTTGAGTTCCTGATCCTCCTCTCTCCACCTATGCAATGATTCTAGGTGTGCGCTACTGTGTCCGCCTCAGATTTCCTTGTGTTCACTGTGCTGCTCTTGTGTTTTGCTGTGTCCCACCAAAATGAGAAGAGACTGTGTAATGGCATCTGAGGAAGGATGCGTGGCAGAAACATTATTCTGAGACCTGGGATGTCTGAAAGTTACCTCAGGCCTGTTTGATGGTTGGTTGATAATAGAATTTTAGGTTGGAAGCAATTTTCTGTAAGAATTGTGACTGATAGTGCTGCTTCACTTGCTTGATGCTGGTGTTGCCAGCAAGTCTGTCTTGTGGGCTGGAGATGCAGCTCAGAGGTAGAGGACTTGTTTGGCATGAGCAGTATCTTGGGTTTGATTCCCCAGTGGATCTGTTTGTCTCAGAAGGAATATTCCCTTTGCTCCCATTTTCCTGATGTTAGAGATCGACCTCATTGTCATCATTGGATACTGTGGCGTGACTTTGCAGTCAGTGAGCCTGCTTCTCTCAAGAATTTGTTTTCTGTTTTGTTTCTCTGGAATCTTAGTTATTCCAGAGATGTTAGACCTTCTGCACTGTCGCAGTTACTGTCCCCTTCTCCCAGCACTTTGCCTACACCCAGATAGGTTCTCTTATGGCTCGTGTGGATTAGTCACTCCAGAAATGCTTGCATGGGTTTTGTGGGGCATTGCACTGAATCTGTAGGTCAGTTTGGAGAGAATTGGTAACTTAACAATCTTCTCTACCAGTCTGTGACAACAGACGGTTTCATGTCTATGTAGGTCTTTTATTTCCAGTTGCTTATTGGTTGCTAGAACATGAGAACACAATACTTTAACATGCTAAAGTGTTGCATTCTTCAAACCTGTTAAACCCATAACTTCAGCTCTGGAGGGTTTTGTAGATGCCACAGGATTCTCGAGGTAGACAATGATATCAAAGCTGAATTTTTTTGTGGTACTCCATGTTTCTTTTGCATGACATGCTGTACTTGATACTTCTATGATGATGTTGAGCAGGAATGATGAGAAGGAACATTCTTCTCTGCTCCCTGCTCTCAGTTGTAAGGAAGTTCAGAGGACCTTAGTGATTTACCATTGGTAAGAGGTTAGCTGGTTCCCATTCTCAAATGCCCTTTGTGTGCACACACCTTTGAAACAGTTCAGTGACAACTTACTACTAACTCACACAGTGCTTTTGTACTGTCCATTTTACAGATGAAAAGGCTGAGGATCAGAAAGCATAAGCAAATAGTTCACGGCCACCAGTCTGGATAGTAGCTGAGGGCAGGGTGTGGTGCTACATACCTGTGATCCCAACACTTGGGAGGTAGAAGCAGGCAGACAGACAGGCTCAGAGATGAATTTGAGGCTAGCTTGGTTTACGTAGTCAATCCCAGACTAGCTAATGGTGCTTAGTGAGACCTTGGTGAAAAAGTGGGGGAGAGGGGGGGGACAGACGGACGGATGGACGGACGGACGGACGGACAGAAGAGGTAGCTGAGCTACCTGAGCAGGCATTACTTAGGCATCTCTCCATAGTGTTCCTCACAGGTAACTTGCAAAGACCTCTGTACTCTGGGAGGTGAGCTGGAGAAGGCCAAGCAGCATGTGCTGTGCCCCAGCCTCCTTTCACGCTCTCCCTCCTGCTTCATATACACCCTGTGAGCCTGCGAACTGACAGCTTTGTGTCATTCACAGCCATAGCAATGGGTACCTCAGCAACAAGGTGACAAAGGGGCGAAGAAAGAACATTGGTAATAGATGACTGCAGAGGAGAGGCACAAAGAATGTTTATGGGCCATGCTCCTCTGAACACCGTTCTGTTGTAGAAGGAGGAGCTGAGGGAGAGAGCTAAACCGTGTACAGTAGAAGTGGGAGAGAGAACCTGAGGATCCTTGCCTGCATCAATCACATCGTGGAACAAAACTCTTAAATCTAGTTTTTAGTTTAATAAGGCCCATTGATGACATATTGAGAAGATTCTGTTGTGAAGAAGCTGTGAGCAGTGTTACTTGGCTCCCAGGTGTGATAATGCACTTCTGTAGTCAGCATTTGGGAGAGAGAGGCGGTAAGATCAGAAGTTCGAGGCCAGTCTTAGCTGCATTGTGAGTTTGAGGCCAGCCTGGGGTACATGGCTGTCCAAACAGTCCAAACCCAAACAGAAAGACTCTTGGAAAGAAGGCAAACAGAAAGAAAATGTGTAGCTAGAAACGTGGATTTTATTGTTACAGGGCTTTTTTTTCTGCCTCATGGTTCTCATCTCTTCATTTGTTCTCTGTGAACCACTTTGTTCATAACTTTGTTGTGAATGCTTCCTTGCTGGCTGGTTTTATGTCAGTTTTACACCAGCCAGAGTCATTTGGGAAGTGAGAACCTCAATTAGAAAATGCCCCCAGCAGGTGGGTCTGTTGGCAAGCCGCACACATTGATGATTGGTGCTTGGTGTGGGTGGTGCTCCTCCTGCACTGGCGCTCCTGGGTGCTATAAGGAAGCAACCTGAGCAAGCCGTGGAAGCAGGACAGGAAAAAGCATTTTTCCGTGGCCTCTGCATTGGTTCTTGAACTCAGGTTCCTGCCCTGACTTCCTTCATGGTGGACTATAAGTTGTAAGATGAAATGAGTTCTTTCCTCTTCAAGGTGCTTTTGGTCATGGTGTTTTATCACAGCAATAGAAACCCTAGTTAAGACAGCTTCCAAGATGAGTCAAATATATGCCTGTCAAAACTGACGAAGTCTACTCTTAAGTTTGGAGAGATGGCTCAGAGTTTAGGAAAGTGAGGTACTCTTGTGGTGGATCCAAGTTTGGTTCCCAACATCCACATGGGATCGCTTCAATCACTTGTACTTCCAGCTCTGTATGTCACAAGTATCTGCCCCCACATATGCCCATAACCCTGCCCACACACATAAGCACTTGAGTCTTAAAAAGTCTTTTTAAGAAGTATCATGTGTGTGCTACTGTATCTAGAGCTTTGGGTTTTTGTTGTTGTTTTGTTTTTAAGATTTATTTACTTTATGTATGTGAGTACACTGTCACTCTCTTCAGACACACCAAAAGAGGGCATCGGATCCCATTTCAGATGGTTGTGAGCCACCACGTGGTTGCTGGAAATTGAACTCAGGATCTCTGGAAGAGCAGTCAGTGCTTTTTTTTTTTTTTGGTTCTTTTTTTCGGAGCTGGGGACCAAACCCAGGGCCTTGCGCTTCCAAGGCAAGCGCACTACCACTGAGCTAAATCCCCAACCCCGCAGTCAGTGCTCTTAACTGCTGAGCCATCTCTCCAGCCTCCATCTAGAGCTTTGTAATGTGCCCAAAGGCCAGCAATGTTGACTTTTGTCAACAAATAATAAGTTTGAAAAATGAATGTGATTCACATTGTCACCTTTCTGATTTGTTATCAGCTGACAGCTTGATATAACTGAAATTTTTACTGTCTTTTTTAGAATTTGTGTGTGTGTGTGTGTGTGTGTGTGTGTGTTTCTGTGTGTTTCTGTTTCTGTGTGTTTCTCTGTCAGAGTTTGAGTGTGTTCACAGGAGTGTAGGTACCTACATGGGCCAGAGGAGTTGGATTTCTGTGGATCTGAAGTTATAGGTGTTGGTAACCTGGACAGGTCCTGGGTATTGAACTTGGAACCTCTGAAAGAGCAGTGCAGTCTATGCTCTTTTTTTTTTTTTTTTAAAGACTTATTCATTTATTATATATAAGTACACTGTAGCTGTCTTCAGATACACCAGAAGAGGGCATCGGATCTCTTTACAGATGGTTGTGAGCCACCATGTGGTTGCTGGGAATTGAACTCAGGACCTCTGGAAGAGTAGTCGGGTGCTCTCAACCACTGAGCCATCTCTCCAGCCCGACTGTATTATTTATTATTAGACTCTATTCTGTCAATGATAGGAGGCATAAACCAATATTACATTCTTTTTTTTTTTTTTTTTTTTTTTTTGGAGCTGGGGACCGAACCCAGGGCCTTACTCTTGCTAGGCAAGCGCTCTACCACTGAGCTAAATCCCCAACCCCTCCCAGACTTCATTCTTAATATTTTATGAAACATTTTCATTTCGATCGTCTGACCAACCTGTTCTGTGGTTTCAGGTGGCGAGTACAGTGAAGATGATGTCAATGAATTAGTGAAGGAGGATGAAGTGGATGGTGAAGAGCAGGCTGAGAAAACCAAAGGGAAAAGAAGGAAGGCTCAGAGCATTCCAGCCAGGTGACCTCACAAGAAGAGACGTCTTATGACTGAGTGCTCTCATGATAGATGTCTGTCTGCCTTTTGTTTGTTTTGTTGCTGTTTTTTGAGACAGGATTTCTCTGTGTAGCCCTGGTTGTCCTGGAACTTACAGAGATCCATCTACCTGTGTCTTCCTTCTGAGTGCTAGGATTGAAGGCCTATGCCATCACCACCCAGCCTGCCCATCTTTCCTTCCTTTGCTTCATCCCTCCCTTCTTCCCTCCCTCCCTCACTCCCTCCCTCCCTTTGTTTCTCCTTCTCTCTCTCCCTCCCTCCTTCCTTTCTTCCTTAGCATTGTGTATGTACCTGCACTGTAGCACGAGCTGGTCTATGTAGCCTAGGCTAGCCTCCAGCTTCAGCCTCCAGAATTGTAGGGGTTTTAGGCATGAACCATTGCTCCTAGCTTTATTGCTAGGGTTTTTAAACCCCTTCCTGTATGAGGGAAATTTTTGTTGATATTCTAAAATTAAAATCTTGGCCTTCAGCCATTTTCTTTTTTTTTTTTTTTTTTTTTTTGGTTCTTTTTTTCGGAGCTGGGGACCGAACCCAGGGCCTTGCGCTTCCTAGGTAAGCGCTCTACCACTGAGCTAAATCCCCAGCCCCTAGAAACATGGGGAACTTTTGCCCATGTCTTTTTTAGCCATTTTCAAAAAGTTTTAGGTCTTAGTTTAAAAACAAAATCACTAAGTAAAATGTGCATGTGGTTAAAGCAGTCTTGTTGCTATAGGATACCCCCTCTGGTCTTACCCTGGAAAGCTGTTACCTTAGCAGCTGTCATACTCAGTGTGGGTACATATTTCCTGCTCTCTCTGTTTAAAAATAAAAATGGTGGCACAGTATGTCATGCTCACGCTCACTCTTGGACAGGTTTCACTATGTTGCTCAGGCTGGGCTACTCCTAAGCCTCTTGTCTGTCTTCTGAGTAAGTGCGATTCCAGGGAGGCCTCACGTGGAGATTCTCACTTAGCCATTGCTTTAAAGGCAGCATGGCAGTCCATTGGATACACCCTGTTCTTTCAGGGACTATAGTGTTACACTTTATGAATAGGCCTGACTTGACTTAATCATCCCCTTATGGAGGATCAATTAGACTGTATAGTCTTTGCTATAGCAAAAGGCTACAGAAAACATTGTTAGAAGATGCCATTACATTACTGGTACAAAGATTTTTTTTTAAGATTTATTTATTTTATGTTTGAGTATACTGTAGCTGTCTTCAGACACACCAGAAGAGTGCATCAGATCCCATTACAGATGTTGTGAGCCACCATGTGGTTGCTGGGATTTGAACTCAGGACATCTGGAAGAGCAGACACTGCTCATAACTGCTGAGCCATCTCTCCAGCCCACAAAGTAATTTCTTAACAGAGACTGTCCATATAGGAGTCCATGAGGGGCTGTTATCTACTGGGAGACCTGAATTTTAACTTTTCCTTAAATATTCCTGAAAGATATAGTTAAACTTTGTAAGTACTACTAGACTCAATGTGTTTTATTATTTAAATAAGAATTTCAGCTCTTCAAATTATAGACTGTTAAGATAGAAATATGTTTAAAATATAATATTTAAACCTCTGAGAATGGCTAGGGTATTGATTTATTGTTCCTGAGTCTCAAAGAGTAATATACCAAGAATTTGAAAACACTGAGAAACTTGTGGGTTTGGTTTTTTTTGTTTTGTTTTGTTTTTTGACTATATGGTGTAATTCTAAATTGTACCATTGTTGCTGAATAAACATACTTAAAAAAAATTAGTTAGGGCTACAGAGATGGCTCAGTACTTAAGCACAGTCACTGCTCTAGCAGAGGACCTGGGTTCAGTTCTAAGCATCTCCATGCTGCCTTACAAGTGCCAGTGATTTTAGTTCCAGGGGATTTGACATCCTCTTTTGACCTCCACAAGTAAATGTGTATATAGTTCACATACACGCACTCAGGAACACACGTATGTACATAAATAAATGAGTAATTTTTTTAAATAGTCAGCTTTTTTTAATAGTTTTTTTAAAAGATTTATTTATTTTATGTATGTGAGTGCACTGTAGCTGTCTTCAGACACACCAGAAGAGGGCATCAGATCCCATTACAGATGGCTGTGACTGAGAATTGCACTAAGGACCTCTGGAAGAGCAGAGCCATCTTAACCACTGAGCCATCTCTGACTCTCTGACGAATAAATATTTCTTTTTTTTTTTTTTTTCTTTTCTTTTTTTTTTTCCGGAGCTGGGGACCGAACCCAGGGCCTTGCACTTGCTAGGCAAGTGCTCTACCGCTGAGCTAAATCCCCAGCCCCCGAATAAATATTTCTAAAAAATTCAATCTCAGTTTGCCTTCTCCATTTCTCTTACTGCGTTACTAGTGATTCCAGATTTAAACTTTGAAGTGTGTAAGGTGATCCGTGGATTGAGGAAAGGAAGTGAGTGACTGTGCATTCTGTCTTGTCTTCCTTTTTCTGGGTGGCTATTGGCGAGTAGGAAGAGAAAACAAAGTGGCCTCTTGTTAGACGAAGAGGAAGACGGCGAGGAAGACTCTGGAGGCAGCAGTAGGGAAGAAGATGAAGAGGAGCAAGAAGGAGGCCTCGGGTCAGAGACTTCGAGGAAGAAGAAGGAAGATGAATTGTGGGCCAGCTTCCTTAATGATGTAGGAACAAAGTCAAAAGCAGCCTCAAGTTCACAAGTTAAGGTAAGCTTAGAGATTGATGGGATGAACGCCTCCCCAGAAACACCCTCAGTTCCCAGGAGCTTCCTAGTGTTAATTTGCAAACTGACTTGAGATTGGCATCTCAAATCAAAAAGCAAACTAGATGTCTTTTGATAGTGACTTCTCTAAGGGAAAAACAAAACATTTCTTTTTTTTAAGGTTTATTTATTTATTATATATAAGTACACTGTAGCTGTCTTCAGACACACCAGAAGAGGGCATCAGATCCCATTACAGATGGTTGTGAGCCACCATGTGGTTACTGGGATGTGAACGCAGGACCTCTGGAAGAGCAGTCAGTGCTCTTAACCTCTTAATCTCTCCAACCCCGAAAGCATTTTATTCTTTTTTTTTTTTCTTTTTTTTTTTTTTTTTTGGAGCTGGGGACCGAACCCAGGGCCTTGCGCTTGCTAGGCAAGCGCTCTACCACTGAGCTAAATCCCCAACCCGAAAGCATTTTATTCTTAACAGTAGAAAAAAATGAACTGTTTTAATCAGGTCAATTTCCAGCAGACTTTTAAAATCTTTTAAAAAAGTTATTTGTTGGGCTAGAGAGATGGCTCAGTGATTAAGAGCACTGACTGCTCTTCCAGAAGTTCTGAGTTCAGTTCTTAGCACCTAAGTCAGGTAGTTCACAAAAGCCTGCAACTCTAGCTCCAGGGGATATGATGCCTTCTCTGGCTTCTAAAGGCACCTGTACACCTACGCACACACATAAATTAAATGAGTAAAAATAAATAAAAATGAGTAAAAATTTAAAAAATGCACTCGTTATTTTTAATTATGAGTATTTGCTTGTCTTATGTGTGGGTGTGTGCTTATTAGTACAGGTGTCCGCTTTGGCCAAAGGCATTCGCTTACCCTGGAGCTCAAGTTACGGGCAGTTATGAATTGCCAGATGGAGATGCTAAAAAGTAAGCTCAGGTTCTCAACGAAAACTCTTAACTGCTGAGCCATCTGTCTATCCAGCCTCTCCAGTGTATATCTGCGTTATATTATTTTTTATATATGTATATTTTTACTTGTATGTCTATGCACCACATGCATGTAATACCTATGATGGCCAGAAGAGGGCATCAGAGATTTCAGAACTGGAGTTATAGGTGGATGTGAGCTGCCTTATGGGTCCTGGAAATGTAACCTGTGTCCTCTGGAAGAGCAGTCAGTGCTCTTAACTATACGTCATCTCCAGGCCCTCCAATAGTGTTTAACTGATTGGAGATGAAACATGAGAGAGCAGCCCTAAGCAGCATGTTCAGACAGTTCTTTTAGTCTTACACTTTGGTCAAAGTGATGTCTGTCTGTCTGTCTATCTATCTAACTTTTTTCCAGGTAGGGTTTCACTGTGTAGCCCTGGCCAGCCTGGAGCTCTATGTAGACCATGCTGGCTTCAAACTCAGAGATCAAGTCCTTGAATCTCTGCCTCCTGGGTGCTGGGCTTAAAGGTGTGTGCTATGCAGGCCTGATTCCATTTCTTACTTGTTTTAGGTAGCAGAGGAGACTGAAGAGACTAGTTCAAGTAAACCATTGGTGAAAGCAGATGAACTAGAGAAACCTAAAGAATCAGAAAAGGTGAAGATTACCAAGGTGTTTGACTTTGCTGGCGAAGAAGTAAGGTAAGAGGATTTCTGCGGTTGGAAACTAGCGCTTTTACAAGGCGGTGCTGTAAATTCTGCTTCATGTCTGTCCTTAGAGCATTTGGGAATTTGTATTTCTGTTTGCTCATTGCCATGCTCTGTGTGTGCTTTGGGTAAATCCTTTATTTCCTTCCATCGCTGTGAGGTAGCATCTCTGGTGAGATCGCTTAAGTCAGGCAACAGTTGAAGTCCTAGGAAGTTTAGCCTCAGTATTATTTGTCCCCTTAGTATTGTTTGAGCTGGCTTATGAGTTTATCTTAGTTTATAAAAGCAGTTTATTTTAGAGGCTTTTGAGTAGTTCAGCCTCCTGGATGCTTTGTTTAGAGGCAGAATCTCACTATGTAGCCCTGGCTATCCCAGAACTCACTGTGTAGACCAGGCTGGCCTCAGATTCACAGAGATCCACCTGCCTCTGCCTCCTGAGTGCTGGGATTAAAGTCGTGTGCCACTAAGACCAGCTTGTTGGCATTTTGTTTGATTAGTTTTTTGGGGGAGTTATGTGGCTGTTTTAAGTAAGACCCACATGCCTAGAATTTTCAGTCTCTCATTTATTTAAAATTATAATGTAAAAGCTGTAGTTTATAATTTAGAACAATGAGGTCAGAATTCGAGCAATAATTTTGTAATAATAATTTTTTATTTTCTATGTCAGTAACAGATTAGACTTGAATGTGGTCTGATAATAGTTTCTTTTGTCTTTATTGCTTTCAAAAGCAATGCCTGTTTGCCTGGATTTGCATCCTTCCCTCTGTGTGGGGTGTAGATTGTAGAACCCCTTGATGATGCTGGAGTCCTCAGATTCCTACATCCCATATATATGGTGTCAGTATATAATCTATACATAACTTCTTTTGTGCATTAAATATCCGATTTGTAATACTTGGTAATGTCGACCCATGGAAGTGGCACAGTATGTAGGGACTAGTGAGAAGGATGATAATGTGTGCGTGTTCTGTACAGATGTATTTCCCACTATATGTTTTCTGCCTATATTGGTTGATCCATAGAATATAACCCACTAATACACAGTGTTGCCTGTTTTTGTCCAGTGAAAATACATTTTGAAAAATTGAGGGTTTGTATTTATAGCTTTATAAGTAGTATGGAGCTCAACTTTTTTCTTTTTTTTAAAAGATTTATTCATTTATTATATATAAGTACACTGTAGCTGTCCTCAGACATACAGAAGAGGGCATCAGATCTCATTACAGATGGTTGTGAGCCACCATGTGGTTGCTGGGATTTGAACTCAGGACCTCCAGAAGAGCAGTTGGGGCTCTTAACGGCTGAGCCATCTCTCTAGCCCGGAGCTTAACTTTTAAAATGTTTAGACTGGGTCTCACTGTAGCCCAGACTATTCTGGAATTTACTGTGTATCCCAGAGTGGATGAAGTTGTGATATTCCATCTCCTCAGCCTCCTAAGTGCATAAGCTTCTGCGTACAGCAAAACTTATTTTTAATGATTTTATGTATGTGAGTCTTTTGCCTGGTGTATGTCTGTGTGCCATGTACATACCTAGTGCCTGAAGGTGTCAGAAAAGGGTGTTAGATCCCCTGGAACTGTAGTTACAGAGGGTTCTGAGCCACTATGCAGGTTCTGGGAACAGAACCCAGGACCTCTGGATGAGCAGCCAGAGCCCTTAACTTCCGAGTCATCTCTCCAGTGCCAAAGTCACTCATTTGAAAATTTTTCTCAAAAAACCTTTTCTTTCGTGAAGTATCCTTAGGACGGTTTTACAGTGAGCACCCTCATGCCAACACTCTTCACGGGTTCACCTGTGTTCGGTCTTCTGTTGTCCTTCTGTGAGGGTGTGGGCACTCCTGTCACAGCATGCGGATGAAGACCAGAGGACAGCTTGTAAAGTTGCTTCTCTCTCCACCACGGGGTCCTTGAGGAGTCAACTCAGTTTGCCCAGCTTGGCAACCTTTATCTACTAAGCCTTCTTGGCAGATCCTGTTGCAAATGACTCATCTTGACAGTTTTATCCTAACTGGACTGATCTCTGGTTTTTAATTGGATGTTTTATTTATTTACATTTCAAATGTTATCCCCTTTCCCAGTTTCCCCTCTGCAAATCCCCTATGCCATCCTGCTTGGATGAGGATGCTCCCCCCACCCACCCACCCACTGTGGCCTCACCGCCCTAGCATTCCTCTACACTGGGACATCAGTCCTTCCCAGGACCAAGGGCCTCTCCTCCCATTGATGCCAGATAAGTCCATTTCAGCTCCTTCAGTCCTTCCCCTAACTTCTCCATTGAGGTCCCTGTGATCAGTCCGGTGGTTGGCTTCAAGCATCCACATCTGTATTGGTCAGGATCTCTTTTTTTTTTTTTTTTTTAAGATTTATTTATTACATATGAATACACTGTGCTGTCTTCAGACCCACCAGAAGAGGGCATCAGATTTTATTACAGATGGTTGTGAGCCACCATGTGGTTGCTGGGAATTGAACTCAGGACCTCTAAGAGCAGTCAGTGCTTTTAACAGCTGAGCCATCTCTCCAGCCATACTCTTTTTAATGCAGTGGTTATAATGGCTAAGTATGAATAATGTAATGTGTTCAACCGATGTCCCTATGCTCATTGAAGTTACTGTACCTCTTCTCTTAGGTCAGTAACAGGTGGCTTTTTTTTTTTTTCTGGAGCTGAGGACCGAACCCAGGGCCTTGCGCTTGCTAGGCAAGCGCTCTACCACTGAGCTAAATCCCCAGTCCCCCCCCCCTCCCCCTTTTTTTTTTAAGATTTTTTTTCACTTTTTTCCCAGTAACAAGTAGTTTTGAAGCCCATATTCTGAGTAGATCTGTGTATGATTCGGTTACAGCCTTTTAGGCCCCAGTTATTCCGTTGATATTCTTTCTAGTTGTTCTTACACAGTCAGGACCCAGTTCAAGATTGAGTAGTGAGTGCATTTGGTGTTTTAAGGGTCCAAACCATTTATATTGGAGAATACACAGTTTAGATTACTGCTTGCCTTATATGTTTAGTTTCCAGTTAATCACCTTAGACTTGTAGTTCTCAGCCTTCCTGATGCTGTAACATTAGGAATATAGTTCCTCATGTTGGTATGACCCTAACCTTAAAATTATTTTGCTGCTTCTTCATAACCAATGTTGCTACCGTTATAGACTGTAACATAAATATCTGATAGCAGGATATCTGATGTGTGAGCTTTGTGAAAGGGTTATTTGATTCCCCTCCCTGCTGGGGTTGTGACCCACAGGTTGAGAACCACTGCATTAAACACTACTGTGATGACAGTACTAGATGTCCCTCAGTAACTCAGTGTTAGTGTTGAGTTAAAGGACATGGGCAGCATCTGTCAGAGCTCCCGTTGTAAGGCACTCTTGGCAGTTAGTCACTTTGAGATCTAGCACATAGTTATTGATGATGTCAATTACTAATGGATTTTGCCTCCAAAAATCAATTGTAGAACATTGACAGTAAACCACCAGTGTTTACAGATCCACCCCGGAGGTGGTGATGCGGGTGGTGATGCGGGTGGTGATGCGTGCCTTCAATCCTAGCATTTTCGAGGCAGAGGCAGCAGATCTCTCTATGTGAGATCCATAGATAGCATGGTATACAGAGTGAGTTTCAGGACAGCTAGGACTATGCAAAAAACAAAATAAACAAAACAAACAAAAACCCTGTCTTGATAAACATAAAAACAAAAACAAGAAAGAAAAAGGAAAGAAGCTAAACTTTTTTTGGACACAGCAGGGCATTTGCACATGAGAAGTTGGAGCAGCTCTGACAGTGTGCACACGACCTGTTGGGGGCTGGAGAGATGACTTCAGCGCTGACTGCTCTTCCAGAGGTCCTGAGTTCAATTCCCAGCAACCACATGGTGGCTCACAACCATCTATAACAAAATCTGATGCCCTCTTCTGGTGTGTTTGAAGACAGCTACAGTGTGATTATATATAATAAAATAAATAAATATTTTTTAAAAAGCTATAATCAAATGCCTTTAAAAAAAATCATCCAGTCAAAATCCCAGCATAGGAAGTGGGTGACAGAGTTGAATTAGCTAAGAAGCTGTTGGTCATTGATGGCTGCTCAGAGAGGGAGGATCAGTCTTCTTTACGAATGTGGCCCCTGAGAGACTATCCATGTTCTAGGTTCCCTACACCCAGGCTTATGTTAGCAGCACTGAATGGGATCAGTGGGTTTTAAGAAAAGAAAAAAAAAAAGATAAATACACACAAAGAAGTAGGAAATGGATATGGTACAATGGTGGTGAGGGAGAGATCAGAAGAGAGGGAATAGGGAGGAACTTAGTCAAAGCGTATTAAGTGCCTGATTAAATTCTCAAACAATAAAAATATAGAGAGTGAATTAACATACCTCAGAAAATACAAGTTAAAAAACAAGGCATTTCAAGGCAGAGTTGAGAGCTGGCCACGTCTGTAGATCAAGTTCCATATAGGACAACATGTTGAGACCGTCGCAAAGCCTGTGTGGGCTGGGACACTTCCCACATGTAAGGTAGAGCATCTGCAGGACAGGCTTCATAAAGACCAAATTAGCTAATTACTGTTGCTCTGAGAAGTCAGCGAGCTTCTGATAAAATTATGAACTTCATAAATTTGTTTATAAATACTATCATTTAATATGTCCCTGATTTTTTTTTTCTTTTTTGAGCCAGAATCTAATGTAGCCCAGGCTGACATTGAACTGACTCTCTTGCCTGTTGCTTCCCAAGTGTACATATTACACTCATGTGATACTACTCTGGTATTTTTTGATTGTTTTTTGAGACAGGGTTTGTTTGTAGCCCTGGCTGTCCTGGAATCACTTGGTAGACCAGGCTGGCTTCAAACTCAGAGGTCCACCTGCCTCTGCCTCCTGAGTGCTGGGATCAAAGGCTTGCCCTCTCACTGTCCACGTTTGTAAATAATGAAGAGTACTCAGGGATCCTGCATGTGTACAGTTTGTCAGAAGAGGGCAGCATCGTCTGTCAAATAAAACAGGACACACTCAGCACATGGATTTATTTATAGTTCTCAGTAAGACACGTTAATTTAAAAACAATTATATATTATTGGGATTTATATATAACAGAACGAGTGAGTGTCTTCTCAAACTCCTTCTCCCAAAAGAATACAAAAGAAAGCTGGAGAGATGGCTCAGCCGTTAAGAGCACTGACTGCTCTTCTAGAGGTCCTGAGTTCAATTCCCAGCAACCACACGGTGGCTTACAACCATCTGTAATGGGATCTGAAACCCTCTTCTGGAATGTCTAAAGACAGTGACAGTGTGCTCATATACATAAAATAAATAAACAAATCTTAAAAAAAACTTTTTTTTTTTTTTTTTTTGAGACAGGATTTCTCAGGCTGGCCTCAAACTCAAATTCATCTGCCTCTGTCTCCCAAGCACCAGAATTAAAGGTGTGTGCCACCACTGCCAGGCTATTGGCAAGACTTTTTTTTTTTTTTTTTTTAAAGATTTATTTATTTATTATATATAAGTACACTGTAGCTGTCTTCAGATACACCAGAAGAGGGCATCAGATCTCTTTACAGATGGTTGTGAGCCACCATGTGGTTGCTGGGAATTGAACTCATGACCTCTGGAAGAGCAGTCGGGTGCTCTTAACCGCTGAGCCATCTCTCCAGCCCTGGCAAGACTTTTTTAAAGAGCACATATTTAAGATACTGTAAGGAGCTTTCTTGAATGATCTTAGGAGATTTGAACTTTGACTTCCAAGGCACAACTTGGTGTTTGTCTTTGAGATATCTTTTAATTTCTTGACATCATTGTTTCCTTTTTTGTCTTTGTCTCAAGAGCATCCCTGCATCTTTAAGAAATGTGAAAGAGCTAGTGGGAGAAATGTCTCAGTGAAAGCATGAAGTAGTGTTGGCATGAGATTAGTCTTTTTAGTTTCTCTAACTTGCTCGTAATGGCAGAATTTAGGATTTGGCTGTTCTGTTTGTCTTTCCTCGGTGAGCACTGTGTACTTTCTTGAAGCCTTGGGAAAGGGAGGTGATTGCCGTTCTTACCCTTTCCTATGGCAGAGCCAGCTGACCCTGTGAGCTCAGACTTTCCAAAATGATTCACCTTTTGGAAAATTCCAGTCATGGAAAAGTTCCATCCAAGTAAAGACCTTCCAGGAAGTTGAGTGAGTGAAAATGAAGTTAAAATGGAATTTCTGTTGAAAAGCAGGTGAATTAATTATTGTTGCTAATAGACCCTTTCCTATCCGGAGTCCCTCATGCATGAGATGATTATAAGCTAACCATTCCCTTACTTAAAAGTACTATGATACTAAATCCTTCACTGCTTCCTAAAAGGGAGCTTACTCTCTGGCACCTGGGGCCGTGAGCACAGGAGAGGGCCAGCTTGGAGCTTACTGCGAGAGACAAAATGGCAGGAAGTGGAGTTGCTCTAGGGATGCTACCAGCAGAGAGCAGTCTGCTGTTACTTTGTGTCAGGGATTAGGTTCCTTCAGAAGTACCTCAGGCTACATAGTGTTTCCAGTGGGGGCTGTAGACATTGGCAGGGAGGTTAAGAAGGATATTCCCATGGGTTAGATTTCCCCACCCTCCACTGTGACTTGTTTCTTGTCTTGTCATTGCTTTTGTGGTTGGCTGTGTGACTGGACTGTGAGGTTTTTTTTTTTTTTTTGGTTCTTTTTTTCGGAGCTGGGGATCGAACCCAGGGCCTTGCGCTTCCTAGGTAAGCGCTCTACCACTGAGCTAAATCCCCAGCCCCGTGAGTTTTTAATGGCAGAAGTCACATCATGTTTCTTTACGTGTCCTGTTGCATCTGTTGCATGCTTTCCAGAACATGTTTACCAAAGTGTGTACTGGGGTCTTGTCAGGCCTGCTACAAGACAAGAACAACAAAGCCCAACATAAGGTCATGATTGCTGCTTTCTTCTCTTTGCTGCTTGGACCACTCGTTCTTCGTTTCCTAGCATTCTTGAAGTCAGCTGTGATTTGATCCTTTAAAGTGCCGTGTCAGTCAAGTATTGTGTGGCTCTTTGCTGAAACTCACCCGTCAATTCTAGACTCTTTTTGTTGTATTTTTCCCTTTTTCTGAAGTGTGTATTATTTGAATTCAGACTAGACTGCACTATAGTTGGGCAGCAGCTGTGTGCCTCAGTAGCGTAACAGTAAACTATTTCTTAGCAGTACTACAAACGTTATGGGTTGGTTAGCTCTTTGCCTTGTCCCTCAGCCCTTGGCAAATACAGCTTTTAAGGACGGCTTTGCATTAATTCTTTAATTTCAGGATGGGGCTTTATTCTTCATGCCTGTCCTTCTGTGGCTTTTGTTTTCTTTAAATGTATTGGATCCCTCTGGATCAGCAGTGGTGGGATAGAGCCTGTGTTTTGATGTAAGAGAGGCTTTGTTCCTAATGCAGACTTTGAGCTGGTTGTGACTGCGCCTCTCTTCCACCTTTGATCATTAAATTTAATTAGCCTTTCTAGGGTTCTGTAAAACAAATCAGCTTTCTTGTTGTCATCCATTCCACATGGCAACAAGCTCCCGAGATCAGAGGAAACCAAAGCCAGCTAGTACTTCAGACTGGCTGCTCCTTTTTGAGTCAGAATCTCATTTAGCTGAGACTGGCCTTGAACTCCTGCACTCTTGCTCACTGTCCTATGTGGAGATGTCGCAGGCGTGTACCACCATGCCCAGCTGGTGTGTTACTTTCTGAAAGTTAGATGGACGTCTTTCTCTGTCCCTCCGCTTACTGCTGTTGTGGAGTTGGTCACATTTATCTGTCACTGTTGTGGGACTTTGACAGGATGTGGACAGTAAAGTATGTGCTGGTTCTTCATTAATCTCACCAGTCTTCTGTAGATCTGTACAAGACAAGGAAACCCAAAGGTTCTATTTTCAGTATAGTATTTTGAGTTCTGCCTTAAGCCCAAGATTTTGATGTAGGTTTAATTTGGGTATTGATTTGGCAATATAACAGATGACCCTAAAGTTTGCATGAAGCAGCTGGCTGTCCCGTTGCAGTTTCTCAGAGTTGCCGAGGCCGCTGGGTTCCCACAGGCAGTTGCTCAGCCTCGCTTGTTCCCTTGAACCAGTGTTGGGACCACTTTCAAGACCACTTACTTCCTCTCCTGATGCTCTTACAAGGACTCAGATACCTTCACACTAGGGATGATTGCCCAGCCGTCTGTCTGTCTTTCCGTGTGATGTGTGCTGTAGAGTGGGTAGAGTTCTGAAGATACATTCCCAGAGCACACAGAAGGCCTTGCGCAGGACTCCCTTAGGTGACACAGTCTTTTTTTTTTTTTTTTTTTTTTTTTGGTTCTTTTTTTTCCGGAGCTGGGGACCGAACCCAGGGGCTTGCGCTTCCTAGGTAAGCGCTCTACCACTGAGCTAAATCCCCAGCCCCTAGGTGACACAGTCTTAAAACCCCATTCACTTTGCAGGGGTTTGCTTAAGGTTCGGGAGGAGCATATGGACAGGAAATGTGTGACGACCAGTTTGGAAAATACCATCTGTTGACAGAATTTTGACTAGCATTGCTGTGTAGACTCTGGATCGTTGAATAAGCCGAGTAGCTGCTTAGATTTCAGTTTTAATCCTTAGGGACAGACGTAATGAGCTTCCTGTCAGGGTGACAGTGGTGTAGACCTGCCAGTATCAGCTGCAGGCAGCAGCAGTGTGTAAGCCTCGGAGTGGTGCCGTGTGTCTCTACCTTAGCTGGAATTTGTCCTGTGTCATCGTAGCTCCTCGCTTAGCTTTGTGCTGCTTACACAATGTTAATTCAGTGTTAAATACAGCAGAGAGTGACTCTTCATTAGAAAAATTATCCTAGAAGGTGGTAGAGACTAGTACATCCTCATAGATGGGTTTATTTTATCATTTTTGGCTAATCTTTGGTTGAATATTTATAATACACTGATGTAGTTTTGGATCTGCCCACTGGTAGATTGGAATTTAAGCAAAATTCCTTAAATGTTTGTGTTGTTCTGGCATGTCAAAACAGGGGTTGCATGTTTCTCCGCTCTTTACCTGAAATATGAGGCGCCTTAGTGTCTTTATTTCATCCTTTAGAACTTTTTATCTGATTGTGTTGCATTCTGTCACTCCCTAGGTAGCTCTAATTTGCCGAGTTTGAAGAAATTGCATTTTGTTTTGGGGTTTTAGGAATAGAGCGGGTAGGAGCCTTCTGTGGGATATTCCCATTTGTTTGCTTTTCTTCTTGCAATGACGGCAGTGCTTTTGTCTCTGTGTCCCATCCCCATCTCACTGTTCATTGGCCCTCTGAGTTGGTGCTGATCTGGTAAGTGAGGGAGAGTGCAGGCAGGGTCTCTATAGATCTGTTAGTAACAAGTGAGCTGAGCCTCGGTGGAAGCTGGAGTCTTCACACTGGCAGATAGAATGGGAGACTTGAAGGTGACTGTTGAACTATACTGTTGTTTTGTTTGTTAGTGTCAGTCTGGGAAATGCCTATTTATAGAACTGTTAGAGTGAACTTATTCATAAGACTCAGTGGCCAGAATTTATTGAAAATTCAGTGGCATGTTCTTGGTTTTCATTTATTTCCTTTGCTATAATTTTTGCTTCTTTTTAAACATTTTATTCCTTTTTAATTTTATGTACATTGGTGTTGCTTGCATGTATGTATGTGTAAGGGTGGATCCTCTGGAGCTGGCGTTACAGACAGTGGTGAGCAGCCATGTGGGCCCTGGGAATTGAACCTGGGTCCTCTAGAAGAACAATCAGTGCTCTTAACTGCTAAGCTATCTCTCTAGCTCCTTAATTTTTGCTTCCTATCCCACTTGTAAGTTTGTTTTCTCTTTCCTTGAAATAGGGTGACTAAGGAAGTAGATGCTACATCTAAGGAAGCCAAGTCTTTCCTCAAGCAAACAGAGAAAGAAAAACCACAGGCTCTTGTCACTTCAGCGGCAACACCACCCCCTGCTGGGTCAGGGTGAGTATTTGTCTCAATTCCAGGTGTAGTTGGCACACTGGGAAACTCTTCTCTGTGTGAGGAGCTGTTTCTAACTGCAGCTGTCTCCACTCCTTTATGACATAAGGAATGAAACTCTGCCTTGACAGAAGTCTACCCAGATGGCGTTTGCTAGAAAAATTAGCATGAATTGCTTATTTAATAATCCCAACCTGAAAGAAGTTAACCACCAAGATGAACGTGTAAATTGCATACCTAAAATTATTATTTTTGCATGACAATATTAGCAGTTCATCAGAATGTTTAATAAATTTTGAATAGAGTTCTTAGTTCCAGACCCCTGATGGCAAAGGAACATCAGAGGGTCAGGTAGGACAGGAATCTACATCTGTAGTCCAACTACTTGAGACTGAGATAGGTAGATCATGTGAGCCAAGGAGTTCCGAGCTAGCCTAGGCATCAGAGTAAACTCCCTGTCTCAAAGAAAACAGTCAAAAATTATTTTTTTTTAAAAAAGAAACTTTGATTGTTTACTTCTTTTGCTCCTAAGCTGACTTCTGTGACCTTTTAGATGGGGACTGTCACCTCATTAAACATAGACACCTTTGGTGTGAACAGGAAAGTTGGTGTTTGTTTGTTTGTTTTTCTTGTTTTTAAGACAGAACTGTACTATATAGGCATGACTTTGCCCGGAGCTAACTGTGTAAAGCAGGCTGGTATCAAATTTACCAAAATCTACCTCTTTCTCCTGAGTGTTGGGATTAAAGGTATGTGTCATCTTGTCTGACAAACAGGAAAGTTTTATTTTACATTTTTTTCTCCCATTAAAAATCCACCAGCTTTTCCTATTAAACTTTGTAGGCAAATTTTCATCTCTCTAGCCTGATTTTGAATAGTGGTGTTAAAGTGGTGTGTGTTGTGAGGATACACTCACTCAGTAGCAGAATCCAAGACAAAGGTTTATTTATGTGAGAAGTGACTCCAGGGAGACCCAGGAAGTAGGTGAAAGGAAGAGGCCTCTCAGATACTGCCAACTGCCTTTTCTGTTACTTATCAGGGTATTGATTGTCCTGAAGACTCTTTCTAAGTGCATCTGGGCCGATTCAGCATAGGACAGTCTCTTTAAATGGACTAGGAGGGATTCCTCCCAAACCTGAGCTGTACAGCCCTGGCATAGACAAGGGTCAACATGGAGACTCCTGAGAAAAGGTCTGAGAAGAGTCTGACTACAGTAAGGGGGGAGTTGTCCTCAGGCTGTGCACAGAAGAGCTCCTGGGGTAAGGGCAGCTGGAAACGGTGCTATTATTGACAGCCATTCTAGTAAGCTACTTTCCAGTAGATGAATGACCTACTGACTCCGTGACAAAAGGTCAAATGAAATCTCTGCTAATCAACTTCTGTGAAAGCTCTAACGGAATATTACCAGAATAGAGAATATCTAAGTATCTGAGTGAAAGTGCATGAATGTGGGACATTTAAAATCTCAAATAGGGGGGTGGGGATTTAGCTCAGTGGTAGAGCGCTTGCCTAGCAAGCGCAAGGCCCTGGGTTTGGTCCCCAGCTCCGAAAAAAAGAAAATCTCAAATGGCCCTTCAAGGTGTATCTGCTTGTTTTTTAAACCCGTGTCTCAGAAAAATGCTTGGAATGCCAAAAGAAATCATCTGCTTTGGGGTTTGAAAGTAGATTCGTTTTATCATTGAAAACATTAGAATCTGCAACAGATTCCATATGTATGGGAGGTCCTTTCAAGGGGAGAGTTTACAGGAGTCATCCAATATATAAAAGAAAAGTAATACAGTAAAATGTTTTCCTGCCCCCCCCCCCCCCACACTTTGGGAATTGCTTTAGTTTATAGAAATATGTGTTTTCGTTTTCTCTAAACAGATTTAAGCAATACAGGAAAACCAGTGCAGCAGAGTAAAACATCCTGTCCCACATCCTTCAGTAACAAATAAGGACAGATACAGAGAGCCAGTGTTTGGATCTGAAAATGCATTTCCTCCACATGTTTAAAATAGCATGCACTTAGGCTATAAAAAGCCAGAATTAGTGTGTCAGGAATGGAGCAAACCCTCTTTTAATTAGAGGACAGTATCAGGCTGTTACATTTCGTAGTGGAAAACACAGTGCTTACCAAGTGTGTCTAAATCCCATGGCTTCATCATCCAAGCCTCTTGATCTCCCTTTTCCTCTGCACACTGAATTCTTGTATTGAGCTTCTAACAGCTGGAAGCTGGCTGGGTTTTGACCCCACACTGCTCTCTTCGTCCAGTCTGACTTGATTACCCCTAGTCTCATCAGAACTCAGTCCTGGCTGTAAGCACTGAGTTGTTTCTCCCATGTGCTTTTGTCTTGCCTTTTGGACATAGGAAAAAAGGCTTTGTTGTTGAACCTCAGACAACCTCCTGGTGGTATCAGGTTAGGCATATTTGTCCCAAAGACAGAAAAGATTTGTGCTAGAGCCATATGAAAATTATGTCTCAAATTGATGATCTGGGCAATAGACTGTCATCCTGGTACCTAGAGGCGAAGTAGTAGGATCTGGGAGCTCAAGGCCAGCTTTGACTGCATGGTGAGTCTGTGCTCCTTCTGGACTGCATGAGATGTTTTCCCCTGAAAACCAACAGTAAATAATGCCTGGTCCAGTGGTCTGTCAGTTGTCGTGTCTCTGACTGTCCCAGGAACCTCACATTTGTGGATAGTTTTCTATCTAAACAGCTAATGTGATTTTTCCCAGAGTCCTGAGAAGTTGGTAATTATGAACTTGGCTCATTTTTAGTTTTTAAGTGAGCACAATCATTGAGTTTTGATAGAGTAGTGAGCATTTCTCTCAGAGTGTTAGAAATCAGACATAGCCACAGTACTGGAGGAACTGGTTATAGAATCTGACTGTCTCAGTTGGCTTCTTTTCCTTTGCTGTTTGGTTGTGTTCATATTTTTCTCCTATGATGTGTTTACAGTCGAATATATATTAAAAGCCTGCACACACTCCAGAGCTGAGTCCTTTGAGTGGTTCAGTTCAAGAAGTAAGACTTCCAGCAGGGTCCTAATAGAACTGTCTAGGATGTCATGGATAAAAGTTTATTGGTAGTTATTAATAATAGAGGAAAAATAGATATTTTAGCAAACAGACCTCTGGTTATATGAGAGATAGGAAAGTAATTTTTTATAAGAAAACAAACAATGCATTGTTTGTTTGTTTAGAAATGTGTAATTGGGGGCTAGATGGCTCAGTGGTTAAGGGCGCTGACTGCTCTTTCAAAGGTCCTGAGTACAATTCCCAGCAACCATATGGTGGCTCACAACCATCTATAATGGAATCTGATGCCCTCTTCTGGTGTGTCTGGATAGCTACTGTGTATTCATATACATGAAATAAATAAAACTTTTTTAAAAAAGAAATATATAATTGGAATGTTTGTTTGTTTGTTTGTTTGTTTAAATTGCAGAGTCTTACGATATGAGTAGGCTGACTTCAAGCCTGTGATCCTCTTGCCTCAACCTTTGAGTGCTGGGGTTACATGTGTGCATCACCAAACCTGGCCTCAAAACAACAAACAGCTTCCATGAGTCTAAATGTGACACTATGTAATTTATCAGTTTGAATTTTACCATTTATTAGTTTCTCGCATACTCATGGGATATATTCACAGTAATGGGCAGCTACAACACTAGACCTGTTACCAGCTACTCTCTGTCTTCACCCTCAGTCTACTCATGGACTTTCTGGGTCCAGGTTTGTTTATTTAGGCATTTCATGAGTGGAATCCCAATATTTTTCCTTTTTAAAAGATGTATTCACGTGATATATATGTATGTATGTATGTATGTATGTATGTATGTATGTATGTATGTGAGTTTGCCAGCATGTGTGTCTGGACGTGTGCGTGCATCTGTGGGAACTGGAGTTATAGGTAGTGATGAGTTGTCCTATGGGTACTCAGAACAGAACCTGGGTCTTCTGTAAGAGCAGCAAGTCAAGCTGGGTGGTGGTGGTGGTGTACCACTGTAATCCCAGCATTCAGGAGGCAAAAGCAGGTAGGTCTCTGTGAGTTCGAGGCCAGCCTGGTCTGCAGAGCGAGTTCTGGGACAGCCAGGGCGACACAGAGAAAACCCTTGTTTCGAAAAACAAGTCAGTGAGTCCTCTTAACCACTGTGGTTCCCAGTGGTTCCCCAGTCCTCGTTCTGACCCCTCTGACTTAACATAATATCTCCAGGGTTCATGTGGCAGCATCTGTCTATAATTTACTCTTTTCTATGCCCTTTGTAGACTAATGTAATTGTAAGGTTATACTCCATTTTGTTTATGTAGGTGCTAATTAACGGACTTAGGGTGGTTAGGGTGGTTTTGTTTTGTTTTGTTTTGTTTTTTAAGATTTATTCATTTATTATATATAAGTACACTGTAGCTGTCTTCAGATACACCAGAAGAGGGCATCGGATCTCTTACAGATGGTTGTGAGCCACCATGTGGTTGCTGGGAATTGAACTCGGGACCTCTGGAAGAGTAGTCGGGTGCTCTTAACCGCTGAGCCATCTCTCCAGCCCCTTAGGGTGGTTTTTAACGTTTGTTTATTGCAAATGTTTTGTGGATATTTATGTACAAACTTTTGTGTTATTGGGTGTTTTCATTCCTCTAGAGTATATCCCTACAAGAATTTGTGGATTAGACAGTAGCTAGAACAAGCTCTTTTTAATTTTTCAAAAAATTTTAATCTATGCATATGGGAGTTTTGCCTGTATGTGTTTCTGTGTCTCATGCGCCTGATGCCCACAGAGGCCAGAAGATGTTAGATTCCTTAGGGGGTAGAGTTAAGGAGATGGTTATGAGCCACACTGTATGTAGGTTCTAGGAACTGAACCCGTGTCCCCTGCAAGAGCAGCCAATGCTTTTAACCACTGAGCCATCTCCGGCCTCCTTAGGTGCTTTTAAACTGTTCTTTAAAAAACAAAATAAAGGGGTTGGGGATTTGGCTCAGTGGTAGAGCGCTTGCCTAGCAACCGCAAGGCCCTGGGTTCAGTCCCCAGCTCCGAAAAAAACAAAAAAACAAAAAAACAAAAAAAACAAAATAAAAACAAAAAACTCTCTAACTGGCTGTGGTGACTGAAGTCCTAGAAGCCAGAGGTAAGAAGATTGACTCATGCAGGTTTGATGCCAGCTTGATCCACATAACAGATTCTAGGCAAGCCAGGGATGTTAGCAAACCCCGTCCTAACAAAATAACCCAACAACAAAAGATCTGTGTGTGAAGTCTTCAAAAAGTACAATTGGAGAGCTGGAGAGGTGTGTCTGTATCATAGACCGTTTCTGTTGGATTATGGTCTTAATTGTGCTACACTTCTCCTGGTGTGAAAAATACTGAAGTACTTTTGAGCCTTGAGTAGAATGGGCATGTGAAGTGACTGCACTTGCAGAATTTACTCAGCTTAATGGTGGGGATGGGTTTGTGAAGAAGGAGGGGAAGACCTTCAGTAAGAGCATTGTCATGATCTGGGGTGGAGTCTCCTGGTCACTTACAGCAGTGAGCAGTGAGTATGCACTAGAGGGCAGAGTTAGTCCTGAGAAAGCAAGCACTCAGGCGCACAAAGCAGTCCTAAGCCTGCACGGTGCTATATATTTTTGTTTATCTAATTAGATTAGTCTTTGATAAGAGATTTCTTTGTTCTGTTTCCTTTGTTTAGTATTTCTAGATATATCAAGTTACAGTTTGGTTTGTTCTCAACTCTGCTTTGTTTGGAAAATGATTTTCCCTCTCTCATTTTTGTAATACTAAGTTTTATTTGTGGAGATTTTTTTGTTAATTACAAGTAGGCGTGCTAACATATGGCACAGCTGTTGTCAAATCTCATGAGAGAACTGACCTCTGTGAGTTGTCCTGTGGCCTCCACACACCGGATGTGATACTCATGATGGTCTCCAGGTTCACTCCCTCCCCCCAAAAAAGAATAAATATAAAAAAGTTAAAGAGAGACATTGTGGCCACTTCAGGGACTGCATTTTTAATATTGAAGCTTTAAAAACGCTCTATGCTGTTTCTCAGGCGCTTTTGTGTGGAAGTTACCATTCTCATCTGTTCTAGTGTCACTGAAGCATGCCGTTCACCTGGAGCATGACAGTCAGTGCATCTGTTCTGACCAAAGTTCTGCTAAGAGAGTCTTAGCACTATTTGTGATGGTTATGAGTATATAGTAAGACTCACATCATATTACATTTTTGATTTCAGTTGGGATTTTCCTCACAGGAGAGACTGAGCAGTGGTGTTCTGGTCATTCTGGTTGAGGATGAAGACCAGGCTGACCTGCATCTGCTGTGTCCAGTTACATGGTCCGGGGCTCTTGCCAAAACCCTACTGTTCAACAAAGCTATCGTTTATGTAAGGTGAAAGAATTTAAAACTTTGAAAACAGGTGATCTAGAAAAACCTAAAGAAGCGAAAGGGGAGATGACAGAGTCTATGCGAGCATATGTCTGACCGAGGAAGCCTGAATGTTTAAGATGTTAAGCACAATATGCTTCTTAGCCGTACCTGACAGCTACCAGCTAACTTGAGGAAGGATGGGAAGCCTGTGCCTTGTCATGCCTTCCATTTTCAACTGAGAGCCCTTCCTTCACTCCAGATGTTTGAGAAGTGTGGAGGAAGAAAAAGGAGTGTACCTCATAGTCAGAAGTTTGAGGGAAATCTCTTTTACTATAGTAATTGTTGGGCAGGTCCCTCACTCCCGTCTCTTGGTGAGCCCTGATGTTAGAAGTAGCTTTGCCAAAAGCCTCTCTCCAGTCCTGCAGTTCCACCAGTTCTCTGTGTTGGGGGATGGGGATGTAACTCTGCTCTCTTGCTCACGAGTGCCCAGACTTCAGAGTTCTTCTCTGCCCCTACCCTGTACCCAATCCAACAAGTTCTTTTAATTTTGGGCTTTTTAAAAAAATCATTTATTTACATTCCCCTTCCCAGTCCCCTTCCCAGTCCCCTTCCTTTCTTCATCCCATTCCTCCTGCCCTTTGCCTCCGAGAAGGTACCCCCACCCCCACCCTCAAGCATCCCCCTTCCCCGGGGCTTGAAGTCTCTACATGATTAGATGCATCCTCTCCAACTGAGGCCAAACAAGGCAGTCATCTGCTACATAAGTGTTGGGGGCCTCGGACCAGGCTGAGTGTACCCTTTGGTTGATGGGTTAGTCTCTGGGAGCGCCCAGGGGTCTGGGTTTGTTTGTACTGTTGTTTCTCCCATAGGGTTGCCATCCTCTTCAGCACTTTACATCCTTCTAACTCAATCATAGGTGTCCTCAACCTCCATCCAATGGTTGGCTGTAAGTATCTACATCTGTAGGGCCTCTCAGAGGACAGCCATGCTAGGCTCTTGTCTGCAAGCACAACGTAGCATCGGGAATAGTGTCAGGCTTTGTTGCCCTCCTCCCCCACAATGAGATGGATCCCAGTTGGCCCAGTCACTGGACGGCCTTTTCTTCAGTCTCTGCTCTCCAGCTTTGTCCCTGCATTTCTTTTAGACAGGAACAGTTCTGGGTCAGAAATTTTGATGATGGATTGGTAACTCTGTCCCTGTACTTGGGGCCTTGTCAACTGGAGGTGTTCTCTTCAGGTTCCCTCGCTCCATTGTTGGGCATTTTGGCTAAGTTTACCCTCATTGAGTCCTGGGAGTCTCTCACATACCAGGTCATTGGGGTTTTCTAGATGGTCCCCTCCGCTTACCCCAGAAGCTGCATATTACCTCCTGGCCCTCTGCTCTTCTTTCCTATCCCCCTCCCCAAATACCGGATCCTGTCCCCTTTTCTCCTCTCCCTTCCCTCTTCTACCCAGGTTCCTCCCTCCTGCCTCCTATGATTATATTGTTCCCTCTTCTAAGTGGGATTGAAGGATTCTCACTTGGGCTTTCCTCCTCATTAAACTTCTTACAGTCTGTGGGTTGTATCCTAGGTACACTGAACTTTTTGGCTAAAATGCACTGATCAGCGAGTACATGCTAAAGTTAAGATTCTAGTCTTGAATCCCCAGTTCATTGCTCTCTCGTGACCCTGAGCAGAGGTGAGCGCTCTCCTGTGCTCCCTGCAGCATCACATGAGCATACTCCTCAGTCCGTCTTCTGGATGTCAGGCCTTAGGTTTCGCCTCTCTAATACCAGACAAGTTCTGTTTTGATTTGGTTTACAAAACCCAGGCCCGGAAGTTATTAAAACCCACTCCCCGCCCTCAATCATTCTGTCAGATCATGTGCACTACTGTGGTTTTTCACTTCCTCTTTGAAATGTAGAGGTTCCCTTTCTTTTGTGAGTCTTTAAAATAGTGATAGTCTGTCTACTGTTTCTAGGTCACAGTGTGGCAGATGTTTAGTTTATCTTAGCCGTCCTTCACAGACGGCCGGTTGGCTTTTCATGTTTCTGAGTCTTAGGTTTCTGTTAGTGTGATGAGTAATGTCCTGACCAAAAGCACCCGGGGAGGAAAGGCTTATTTTGCCTACACTTCCATGCCACTGTCTTTCATGAAAGCAGTCCAAAGGAGCTCCTGGCAGGAACCTGGAGGCAGGAGCTGACCATAGGTCACGGAGGGGTGCTGCTTACTTGCTCAGCCTGCTCTCTTATATACCCAGAGCCACTGCCCAAGATAGCACCACCCACAATGGCGTGGGTCCTCTCCCACCAATCATTAATCGAAAATGCCCTTCAGTCTCACCTACAGCCTGATTTTAGGCATTTTTTCAATTGACATTCCTTCCTCTCAGATGTCTCTGGCTTGTGTCAAGTTGACATAAATGCTAGCCAGCATACTGAACAACTAGTTGAGAGTTGTGATTGCATTTGGTGAAATTTGAAGTGATCCAAGCAATTTCTCTCCCTCTCCTACTCCCCTCCCTCCCCCTCTCCCTTCCCCTCTCTCTCCCCCCGCCCCCATTACATACATACATGATCCTCAGCGTCATCGTTACAAAGAAAGCAACAAGTAAACGTTTGTCTCTGGAGACTTGCTATCCTTTATGAATGTCTATTCTAGTGTTGGTCATGACAGCAGGTTGCTGTGGTTCCATAGCTTGTGTTCGGCAAGTAGCTAAGTCTGAAACAGTTTGCAATGCCAGAAATGTGATTGGAATGGCACCTCCGCTTAATCACATAGTTCAAGTGTAGATATGTATGGAGTTCTTTACCCACCCCACAGGCCTATTTTGCAGTTTCTGCTATTTCCCTTCTTTCTTGTCAACTTGTCTGTGTGGAAGTGTTGTTTCCACGATAACATTTCAGAACGCACATCCTTATTGGGATACTCAGAAGCCCTGCCGTGTGCCTGGTAGCCTTGTTTTCTAGCCAGGAAACACATGGCATTCATTCTGTCAGCCTTTCCTGTCTTAACTTGGGCTGCCTTGTGGACAACAGGAAAGCCCTTAAGTTGCTCTCTCCCCGTAGCACAGGTTCCAGATTAAAGTGTGCTAAAGGGCTTTTGATCTATAGTGCCCGTTACCCAGTGTTTAGGCCTTGGTGGATAAAGTCGTTGGGTGATGTAGCTGTAGGGGCGTAAGCTAAAACCCCGTGCCGTCGGGTCTGATGCTGTGTTTTGCTAAGGCACTGGAATATAAATACCTGTTGTAGCTTTGGGGAATGTTTCTGGGAAGCTTGGTGTAAAGGAAAAAGTGGAGGCATCACTTCTTTTTATTTGTCTTCTTTTTTGAGATAAGTTTCACTAAGCAGCGCTGGCTGACCTGAAGCTTGCTGTGTAGCTCAGGCTGGTCCCTAACTCACAGAGACTCACCTGCCTCTGCCTCTTGGAATTAAAGGTGTGTGTCAGTCACTATGCCCAGGGAAACTTTTCACTTCTGTTTTCCTTTTCGGTTCAAGCATGCCAGATAGCTTCATGTCCTGTTCTCTTGAGATTCAACTGACTAGATTCTTCCCTAACCCTGTGAGTGTTTTCTGTATCTTCTCATAGCTTCTCTCTCATACTTCATTCCCCTTCCTTCCCTCTTTCTTCCTTCCTTTTTCTTTTTCTTTTCTTTCTTTCTTTTTTTAATTTGGACATTGAAAATAAGATTTCGCAGAGAGACACCATGGTGGTGGTGTTCCTATGTCAGTCAGGGCAGAGCAGATGGCAAGGCCTTTGTTCATCCTAGCTTGATGCCTGGCTTGGTGGCCAAAGCTATTTCATGCCTAGGGCACATGAAAATAAGATTTCAGAGACAAGCATGTGGTCTTAGTTGTGGTTAGTGTGCGTTAATATCATTTATAAATAACTAGGTAGTAAAATTGAGGTGATTGGGTGGGCCCACGGCACTGTACGATGAAAGAAAGAAGGAAAGCATTTGAGTTCGAATTCTCCACACTCCACACTCCTCATCTGCATGGAAGCTTAGTCGTGGATTTAGCAGCCTCTGTTGATTGTTACTCTTTTGGCCTTGTAGCATGTAGCTTTCAAGACAGGACGTAGGTTAGTTACCACAGGGACCCTCACTGTGCAGCTCAGTGGGTTTTGACAATTGTATGCTTCAAACCCCAACTAGGATGTTTTATGCCATCTCTCCAGAAAGTTTCTTCATACTCTGTCCCACACCTCTGCACCTATTTCAGAATTTTATGTGAACAGATTGTATGGTATTTTGCTGTTTGTTCCTGGCTTCTTTGACTTGCTGTTTCTGAGATTTTCCTTGGTGTGTGTATTAGTAGTTCATTCCTGTTCATCTCCATTGTATAGATGTAGCAGACTGTGTCCATCCAGCCTACTGCTGGGCTGGCTTACAGGTTTTTTGGTTTTGTTTATAATGTTTTAAATTCTCCTGTGTGTGTATAAGTGTGTGTATACACACTCGTGGAAGCCAGAAGGGAACTTTAGGGGTTTGTTTCTGTTTTTCTACGTTGTGGGTTCCAGGGATGGCCCTCAGGTCATCAGGCTTACTGGAAAGTGCCTTTACCCATTGAGCCATCTCACCAGCTCATGGTTATTTTTAAATCATTTTTGGGATGGGGGTGGGGAGTGTGGCGATGTGATGGGAGGTTGTGTTGTGTAGCCTTGGCAGGGCAGGCCTTGACTTGCTCTTAAGCTACTAATCTTCCTGCCTCTACCTGGGGTTCCAGGCGTGCATCACCATACTCGGTCTCCTAGTCTTTCATAGCCAAACATTTATACTTCCTTTGGATAAATACTTAGGAATGGGCATGGCAAGTCAGGATAAAAGTGTTAAATATTACAACAAACAGAAAACTGTTCTCTAGGGTGGTCATCCCATTTGATTTTGCCATTGGTCCATGAGAGCTCTGACTGGCCCATATCCTGTCTACATTTGGTGTGGTTTGTCTTTTATTTCAGTGTGCAATGGTATTTCCTGTCATTTTAGCTTGCATTGCCTTGAAATTTTATACTGATAATGTCTTTTCACATGACTGTCTGGCATGTGTGCATATGTGTAAAATCTGTTTTCTAGTCTTACTCATTTTTTAAATTTTTGATTTTAAAGACATTATTAAATGTTAGTGTTATTTTATGTGTGTGAGTGTTTTTCTCCGTGTATGTATGTGCACCATGTGGTGGCTGCTATCCCAGAGGCAAGAAAAGGGGGTCAAGTCCCTCGGAGCTTGTTAAGGAGAGCTGTGGGCTTCCTTGTTTTAGGCCTCTGCTGTCTGATGTAGTGGTCTCTAAGCCATGTGTGGCTGTGGAGTGTTGGGAAGAGGTCAGTCTAAAAGAGCTGCTGGAAGTATAATACACACTGAAGTTTGAAGAATTAATAATGAGAATAAGAAAGTCTCAATTTTTATAATGATATTGTTGATATAATATTTTAGATGTATATAATTAAAACTTTAGAATGGCTACTATAGAGTTTTAAATTATATTTCTGTTTTACATTTCTATTCTAGACCTCCTGTGATGGTTTTAATAAGTATAGCCCCATAGACTCATGTGTTTGAATGCTTGACCCACAGGGAATGGCACTATTAGGAGGTGTGGTCTTGTAGGATAGGTGTGGCCTTGTTGGAGGAAGTGTGTCACTGTGGAGGTGGGCTTTGAGGACGCCCTCCTATGCTCAAGCCGCGCCCAGTGTGGCTCATAGTCTCCTTCTGCAGCTGATGGATCAAGATGTAGAACTCAGCTCCTCTTAACAACATGTATGCCTGCTTGCAGCCATGTTTCCCAACATCATGATAATGGACTAAGTCTTTGAAACTGTAATCCAGTCCCAATTAAATATTTTCCTTTATAAGAGTTGCTGTGATCATGGTGTTTCTTTTTTTTTTTTAATTATTTATTTATTTATTTATTTATTTATTTATTTATTTATTATATATAAGTACACTGTAGCTGTCTTCAGATACACCAGAAGAGGGCATCAGATCTCCTTACAGATGGTTGTGAGCCACCATGTGGTTGCTGGGAATTGAACTCATGACCTCTGGAAGAGCAGTCGGGCGCTCTTAACCGCTGAGCCATCTCTCCAGCCCCCAATCATGGTGTTTCTTTAAAGCAATAAAACCCTAACTAAGGCGTCTTGCTATAGGCATTTAGTAAAGAATATATAACTGTGTGAATTATTTTTAATTCAACTGTATATTAAAGAAATCACCCAGCCACTTTCTTCAGTGAAGGATCCACAGAGTGTGAAATGTAAGGATAAGCGAGAATAGACGAGGTGGGGCAGGCACGAAGGCACAGCAGGTAACGCTGTTGACCTGACAACCCAAGCTCTCTGCCCAGGGTCTGCACAGTGGAAGGGAAACCAGACTCCTGCAGGTTGTCATCTGACTTTCACATTTGCACCATAGCTTGAGCGCATGCATACACACACACACACACACACACACACACACACACACACACACACGTAAGTATATAATCAAAGAATGAATGAAATGAGATTGCTTAGGTGTCAAACGGGGTATTTTGTATGAATGTGGCCTAGGAAATGTGCTTGCTTTTTCTCTCGGCAAATGTAGCTGAGTAAACCCAGGTCTGAAGGGGCTTCTAGAGCAAGCAGTGGACATGGACAGCTGAGAGCAGTTGCTGCAGAGAGGGGCACCCAGCAAACTCTCACTGCTTCACCTCCAAGCCAGAACTATGTCTGTTCCAGGTCAGGGAATTAAGCCTGTGGTCTGATTTAAACAACAGAAAACCAAAACCCACTGGCCGTTCTAAGTCCTGTCTTTATAAGTGCATGTACAGTGTGTGCACATGCACCTATGGAACTGAGAACAACTGAGGAGTCACTGTCCCCTTCCACCTTCACATGGGGATCATGCCCGGGTTGCTAGGCTCATGTGGCATGGGCTGTAGACCCACTGAGCCATCGGCCAGCCTATCTTTGATGGCTTGTTTTTGTTTGAGGCAGTCTCACCACATAGACCAGGCAGTCCTTAAACTCCCAGAGATCCACCTGTGTCTGCCTCCCACGTGCTGGCATTAGAATACTGCTCCACTATGCTCACCTTTGTTTTTTGACACAAGGTCTCTTGTAATAGTTCAAGTTGGCCTAGAGCTGCTGATCTTCCTGCCTCTACCCTGAAGTGCTGTGATTACAGGGGTGTTTGAGGCCTCCTGGCGTAGCATACATATGGTAAGTGCTTAGGGGCTTGGCAAGGAAAGCATTTGTTTTGCAAGTATAAGGACTGGAGTTGGGGGTTCGTAGAAAGAAAGGCCTGGTACAGTAGCATGCTTTTATAATCCCAGCTCCTCTGTGACTGGGAGACAAAGACAAGAAAATCCCCAGAAGCTGGCATCCAGCTAGCCTGATTTATTCAGCAGTGAAGAGATCTGCCTCCAAACAAGGCTGAAGGACCTGGCATTGTCCTCTGACCTGTAAACACAGGCGCTTGCACTCACACCCTCCACACACAGTGAGATGATTTTGTAATAGAATGGCAAACTGTTGATGTGGCTAGCATAATTTTGTGTGTATTTTGTAAAGCAAAAATGGCTCTAGTATGAAATGTGGCATTTTTATATTTTTTAAAATCTCCTTAGTATCTGTTTGCATAGAGGATGGCTCGTTAACAGCTACCTAGTGTTTCCACTAGATGTCAGAGTTATAATACATGGTCTGTGGAAAATGCCAACGTAGCTTATATGAGAAAAAGGGAAATACTGTCTCATTGTTGTCACAAAAGTGATTTTAACCTTTTCAGCTCCCTGGAAACATGTGAGGCCTCTGTAGGTCCTGCGACACTGAGAACTGTAGGTTTGGTGATAGTTCTTGGAGGCAAAGGGTCCTTCGCTGGTTCAGAGGCAGCAGAGAGTAAAAGGCAGACTCTCAGATACTTTTTGAGTATATTTTGCTTTGTGTATTAATAGCCATTTTAAGTTTAATTATTAAATAAAACCTTTATCTTCTGGCCAAAAAGATGCTTTAATTAATAGATTGATGCTTGTGGGCGTGGTTTTGTTTGTGAGACAGCATCTCGCTCTTTAGCCTGAGGCGACCTATAACTCACGCTGTAGTTCAGGCTAGCCTCAAATGTGAGCAAGTCCTCCTGCCCCAGCCTGACAAATGCTGAAATTACAACACCGCATCATCAAGCTGGGCTCCAGCCCTTCGTATGGGTCACAGTGCTTCCAGCCTTCTTGTTTGTGTGTAGGTCCCAGATGAGCATTCAGGGTTAACCGTGGAAAGTGGCTTCTCAGGTCAGACTTCAGCTGTGAAGTCTTTCCTCTGTTGTAAAGATTGTGTGGTCACTTTGTTGGGGGGTGGGGTGTGTTTAAGTGTTTTTCCTAGATGAGCACTCCTTTCCTCCCTCCCTCCTTCCCTCCCTCCCTCCCTCCCTTCTTTCCTTCCTTCCTTCCTCAGACTTTAGCTTTGTCAGGGCTCTAATGCAGAACATTATGCCAAGCACTGTATACCTGAGTATAGGTGGCCTAATGCTCTGTCTTCTTGTGATTCTTGAGTATTTGAGCGGACATGCCACTGCATTGCAGAAAGTGAGTGGCCAGACTCAACAGTTAGGCTCATAAACTGTAAGGCTGTCCATTGCTCAAGACCTACAGCTGCCACAGTAGTAGACTCTCAGCTGGACCTTGTGCTGCAGCTTGAGTTCCACGAGAAGCCTCCTGCCCTGGCCTCTGCTTTCATGCAGTCTCTTTGTTTAAAGGGAGACTTAGCAGTTATATATAAAACAGCCCTGCAGGATAGAGATTTTGCTGTCAGAAGTAAATGGGATTTGTGCCTAGTGACTCAGGCCCACAATCCCAGCGCTCTGGAGGCCACTCAGTGGAGAATTGACCTGAGTTTGAGGGCAGTCTAGGATGCAATAAGACCTTGCTTAAAAACAAACAACAACAACAACAACAACAAAAATACACACAAAAAAGTATAAAGGTCGGGTTGGGGATTTAGCTCAGTGGTAGAGTGCTTGCCTAGCAAGGGCAAGGCCCTGGGTTCGGTCCTCAGCTCTGGGGAAAAAAACACATACATTTATTTTTATACGTTTTTTAGCTCAATGGCTGGACACATCTAAGCCTGCTGCCCTTACCTTCACTCCCAGCTCAGCACCTCTGAATCTGCCCTCAGCTTAGATGCCTTTCTAATTTCCTGTCTACTACCCCAGGCCACTCCACCCGAGATCTCTCATGTCTGGTGGCTCTCTCTGCCTCCAAAGCATGGCAAATCCTTTTTCCTCCGGCATCTTCTATTCTTCTAGCCTGCCTGTAGGAACCTGAAAATCCCCCCTCTTCTGCCCAGCCATTGGTGCTAGCATCTTTATTTATCGATCAAGAACCAATTGAGGAGCAGGACATTCATTGTTCACACCCAGACTCCTGCTCGAAGCATCAGAACCACATCCAACGTAGCAGCGATCCAGGCTTGCTTGTGAGGGACAAAATGAAGAGCAGCAGGTAGTCTCGTGGAAGGTACAGTAGTCAGCCCACAGGCTTACGGCTTGTGTTATGGGCGAAGTCTGGCGTGTGTGTGTGTGTGTGTGTATGTGCTGCATATTTTCTTGAACTATAGTGAGCATATTTTCTTAAGCAAAGTCATACCTGCTCTAAAAGTGCCTTTCCCCATCCTGGGATTGAATCCAGACCTTACTTACACTGGGCAAGCATGCTACTTCTCAGCTCTACCCATTTTTCTTCCTTTTTATTTTAGAGTACAGTTTCACAACACTGAGCCCAGACTGAGCTCACACTCAAGATTACCTGCCTTAACACCCCGGAAGATTAGGGGAGGCATGCAGTGCTATACCTGGCCCAACCATATCTTTACTTGTTAACTTGTTGACTTACTTCCTAATATATATTAATATCAAAATAGTATTATTTCATAATTTTAAAAACAAGTCAGCTAGGTGGTGGTTGGGATGTTGTACACTTGTATTCATAACATTCAGTAGTGCGAGGCAAGAGGATCATAAATTTTAGGCCAGCTTAGGCTAAATTCCATGAGATTCTGTCTCTAAAACTCTTTTTGTTTGTTTTCTTGTTTTTTGTTTTGTTTTGTTTTGTTTTCCAAGACAAGAGTTTTTAGTATAACCCTGGGTATCCTCGAACTCACTCTGTAGACCAGGCTGGCCTCAAACTCAGAGGCCCCCGCCTCTGCTCTTGAGTGCTAGGATTAAAGGCATGCGCTGCTATCAGCCTGGCTTCAAAAACTGTCCTCTGAGGTAGGTTATGTAGCTCAGTATTAGATGCTAGCTGTGCCTCAAGGACAGGACGCTGACTTTTCCGAATTGAAACTATGTTGGTCAAAGTTCAGCTTTAAGGTATGTTAACACATTACTGCTATCAACACTTCTGAAGCTGTATCCTGTTCCTGTCTCTGTCCAAAGCAATGTGCCACAGAGTGCGTTGAGCCTTGGCCTGCGTGGAGACTTGCTATTCAGTATGAAGTGTTCTTTCTTTCTCTCTTTTGGATTCTTTGTTTTTACTGGGTTGTTTGTTTTTGAGACTGAGTCTTGCTGTATAGTCTGAGCTATAACCTACGTTGGTAGTCCTCCTGCCTCAGCCTCCCTAGTGCTGGATTACACACAGGAAATACCACACCCATTCCCAAAGCTTCCTTTGCCTTGAAGCCTATAGGATAGAAGTAGAAAGGGGCCAGCATTCCCCACCCAGGATTGTCCGTCTGACTACTGACAACCACTAAAGTTCACATGAGATAAGAAATTGAATATGTTTGATCTAAACAGAAGCACCTCAGGATCCAGTAACTTCATTAAATTCTTGAACTTTTTTGTCTTCTTGAATGGATGGAAATTGAGGTCAAGAGAGACTTTTTTGTTGGTTTTCTTAAACCATGCTTCAGCCCATGCCATGGCTACACAATGTGGGATAGAAGAGGAAGACAAAGAATTAACAAAAGTGCTGAAAATGAATATAAGAAAACAGGAACTGAAAAAGAAACAGCATCAAGAGATTCAGAGAAAGCAGACAACAGAGAGAGCACGCCCATGTGCTCAGAGTGGTTCTGTAGGGGCCTGAGAGCTCTGTTGAAACAAAGTGTGTTTCATCATTGGAGCCTTTTAAAAGATTATCCCTAGCCAGACTCAGTGGTCCGTACCTTTGATCCCAGCACTCAAGATATAGAGGCTAACAGATCTCTGTGAGTTCCAGGACAGCCAGGGATATGTAGAGATTCCTTGTCTCAACAAAGGAGTAGGAAAGGTTATCCTTTCTAAATTATTATAATATCTGACCTAACATTTAGTTTTTTGTTTTTTGGTTTTTTTTGGGAGGGGGGCTGGGGACCGAACCCAGGGCCTCGCGCTTGCTAGGCAAGCACTCTACCACTGAGCTAAATCCTCAACCCCCTAACATTTGGTTTTTAAATGAGATTTTTAGTTCTTGTCTGAAAGAAGCAAGTTCTGTGATATTTAAAGAAGGATCATTCTACCATTAATATTGGTGGCTGCTTATAGAGATGTGAGTTGTGGCTTACACCCAACATTTTAGCTCTAACAGTTTACTGGGCAGGGTCACCTGCATGCATACATAGGGCCATGTTGACAGAAGGAGGCTGTAAACTCTAGGCAGTGGGAACCCAGTCTGCTTGCTCTGGCTTGCTTGCTTCTGTATCAGCAGTATCTATCTTTTCTTTATTTTAGACAGGGTCTGTTTTTCTTTTTCTTTTTTTTTCGGAGCTGGGGACCGAACCCAGGGCCTTGCATTTGCTAGGCAAGCGCTCTATCACTGAGCTAAATCCCCAACCCCCAGGGTCTGTTTTTGTAGTCCTGGCTGTTATGGCTGTTCACTAAGTAGCCTTCAGCTCAGAGCCATGCCCGCCTCTGCCTCCTGAGTGTTGGGATCAAAGGTGTGCACTCCCTGTCTGAGTTGGGGATCACTGCTATGAGCAGACACCAGGACCAAGGCAAGTCTTACAAAGGACAACATATATTTGGGCTGGCTTAGAGGTTCAGAGGTTCAGTCCATAATCATCAAGGCAGGAGCATGGCAGCGTCTAGGCAGGCATGGCTCGAGAGGAGCTGAGGGTTCTACATCTTCATTGGAAGGCTGCAGGTGGGAGACTCCAGGAAGCTAGGGTGAAGGTTTTAAGCCCATGCCCACAGTGACACACCTATTCCAAGAAGGCCACACATCCCAGTAGTGCCACTCCCTGGTCAAACATATACAAACCATCACACCCCACACCCAGGTGAAGGTACTTCTGGTAGTAGAGCTTTGCTTTCTTTCTTTCTATTACATTTCTTGCGTACAGAACATACCTAAGTGAGTGGGTAAGCGGTACAGCACATTTTCAGGCAGCCTTCTTCATGTGGTTGCCTTCTGTAGCCCTCAGGGGAGTTGTTTGTTCATTGTCCACTTACCTCCCTCCTTCCTTACTGAGACACAGGGTTTCTGGAGCCCCAAAACAACTTTATTAGGAAGATGAAGGTTTGGGTCAAGTGTTCTCTCTTTCCATACCATGACAAAAAGCTAACACTGGCTCTGAGTCTGCGGCGGTCTGAACGTGCTTGGCCGTAAGGAGCGGTGCTATTACCTTCTTGTGGGAAGTGTGGGAAGCTGAGGTGGGTTTTGAGGCCGTCTATGTTGATGCTGCCTCCACTGTGAAAGAGAGCCTCCTCCTGGCTGTCATGCTGCCCACCATGATACTGGACTGAACCTCTGAAACTGTAAGCCAGCCCCAGTGAAATGTTCCCCTTTATAGGACTTGTCTTGGTCATTGTTTCTTCTTCACAGCAATAGGACCCTAACTAAGACAGCCTCTTAGTTGATTCATGACCCATTGAGTTACAGCTAGAAGTTTGAAAGAATTGTAACTATACTCTGGCTTGTCTAGATATGGTGACTGTTAAAGTAAGGAGATGGTATATGTAGTTTTCAGAGAAGGCAGAGCTGTCACTCCAGTGCTTACTGTAAGAAGGTTGGAAAGTTGTCAGCCATTCAAGTGTGCAGTGCTGTTCCTAGAGGTTTGGTTTGCATTTCCTCATCACTAATTACATCATCTAGTGAGGAGGAGTTACTGCAGACTGCTTACTACAAGGCAGTCCTGGGACTGTGCGTATGGTGTGGGGAAAGCTAGACATGAAAGCGCCCGGCTGGTCTGCAGTGTTCAGAAAGAGCACTACAGTCAGCCAGGAAGGTTCGAATTTCAGAAGGCATCTCTTTCTTTTTTCCTCCCTCCTCCTTCCCTCTCCCCTCTGTCTGTGTCTGTGTCTGTGTCTGTGTCTGTGTCTGTGTCTGTGTCTGTGTCTGTGCCTCTCTCTCTCTCTCTCTCTCTCTCTCTCTCTCTCTCTCTCTCTCTCTCTCTCTCTCTCTCTTTTCCAAGGGGTTTCTCTGTGTAGCCCTGGCTATCCTACAACTTGCTCTCCTACAACCAGGTTAGCCTCAAACTCAGAGATCCACCTGCCTCAGAGATCCTGAGTGCTAGGATTAAAGGTGTGCACCCCCGGCCCCAGAAGTCATTTCTGATCTGACTTCTTAGATGACTTCTTATTTACTCTCACTACACTTTAATATTTATTTACATTTCAGGTAAATCTTAACCTTTTTTATATCTTAAATGAAGCCTTTGATATTTGACAAAGATGATGGACCTGCTTCCTAGAAAAGGCATACACATATGCAGGTGTGTAAACTTGGCATACAACTTGACTCTTTGGCCCTCAGGAACCCATAAGGGGAAGGGATAGCAAAATGCTATTTCTCCCTTCTGCTCTGAGACATTACTGTGTTGGGTGAGACCCTTCTTTTCCACTTGCCCCTCCTCCCAGGCCAATAACCGGTGGAAATAAGATGTGACCTACAGCCTTACATTTGGTGACAGTTTTGAGTCAGTGGCCATGATGGGTCTATCACCATCTAGAACATTGTGTGCATACAGACACAGTGTGGGCTAAAGATGAGTCATGCTGATGGAGTACTTACTTGCCTAACTCACAAAACCCTGAGTTCAATCCCCAGCACACCAAAGTCAGGTAGGGGTGGGAGGGGTGTAGTAGAAGGGCGAGGCAGGTTAATCATAAAATAAGTTTTTAATACTCTGGATGGTTTTTGATCGCTGTTTTTGAGACAGGGTCTCAATGTAGCCCAGATTAGCCTCAAACTTGCTGTGGTGGTCTTTTGTGTTTGGGGAGTTTTTTGAGATAGTCTCGCTGTATTGCCTGAACTGATCTTCAGTTCAAAGGCTCAAGTAATCTTTCTGCTTCAGCCTTCTAAGTAGTTAGGACTGTAGTCATACACTGGGGACAACTATTTCCTTGAAAAGTAGCTCAGTCAGGGGATTTGAGGTAACACAGTAAACAAAGCATAATATTTAATGGTCCTGAATGTCTAGATTTGCTGGCTGTTAACCCTTGTAGGAGAGAGAATCTGGCAGAAGGTGAGCAGAAGTGGTTAGTCTTGGTATAGTGATGACAGCTTACAGGTCATAACTACGCTGTTATTTCAGGGAAGACTGGTTGAATGGTTTTCAAAATGGCCGTGCCTCGCCCTCCCTCTCCTCCCCTGGGTCTTTTTGCAGGGGTTGGTGCTAATGCACTGACTAGAATCTAACACTTAATCAACAGCATAGTTGCTTCCACAGAGCTTTGCTATTTTAGAGCCGTGGGTGTGAATTATTCCCTGTTAATAGAACCTCTGGCTTCCCCTGCTAATGTGTGAGAAGCTAATGTGCACAACGCTCTAAATCCGCGTTCTGATCTTCAGGCTCTTTCCACTCTTCAGAATTATTGAGCAGGTTTATACATTTTGTTTTTATTATTTTTAATTATGTATATGTTTCTGGGTGTGTGCGGTGTGCGTGGAGGAGTGAGCTGTCTTGGTAATAGGAACTAAAGTCAGGTCATCTGGCAAAGCTGAATGCTCTCTTGACCACTGAACCATCTCTCCAGCCCTTGGCTGAGTTTTAATTTGTTATTTATTGTAAGTAAAATTAGAGTTGAGAGAAAATAAAAATATTTGATATCCTTTTCTGTTTGTTCATTTTTGTGTGACAAGATCTCACTGTGCAGCCCTGTGCACTTGTAAACCAGGTAGCACTTGGCTTTACAACAATCTTCCTGCCTCTACCTTTCAAGTGCTGGGATTATAAGGATGTGTGTCTGTGCTCAACTTGCAATTCATTTTTTAATAACAATAAGGATAAGCCTGTTGCATGTTAATATGTTTTTTTTAATTAGAAAAAATAGCATTGTTGTACATCCCTTTAATGTCTGGCTTAATACAGCATAGCTAGCCTCACATCTGTGTGAGCATGTGGTCTGCCCTGACAGATTGCTTTCTGCAGACAGGTAGTTGAGAAAGGAGCGGTTTAGCAGGTTGGCTAATGTTGGCTGTCCTGTGCTGTTGTGCTACAGTGTGGAGAGTGCTGGTGTCCTCAGCTTTAGTTATGAGTACAGTCTGAGCCCTGTCTGTGCGCTTGATACAGTTTCATCGCAGCCTGAGGAGCTTCTCACCAGCATGACCTGTAGCACGACATCATTCATTTGGAAGATACCTAGTTGCTGGACTATGCTGCTCTTCTAATGTTGGCTGACATCACTCAGTAGCTTCAGTAAATAACATTGATTATTATACTGCCAATTTCCTGAGAAACAGAAAGCACTGGGAGGTTGTCCAACCCATGGTCGTATGTATAAGTTTTTCAAAATGCTAAAGCTCACAATTTGACATTGGCAACCAGAGCTGTTAGCCATTCTCCTTGAAGTGACAGACTTAGTTCATTTTTGAGAAATGAGACTGTGTCTGTGAAGTTTCCAACTGTGAATGAGTATAGTTTTATCTGCCAGTCACTCTTTTAAAATGAAATGGTACCAATTCTTCCTTTCCTCAGAGACACTTTGCCGCCCCTCAGGTAGTGATGGCTATAGAGCTTGGCTCTCTGTTCTTTTAGTAGGACAGACACAAAGAGAACAGAAGTAACAGTTACTTAGTGAACTCCTAGCTTTTTTTAAAAATATTTTTATTTTTTAATGAGGTGTGGGGGGGGGGTGGGAGAGGCTGTATATACACGTGATGTATGTACCCCATTAGTCCAGAAGAGGGTATTGGATCCTCTGAAGGTTGAGCTACAAGCAATTGTGAGCCACTGTACATGGGTGCTGGGAACTGGATTGAGTCTTCTCCAAGAGCAGCAAACACTCTTCAGCCCTGGCTGTCTTTCCAGTCCCCATAACCCTATCATGACTTTCTAATCTGCATCATCTCTAAGACTAGGGAACCGTTTTATCCACTTCTACACATCTAAAAAAACAAGTTCATACAGTTGTATTAGTTTGCTCAGTGTCTTAAGAGACAAGATTATCTGACTTTACAACTGGGGTTCTTCTTCCCACTGTATCGTGACATTTTTCCAAGGAGGTGGGAGCAGGAGGCAAAGGCAGAGAGACAAGGGTGACGGATAAGTATCCTGGTACCCTATAACTGATCATGGCTGCCATGTTGGAAGAGGAACAACCATCAGCGTGGGGGGTATTGGGCATTCCTGGAGTGAGGATGCTTTTGTCCATTTTCTAAGTGAAGGGCTTTCCCCTGTGTGGATGTCATTCATTTTGAGAACTAGAAAATACATAAAGGTTGTAAATCCTAAAATACTCCCTCAGCGGGAAATACTGTGTTCGCCCCAGCAGTCCAGCTTATTTCCTGTTGTGATGTTGGTATGAGGGGACTGCACCTGTTTCAGGGGAGACATGGGTGGTATCATTAAGATTCCTTATGATAATTTCTGCAGAAATCCTTTTAAACATAATAATACTGGAAGCAGAGCGGATAAGCGTTCTATTTCAGTTACAGATAGTCTTTTCTGTTCTCTGAAAGGCACAGAGCAGAGAGTTCAGTAAATGATACAAAGCTCTCGGGAAAGAAGCCAAAACCCTCCTAACGACTTTTAAAATCATTATTTCACAGGCCTTTCTTATTTACTTATTTATTTATTTTTACTCAGCTTCAGTATGTAAAAATTAAGTTAGTTTTATGCCACATCCTATAATTCTAGCGCTTGGCAAATAGAGTCGGGTCAGGAGGTCATTCAGGTCATCCTCAGCTAGAGAGCAGGTGTGAGACCAGCCTGGACCAGGGGACTTTGTTCTGCTGCAGGCATCCCATCATGGTCAGAGAGCCCGTTGTTGTCTGGTGTTCACTGGCTCTGCAGTTACTTGGATCCAATTCTGCCCATTAAAGGTAGTGTTGGTAGTCTCCGTGCCTTTGAGCCTTAGTGAATATTTATTTATTTACACCTGGACTGTATATGTTGAAGAAACTAGATTGTGCTTATCCCATGGCATCTCCCATATCCTAGATTTTGTTGGATACATTCTCAGAGAAAGGCTTTTTTTTTTTTCCCGACAGAATCTTGGGTAGCCCAGGCTGGCCTTGAATATCTGGACCTCCAGTCTTCAACCTCCAAGTGCTAGTGTTACAGGCATGTGCACCCACCTGACTTCATGGTGACATTTAATGTTTCTCTGACCTTTGTGTTTCTTACAGATTGGGAATTGGATCTAGAGACTTGATTAAATCTCATATATATATCTGAGCATATATACATATATAAATGTTTGTTACTTGTTTTGGGGACTGAGTCTCACTGTGTAGCCTTGGCTAGCCTAGAACTCACTGTGTAGACCAGCTTACACAGCTCTATCTCTGCTCCCCCAGTGCCAGGAACAAAAGTGCTACCACCCCTCGCTGAATTACTTTTTTATTACCAAGACTGTATCATGCTCGGTATTAAAAATGTTGAATAAAATTTTGGTACTAGGAAACCCACAAAATTTAAATTTTTGTTTCAATTTTAAAAGTGTTTTGTGGTCCCCAGCTCCGGAAAAAAAGAAAAGGGAAAAAAAAAAAGTGTTTTGTGATATTAGTAGCTGCTGATGGTTCTAAATCTGGTCATGATTGGAAAATGCTGAGGGAGGAGGAGAAATTGATGTCTTTATAAGTATTGTAAGTAATAATCAAAGACTAACAAAATTTCTCTTTAGTTCATATATGAAAAGTAAATGTTTTTATTTATTTACGTGTTTGCAGACTGACTCAGTTATTAACATTTTTCAATAGTGACTGGTTAAGTATTTGTATCATGAAGCCATTACATTATTTTTCAGATTCTGATTGTCATTTTTTGAAACTGTGAATGTAATGAATACTTGGTGTTATTTCAGTTTATTGTAGTTCCCATCTTTACCGATTTGCACATTTTTCATCTTTGTCTATCATTACTTCATATAAGTTCACATGCCCTTTGACAGCTGCCATTTTTTCTGGCGTGGCCAAGTAATCAAGACCCATTTTGTGCATTTTCTGCTTGTGGTGGTTGTCAGCTTGACTATATCTAAAATTAGCTAAGACTCAGGTGGCTGAGTACACCTGTGAGGGATTTTTCCCCCTTAATTAAATCATTTGAGGGTAGAAGACCCACTTTTAATGTAGACCTTTTGAGGTGGAAAGATCCACCTTTAATGTGGGCCCCACGGGCTGCTGGCAGCTTATCTGAAGGACATGGAAGAAGGACACTAGCTCTGTCTGCCTGCTTGCTGTCACTGGCAAGTCTGTTCCTTTCCTGACCTTAGAGCCTATGTCTTTGGGATTCTGTGATAGACTGAAGACCAGTGGAGACTTCCAGCTTTGTGGACCAAGCAGCTACTGTTCTCTTTGACCTTCCATTGGTGGGCAGCCATTGCTGAGCCGGGTAGACCACTGCCTGTGAGCCATTCTGATAAATCCTCTTTCTCTAGAGAGTCACTGAACACCCCGGCTCCTTTTAGTAGGAAAATCTCGAGACAATAGGGATAAGAAGCTGTTTCCTAGTTGGTTTTACTTCTAGGGCTTTTCAATTGACTGAAAAAATACCACCCCTGGCTTTGTTTTTTATTTTGTGACTCTGAAGGCAGTCTGGCACCTTTTTTTTTTTTTTTAATTTATTTTTATTTATATGAGTACACTGTAGCTGTCTTCAGACACACCAGAAGAGGGCATCGGATCCCATTACAGATGGTTGTGAGCCACCATGTGATTGCTGGGATTTGAACTCAGGACCTCTGGAAGAGTAGTCAGTGCTCCTAACCGCTGAACTATTTTTCTCATCCCCCCCCCCCCCCCCCCCCCAGTCTGGCTTTTCTAAACCAAGTTTGGAAGAAGGAGTCTTCTTCCTCCTTAACCCAGGAAGAACAGCAGGAGGGGTGCAAGATCTAGATACACATCTACGTTATCTCAGGACACTCACCCTCAGAGTGACAGACAGCGTCACCATCATTGCCTGTATGATAAGTCAGTGTTGGCTATCTATTATTTTTGGTTCTGTTTGTCCTTGAAGTGTATTTTACTAGAGATGTGCTGGTGACTGTGGAAGGGCTTTTCCCTTCTTTATCTTTGTAATTCACTATTGGATACAAATTAGGCTCATTGGCTATAGAGAAAGATGGCTTTGTTTCTACATAAGCACGGCTATATTTGCTTCCACAGATGAAACTTCTTGTACCAGAGAGCTCCCCCCATTTGGTTTCCATTCACATACCCTGGAGTCACGTGATCATCCACTTACAAGTTTTCTTACCGGTTGTTTGGCAACCAAGGTAGTTGTGGTATTTGGGTAACTTTCCTTGTTAAACTTGGATCCATTTCTCATCTCTGTGACAGCATAAAGTCCTGCAGTGAACAGACTTACACTGTGTGTTCTTGTGGTTTCTGGCAAGAATTTCAGTGGGATTCAAGGTTATCTGGTACTTAAAATCTGGCCAGTTAAGATAATATTTACTTAAAGAGCTTGCTATATATAATTAATTAGGGAAATGCAGATCAAACCACAATGATATTCCACGTCACTCCCACCAGGATAGCTCATATAATAATTGGGGGGCTTACAGGTTAAAAGGTCCTCTTCCAGAGGACCTGGGTTGGATTCCCAGAACCCGTATAGCAATTCTCAACATCTGTACCTTTTTCTGGCCCCACCAGGCACCAGGTACTTTTGTGGTGCATAGATGTGTATGTGGCAAAGCACCCATGTAAAATAAAATAAAAAGTAAATAATTTTTTTTAAAGATGAGCCAGTAGTGGTGGTTGGGTTCATCACTTGTTATCCCAATGTTCCGTAGCCTGAGGCAGGAGGATTGTGTTTCAGGTCAGTGTGCACTGCAGAGAGGCTGTTTCTCAAAAACAAAAAAAAACAAAACAAAAAACCAGAACAACAATAACAAAACGCTGAGCATAATAAGAGTTAGCCTTAGAGTGGAGATACTGAGACCCTTATTGTATATGATGTGCTTTGCAGCCTTTTAGGAAGGAAGTTGACAGTTTCTCAAAAAAATAGTTACTATACAGTTAGGGTCACTATTGATGTGATGAAACACTGTGACCAATGTAATTTGGAGAGGAAAGGGTTTATTTCAGCTTACGATTCCAGGCAACTTTCCATCACTGAGGGAAGTCACGACAGGGACTCATGCAGGGTTTGAACTTGAAGGCCGGAGTTGCTTTGAGTCTTGCTCCTCATGGCTTGCTCAGCCTGCTTTCTTTTAGAACCAAGAACTGCCTGCCTAGAAGTGGCACCACACGCAATGGACTAAGTCCTCCTCTAACAGTCACTCCTTAAGAAAATCCTCCAGCGGCTTGCCTGTGGACCAGTCTATGGAGGCCTTTTCTTAATTGGGGCTCTCTTCTCTCAGATGACTCTAGCCTGTGTCAAATTAACGTTAAACTAGCCAGCACAGATACCATGTTCCCCATAATTCCACTCACTATTCCTGTGAGAAATTAAAACAACCACAGAGGTGCACAAAGGTGCCGAAAAGTAGTTTGTAATTATTACCATTAATGGTCATTACAACCGGTAAGCAGATAAACTTTCAACAACCTCGGAACACCCTGATAAGGCCTGTGTAGGAAAGTCGCATCTCCAGCATACGTACTGTGAGAAATGCGGTACCTTCCAGTGAGATGAGAGCACGACAGGATGTCCATTCCCGCCACTCCTCGCTCGTCTACCTCATTCGAAAGCCGTCCACTCTTCTAGGGTCCATGAGTTTTGTCTTGTAGTAAGTTGCCAGATCTTCTGGGTCTTCACCAGTTGTAACAGGGTCTCTGTTCACTAGCTTCCTTTTTTTATTATTCAGTTTTCTATTTGTAATAAAGATATAATGCTTTGTGTAGTGGTCCATGTCTGTGAGCACAGCATTTGGGAGGCTGAGGCAGGGAATTTCTGTAAGAGTGAAGTCATCCTGAGCTATGCAGTGAGACCGTAACTCAAGTCAGTACTTGGTTCTGACCACTGTCAGATGAAAGGAGAGGAGGCCGTATGCACTTTCCCAAGACAAACCAAGTCATCTCTCAGGGTAGGGAGGCCGCTGACTGACAGAACTCACAGCGCCTTTTTAAGCAGTGGAGCAGAGAGGAGTAAAGGTTTGCTTCCAGAGTGGGAGTGGGTGGCATAGACTCTCTTGCAGGAGTGTTGACTCTTTTTTGGTGAAGTTTTTAGAGCTACTTTGGAAAGTCAAAATCTGACTATTGTAGATTGTGTAGTTGTGGCTTCCCGCATCCTCTCTTTCAGTCTGTATGACGTGCAGTGGATGGTTCCCTGAGAGGTTTGTCAAGTTGACCGAGCCTGAGGCTAAGCAGTTTGCCTTTCTGTCTCTGTTGACCTGTTTCTTTCCTGTCAGAGCCAGGACGTAGTCTCCTGACCTTCAGCACTGATCTCAGGCCTGTAATAGCAAACCCTGAATATGCAGCACACTTTGACTAGGCCAGGTCCTCACAGGCGATTATCATGAAGGCCAAAGGTCCACACCGGAGCCATTGTTTTAAGGTTATTGAACCTCAGTCCTTGTAATCCATGTTGCTCCACCTCAAGTCATCCACAGTAGGAACCTGATCTTCCTCTCCTATTACTGTACTGTTATGCTTGGGGTGTGGCAGGGGTGGTGTTTCCTTCTGTGCAGACCAATGACAGACATCTTAAAGCTCTAAGCTAAAATGTCTATCGGGTAAAAGCCTTGGGGCTTTAGGTGTGAAACAGACTGTGGGAGCTGACTTTTTCGTAGGGAAATGGACCTCAGCAAGGTCAAGAACCAAACAGAGATACGAGATTGGAACAGTTGATTCTTCCAACCAGAGCTGTTGGCATGGATCCATGCATGGTGCCTTTTTATTGGAGAAAAACATGAACCCAGCATGCAAAGAGGATCTTAGCAGTGAGAGTAAATGAAAGCAGGAAGAGGAACAGAGCTCTGCCTTCTTCAGAGGTGCTGAGTTCAAAGCTATGAAAAGTATGGGTATTGTGGGTCAGTTTTCCCACAACCACCCTGTCCCCATTTCCTGCCCAACTGCTATGGATATAAAGTTGAGAGAAACCTTCCTGCCTGTGGTTGTGTCAGCACCATGCTGAGTACACTCTGTCTCATGTCCATCACTGAGAGGCTTGTCTAAGAGTTGTGTTTTGGATCCCTCTGTCAATCCACCAGTCTCTTGCTTCAGAGAGAACCGCCTGGCTTTCTCTTGACAGCATGGTAATCTTGACAGCATGGTAATCTTGACAGCATGGTAATCTTGAATGGTTTTCTCAGATTAGGTGCTGAGGTTCGACATTGTACAACAAAGCTTTCTGAATGTCACAGGAAAGCTTTGAATCTCACTTGGGAGTAGGAACGGGAGGTCAAGGATGGCAAGCGAGAAGAGTAGCCGATGCCAGGCTCTACAGGTCAAAAGGAGGCAATTACTGCAAAACTGTCCTAATGATAACTGTCAGTATGGACACAAAAATCATTAAAAACCAGTGAAGTAAGCAAGCATCATCAGAGCACAGTTAAATGGAAAGGGGGGCATTAGACAGTGCCTGGGGCAGAAGCCCTGTCCTTGCTCATGATGTCTTTTGGCCAAATGTAACACCAGCCTAAGAAAAGAATAGTCATCATGAAAGTATTTTCTTTCCTTCCCAGTCAGGAAGCAGACTCACAATAGAGACCATGGCTCTGCTGTGCGTTCTGAGATGTACAGGAAACAACTAGCCATTACCAGTGGAGCTTTTCCTGCTGCTGATGAACCCTGAGGCCACAGTGAGCCGTCCTGTTAACGAGTTCATGAAGAATCTGGTCCTTGCACTGACCCTGTCCTTAGAAGCATTCTGTAAAGCTGAAACAACATTCCTCTAACTCACAGTTAACTCTTACTGAGCAAATGAGAACCAGAAGCGAGAAAAGAAGCCGAGGCAGAGAAGTAGAGTCTGCAGAGGGGCTTCTATGACTTGGAGTTTTTATTTGAATTTTGACTCCATTTGCAGAGAAATTTTTTATTCCATTTTCTTCTCTTACTGCAGGACCATAGTAAAACTGTTCTTTTTACTGTGTGGTATGTGTATAGTGATCAGACCTACATGTTTGAGAATAGCAAGGCCGGCACCTACCACTCAGCCTTTGCCCCAGTCCAAACCGCCCTCTACTTATATGGTGCTTTTATCCCATATTCTTTAAGAGTTTCATACAGTGAGTTTTTATTATATTCATCCCTCTCCCAGATCTACCCGTCCTTTCAGATCCATCCCACTTCAGAAACAAAAAACAACAAAACTAATTTGTGCTGCCCAAATACTCTTGGCTGTGTGGTCATCCGCTGGAGAAGATCCCTTCTCTCCCAGCATCTAACACATGCCAGCGTGCGCGATTCTGTGCCCAGGCCAGCCCCCCCCCCCCCCCCCCCATGCTGGGGTTTGGTCTGGTCTGAGCTTACACAGGACCTTAGCGTGCTGCTGCCCACTGGGTATAGAAGAGACCTGTTCTTGATGATCATCTACTCATCTACTGCCTCTGACTCAGACTCTTTCTCCCCCTCTTCCTCGATGGTCACTGGGCCGTTGGGGAGGGGAGAGTGGGCTCTGTTCCACTGAGGGATGGACGAACATTATAGTCAGTCTCCTGTTCTCTGCCCTTTGGCCAGTCACCACCCACTGTAGCTAGAAGCTTCTCAGTGAGGGTTAAGAAGTGCACTGATCTGTGAGGACTGATGCTTTAAAGTATTTCCCCCGGGGTTGGGGATTTAGCTCAGTGGTAGAGCGCTTGCCTAGCAAACGAAAGGCCCTGGGTTCGGTTCCCAGCTCTGAAAAAAAAAAAAAAAAAAAGCAGAGAGCAATAAAGTATTTCCCCCTCCTATAATTCAAACAAAAAACTTTCCAGTAGAGCAATTTAAGTGGCTTGGGTTTTATGTAACTATTTCAGTGTGGTAGATGAGGAAAAGAAAGCATTATTAAATAAGTATCTCATTAAAGGAAGCAGATCTCATCCGTAGCCTGCTGTACAACAGAAGTCTCCTTTAAATCAGGCTGTATTAGAGGAACCAGAAATTATTTCTTCTCCCAGATCATTTTTTTTCTCTTATGATTGATTGTTGTTGGTGTCCTGTGATTTAAAAGAGGCCACGGGAGCTGTCAACGCTGTCTCTCCTCTAGGGTCATTTCCTAGTCCTGCAGATCTAGAGAAACAACAGAAAAATCATTTAGATTCTGATAAACTGATTGTGGTACTTGTAAGGCTGGTGTTACATTTATTTAGAAACCCAAGAAGAGTTGCCTCCAAGTCCGATAACCTGAGTTCAGGTCCCATAACCCACGTGGTAGAGAGAAGCCAGCTTCCACAGGTTGTTCTCTGACGTGTGTGTGTGTGTGTGTGTGTGTGTGTGTGTGTGTGTGTGTGTGTGTGTGTGTGTGTGTGTCAGTGTGTCATGTACACACACATAAATAAAATCAACACAAAAAGAAAAACCCAGATGTTTGGGGTTGTAGATTTGCTTCACTTTCTAGAATATTTGCCTAGTGTGTACACAGTCCTGGCTTCCATCACAAGCACTAAATAGGCCAGCAGGATGTCACATGGCTGTAATCTCAGCTCTGAGGATGTGGAGGTAAAAGGATCAGGTTCAAGTCAACCTGGAATACATGGGACTTTGTATAAAAAATAATAATACATAAAGAAGTGGTAAGAATGACAAAAAAGAAATAGAATGAGGAGGAGGAGGAGTACCATTTCCTAAGTCCCAGTATCCAGGCAGTGTGAGCTGTGGGAGAGTGGGAAAGTAGAGAGGAGCAAGAATTACACAAGAAGAAATGTTCCCAGCATGGGAAGAGCCAGGTGTGGTGTGGTCGCTTACCATCCCGACACTTGGAAGGGTGGCATCAGGAGTGGAAGATTATCCTCGGAGTGCAGGAAATTCTAGCTGGAGGAGGGATCCAGGAAGGACGTGGGAGGGATTGGGGGCTTTCTTTTGGGGAGAGAATACATTCTGAATTAAGTGTTGGTAAGAGTTAATGGAACACTGAGACTACACTAACAAGCCACGGAATCATACAGTTTAAGGTGGTAAACGGTGGGCCAGGGAGATGACTTAATAATGCTTGCTTGTTTCATGGTTTTTTGCCACTCAAATCATCTTCTGAGAACTGTTCATTCCATTATCCTGTTTAACTGATTGGATCTTTTGATTCCTTGCTATTTAGTTTTTTGAGTTGTATTACTACTCTGTCTGATGTATAGCTAGCCATATGTATATGTTTCTTCCCATTCCGTAGACCATCTCCTCTTCATTTGATCGTGCCCCTTGCAGTGGAGAAATGTTTAAATTTCATGGGTCTTGTTAGTTATTGGCATTCTTTCCTGAGTGGCTGAAATCCTACTCAGAAAATCCTTTTTCTGATTTTCCTCTTAACAGTTTCAGATCCTACAGAAAGGTCTTTGGTCTCTGTGGAATTGCTTTTTGTACAGGGTGAGAAATAAGAACTGAGTTCTACTATGTGTAGATGCCTAGGTTCCTCTTATTATTTGTTGAAGATTGTTTTTTTTCCCTCTAACGTAATTTTGACATCTTTGCAAAGTAAAATAAAATAAAAAGTAAAGCCGGGTATGGTGGCAGATGCCTTTAATCCCAGCACTTGGGAGGCAGAGGCAAGTGGATCTCTGTGAGTTTGAGGCCAGCCTGGTCTAGAGTGAGTTCCAGGACAGCTAGGGCTACACAAAAAAAAAAAAAAAAAAAAAAAAAACAATAATAAAATAAAACAAAACATACATTCTACAGATTTTGTTTTGCTTTATGTGTATGGGGACTTTGTGTGTATCATGTCCAATCACCACATGCATGCAGTGCCTGTGGGGCCCAGAAGTGGGCGTCCGATCCTCTGGAACGAGAGTTACTGACAGTGCTGAGCTACCAGATGGGTGCGTGGACTCGAACCCAGGCCCCCTGGTAGGGCAGCTGGTGCTCTTATCACTGAACCCTCTCTCCATCCCCAAACCCTCAGATTCAGGTCATAAGAAGATGTCTTTTTTCACCAGGTTTGCAGAAACCATAAGTTCAGAACCTGCTTTTTCAAGGCCTGTGTTTCTTATAGGCCGCCTGTACATTGAAACATCAGTGACTCGGCTCTCCCACACCATCCTCTTCTCCTCATCTGTAGTAACCAGGATAAATTATGGTCCTTCTGTGCCATCGAGTGTCATTCACCTTCAAAGGAGGGAGGATGTCCTTTGTGTATTGGTGGGAAGTGGACTGTAAATGATCGCCAGGGAGGCTTAGGACCATATGGCAGATGAGAGTGTCCTCCTGAAAGTTGTCCTCTGGGTTCCACATAAAACACTATGGTGTGTGCAAGTGTATGCACACACTTCACACAATAAGTTAGATAAGTAAATGGAATAAAAAAATTTAACCTTTTTAAAGCTTGGGTGAAAGGGTCTGTGAGGAACAGGTAGGTAATATTTGACTGTTATCTTCTCGCTCATTTTAAAATATGTCTCCATATGTTTCTCTCTCTCTCTCTCTCTCTCTCTCTCTCTCTCTCTCTCGATTTATTGTGTGTGTGTGTGTGTGTATGTGTGTGTGTGTGTGTGTGTGCGCGCGTGCACGCACATCTGTATGTGTGTGAAGACACTGGGTGCCTGCCAAGGCCAGAAGGGGTCATTAGATCCTTTGGACCTGGAGTTACAGATGTTTATTAGGAATTGAACTCTGGTTCTCATGATTGAGCAGCAAGGACTCAACCTCTGGGCCGCCTCTCTAGCCCACGGTGAGCATAAGTAGTAGAAAAAGGCAGGAGATTTATTGTGCCTTTGCTTCGGCTTCTGCTTACCGCAGTCAACCTTGTAGACTGTCTCTGGCTTGTGCCTCAGGTTGTTAGAAAAGCCAGCGGAACTGCAAGATTCTCTGTACAGTTGAGGTCACTGTGACAGTTCTGTTCTCAGCGTCATACTCTTCTGGCCCTTGTATTCATCTTGTTGTTTTAAAGGAGTTTGTTGGGATTTAAGAGGGGAGGAGGGTCTTGGATGGATACAGTGCTATAAAGGGCTGGCAGGTGCTACACACACTGCGGGGAGCCCAGTTCTGGGCTTTTCTAGAGGACCATGAGGGAACTGATAACCCAGTACTTCTGTTCTACATAGGTTCTTGAAAAGCCTTAATAATTAGTAAAGCTCTCAGTGTCTCCTGACTTCAATAAAGCTTCAGTGTCGGCCACTGAAGGGAAACATGTGCCCAAGTGCTTTCTCCAGGGCTGGGGCAGTCCACATAGCAGAGGAGTTAGAAGTGCAGCCCAGAAGCCTTGTCATGGTCACACCTTTCTCTAACCACCACAACTTCCTTCCTTAAGCATAGTCAGCTTGTGTGTGAGAAGAACAGTGTTCGAGGTTATAATCAGTGTGGAGCAAAGGCTTTGAAGTGCTTCCTTTCTTGTCTTCTTTTGGTTTTAAAGCCCCACCACTGTGGTTTGTAGCAATCTCAATAGCCTTTCAGGGCTTCCCTTCTTGATTCCTGTTTGACAGAGGCATGTCCCTTGTAGCCATCTCCTGTGGGTTTTTTTTTTTTTTTTCTTTTTTTCGGAGCTGGGGACCGAACCCAGGGCCTTGTGCTTGCCAGGCAAGCGCTCTACCACTGTGCTAAATCCCCAACCCCTCCTGTGGGTTTTTTTATTCCTGGAGCAAACACAGCATGTATCTGAAAGAGGCAGCCGTCAAAGATTTAACTTTTTAGAATTAGCTTGTGCTTAGGCAGTGGGATGAGTATAATGTTGTAACTTTCCTTAGAGGCAGTTTTCCTTTTGTGGGGTGGGGCATTGAGACTGTCTTCACTGCAGTGCAGGCTAACCTGGATCTCCCAACCTTTCCCCAGTGCTGAGTATGTACATACAGATAGACACCATCTATGATTCAGACTTCTAAATATAAGCAAGTTGAAATATTCCTTTTCTTTTTTTTAAATTATTGGTATGTACATACATATGTGTGAGCATACATGCCACAGCATGCACGGAGGTCAGGGATGGTAGAATCAGTTCTCTCTGTCCAACTTTGTGTGGGTTCTAGGGATCAAATTCAGGGTGCTACTTTGCATAGCAAGTGAGCCATCTCACCAGCCCCTATTTGATCTTTAAATCTGAGGCATTGATCTCTCTCTCTCTCTCGTGTTGACCCAGTAGCCATGTGGGTACCTCTCTTGCTAATCAAGAAATATTATTAAGAAAATAAGTAGGCAGGGAAAGATAGGAAATGTTTACTGGAGGTATTTTGGTATATGCATACATATCTGTATATATAATTTGACTGCATAAGACAACCCAGTGTTTTAAATAAAAATTGATAGACTTTATAAAAGAAGATAGATAACTAAGTACACAAAACTATGTTCCTCATAAAGAGATTTCAAGGAAGTGAGAGTCACCCTCCATGTTACTTGATGAAATGAGGAACACTGAATGTTGGCATGGACACAGAACTTACCGGAAGTGCTTAGGAGAGTTTGGAGAACTACTGGGCATTGTCGTTGGTTTAATGTGCACCCACTGCACACTAGCAAGTCTGCTTCTGTTTTTATTCAAAAGAAGTGAGAATGTGTGGAGTTTAGAGACTTCATGCAACCATTTTGTTTTATTTACACTGTTTTATCCCTAATAGTGTAAAAGTGCAAACAGCCCAGGTGTCCCGGGATGGGAGGATGGATTAGCAGAGGTGATACCGAGGACTGTTCACTAGTACACGTCAAACCCGAGTCTGAGGAGCACTGTGCTGGTAAGGACAGCAATCGCACAAGGGTAGATACCACACTGCCCTATCTCTTTGTAGTTCAAGATGAGGTGGCACGTATGAGAGGAGTCAGAACAGTGATTACTGGACATAGGAAAGTATCAGAGAACTTTCCAGAATGGAAGTGTTCTCTGGTAGACTGAGGGCCAGTGTTTTACTATGCATAATACATCTCAGTATGGGGGTGGGAGGAATAGAGTGTGGGAAAAGATTCAAGATCCATCGCCCTTCTGCCATGCCATGAGTGCCTGACTCTAAGGTACAGTCCGCTTGGCCTCCATTGGAACAAGACAGGCACAAAGACTACACAGTACTGCTCCTTTGACATTTCTTTTTTTTTTTTTTTTTTTTTTTTGGTTCTTTTTTTCGGAGCTGGGGACCGAACCCAGGGCCTTGCACTTCCTAGGTAAGCACTCTACCACTGAGCTAAATCCCCAGCCCCACAGCCAGTGCTCTTTTTTTTTTTTTTTTTTTTTTTTTTTTTTGGTTCTTTTTTTTTCGGAGCTGGGGACCGAACCCAGGGCCTTGCGCTTCCTAGGTAAGCGCTCTACCACTGAGCTAAATCCCCAGCCCCACCTTTGACATTTCTGAGGTGGAGTTTCACTATGGAGCTAAGGCTGGCTTTGGATTGATCATCATCCTGCCTCAGCCTCCTAAATGCTGGCACTACAGGAGTGAACCATCACATCAGTGGTGAGTTTGCTTTGTTTTGTTTTGTTTTTTTCCCAAGCTCCTGTCTCCTGGAGCAACCCTCACAGCTGCAGAGTGGTGCTACAGCATCGCCCACAGAAGTAGCCCTGGTCAACAAGACCAGCTTTGTGTTTTAAGAGCTGGAATTTGTTTCATTTTTTTTCCTGGAGATTAGATAGCCCGCCTAGAGCCTTCAAAATAAGAGCAAAAGTGTGCTACTTGGATGCAGTGTACTTGGAGAAGAGCTGATTAGTTGTAGAGGGAGGGTCATTGTCACAGACAATTAACTCTTCGTGCTCTGGTTATCAGTTATCCAGCATCCAGTCATCTACTAAGAAGTGGGATTCTGAGAAACCTTTTCTGTCAGGTACTAAAAGAATATTCTAGCTTCTCACCGGTCTTCATTCCAGCACTGTACTCAATGAGAGTTTTAATGGAGAAAGAGCAATAAGTTAAGTGAATTTTGCCTAAAGAGGGGATTCAAAGCCAGATACAGAAGATGAGCTATCCATTCTGGCCACTCCTGAATCTTATTTTATTTATTTTATTTATATGAGTACACTGTAGCTATCTTCAGACACACCAGAAGAGGGCATCGGATCCCATTCCAGATGGTTGTGAGTCACCATGTGGTTGCTGGGAATTGAACTCAGGACCTCTGGAAGAGCAGTCAGTGCTCTTAACCACTGAGCCATCTCTCCAGCCCCACTCCTGAATCTTAAGTCTATACATTCATTGTTTTCTAAACCTGCCTCTTTTTAGTAACCACACCCAGTTACGGCCAAATCAGCTTCTGTCTAGGCTTTAATGTTTGGGTAACTACTTGTGCTTCAGCAAAGAAAGCAAAAGTATGCTCAAATGCTGGTCCTCACCCCCAGTGTATTCCTAGTAATGTGTAGAGGCTGTTGCCTTCCTCCTAAAGGATGCTTTAGGGACCTAGTGGGGTCCCTTTTGACAGTGTTTCTATTTGTATGCACACATATGAAGGTAAAAGGACAACTTGTGGGGTCAGTTTTCTCCTACTACGTGGAGTCTAGGAATGAAACACAGGTGATCAGGCTTGGCAGCCTTCACCCACACAGCCATCTTGTGGGGTGGTTCTTAGACAGAATTCTAAGGAACACTAAACAATATTTAGCAGCGTTGGAGGGAGAAGCAGGCAGCAGAAGTTCTTGGTATTCTATTTATCATGCAGTGTTAGGAGCCAGAGCTCCCAAGAACAGGAACCTGGGTACACTGTGTCCCTGGCTTCAGCATGGCTGCTGGCACGGAGGAAGGAGTGCTGGGCATTGTGAATGAGCACATGGACTAATTGAGAGGTGACACACACAGATGCCGGGAAAACAGCCCCATCTGGGACCTTTGATGCCATGGAGGGACTTGCAGATCCGTAAGCATGGTGTTCAGTAAGAGCAAGCAGGGTGCAGAGGACTGCAGCAGGAGAGGAGGAAAGGACAGCCTCACGGTGGGAAGATGAGGAAGACACATGGGGCAGACTCCCTGGATTTTCCGCTTTAGGTGGATGTTAAATTGAATTCACATAGGCCTGGCATATGCTACACAATTGAGTCACACTGCAACTTTTCCCCCAAAAGGAGGCTTTAAGGTTAATCAAAATTTGCTATCAAATTTTTTTTTTAAGTTTTTTGTTGTTGTTTAATATAGGTTAGGGTCTTACTATGTAGTCCTGGCTAGCCTGGAACTCTATGAATAGTCTGGGCTAGCCTTAGAGAGAACTGTTACCTGTCTCTGCATTTTGGGTGCTAGAATTGAAAGTCTGTGCCATGAACTCTATCATATCCCAGTGAGAGTGTGAGTGAGTGTGTCCGTGTGTGTGTGCGCGCGCGCGCGCGTGTGGTGTGTGTGCGTGTGTGTGTGTGTGTGTGTGTGTTTTCTACCATATTTTAAAATAATATGCTTCTGTAGTTCTGCTTGTTAGAAGTTTTACATATTCTGTTATTTTCCTCTAGTTTTTAAGAAGCTCCAACTTGGCTGGACGTAGCTCATTGGGTAGAACTCATGTTTAGCATGCAGAAGGCCCTGGATTCTGTTTTCAAGGTAGAAAACCTAAGCAGCTGCCTGCCCTCCCATGTGAGGCAAGGAGGTTAGGAATTCTTGCACCAGCTTTCACCCTCAGCACCTTTTCTTCATAGCAGTCATTGTGTGTGTGTTGCTCAGTACCTAAAGGGTGTGGACTCTATGTTTTTCACAAATAATGTATGTTTTATTATTTGGTTGATTGTCTGTGTTTCAGTTTCTTCCATGCTCCATCAAAGCTTAAAATCTGCCTGAAGAATCTACTATATTATATACTTATTGTCTTATATTCTCCTAAGTTGGATTTTTTTTTTTATGATGGAGTAACAAAGTCAAGTCCTCACAAATGCTAGGCACCTATTCTGATCAAGCCATAATCCTAGCCTGCGTTCTATAATCTACCCATCTTTCTCCAGTCCTTCCTAGTCCCGTCTCAAGTCTTTCCTCCTCAGTTCTTTGCTCTTTGGTCTGTCAGTCTTCTGTGCAGCTTTTTCTAGGGCTGCCTTTTACCCTTTTGTGGACCTTTCCTATTCCCCTGCCTGTAACTCCCTCCTTTTAGGTTTATTTTCTGGGTTGTGATAAGCCTCATCTTTTAGTGCCTTCCTGAGGAACAGACTTGGGAGAGGTTAAGTGTGTGGAATGACTGGTCTGCCTTCACTTCACTGCTCATCCATCCCTGCAGGTGAGAAGTGCCTTCAGGATGGCGGGAGGACTGCTCTGCCAGCCGTTAGGCTTCCAGTGTCCAGGACTGCTCTTGAGAGTGCAGAACTATTTAGAGTTTGGGGGTCTTTGTGTCTGACCTCACTTCACCCCTCCTCCTCTGAAAGTTTCTATGGTCCTCTTGTTTGTTTTTGAGACAGGGTTTTTCTGTGTAGCTTGCCTAGCCTTTAGGTCATGGTAATTCTCCATGATCGATCTGCCAAGGACTAAATCACAGATCTGAGCCATCGTACCTGGATCTTAGGAAGTTTTCTAGTCTTCTTTTTGTCTCTGAGGCCCGTAGTGGGCACTAGGAACCCCACCAGTGAGAAACACCAGTTTCCTTTTGCACCTCTTCTAGCTAGTGTCACTCACTGCCTTTCATGTTCTGCTGTGCACACAGCTCAAGTCCCCAGGAAATAGGAAGCTAGTGTCTGCATGAGTCTCACTTTGGTGTGGCTGGGCATAGCTGGAGGGAGGGCTCCATTGCCTGCAGCTATCTTTTGCCTGTAGCGAATCTGCAGTTGTGTGAGTGTTGAGTTAGCTAACTGCTCCGATGATGTTCATGTTCATCAAGTTAGATAGAACTTTATTATGTTCACCAAGTTAGATAGAACTTTATTATGTTCATCAAGTTAGATATAACTTTGAAAATAGCCCTGCTTCCCAAAGACCGGAGTATACAGTGTTGGGGACAGAATGCTTACCTAGTGTCCTGTTGCTAGCAACACATCCTTGTACATATGCCCACATACAACACTAACCCCCAAAACGCATACACAAGCCCTACTGCCCCTCCAAAAACACACACCAGAAAAAGTAGCTCAGCTGTGTCATCAAAGTGAAGAAAGCCTGCACAATAGGAAGTCTTCAGTTGGTTTTATGATTGTTTTTACAGAGTTCCATTTTCACATAAAATTTCTTTCACTTTCTGTAAATTCTGTCCTAGAAGAAGGAAGAAGATTCATCAGCCTTCCTTTCTACTCTTCCTCTGTGGTTCTTGTCATATATGGGATTGTGACTAAGTATCTAGGATTAGAGTTTATGACAAGTAATACAACATTCTGCAGACCTCAGGAAGGTACAGGCCAGCTACAGTAAGTTCCAAGCTGCTGACAACTGTGTAAGAATGTCTGTCATATGTGACAGTAAACAGTTTTCCTCTGCATATTCAAAGCCCACAGCTGCACTGGGAGTGGCTAGGGAAGGGCAGTCACGAAGACCCTAACCCGTGCAGTTTTCTTAAATGCATTTCACTTAGGAGAGTTTATGCATGATATACAAAATTGATATTTCCCAAGATTCATACATTCTTTTAACAAATATTTATGGAGTGTATAGCAGGACCAGGAAGTGTGCCAAGTATTTAGGTCACATCTGAACAAAGCTCACTGGGGACTAGCACATTCGTGTAGTGTTTGTCTCTGGAGCCTAACAGTATAGCTTTGATCCTCGGCAGTGGGCTGGGCAAAGAGAAGTTGGTTCAGCTCTCGTGGAATTTCCATTTCTAGAGGGAGATACAAAGAAAGTATGCAGTAAATACATACTGCGTAAGCAAGTATGTACTGCATAAGTATACGTGAATCGTAGGCACTGCAGGAAAGAGGTAGTGTGTGGGGAATACAGAAGATGAGGAGGGGTGGTGGAGCAGGAGCGTGAGTGTGACAGCTGAGTGTTAACTGGCCGGCCAGTGTTCTCTCCAGCAGAGACTTCGGGAGGCGAAGAAGCTGACCAAAAGGATATGAGAGAGAGGAGCCTAGGTTGAAGAAGTGGCTAGAGACTTGGCCCATGTGGGCTATTTCCTGAAGTAGAGGTCAAGGCAACAAGATGGGTTAGCTAAGATGTGGAGGGTTTCAGGTAGAGCATATCTCGTGTATCCCCTTGGAGACTGCAGTGGGCAGTTGGGTGTGTAAGACTAAGTTAGAGAAAATAGTCCAGACTGAAGTCAGAACACTTGTGTGTCATGAGAGCATTATAGTACCAGTGCCTTAGAAGTAACACATCCAGTAAGTGAATGTTAGGAAAAATGTCCAAAAGGTGACTCTTAGAAGCTCCCAAAGATCTTCAGAGAAACTGAAATTACCAATCAGATCAAGGCTACATAGAAAGCTGTTCTGGGAATTGGGGAGTTTTGACGCAATAGATAGACTTTTCTTGGTTTGAAATTCAAGGTTTTTTCTGGGGGTGTGGTGGGTGAAATGTACCTTGCTGCCAGACATGACTTACCTTCCCAACAGCAGAACAGGCAGCTCTTAGACCCCAAGTCCACTACTGTCCCTAGCAGTAACAGTTTAAACCTGGGGACCACAGGGACCCTCATCATTCAACTGTGCTTTCTGCTCTTCCAGGGCCAAAGTTTGGTACCTAGCGTTCATACCAGGTTCACAACTACCTTAACCCCAATTCCGTGGGATCCAAAACTCCTTTTAGAGCCCTCAAAACCTACTCAAAATGTGGACAAATACACATACATAAAAATAAATATTTAAAAGTTTTAAATTTGTATGTGTATGGATTTTAGAGTGCACTTGTTTGGGACACATGGAGACATCTGGAAAACCGTATTTTCTGTAGTGTGCCGAGCACTGTGGCATTCTCCACTGTGCAGATGCTCTGACCTTTGACCTCTGTTCCACTGCTTCTGTCACATTTCTTCTGCCCTTCTAATGAGACACTGCTTTCCTCTCTTCTTTCCTCACCTCTTCAATCCCGGTCCTGCTCAGCTGCACTTCCCGTGTGCAGTTTTTAAAGAAAGGAACTGCCTGTTTGCATATTTGTCTCCTGTGACTGAGTTAAAGGAGAAGAACTCTGTCTCCAGTGGCCACCAGGGGGTTTGGCTCACTGAAGGCATTCCATAGATAAGAGTTTATCAGTGTCGTATTTCTGGCTTAGTTATTAATTATCATCCTTCAATGTGGTTATCATTACTCTCATTTTACTAATTGATTACTTGAGATTCAGAGAACTTAACTTGTCCAGATTACAAATAAATGTTTAGTAATTACAGGGTAGGGTAAATAATTCTCTTCATTGGTTGCAAAACCTTAGTAACCAGTGTTTTTCAAAGATCCAAGGTAGTATTGGTAACACCTAGAACTTTGCTACACAAATACTTCTCAGGCATTGTGCTATCCTACCCATACTCACTATGAGAATTTTTGTGGTAATGGCAAAGTATTCTAAAATTAGATTATGGTAATATATTGAAAACCATTGTGCTGACCATGGTGGTACACTCCTTTAATCGCAGTACTTTGAAGACAGGGACAGGCAGATCTCTGAGTTCAAGAACAGCCAGGGACACCACATCTTGAACCTTCCCCCACGTCACCCCCTTCAAAAAACAAAAACAAAAAAAAAACCCCACATTGAATTATATGCCTTATGTGGGTGGACTCTGTATTCTCTGAGAATATGAATTGTTTCAGAGCATAAGGATAGTAGCGTATACTTGGATGATGTCCGTCATTTTCATTCCCAGGAGAACTTTGTTGAGTGGTTGCGGCTAAGCTTGGGTTGGGTTCTGGTTTTCTTGAGGGCCCACGTTGAGCTGTGACAGTCAGTGGTCATGCTCAGTCTCCTTCCTGTCTGGACTGTGAGAACATTCATGGCAGAATTACTAGCCCAGCCTCAGGGTGACAGGGGGGCAGATAGCACAAAGCCACTGGTCCCCCAGGAAAGAGGAGCAGCCATACACTCCTTTAAGGTGTGCGGAAGCTTTGTACTGAGAAACCATGAGAGCCACACTCATCAAGGGAGTTTGGCACCACGTTCCCCAGAGCATGTGGCCAGTTCATGGGGACAAACAGCAAACTCTTCTCTTTTTCTTTCTCATCTGTTTGTTTGTTGTTTGTTTGTTTGTTTGTTTGTTTGTTTGTTTTCAAGACAGGGTTTCTCTGTGTGGCCTTGGCCATCCTAGAATTTTCTCTGTCAACCAGGCTGACCTGAGTAAGCGGCCATGTTGGAGATCCACAAGGCATGTGCTGCTACTGCAGGGTCAGTCACACTCGAATCTTACAGCAGCCTCTTAGTTGGCTTAGTTGTCTGGTGGGTCTGCTAGCTTTGTTTCATGGCCTGTCAGCCAGTGACAGCCTGCGATTGTCATCCCCTTTGGAGATGTTTTGACCATGAACACAAAAGCAGGTGCACTGAGGGGCCTGGATGCAAATGGGAGGCAGCATCATTTAGCGTAGGATTTGTGCATTGGAGAACCTTCTAATTTGTATATGAGAAAGCTGCTTTAACATCTAATGATCAGTCAGAGGCTGTGTTTAACCATTTTCTCTTGCCTTAAAGATGGGAATTTGGGGCTGGGGGGGTCACTGATGGCAATGAGTAAAAATCTCCCACCTGTTAAAGAAGCAATATTGTGGTTTACAGATAGCCTGGCTATGGGTACCATCTATGAAAACCACTTCTGAGTTCAACAGAGAGGGAAAGGGGAGTGAAGGGGAGAAAGAATTTTCTCCCGCTGATCCCAAGCAACATGAGATTATTTCTTTGTTAAAAATCCTTTGCATTTTCTTAGCAGAGTGAAGCGGGATTCCAGCTACCTTCCAGGAATCACTTGCATAATAGATCTTTGCTTCTCAGGGATCCCTTAGATTCTGGATTAGCAGGGGTGGCATGACAAGGCAAAAACTGTTGTGGAACATTCTGAGGAGAGACGGAACTGCCCTGAGAGGTAGAAGGATAGGTCGAGGTAAACATTGCATTTTCCAGTGAGGTTTTAGCAGGATGTGGCTTCTCTGAGACTAGAGACACTGACTGTTCTGGCAGCTGAGTAAGCGGCCATGTTGGAGATGCTGACCAAAAAGGAGTTTCGGAGTTGGGCCCCATAGGAGGAGGGCTAGGGGCTTCCTCATCTAATAAAAGGACATCTCTCCGTGGTAGTAGTTCACACCTTAAGTCCCAGCACTCCGGAGGTAGAACCAACTGATTTCCGTGAGTTTAAGAGTAACCTGGTCTACAGAGGGAGTGCCAGGGTGGTCGGGGCGACACAGAGCAACGCTGTCTCACAAACACAAACCGTATCTCACATTCCTCCCCAGACTGAATGCTGCTGTAGGAGAGCCCCATCTCCTCACTTGGAATTTCACATAATATTTAGTGGTAGTCAAAAGTTTAGCAAAGGGGTTGGGGATTTAGCTCAGTGGTAGAGCGCTTGCCTAGCAAGCGCAAGGCCCTGGGTTCGGTCCCCAGCTCCAAAAAAACAAAAAAGTTTAGCAAAGGCTTGGTGAAATGTCTGCAAAGTGTATGTGAGCCAGGTCGTGTAAGTCCATTTAGTACCGTGTGCTTAGTGTGCCTCCTGGTCCTGATAAGGGGCAGACCAGCCGGTTTAACTGGGGTGCCTATGGTATGGGACTGAGGGAATTGTTTCTGCACTGATGGAGACTACCACATGTCCTGACGTTTAAACATGACCTCAACCTTGGAGATGCCTGTGAATTCTAAATTTATCTTAAGTTGACATCTGGGTTTTTCCTTGTTTTTACTGAGGATCACATGTAGTTCATGCTGCCTCAAGCTGCCTTTATAGATGGATTTGAAGTTGAACTCCTACTCCTCTCTTGCCTCAGTACCCCAAACCCTGAATTATGGGCATGCACCACTAAACCTGTCTTTTAAAATGTTGACCAGTGGTTGGTTGTTCGGTATTCTCTTTGTTTTGAGACAGGGTTTCATGTGTCCCATGCTGAGCTCAGACTCAATGTAGCTGAAAATGACCTTGAATTTCTGCTCCTCCTGCATCCCCTTCCTGAGTGCTGAGCTGGCATGCTTAGTTTCCTTGACACTGCAACTGAAACCTCGGGCGGGCTCTCTGCATCCTAGGAAATGCTAGGCCAATGCCGCATCAGTGGGCTGTGTCTCAGCCTCCGCAGGGTTCGTTTGTTGTAAGGAGACAGGGTTGGGGGAGGAAGGGATGCTGAAAGTTCTGGAAAAAGCAGAACACCAGGGCTTAGGAAATATGCCAAGTCTTCACTCAGCAGATAGACAAACAGCCCATCATTGAGACACGTAAGTCTCCTGCTTTGCTTCTCACCCTGGCTAGTTCAGAAAGATGTCTTCAGCCATATTGTCCTAACAGGAGTATAATTGTGTGAGCATATAGCTCTGTCCCTCAGACCAGCACGTGCCTGACCTTCATGGGCTTGGCAGGGTCAGAGCAGAAAGCTAGGCACTGTTCTCCTTCAGAGAGATCCTTACCTTTTAAATGGCAGATTCCGAGTCTGCCTGGGCTCCCCTTAGCTTTGTTGTTTGGAGTGGTTGGCAGCCCATATGGAATCAGTATCTGGAAAATGAGCTTCGTCTTCCTCCACTGAGTTCTCAGGGCTGTACATAAAGCAAAATGTCAGCACGGTTTTTCTTAGAAGCTGTGTTTAATAATTTGTTTAAAATTCCATCTCAGAAGTGTAAATGGTCTGTTGTGTTGGTCAATAAGTCATTCAACCTAATGTGATAATACAAAGGAAAGCAACAGCTGTTTGCAGCTCAGGGACAAAACATCCTCCCCTCTCTGTGCATGATCCTCTTCCATTAAACTGGATATTCCCTCTCAACGTCCTCACCTCTCCCTTCCTTCCTTACTGCCAGGAAGCAGTGGCGTGCCTTTCCCTGTTTACCATGAGGCTCCCCTACCTCACCTTGGGATGACTCCCGGAAGGAAGCTGCTGGAAGGGCTGTGGAATTACCTTTCCCTGGGAATAAGTAAACTAACTGCACTGGAATGGAACTGGACAAGGGAAACTTAGGAGTCGGATGTCCTAGATGTCTGAGAGTCAGAGACTCTGCCTTCCCACCAGCTTCTCATCATTGACCCCTCATGGTTTACACATCTAAGTGCATTTCTCGTGTGTTGGCCTGGGAGGCCCTGTCCTTACTGCTGTACTGTTGAGACCAGGACTCTGTAGTAACCTCAGAATCCTTTGCCATGTCTTTAGTGTTGCTCTCCTGAGTTTCAGAATTTCTCCTGCAGGAGCTCATCATCCTGGAGGTCTTGTGTCCGCTAATCCTTCTAATAGGATCCTGCACTGTTCATTGTACCACGTCTGTATTTAGACATGGCTGGGCTTACAAAATGAGGTTCTAGAAGAAATAAGCAACCAGGACTAGCTGGGCTGCTGAGAACATTAATTCTCAACAGAGGGAGGCCGTGTAGCTATAGTCATCCCTGACCATGGGACCCACACTGTGTCTTCACTGTTCTGACCTCAGGTCATACACCACTGAGAGGGTGCAGCAGCAGATCAGCCTCACAGTAGCAAGCTCAGCAAAAATGTGTAACCTCAATCTGTCCCCGAGAGACAGATAAACCCAGTGAGCTACAGTCTATGAGACAGCCAGAGTAGACTCTTAAAAATTAGTAATGACACCAAGGCCAGGAGGCAGAAGACTGTTGGAGATGAAAGTTTAAAAGGAGATTAAGACTCCTCCAAATGTGCTGTGCTGGGATGTGTATGACCAGGGACTGTCGCTGATGAAAATTCAGAGGTTGCCCTGTTAAAGCTTTTGTCAGCATTGTTTCTTCAGTATAAATGAGGCGTTGAGTTTGTAGGAGTCTTAGGTGCAAACTCAAGTATTGAGAGGTGCTGTGGTATAACGATTGTTCCTTTAAAATAGCACCATACTCTCCCCCAGAGCAAAGTGTGCTTCCAAAGGTATGTGTGGTAAATGTGAACTGGTGAGTCTCAGTGAGGCTTATTCAGATAACCACAGTATCTCTCGCTTTGACACTTTCAAATTGGAACGTTTTCTACTATTTCTCATGACCTTTCTAAATTATCTTCATATTGCTATAAAAACAAGTGGTGGTGTCGGGGTGAAGGGCAACCACCACAAACCGCTGACTAACCCTGTTCCTGTTTCTTCCTTCTAAGAGCGAGCCAAGCCCAGCCCAGCCCTCCTTAGCATCTCCGAGCGCGGTCAGGGAAGTGTGACTAGAGACTGAAGACCATTTCCCTCACTAGTGTCATTATAAACCAGGTGCCAGAAGCCGCTTGTGTCTTTGGTTGGCCGTCTGGCTGTCTGACGAGCTGGCTGGCTTACTTCTTGAACAGGATCTCGCTATGTAGTCTTAGCTGGACCAGAACTCACTAGTAGACCAGGCTAGCCTTGAACTCATGGAGACCTGCCTGCCTCTACCTTATAAGTGCTGGAATCAAAGACATGTGCCACCATGTCTGGCCTGAAAGCCTGATTGACCACATAATTCAATTTTAAGGTACTTTTGGGAATCTGAGTAACATTTTTACTTTAAAAATAGCTTTTATTTCCTTTTATTTTCCCCGAATGATGAGAAATTAATTAGGCACATAAGTTCAGCGTGTAGAGAAATGGTTATATTATCTGGAATAGCTTTCCTGAGGGAGACTGTCCCCATTGAGAGTAGTGTTGCTGACTTTGCATCTGGAAGCACAGTTTTAGAACCAGAATCTGGAAAGTGAGCCGTGTCTTCCAACAGCTCCCGTGGAACACTCCAGGGGAAATTCCATTATCCCAGAAAGGAATCCTGCACCCCTTTTCTGCTATTAGTCAGCTTTCATTGCTGTGGCATACCTGAGAAAAATAGCCTCAGGAAGGAAAAGTTTATTAGCTAAAAAATTGTTTTACATTTATGTATTTTGTGTGTGTGCTCAGGGGTGGTAGATCTGTTCCTTCTTTCCACTGTCTAGGTTCAGGGATCAAATAGCAAACTCCTTATCTTCTGAACCACCTTGCTGGCCCTTTATCTATTTAATTTTGAAGTTATGTATTTTCCATAGTGGTTTTTTTTTTTAAAGATTTATTCATTTATTATATATCAGTACACTGTAGCTGTCTTCAGACACACCAGAAGAGGGCATCAGATCTCATTACAGATGGTTGTGAGCCACCATATGGTTGCTGGGATTTGAACTCAGGACCTTTGGAAGAGCAGTCAGTACTCTTAACCACTGAGCCATCTCTCCAGCCCTTCCATAGTGGTTTTAAAAGTTCAGTCAGTGGTCAGCTTTGAGATATGTGACACCAACACTTTTAGTTATCTATTGCTGGGGGGAAAGGGCTTATTTCCTATATACTTCTATAACTCAGTTATCATCCAAGGGAGTCAAGGGAGGAAGTTAGGCAGTGACCTGGAGACCTGGAGGTGGGAACTGGGGCAGAAGCCGTGGTGTACTACTCACTGGCTTGCTCCTGCTTTCTTATACCATCCAGGATCACCAGCCTAGGGATGGCACTTCCCACAATGAGCAGGGCCCTCCCACATCAACCATCAATCTAGCCATACAACAGGCTTGCCCACACAGCAGTCTGGTGGGGACAGTTATTTCCTAGTGAAAGTTCCCTCTTCCAAAAGGACTCTGACTTGCGTCAGGTTGACATCTTAGCCAGCACACTGGCAGAAAGGCATGGTGGGACAAGCTCTTCACCTCAGTAGCCAGAAAGTAGAGAGAAAAGGAAAGGTCCAGGGACAAAAATACACCCTGAGAAGACATGCCTGAAGCTAGATGTGGTAGCACACGTCTGTAATTCCAGCACACAGAGGCTGAGCAGGAGGAACATAAATTTGAGTCCAGACTACGTAACATAGCAAGTCTGTATCAGGTTTTAAAAGTAAAGGAGGAGTACGCCTCCAGTGACCCTCTTCCTCTCACCAGGCACTGTTTCCTGGTAGCTCTTACAGCTTTGAGCAGATTGATCCGTTCCTAGGCTAGTGATCCACTTACCTGCCAACAGCACCAGTCTGGAATCCAAGTCTTTTTAGTACTTGAGCCTTGGGGGAACAGGGTGTGGAGAGTTCCTATCCCAGCCATAGCAGCTGCCATTGACTGACTCCAGCTCTCCAGCTCCTTCCATTTCCCTCTGTCGTGGAAATTCTTAACCTCGTAGTATTTCTAGTCTGCACGGATTTGCCTGCTCTGGACATTTCATGTACATGGCATCATGTCATCTGCAGTCTCATGACTTTTTCTTTCTTTTAATGTAGTGTTTCCATGGATCGTCCATGTTGAAGCATGTACTTAGGGATTCCCTCCCTCCTGTTTTGCCTCCTTTTCTCCCTCTTGTCCCACATCTAATGTATCTGTAGGAGAAGGTGACCTTAACCATCTGAGCCCTGCTAGGATCATAGGTGTGGGCCACAGTTCCCAGTCTCTGGTTACTTGACTTGAATGTGTCAAATCAGTTAGGGTTTGGTTAGAGGCAGATTCAGCAACTCAGCTTTGAAGCTAAAATCGACGTCTATTTTATATATTTCAAGCATTTGCATGCAAACAGAAACACTAGCTTAGTGGAATCCTGATTTCTAAAGAATCAGGGCGTGCTCTGTCATAAGCTTGCTCAGAGGTAGGGACAGCAGGAAGGTGATATACCATTCCTTACAGCTCACACTCTTGCTGGGAAAGCGTACCCATTGGCTTTTTGTCTTTGCTTCTTCTTCTTCTTCTTCTTTTTTTTTTTTTTTTTAGAAAAGAGTCTCACTGTGTAGCCCAGGCTGGCAGGTTCTGCCTTGGCTACTCAGTGCTGAACACAGAGCATTCCATCCCCTGGATTATCCTTCTGTATTAAATATGTGAACCAGGTATGACAAGCGCTGTGTGTGCCAAGAAAGAAGCAAAAAGGGCGCGCCCAGTCTCCTAACACTTGGTCAAACTGAGATTCCCTCCAAAAGCTCTACACTAGGCAAGTTAGTAAGCACAAGTAATAGACCACGCTGTAGACGCAAACCCACTGAGTTGGTTGGTCTCAGAGATCAGCTGAGGACTCCTCTGCACAGAGGAGAGGGCAGTAACTGTCTCCTGGGGTGTGGTGAGAGCCCAGCAGGCCAGTCACACTGGTGTCACTTGACAACATGGTCTCTTTTGTATTGAGAGTCCACAGCAGGACAGATCAGACCTCTACACTTAGCACATGGAAAGGAGCTCGGAGCATTGTTTTTGGAAGAGAAGTTCAGGACTTTTGCCATCAAAATAATCACATATTTTAAAAATCTGAAGCTAGCCTGGACTGCATTGTGAGACCCTTTCTCAGGGAGAAAACCCATCTGAAGTCAAACCACAGCAGCAAATGCCCTTGGATTATCACAGGACAGGCTATGTGAGGAGCGCTGTGCTAGTGAAAAGGTGTCCTCACTGTTCGCTGGCAGGGGCTACTCTTTCCCTGTGTTCTGTCAGCCCAGTAATGTGGAGGGAGGGCTCTGGGGGGCCTGAACCCACCAGGTTCTTTAGGACTTCCTCCTGAATTTCTGCTTTCCAACTCAGTGGTGAGGTGCGAGGGTCTGGAGATGTGTGACGGGCTTCGGTCAGTCCTTTCCTTGAGTGCTCTGCCCTGAAGCTGGGCTTTGAGGACGTGGGTTAACGGGTGGGTGGTGAAATCAGCCGGGGACTGGATTGTACTTTTCATTCTTACAGACTTCAGCTAAATCTAGGAAACCAGCAGCCCCAAGCCCGCAACAGGGAATTCTCAGCCTGAGTTGCCTCACATTCGTACAAGGTGTCAGACCTGTGCATGGCCCTGGGCAGTAGTTCATGTGTGTGCCCCTCCCTTGTAAACAGACGACAGACACTAAGGAAAACGTAAATCTCTGCCAGGAGTCTTGTTGCAGATGACTTGCGTGTTAGTGGTTCTGCCAGTTTTGATATGAGAGGTGTAGACTTGAGCCCAACTCTGTATATTGCTGTATGAGGAAATGTCACTGGTGTTCCCAAACACGGCCCCGTGCTTGATGGTTCAGGTTTGGGATTAATTTTCCTAATCTGTCATTTCAAGCATGCTATTCAGTCTTTCTGTTGTGAGGGGGAAATTTTGTTTGAGTAACTGTGCTATCAAATCTGGGACTTGGTCAATTGAAAATCCAACACTCTTTCACTGTGAGTAAGCTTTTTTCTTCCCTGTGGGTGAGACAGACTGAGTAAAGCAGCAGGGTGTGGTGGCTCACGCCTTTAATCCTAGCACAGGCAGGTAGATCTCTTTGGTTCCAGTCAGCTCCAGACTGGCCGAGGCTGCACAGTGAGACCATCTCAATAGAAAAAGGGAAGGCAGCGCAAGGCCCTGGGTTCGGTCCCCAGCTCCGAAAAAAAGAACCAAAAAAAAAAAAAAAAAAAAAAGAAAAAGGGAAGGCATGGATCCCGCCGCACACAGTGAATTCCGAATAACAGGGAAAGTAGACGCTTCTCCCAACTGAGCAGTCGTAGAAATTGGAGTGTGCATGCAGCTACGGGGTTTGTGTCCCTTACTGTGAGGTCAAGCACAGCCACTGGTGAAGAGTCCACCACTGTGGACTGTGGCGGGTTACTTTCTCCTAAAATGGAGTCTGGTTATCTCGGGTCTGAATAACATTAAACAGCCCCAGCGATTCCTCCTTTGGGGGCTTTACTAAATGGTCACCGTTTGTCTATTTGTTTCCCCTTTTGCTCATTTCTTTCTCACCGTCGCCAACGATCAGGCCTTATGGCTTTTCTGTGTTCCTAGTCCTCAGCAGTGTGGAGCTGCTTGACGGTCTGGTGCCTTCTGACAATCCCACTGGCAGGTCTGCCTGCCTCTTCATTAGGGCCCCTCTTCAGTTCTTTCCAGGTCTCTTAGAAGCAGACAGGAGGCCCAGGGCTTCACAGGGCACAGAGCAAAGCAGAACATGGAACACATATGTCCTTAATGGGACATTTACCACCTAGTTGCAATGAACTCTGTCCTGGTTACAGAAGGTCAATACTATCGCACACAAAGGACCAGGGTCCCTTACATAGGTACATGCAATGCGTTTGGTCTAATTTAGAATTATCTTTTTTTTTTTTTTCTTTTTTTCGGAGCTGGGGACCGAACCCAGGGCCTTGCGCTTCCTAGGTAAGCGCTCTACCACTGAGCTAAATCCCCAGCCCCTAGAATTATCTTAAGCACAACAAAATTGCTCACAAAAAAACGCTCAAACAGCTTCTCACCTTGGAGATTACTCCAGTCCTGAGGTCCTATTTTGTCCTGGTCTGTATTTTCTGCTGTTTTGACCTTCGTTGTATTTTGCTTAACCTCTCTGAACTTCGCTTATTTATCCAGCTCATCACAAGGACAGTGATGCCTGCCTAGCCATTCAGAATTGATCTTAGCGAGTCCATTGTATTAAGGGGTGTGACCTAGACAGGGATGCTAACATCCTCTGGACCAGTGTCACTAGAGTGAGAATATACCACTCCCAAGTCTTATGTCTGGTGTGGGCACTGACCTGTTGGCCAAGGACACAGGTAGCCGGTGGCCCATGGCTTCATGATGAGTTAGAATGATACCAGGTCAGCTCAGAGACACTGCCCTCGGCACTAACCTGGGAAGACCACTACTAACTATACTCACAGTAACTTGCATTAACTACAACAGGCCACACTCAAGTCAGATGGGCAGAGGCAGAGAAAGTACCACAAGAGTAAGCATGGCATTGTTAGCAGGCACTGCTTCAGTGTCTCAGCTCTCGCCTGTCTCTGTGAAGCAGAAAGGAACCTCTGATTTCTTCCAGCAGACAGCTCATTTACTTTCCTAAAGCCAAAAGCAGGCTGGCAAGATGGCTTGGTGGGCAAAGGCCCTTGGCACCCAACAACACAAGCCTGTAAGTCTGGTAATGATTATCAGATAGAGGGAGAGAAACAAGGCCACAAAGTTGTCCTCTGGGCCGCACATTCCTGCCCCCAACCCATAAAAGATAGGGTGTTTGTTTGTTTAGTCCATGTTCTTTCTATGCTTTCTTCCCCTGCTGTCATCTTCTTACAAACTCTAGCTGCCTCTCTTCTCTTATCTCATTCATGTAGCATTGACTGGAAGCATTTGACCTGCCAAGACTTGAATTTGGCATTTGGGGTTCTCCCAGAGCCCGTGATAGATAGCATCACCAGCAAGCAGGGCACAGGCTGTACAGTCTCTGCTTTCGGGATGTTCTCCACCTCCTGGGAAAATCGGCCCCAGATTACGGGAGTTGAAAGGCAGTTGCCTTTAAAAGGCCCTTTTCCAGTGCTGTGACTCCTTGCTCATATGTACTGGGAACTGTCTTAGTCTGTGGAAGAGTCCCCTGGGGCTTCAAAGCACAAACGAGGACAGTGATTCACAGTGGCCAACAGTTAACTGCACCCTTGACCCTGTGCCGGATGCTGTTTTGGCCTTTTGCATGGACAGTTCCTCACTGCCCAAGAGTGAGCATTCAGTACAGATTGAGAAACCAGGCCATGCCCTTGAACAGCTAGCCCTGAGTCACTGGGGCAGAGCTGGAATTCGAGCCTCTGCGTGCGTGTGTGTGATTGCAAGGCCTTGCCTGAACCTCACCATTCTCCGCCCTCCCTGCAAGCAGAGACCTGCCACACAGCACAAGGAGGTCCAGGGTGAGGGCTTCCTGTCAGCTGTACAGCTGAGCAGTCATGTATGTTAGGTAGGAGGCATATTAGGACAATAGCTACCTATGGTTGCCACACAGCAAAGAAAATATCCTAGGTAAAGCATGGTTTCTATTGAGACACAAGCTTCAATCTGGTATCTTCCTGTCCATCAAAAATTGTAAAAAAAAAAAAAAAAAAAACACTGTTAATGTAAAAATCAGAGTTCTCATATTCATTTTTCTTCCATAGGATAAAAAGAACAAGTGGGATGAGCAGCCTTTTAGGGAAAATTGGAGCCAAGAAACAGAAAATGAGCACCCTTGAGAAATCCAAATTGGACTGGGAGAGCTTCAAGGAGGAAGAAGGGATTGGTGAAGAGCTGGCCATCCATAACCGAGGGAAAGAGGGGTAAGAGGTCCTCTGTAGCCTGAGGGCTCTGCAGCAGTCTGTTTAAGCAAATAGGGCCTTCCATGCTTCAGTTCCTGGCGAAGCTCTGTTCCAAGATGCGGCGATCCCACCCGTCAGCAGCAGTGTTCCCAGGACTGTTTGTTAGTGAGTTACAGCGTCAGTGAACGTAAGTCGCTTGGTTTATTCACAAGACAGGGTCTGGCTCACCGTGACTGGCTTGTCCTAATCTGGATTACTTGGCCTTCAGCTAATCTGGCCTAGTTCAAGTGCCAGGACACTGTCACATTATCATGAAGGGTTTGGTGCTAGTTTGTTCCACTGTGTTCCTGTAGTCCTAAACATGGCACCGTTCGCTGTAGCCTGTATGATCCGTAAGAGGCCATTGCTGTACCATTTCCTACCACTCAGGAACACAAGGATATTCCACAAGTCAAAAGTGATCTTTTCCTTGTTAATGTTTATTTTCTTTTGATTTCCCTGTGGGGTTGTTGAGAAAGGATCTCACTCTATAACCTACTCCAGCCTCACAGTCAAGGTAATCCTCCTGTCTCAGTCCTCCAAGTTCTAGGATCACTGGTAAGAGCCACCACATCCAGCTCTCGAGCATGGGGAATTTGTTTGTTTTGTTTTGGGTGAGTAGACAAAAATGGGGCTCATTAAGTGTTTAGGGAATGCAAAAGAACATAAAGAAACATAAGGCCCATGGCTACAGGTCAGCATTTCTCACCCCTGAGGTAGTGCTTGGGCTTTTATATGGTCCGGCCTCTCATCAACCCTGCCCTCACTGTAGCAGTTATCTCAGAACATTGGGATAATCTTACACCTTCCCTCCAGACGTGCAGGTCTTATGAGATAATGCAGAGTGTATGTACTACTTACAGGGATGTGATGTGCACAGAGCACTTTGAGAAACACCCACAAGAAGGCCTACACAATAAGTACGTGCCATTCAAGTTGTTCATTAGCCTAAATTAGCCTTTAATCTCAGCATTTGGGAGGCAGGAGTAGATCGATCTCTGAGTTTGAGGCCAGCCTGGTCCAGACTAGCCAGATGAGACCCTGTTTCAAAAAAAAAAAAAAAAAAAAAAAAAAAATCAAAACAAACAGGCGGGTAGGTAAATAAATAAATAAACAAATAAATGCACATCCTGAGTTATAATAAGAACAAGTGGAGGGGCTAATTTAGGGGTTATATTTCTTTCTCTTGAGGTAAAGTTTTGCTGTGCAGCCCCAAGCTAGCCCTTGCCTCAGCCTCCTGAGTGCTGAGTGAGATTATAGGCAAGCATATCACACCCAGCTCTTACTAGTCTGTAACTGTATTGAGCCAACCTGGGAGCATTTGGTTTCCCTTTTTTGTTGTTTGTTTGGTTGGTTTGGTTCTTTTACATTTATTTATGAAGAGGGTGGCACATGACGGGTTTCAGGCCATTCCTCACATAGTGGGTCCCAGAGATTGAACTTAGGTCACCAGGCTTGGCAGCAAGCATCTTTACACATTGAGCCATTTCACTGGCCCTGGGAGTATATATTTCTAAATATGTCTTAATGTTATTTAAATCAACCTGGATGCTATCTAATACGTTTTACTTTTTAAAAACAAGATCATGAGGCTGCTTAACCACTTGGATCCAGGTCAGACTGTTTAAGGTATCCAATTTTACACAGGGATCTGAAATAGCAGAAGGGCCAGAGTGTACTACCCTGGATTGCCTCTCTTGAGTATTGATCATGTGGGTTGAAAGCATTCACTGTGTTCAAGCAAATCGAGGTCTTACAAAAGTAAGGGGGTGCTGTTAGAGATGAGGGAGTGTTAATAAAATACAGTGGAAAAGAAAAGATTTAAAGTGAGAGCATTAAAAAAAAGATTTAAAAGACCTACACACGGGCTGGAAAGCTGATGGCTCAGCTCAGTAAGTCGTTAATAGCACTGGCTGGTCTTCCAGAACACCTGGTTCAATTCTCAGCTCCCACATGGCAGCTTTCAACAATCTGTAACTCCAATCTCGGGATCTGATGGCTTTTCAGGCCTCCACTGGCACCCAGCATACGTGGTGCCCAGGTAATGTTAAGCCCAATCTGCTAGACCCCAAGACCACCAAGGACTCAGCATCCAATGCAAACACTAGAGCAACAGGACAGGAGAATGGCTGTGGTGAGGCTCAGGCTCCAGGGTATCAGGGTTTATAAAGAAAAAAACCACAAGTGGGGATGTCCGTGCCTTGGCCTTAGGCATTTGGGAAAGAGTTGTAGGGGTAGGATTGGCCAAACCACCAAGGGGTCTTTCTAAATTTAAAAAAAGGAACAACAGAATTGGGTATTGATTTTCGGGCTAATTGATCAGCTACAAGTGCAGGTGCAGTTGATTTGGTTGGGAATGTACATCTTGTGGTTGTTCTTTGAACTGGGACATACATCCCTGTACCTGGGTGTGTGTGTGTGTGTGTGTGTGTGTGTGTGTGTGTGTGTGTGTGTGTGTGTGTGTGTGTGTGTGTGTGTGTGTGTGTAAAGGACTGGAGGGCTATGACTACTGCCAGTTTCCTCTTTCATTGTTCTTTGAACTGGGACTTCCCTGTACCCAGTAGGGTGGGGAACTGGAGGGCAGTGACAACCATCAATTTCCTCTTTCAATATACATTTAAGCAAAACACATAACATAATAATAAAACAATTAAAGTTGTCTACTTCGGAGAAAGCTGAGATGGGTGTAGTGGGTGTAGCTCTTTTGGTCGAGCACTTGCCTATTGGGCATGAAGCACCGGGTTCAATCCCAGCACCATATAAACTGGACTCGGTAGGGCGTACCTGTAATGCCAACACTTGGAGGTGGAAACAGAAGGATCAGAAGTTCAAGACCATCCTTAGGGAGTTCTAGGCTAACCTGGGAACAGTAAGAAAAATAGGATGGATAGGTTTGGGGTTTTGTTTCAAGGCTTGTTTTCTTTTTAATTATGTGTATGTGTGCCTGTGGGTATGTGCACATTTTTCAGATCCTCTGGAACTGGAAGTACAGGCAGTCGTGAGCCACCCAGTGTGGGTAGGAGCAGAATTTGGGTCCTTAACAGTAGCAATACTGGCTTAGCCATCACACCAACATTCAGGATGGTAGATTTAAGACTACATTTATCGGATTATTCACATTTTTATTAAACGTGAATAAGCTGAATGTTCCGATTAAAGGTCAGAAGTTGACAGATGAAACTTTGTTTTAAAACATTGATGTAGAATGAAGGAATGTTGAAAATACAAAGGTTAGAAAAAGATGAATTATGCAAGTAGTAACCAAAAGAAAATGGATAACACTGACATTCATATTAGACAAAGTAGATTTTAAGACGAACATAACCAGTTATTAAAAAGGCAGGCTCTTCGTGTGAGAGCCTGAGAGGTGTGGATAGTTAACCTGGAAGGCACCACTTACTGTAACCAGCTAGGATTCTTAGAGTTAGTCATGTCTATAATCACAGTAATGTTCATGATTCAGTTCCTTTTAACTTTATTCCCGGAGAACTGCAGATGCATACGAACAATAGGAACACCATCCAAGACAAGAAACTGAGGGCTCCAAGGTCTGTCAGCAGTGTTAGAGTGAAGTCAGATATCATCTGTCTACACTGCGGCTACTACTGTCTAGCAATGAGAGTGGACATAGATAAATCAGAAGAGCACACAGTGTGGGAGGCAGGCTGTGACTCTACTTAAATGAGATCAAAGCAGGCAAAACCAGTAGATCAGTTTCTGTCAGAATCAAAAATAGCAATAGCAACAAACAGAGGTTAATGGAAATACAAAAAAAAAAAGGGTGGGGGTGGGGCTGGAGAGATGGCTCAGTGGTTAAGAACACCGACTGCTCTTCCAGAGGTCCTGAGTTCAATTCCCAGCAACCATGTGATGGCTCACAGCCATCTGTAATGGGATCATATAAGTAGGACCAGAGCCTGCAACTGTAGCTTAGCTCCTGGGAATCTGATACCTTCCTTTGACTTCCATGAGTGTGTGCGTACGCACGCACGCGCGCGCACACACACACACACACACACACACACACACAATTAAAAATAAGGTAAATCATGATCCAGGCTAAGGAAACACATCCTTTTCTCTTTTTTTGAATTATTGTTTTCCAGACAGGGTTTTTCTATGTGACCCTGGCTGTCCTTGAATTATATCTGTAAACCTGGCTGACTTCGAACTCAGAGATCCACCTTTCTCTGCATCCTGTGTGCTAGTATTAAAAGCCTGTGCCGGGGCTGGGGATTTAGCTCAGTGGTAGAGCGCTTACCTAGGAAGCGCAAGGCCCTGGGTTCGGTCCCCAGCTCCGAAAAAAAGAACCAAAAAAAAAAAAAGGCCTGTGCCACCACACCACTAACCTACTATCTCTGTTAGGATTTTATTGTTATGAAGAGACACCATGACCACGGCAACTCTTATAAAAGAAGGCATTTAATTGGGGCTGACTTACGGTTCCAGAAGTTTAGTCCATTTTCATCATGACAGGAAGCATGGAGGCATCCGGGCAGACATGGTGCTGGAGGAGCTGAGAGGTCCACATCTTGATCCACAGGTAGCAGAAGGAGACTGTCTCTCACAGTAGGCTTAGTTTGAGCATATATAATCTCACAGCTCACCTCCACAGTGACACACTTTCTCCAACAAGACCACACCTATTCCAACAAGTCCACACCCCTTAATAGTGCCACTCCCTGTGGCCAACCATTCAAACATCTGAGTCTGTGGAGATCAGACCTATTCAAACCAGCACACCTACCACCCCCACTCCCCTACTCCAGCGTAATCCATACCTTTAATCCTAGCTCTCTCCTTCACTCCTGCCTGGGTTCCTTCCTTGGCTTACTCCATAATGCACTAGTACTTGTCAAACACATAAACCTGCTGTTACGGTTTTTCTGTTAGTTGTGGTCAGTGTACCTCACAGCAACAAAGAGCTAATGAGGACAAGACTGGCCCCCGTTCAGTCATCTTACAGTGGAGACCTTCCCCTGTGCCTCTCAGAGTGTTAGGGAATGGAGCAAATAGGCAAAATGCCTCCTCCTCCCCCCAGGCCTCTGCTTAGAACTCTCTTCTCCCACTTGCCATTAACTGACCATCCTCAGACTCAGGCCTTACTGGAAAGCTGGATGCTTCATTCATTTCATTCTTCGCCAGCTGTTGAGGAATAGTTTCCACAGTGATATGAAGGAGAGCTTGGAGGCATCTCCCTAGGTCTCCCAGGCTGGCCTTTCACTTTCCCCAGCCCCTCACCCCTGTGTGTGGGCCCTGGGCAGCTGTTTTCTTCTTCCTCCCCAAGCAAACACTAGTTCTAAGACTTACCCACCATTTGCTGCCAGTGACTCAGAAGAAAAGGGCCTTTCCTGCCCATCTCTATCTGTTTCTCCAGCTACTTGCTGCAATCCAGCCTTAGAGCCCCTCCCTCTGTAGTGTACCTCCCCTGAGAAGGCTAAGGGCTCAGCTCGGGCCACTCTGGAATAGCTCCACCACTCATCACATCACCACTGTTAGGTTTTATTAGTGTGCAGTAAGCCTCCAGAGTAGGAACCACACAACTGCAGTATCTAAGTGCCCGGTGCACTAGCTAATGGATGCCCCTGGCTCTGTTCAGCAGCCTGATAGTATCAGGAAAGACCAGCATGACAGATGAGAATAGGTTTCTGTCCAGCATTTCCAGTCAGCAGAGTGAGGTGCTGTCCCAGAAACACTCAGGCTGTTAGCCGACTTTGTTCAGGTGTTGAGCATGGCTTCCTCCAGCTCTGTCAACTAATCACACAGACTGCCTGATGGTGGGCGCCATCAACACAGCTTTCCAAATAGTGATGTTGAGGCAGAGGCCCTGAGTGGACGGAATCAGTGTATAAAATGTACAGTAACAAGAAACCAAGCTCGGTCCTGGCCGCTGCTCTCTGTCCAGTAAGCTGAAGGTCACAGAGCTCATTGATTTGGAAGCCAAGTATTTGTTGATTGGGACGATGCGAAGGAGGGACTGCTAAAATACTTTTCATTCTCTGAAGAATCTATCAGGATGTCTCCCAGGACCATCACAGCCTTGAGGTGATATGAGATATGTTGGCTTTGGTGCCAAGCCTGGCCCTGACAGTTTGCATCTTTCAGTTGCATTCCCAGAGTGGAGAAATCCTGCCCTGTTGGCTACCCCAGGATGTGCTGAGTCTTAGCCCTTCTGTTGCCTGCCAAGAGCTAAAGTTGATCGATATGAGCCTTTTGTGTGGCACCAGATATACACAGGGAGCCAGCACCACAGAATGAGTAACAGAGTGCCAGCCCTGACACGGACCAGGTGCGGTTCTCTGACAAGAGGTGCTAACCTCTTCTCTGATAGTGCTCTCTGCTCTTCCCTACCCAGTGTCCTGAATCTCCAGGAAGATCAAAAAGATGTCAGAGCCTATTGTGTATAACCTGACTCTGAAAGGGAAAACTAGAATATCACCTAGGGTTTTGATGCTATTAGCATATTTTGTTAATGATAATAAACAAATAATGTAGCCCACACCTTTAATCCAAGCACTGGGGAGGCAGAGATAGGCTAATCTTAATGAGTTTGGGGTTAACCTGGGCTACATAGGGAGTTCCTGGACAGCCAGAGTTATACAAAGAAAGTCTTTCTTAACAGGCAGGTGGGCGGGCAGACAGACAGACAGACAGACAGACAGACAGACAAGGGCTAGAGAGATGGTTCAGCAGTTAAGAATACTGGCTGCTCTTGCAAAGGTCCCTAGTTCAAGTCCCAGCAACCACATGGTGGCTCACAACCAATGGGATCTGATGCCCTCTTCTGTCATGCAGGCACACCTGCAAACAGAGCACTCGTATTATAAACAAGTAAATCTTAAAATTTATTAAATAAATAAAATAAAAAATCTGCTACTTAACTGGGCCATAAAGGCATAGTAGCAGAAGACGATGACACACCCTTTCAGCCCTAAGTTTCCTTGTGGGTCAGTCTGATTGAGGGTTGGGCACGGGCCAGAAAAACAGCAAGAACCATAATTCCCATTGCACTTGTCAGCCAGCGGATCTGTTCTGGAACTGTGACCCAATTAAAGTTCCTGGAAACCCCGTGGCCCAGTTGAAGTAGGTGAACCCTCAGGTGGCTTTCAAGGCAGCCTTTCCTTGGGAGCATTTCCAGTCTTGGTCTGAGGCCTCGAAGGTAATGGATGTGATTACATTAATGAGAAAGAGCATCTACCCAAAGCCGCTCTCGTGGCTGTCTTCTATAAAGCACTTCTCAGTTTCATTGCATCCACAGAAGTTCAGCGATTACCTACCTAACCCAAAAACACCAATAGTAAGTATCAGAGTCGCTCTCCTCCACAGCACCTGGTCAGCTTCTGTACTTCAGCAAGTCCATGTCCAATGCAAGGTTTGTCTACAGTCACCTCGTGCATGTAGACCACGCTGTCCCAGATCCTCTTAGCAGCTCCAGTGGCTGTTTTGATCTTCAGTGGACTTCCTTGGAGAGCTGAGTTGCATCTGTGATTGTAACTTGTTGCTGCTGCCCCTTTAACATATATTCTGGACTTTGCTCTCCATAGACGTCAAAGACACTACAAGCCCTTATCCTATTTGGTAAACATCCCGATGTTAGGATCTCTCCTTCTCCGTCCTGAGAGCTCTGAAACACCCACGCTCGATGCCTACCAGCACCATCTCTCCCTGTGTTGGCCTCTCTCCTGGCTCTTCAAGGGGCAGTCGGCACTCCTGCCACCAAGTTCCCGATTCCCATGTATCCAATCCAGGTCAGGCAGGGTAAGGGACAACTGATTACAGTTGGTGGGGCCCTCAGTTAATTTCCTAAGCAGCCATGCTTGAGGGCCTCAGGCTGCCACGTTGCGTTGTTTGTGTATCCATACTTCCTCACCCAGGTCCCCATTCTATGCCTATCTGAAGGATCATACAGTATCTGCCACTGTTCTCTCTGCCAGGGAATCTGAATTTCAGATTTAACTGGGTCTCCTTTCTTTTCACTTACTAAATATGACAACTCTGACCCAAGAGACTTGTGTCAAACCCAGGCACAGCATTATTGTGTGTTCTAGCTATTCTGGCCTCATTGACAGTTTCAACACCACAGCCTAATTTCTGATCCAGACCAGATGGCAGTTACTAGTTTCAGACAGCACACATCCCAGTTGGGCCATCTGCTGTCCTCAGGACCCTGATGGAAGCTGGCTGCCTAAAATCACAGCGACATATTAGCTACCACTTCCTTGAACTCCTGTTCCATGCTAAGCATCGTTAATACACTATTTCACTCACTCCTCATAGCAGCCCATCTGAGTACGGAGGATTGAGCTGTCTCCAGCTTTTTGGGTTTGGGTGTTTTGTGCTGTTTTGTTTAGACAGTTTTTCAGGACCTGGGGATATGGTTCACTTGGTATAGTGTTTGCCTAGTATGTACAAAGACCCTGGCATCACATAAGATAGGCACAGGGTGGGGTTGGGGATTTAGCTTAGCGGTAGAGCGCTTGCCTAGCAAGCACAAGGCCCTGGGTTCGGTCCCCAGCTCCGAAAAAAAAGAAAAGAAAAAAAAAAAAGATAGGCACAGGGTTCAGACACACACTCCTACCAACAGGAAGGCAAAGGCAGAAGCTTGCAGCCTGAAGCACATGCAACCCTGTCTCCAAAAAAATAAAAATACAGGCGAGAGAGGGGCAAACACTATACGTATATGTCTTCGTTGTTGTCCACCCCCTTTTTTATATTGCTAGGAAACCAAGAACTGCTAAGTTTATACTGCACAGATAAGAGGGACAAGATTGGAGTCCAGTTCCTCTGGCCTGAGAAGTGTCTTCTGACCAGTCCTTGTGTGGAGGATCAGTAGCTACAGGCTCCACCGGCAAGCACATGGGATGGAAACTGAAGGGCAGGCAGCCCGGGCCTGGATCTGGTCACATCCTCACCGGGAATGTAATGACCTTGTAGTGACAGATGCATTTTCCATGGCGCAACGAAGAAAAATTAGTGCAGGGATTCAATTATGTCTCCCATTTTTAATGACAATTTTGCTCCCTCAGTAGATTAATTAGCAGCAGAGAATTCCTCCCCGAAAGCAAATCGTAGCACACTTTATAGCAAGAAAAGGTACATTAAAATGCAGCTGTGTCCCATTAAGCAGCCAGGCTCTGCAGCCTTCTGACCAGCGTGCCTGCTAGCGTAGGCTGGCCTCCCTCCCACCCTGTCTGGGAAGACTGAAGGAGGCCTCGGGAGAGATCTCTGACCTTGGCCTGAGAGCCAGAGCAGAACCAGAACTCCCACTTCCAAGCAAACCGTATGTGTGACGTGGGTACAGGGGTGTTCCACCTTGTTGCTTAGAGGAATTCAGGGAAGGACCTCTTCTTTTTATGCCGCAGAAGCAGCCTGGCCCCAGACTGAGTCGATATCTAGGGAAAGAGCAGAGGAAACAGAATAGCTCTGCAAACCTCAGCTGCTTCCACTCCCACAGCAGCCCTCGGTGGTCCTGAACTCACTCTGTAGACCAGGCTGGTCTCAGACTCCCAGAGATCCCCCTGCCTCTGCCTCCTAGGTGCTGGGAGGCACCTCAAAACAAACAAAAAACCCATCCTCATCCAGTTTAGTTTCATTCGTGTCTGAACAGAATCATCCTTCTGTGGACAAGCGGGAAGCGGTTTGGATGGAGTCAGATTCCAGAGTAGTCTCCAGACAGCAGCCTGGCTCACCAGTGGGCTGCTTTGCCGAAACCTGACTTATCCCTGGGGTTGGAGCTGCGCAGGCCTCTTCAGCCAGGTTGTGCTGACACTGATTTTGTCTTCACCCAGGTACATCGAACGGAAAGCTTTTCTGGAGCGCGTGGACCACAGGCAGTTTGAAATTGAGCGAGATCTCAGGCTGAGCAAAATGAAACCTTGATGTTCTGGGGAGAATTCGTAGCAGCTTAATTCTGTTGACAATGTGAGCTCTTCTGTGTGTCTGTGAAATCTCCAGTGGTCTCCGTCATGTTTCCAGCAAGTCCCTTTTTCTACGTTGCAGTTTGGTTAATGTATCTTAATCTCACCTGGTTTCATTTTACTTTTTAAAATTTGTTTTTAAATAAACAAATAGAAGCCCTCTGTGAGGTTGGTGAAAGGAAAGCTGCTGTGCCCCTTCCCTGGCCAGCCAGGCCCAGCTGCCACATCTCAGACTGTCCGTTCACAAGTCTCTAAAATCAGCCTTTCCCAGAGACCCCTAAGGGCGTTTTCTGGGGTGGGCACAGTCTCTGAGCATTTGTTCTCAGTTCATTCAGCTTTTCTCTTGTGTGAGAGCCTCTTGTGTGAGGTGGGGACACTGGATAAGCGAACACTGAGTGGCTGTGTATTTCCACCTCAGTGGTTCTTCAGCTTTGTGTATTGTCGAGAGAGATCCTGGCCAGTAATGCTGGCACACACCTACAGTCCCAGCGCTTGGAACTGACCAGAACTTCTGCAAATCTGAGGGCAGCCTGGGCTACATAGTTCCAGACCAGCCTAGGATGGAGAGTGAGTAATGGGGTAGGGAGTAGGTCTTTCCAAAGACCTCGTGTTCTTTATACTCCTTAGGAGACTTCCCAACTCAAACTTCCTGCCCAGGAAGCATTGAAGAGAAGACTAAGTGACAAGCCACCCATTACAGCACTAAATTCTATCCCCTGTTCCAAGGGCATGGGAATGGAGAGAAAATGGGCTGCAAAGACTGCATTCTGTTTCCTGCTCAGACACAGCTCTGTGGCCTTACCATAGCTTTGTTTTCTGGGCTGTGGATGGTGTGAATCACATCAGTCTCTCAGAGGGTCAAATCATCAGTGAGCTGATGCCAGCCTAAGACCAAAGAACACTGGGTCACAATGGGCTTCCCCATTGTATTTGTAACAGCCAAAACTGAGTTGGTGGCACCAGATGGCTGGCATCTCATTAACCAAAAAGGAAGTTTACAAGCTACATTTGAACTCGTGGTCTGTTCACATCCATCTGCAAAGGACTGTACAGGTGACACAGGGTATACCAAGCTGGCATCATGACAGATGGCCTCTACTGAGATTTAGATGATGAAGTCATGTAACCAGAACCAGCCAGCACCCCAGTAGGATAGGACCTCCATACCTGTAAGACGGGGCCCTCCTATAGTCTGCCTGGCATGTCACCCACTGCACTGGCTTGGTATTTCTCTTGCAGTTCTGTGTACCCCAGCATCCCATCTCAGCAGCCATAGTATCATCAGTGCATGAGCCAACTCTGGCCATATATGCAGATACTCTGCAATCCTTAGGCTAAAGGGCCATGTACACAGCGGTAACTTGGGTTTTCCTCTTAGCAAAGTCAGTGTGGATCAGTGAGACTCGTCTATGGGTGTCAGCCCTGCTAGCCCTCACAATAGTCTTTTTCCATCCATGGCCTGCATTCAGTGTTCATTACCTCTCTAGAAAAGGCTGGGGCTGGGGTTGGGGATTTAGCTCAGTGGTAGAGCACTTGCCTAACAAGCGCAAGGCCCTGGGTTCGGTCCTCAGTCGTCCCCCCCCCCCCCCAAAAAAAAAAAAGAGTAGAAAAGGCTGTCTCTTTCTCCTGGGTGTGGGCACTTGTGACCCAGGTGATACTGCTTTGACCGACTTAGGTACATACACTAAATGAAGTGTGTGTATGTAGCAACGTGTGTCGGCATCAGTGAGACTCACAGCAGACCTGGGTCATCATGGCAGTCTGGCTGCAGGGGAGGCTGCAGATGTGTGCATGCAGTTTTCCCAGCCCCTCTCAAAAGCTGACCGTCTTTTTCTGAAGGTGTCCCGGAGAATAGGGAGGTCAAGATGAAAGCCGACAGCCATGTGTTGGCAGTTACTGAGCCTGGAAGAGGGGTGTACACAATCCTCGTGTTATTCTCAGCTTCGATATGGATTTCAACTTTTCATAATAAAATATTTTCTAAAGTTGTCCAAGTGACACAAAATTGTGTTCTGTATAAGGAAGATTTCGAAGCACTTCAAGCCGAGCCAGAAGAGGGTCAGCAGTCTCTCAGGCCTACAGGAGTACAGGCCTGTTGAGGAGAAAGAAGGTCCTCTCTGCTTCAGAGCACACTCTGTCACTTCTGATGGGAATGACAGAGTTGGGGGACAGAGAAACTACCAGCAAGACAGACTGCCTAAAGTAGGCGTGGCTATTGTCTAAAAGTGGCTGTTTCTCATAGGTGTAACCTGAGGAGTCTTTGCAGCCCTGCCTGGCCACACACTGGGCTGTGTGTGATGACTGCAAAATGGAGGCAGAGAACTACATAAGTGGGCACCCACGAGGACACCTGAGGCAGACATGGGTCACTGAGCTTTTTCTCAGTGGTCGGTACTCGCACGTGAGCACATCAGAGTTCTTAGTGGGAGTTGCTCTCTCAGCCACATTGTTAGCTGCCCTGCCTCATTGTCAAAGGACTAAACCACCTTAACAATACCTGGCCTTCCTCAGTGGACCCTGGGTTCAGACCACACAACCCCTCTCCCCGCCAAAAGCACCCTCTTTTCTGACAGTTGGTCAAACAATGGCAGAACTTGGTTCCCATAGGAGGTGGTGTCCTCTATTCAGGAATTAGGAATTGTTAGGGAATGTCCATGGCCTTACTGACTATGGAGGCCTAAGAGCACTCCTGTGGATCAGACTCTTAGGCGCTAAGTTCCCATTAGTCCTTTGTCTTCTCTATGTCCCCATGGTGTGTCAGAATTCCAAAGTATCTGCTACCCTCTAATGGGAGCTGGGGGCAGAGCGCCATAAAGCAGTGTGAGGTCAAGGAGTTAAACAAGCCTCTCTCTGTACTCTGCGTGCCTATTTCTTGAGGGACTCAGTGCTCTAATTACGAATTCTGCATAAGGCCTCTTGAGCCTTACAGGGACACATTAAGAAGTAACCTTGAGAGTGGTATAAACAGCCAAGGAGGAAGAACGGCACTGAGGCCCTGGCCAGCACCACAGGAAGACCAGGACATGTTTGGAGAGAGTGGACCCAGGGTGCTCCTGCACAGTCGGGACGAGGACAACGACCTGACAGGCTCCGGACACTGCTGCCTCGTGTTTGGGTGGCAAACTGGATGTGGGTATTTGATTGCTCTGGTGTCTGGCAAGGTAGGACACAGTAGAAGGCTCTAGAACACTCCAGAAAATAGAGTCTTCTGCCTCTTGGTACAAGTTCCTCATGACAGCTAGAAGTGCTTAGGTGTGCTGGTAAGACATAACATAGTTTGCAGCACACAGATCTAGACAGACAGAAGTGATTTGAATATGACGAGCCAGCAGACCAGAAGGACCCAGTGTCATCAACAAATCATTGATGTTGCCTTACTATATCATCTCTCAGTCACCGCTCCAACACACATGCACACACATATATTTGCACATGATCTCTTAGCACTGCCCCATTTTCCACAGGAGGAAATTTGCCTGAAGTCATCAGGGAACCAACCAGAGCGTCGTATGACTTCACAGCACACTGAACAGCCTCTTGGTACTGTTTGGCTCCTGCAGCCATGTTGTTGGGTGCTGGGGAATTCCTACTGGGAAAGGAAGAGTGTCAGGAGACCAAGGAAGCCCTGAATATAGAAATGTCTGGAGTGAAGGGAACTGGCAGCTGGCACAACAAAGTCAAGAATGTACGAGTCACTGCCCTGGGGCCTCCCCAGCCAGGCCAGCATCCGAGACCTGAGAATTCCTCAGTCTTTTGCCTGGGCTAACTGGTCACCAGGTTTGCTCCCATCCAAGCTCTGCTATGCTAAGGGTAGAAGTGCTCCTTCACTTCTGGATGCTGCTTGGCCCCAGGGAGTCGGGAGAATAAGACTGAGAAGCTAAGGAGAGCATCTTCCAGCTTGCCTTAGAGTCCTCAGATTGAAAAGGTTGCTAGGAATGAGTATTATCTGTGCCCTGCCCACCTTATGCTGTCATACTGGGCGAGATGCTCCCTCCAGGCACTAAGTTCCGGTAGTTCTACACCTGGCCTCTCCTAAGAAGGCCAAGATTAAGGAGATATCAGCTAACACTGCTGTGAAGAACACTTCAGCAATGCCTAAACCTAGAGCTGAACTGCCTTTGACTCTTGGTTTCTAATCCCAGACAAGCACCAGCACTGGCAGAAGAAGTCAGGATTATTGACAGTCATAAAAGCCCAGAATCCATGAACTTTCTCCTCTACCTTCAGGGTCTATGAAACTAAAGCACAATAGATTTAAAGGTGGGGAAGGGAAGTACGTTGAGGTTTCAGGTGTTGAATTTACATGAATGTGCAAGTCCTCACAAGTAATGTGAAAAAGCTGGCAAGATGCCCCAGTGTGTAAAGGCATTTGCCAACAAGCCTGACGACCAGAGTTCGATCCCCAGGAATCCACATGATAGACGGAGAGAACTGACTTCCACAAATTGTCCTCTGACGAGATACAGCCACACATGAGGTATGATACATACATCATGCACAAACACAAATAAATGAGAAAATGCCTTAAAATGGGAATACCCAAGAACGTGCTCAGAGTTGAGTGCTTAAGTACTGAATTGGAACAAGATTAAATTACGACCATGTGTCAAGGCAGAGGGGCCTGGGCCTGGGTGGGGAGTGATGGAAGGCTAAGGGTTTGCCCAGACTTAGTCTATACTGATGTTAAGAATGGCTCCTTCCTCCTGATACAGGAATGATGTATTTCACAGAGACTCTCATCTCCTGTTTTTAGGAAAAAGGACAGAATTGGGTGTGGTGGCTTTTGCCTGTGATCTTAGCACTCAGGAAGCTAAAATGGGAGATGGCGACATGGGGAGAGAGTTCAGGTACCGGGACTGAAGGGACTGTAGGGAAGGCGGCATAAGAGAAGACTGAGGAGACCCCAGTTAGGACGGTTGAGAACACATGTATTCGTGCTCATTGTCGTCAGGATGCTACATGACAAGGAACTTTGGTCCCTGGGATCAAACAGTTTTCTGTCCTGTGAATTTCACCTCAATTTATAAAAGTTTTTAAATTGATAAAGATCGCTAGGAGTCAGTCGATGGCAATGCATGCCTTTAATTCCAGCACACCCAGGAGTCAGGAAGAGGCTCACAGATCTCTGAGTTCTGGGCCAGTGTGGTTGACAGTTCCAGGACAGCCAGGGTTACATAGAGAAACCCTGTCTTGAAGAAACAACAACACCACACAAAAAAGGGTAGCTAGGTGTAGTGGCTCATCTCAGCACTAAGAAGGCAAAGGCAGGTGACTCTCTGAGTTTGAGGCCAGTCTGGTCTACATGGCAAGTTCTAGGACAGCCAGAGGCCATAAAGAGAAACCAGGTCTTTAAAACCTAGAAGAAAAGTGACCTATCAAGAACACACACACACACACACACACACACACACACGTTAAAAAGCAGATTTGAGGGGCTAGAGAGATGGCTTATCAGCACTTGCTGCTGTTCAGAAAGACCCAGATCCAATTCCCAGCATCCACATAGAGGCTAACCACCATCTATAACTAGTTCCAGAGGATCCACGCCCACTCCTGGCTTCTGCAGACACCAGCCATGTATGTGATGCACAGGCAGAGTATGCAGATAAGACACCCATACACATAAAATAAAACTAAATTGTAAAAATGTAAAAAGCAGATCTGCGGGCTTGGGGAGACAGCTCAGTGGATAACCATAAGGGCCTGAATTTGAACCCCAGCACTAACATGAAAGTCAGGTAAGACAGCTCATATCTGGCTTCCAAGCATGACAGACAGTGAAGGTCAAACACTCTCTGGAGCCCAGTGGCTATGCAGTCTTAAGTTGGCAAGTTCAGTGAGGCTGTCTCAAAAAATAAGGTGGGAAGAAGCTGAGGAAGATGTCAAATGTCAACCTTTAGCCTCTCCACAGCATGATTGTACACGTGAGTGTGCGTGCACATGCGCTTACACACACACACACACAGAGAGAGAGAGAGAGAGAGAGAGAGAGAGAGAGAGAAAGTTTAGGGCTGACTGGGGGTGCTGAGGAGACCGGGCCAGGCCGAGAGCCCCTTCCCAGAACAGCTGTGTTAGAACTTGTGCTAGTCGGTGGTGTGAATCCTGCCAAGTTGGCCTCCCCTTGCTGACAGCCCTGACAGATGTACAGAGATAGGTCATCAACAGCCCATATGTTAGAAAGATGCTGTAGCAGGCCCTGGCTTGTTAGATGCAAAATAAATGGTCCCTGACCTGGAAAAATGAATTTCAGATTTGCAGATGCCAGCATGAATCACAGTCTGTCCAGTTTTTCTAGCAGAAGTTATGTATGGAATGGTCTATATTCAAACCCTACCGGGTGTCCCAAGCTGTCCCCAGGCCCCTAGGCCACCAGTATGACCTGAGGCTTGAGTGGGTGCCCTCTCTCAGTAGGAGGAATAGCTTAACTGACTGAGGGTACAGGAATGTTGCTGTCCTTTGTCCCAGTCCTATATAGGAGGGCAAGAAGCTGTGCCCCCTTCCCCACTGAACACAATTGCCCTGTGAAACTGACCAACCAATGGAAGATGTTTTTTGTTCTTTTCTACTTGTGTTTGGGTTTATTGTGTATTGTTTAAGACAGGGTCTCCTGTAGCCTAGGCCAGCCTTGAACTTGCTATGTAGCTGAGGGTGACTTTGAACTTCTGATACCTCATCTCCACCTCCCATGTGCTAGAATTATAGTTATGTGCCACTATATCCAGTTTATATGGGGCATACTCATCAAACCTAGGATTGCATGCATGCCAGGCTAGCACTCTACTGGCTTAGCTACAGCTCCTGCCTTTGTTTATTGAGGTACAATTTCCTATAACTCCCAGCAGGCCTGGAACTCTCTGACTTTGGACTCTGGATCCATTGGCATCCACCCATCAAATACCAGGATTACAGGTGTATATCACCATGCCTCATTTGAAGGCATTTTAAAATTCTGGGTGTCGGAAGGTGTCATCTCAGACTACCCCTCTTTTTTTTTTTTTTTTTTTTTTTGTTCTTTTTTTTTTTTTCGGAGCTGGGGACCGAACCCAGGGCCTTGCGCTTCCTAGGTAAGCGCTCTACCACTGAGCTAAATCCCCAGCCCCCCAGACTACCCCTCTTACTGCAGTTAAAAGGTCTCTTATGGCCCTGCCATGTAACATCATCATGGGATTTCTGAATGTGAGATTCAAGCAAGGGAATGTCCCATAGTCTAGATACACCACTCTCGTCCTTCTTAAACCAACATGGTCTACTGTGTGACAGAGCCAGCTGCAAACAACTGGCCACGGGAGGGGCTTAGTTAGTCTGTTCAAAGCAAGAGGTGTTTATGAACACACACAGCCAGCAAAGAATGGCCCTAGTGGCATAACAAGCAAAACAAAACAGTATTTGGTTATTACATTCCTGTAACAAGAGTTCCTGAAAACCTTGGAATTTGCCCCCTTCTGCATGCTAATGGAAGGCCCATGTGATTGGAGAGTTGGAACTTTGAACCCTTCTTTATCTCCAGACAAGAGAAAGTACCTCCCCTTGGATCAAGGGCAGTCACCAGTGACTAGTGATCAGTGCAGTCCTAACAAAGTAATGAGATCAACATTAAAAACCATAAACAAGGTGCTAGAGATTGGTGCCCATCCACACGCTGAGAGTGTTGCACTCCTAGGTGTTCCAGGAGAGACTCTGGTGCTGATGACCTTACCAAGCCCTTACCTACTTTTTTGTTTGGTTCTTTATTTGCATTCTATGTAATAAACTCTGTTGTAAGTTTCCTGAGCTTATAAGTTCTAGAAAATTACCAAACAATAGGGAAAGGGGTCATGGGAGCCCCCAGATTTGCAGTCAGCTGGGCAGAAAGTGCATAGACTGGACATCACACTTCTGATTGGCATTGGGGACAGTCTTGTGGGACCAAGGCCTTACTGGATAGTTAGGGTCAGAATGGAATCAGATCAATGGATATCCAGTTGATGTTGGGAGAATTGGTTAGCTTGGAGAAAACCCACATACACCTCACTTTTGTATAACTCACCCCTTAAACTTTACATCCAGGGGGACTCTGATATGCAAACACACCTAGATTTAAACTTAGCTCGACTGTCAAGCCCTCTGCCTCTTTTGACCCCATTTCTGCGTCTGTGAAATGAAGGGGTGCATTGAAGAGTCTCTGGGTAGAGATTGGTTTTGTGGTTTGGGTTTCTGGGTTTTTGCTTAAGAGACAGGATACTAAGTAGGCTACTCGTGCTAACCCTGGGTTACTGGGCTTCAGTCTTCCTTCCCCCATGTGTGTATTACTACCATCCAACCCATCTTGGAAATGATTGTGTGTGCAACCAGGGGATTTTTAGGTACACCAGTGTTTGAGAAACACTACCTGTGGCCTTACGCCCTTCCTACCTGTATAAAATATTTCAAAGTCTTCAGCTATATATTTGAGAAAATTACATCTCACCATCTTGATAGTCCACCATCTTTTTTTTTTTCTTTTTTTTTTTTCAGGGGCTGGGGACTGAACCCAGGGCCTTGCGCTTGCTAGGCAAGCGCTCTACCACTGAGCTAAATCCCCAACCCCTGATAGTCCACCATCTTAAACTCCTGCCACATTAGCAAAACCACAGTGAGTCGAACCAGCCATCCCTGGTCCCTCCTACATCCACTGAGACTCACCCACAAGAAGAATTGGTCCTTTCCTAAATCCTTGGAGTCACAGCAAAGAGCTAAGCTGAAGCCTCCTTAGTTCTCAGGAACTTAAAGAAGCTGCTATGGGGTTGGGGATTTAGCTCAGTGGTAGAGCGCTTGCCTAGCAAGCTCAAGGCCCTGGGTTCAGTCCTCAGCTCCGGGGGTTGGTCTTAACCTTCTGTTGCCAATCCGGCGGCAAAGCATTTTGTCATCAGCTGCACTGGCGGGGAATTTTAGTTTTGCTGCTTGTATCTCTTGCCTGCTTCCCAGGCCTGACCTGTGTGTGTGCACCAGCTAAGCTGAGTGTGTAGTGAGTCTGCTAGGTTGCCCTGCCATTTGGAGAGTGACCCAACCACCAGATGCCAGCCCCCTTGTCACATGAGCAGTGCGTGGGTTCTAATGCTCTTGGCTGGTGCGGGGCCAGCCTGAGCTTCCTGCCTTTTCTCCTGCTGCCTGTCCTACTGCTGTGCTATTCTGATTATAAGAGGAATCTGTTCATTGAAACTTTGAAGACAAGGGCCTGGGGGTGTAGCTCTGGTCAGTAGCATTCTTGAGGATCTAGATTCAGTCCCCAGCAACCCGTCCCCTGCCCAAGAAAAACTGAAAAAAAAAATTAAAGAATATAAATCACATTATCTTGCAGCAACAAAAAGTCTATAAACTTTAGGACATTTTTTTCCTTTTAATACAATTGGGGTCTGCTGTCCTTATGTGACATAATACAGGCCACACCAATCACACGTGGTGGTTATTTATATTTTTAGTTATTTATTTTTACTTCATGTGCATTGCTGTTTTGTCTGTCATGTCACCATAAGGGTGTTAGAAACCCTGGAACTGGAGTTACAGATAGTTTTGAGATGCCATTTGGGTGTTGTGAACTGAGCCCAGGTCTTCTGGGAAAGCATCAAGTGCTCTTAACCTCTTGAGCCATCTCTCCTGCCCTCTATTTAGACTTTAATACATCAGGGCCAGTGAGATGGCTCAGGAGGTGAAGGGCTTGCTGTCCAATCCTGACAACTTGAGTTCAATTCACAGAGCTTACATTGGAAAGAGCCTGAAAGTTGCCCTCTAACCTCTCTGTGTATGCATCTCGGCAAGCACGATATTAAACATTTAATGCATTAAAATTATAGGCTGGTGAGATGGCTCAGCAGGTAAAAGCTCTTCTTAAGACTGAAGAACTGAGTTAGATCCCTGGAACCCATCTGGTAGAAGAGAACCATCTCCAGTGATGGTTTTTAAAACAATACATTAAAATTAAATTGCTGAGAGGCGGGGCTGGAGAGATGGCTCAGTGGTTAAGAGCACTGACTGCTCTTCCAGAGGTCCTGAGTTCAATTCCCAGCAACCACATGGTGCCTCACAACCATCTGTAATGGGATCTGATGCCCTCTTCTGGTGTGCATGAAGACAGCTACAGTGTACTCACATACATAAATAATTCTTCTAAAAAAACTGAGGTTAAAAAAATGCATCATTGGTAGTATAGTATATCTCAATAGCACAGCGCTGGCCTGGCTTTTATTTGTAAGGAAGGCTCTGGGTTCAGTTGCCAACTCACACACCACAGACCACATACACACCACACACATACACATCACACCACACACATACACATCACACCACACACATACCACACACCACATACACATACACAAAACACACACAACACACATACACATCACACCACACACATACACATCACACGCATACACATTACACCACACACATACACATCACACCACACTACACACATCACACACATACCACACACCACATACACACACACACACACACACACACACACACACACACACACACACAAATGAAAGTTTGCAGTTCCTCAAAACCACTTTTGAAGCCAGAGACAGAAAATGCCCAGTGGTCACAGGTACTCAGTGTTTGTGTGGGGGCCACTGAGGGATTCTGTCAGACTACACCACCATATGCCATTTTGACAGTCTTGGTGTTTTTTATTTTTTATTTTATTTTTGGTTTTTCAAGACAGGGTTTCTCTGTGTAGCCCTGACTGTCTTAGAACTCACTATGTAGACCAGACTGGTCTTGAACTCTCAAAGAGATCCACCTGCCTCTGCCTTCCAAGTGCTGGGACTAAAGGCCTGTGCTCCCATACCCACTCGGCAGTCTTGTTCTTTTTGTGGAGGTGGGCATCCATCCCAGCTTCTCAGGTATGCTGAGCAAGCAAGCGTTGTCCTCGAGCTAGATCTCTAACTCTCAGTTTTTTAAGACAAGGTCTCACTATGTATCAGAGCCGAGAGTGGCCTCAAACCTCTGATCAAAACTCAGTTTTTAAGCAATACATACATAATTTATTTTATTGACCTTCTGGTCTTGGCCATTTAGGAAACGTGTTTTATTTTGAATAATGCCGTGTGGAACTATCGTGTTAGCTCTTTCTCTGCTTACCTAGTTATTTCTAGATGGCTTTTACAGGGTGGTGTTTTGTCAGGGAAGGGATGTATTTTCAAGGCTTTGAAATAGAATGCCTGGTCCTGAGAAAGGCTCCACTCCACCCCCTACCCCCACCCCTCTTTCTCAGCATACATGGCCCTCACTGCGTATGTCAACCCTCTAATACAAAAAAGCAAAAGCAAAAAACCTGTCTGCCTGCCTCTGAGCGAACATCGTCTGAGTGACTTGGATAAGCTCTACAATGATTTGGGAAGATAAAGACCATCCCAGGAGCAGACTAGACTGTCCAGTTTTGAGTTCCAGAAACTTCTGCTGCACCAGCTACTGTCTGTGGCTTTGAAAAAGACCAGGGTGGGGGATCCTCACCAGCTTAGTTGTGTGACCATTGCCCAGATCACACCTGGAGCAGGCAGAGCCAGACTTGACCCAGCCTTTCCCATAAGGCTTAGCTTTCCCATAAGGCTTAGCTTTTCTACGCACACATGGTAGGGCTCAGGCCACTGGACTCTGAGAGGAAAGCCACTCCCTAGACTGGCTTTCTGCCCAGGGAGACCCCTGATCTCATACACTCTCGGAGCTCCTATTGCAAAGCTGCCTCCTCAGGAAACCGCTGCCACTCCTCCTCCACTCCCAGCAGGCCAAGCGGAAAGCACCGGGCATGTCTGTGTCCTCCATGAGGATCTATCTCCCTCACATTCACAAAGTTGCCACTCCAGAGATGCAGGATGCCCTGCGTAACCAGCACTCTGGGAAATGTGCAGCTTTCTAGAATCTTCCACAGGTCGTTCCCTTGGTTAAACCTTGAGGGTTATTTGAAGAACTTGCTAGAGGTCACCCAGGGATGCCTCTGGTCCTCATTAGTCTCCCCTCAATTAGGCCATCATTAAACACAGGGCACAAGAAGTGGAAAGTACAGGGCGCCACAGGGCAGTATAAACAGAACCTGAATCAAATACGATTCTGAGAGTGTTTCCTGTCGCCATGCCAGCCCATGCTCACTGTGTCCTAATGGTTCCTGGTGAAGCAGACGCTGCATTGATTCCGACCTGGGCCATCCTGTCCTGTGTTATCAGAGTACATCAGGGATGGAGCCCCCTGCACTGCTGAGAGACCTGGGTGATTTATGAAAAACTCAGCTGACAGAAGGGGAAGAAAATACCCTCTGAAAATAAGATACCAGGCAGAAGTTCACACAGAGACCAAAACCCAGGCCAGCCCCACCCCATCCTGCCCTGATACTGGAGGTCAAGGCTGACAAGCACCATGGGTTCTGGCCAAAATACAGACCTTCCTCCCTACGTTGAGTTCCTTCCTGTTTTCACAAAGCAGTCTCATTCCTTGGGAGGATCAAGACTTTCCCAGCACCCTATCCCCTTCCTGGGGAAGACCCTTGGCCTTGGGCAACATCACAGAGCCTCTGAAAGAGGTGCCTGGTGATCTGCCCTCACTGAGAACATGACACTGTGGCTTTGAGGACCAGTGACCCCCATGCTGCAGCTGCTGTTTTAGGCCCTTTAATTATTCAGAGAATGTATACAATTCAGTTCATTGGCTCCATTTCTGAGTTCAGAGTTTCAATGCCCTGGGGATTATTTCCAGTGAAGAACGAAATTCCACTGTCAGGGTCACTGAAGGTGGGAGACATTCCTGGAGGTGGCTGTGGCCCCCCAGGGTTTGTTGTAGAAGGGTAGGAGGCCAGCGGTCAGTGCTCTGGGGGTCTGCCCAGAGAAACTGCTTCTTTCTTCCCTTGCCTGGTTAGGAGTGAGGAGGGTTGGCTTGTGGAATCCATGTTCTGTGGCTCACTGCTCATTACATTCCTAGTCTTCCTCAGTGTCTGCCCTGAGGGGAAGACCCTTAGACTGGGTCCCAGCAGATTGGTGGGTTCTTCCCAGGGCAGCCTGCAGCTTTTAGAAATCAGTCATTTCAATTCTCTCAAAACTTGCTCAAAATTATCTGACTGTGATGTTACACTTCTGTTATCCCAGCATTCAGAAAATGGGAGTATTAGGAATTTACGGTCATCCTCAGCTACATAGAAAATCTGAGGCCAAAAAAAACAAACTATTTTAAAGCAGAGACTGATTATAAATGTAACTTTTATTCTGTAGTAATTGTTGTCTCCGAAGCTTACTGCCTCTGTCTGCTAGCCTAGGTCTAGTCCTGGAAGCTTCTAGCCTCTGTACAATCAAATCTAGGTCTAGAATGTTTTCAGCCTCTGAGACTTGCTACTGAAGAAGCTCACCCTTTCTGAACTCTGGCTGGCTGGTTCAACTCAGCTGTTCTGGCTCAAAACTCCTCTCCCAGGGCTGGGGATTTAGCTCAGTGGTAGAGCGCTTACCTAGGAAGCGCAAGGCCCTGGGTTCGATCCCCAGCTCCGAAAAAAAGAACCAAAAAAAAAAAAAAAAAAACTCCTCTCCCTGCTAACTGGTTAATTTAGCTTCCCTCTCTCTCTCTCTCTCTCTCTCTCTCTCTCTCTCTCTCTCTCTCTCTCTCTCTGCCTCTCCTGAATTGTTCTGCTTGAGGTAGGCTTGGATTTTCTTTAAAACCTATTTTTTTTTTTTTTTTTTTGGAGCTGGGGACCAAACCCAGGGCCTTGCGCTTGCTAGGCAAGCGCTCTACCACTGAGCTAAATTCCCCAACCCTTTAAAACCTATTTTTAATGAGGGTTTTTAAATGCTTTGACACCCCTAAACAGGACAAGGGGATGCGGACTTGTTTAGAAGTAGTTTCTTGGGCTGGAGAGATGGCTCAGTGGTTAAGAGCACTGACTGCTCTTCCAAAAGTTCTGAGTTCAATTCCCAGCAACCACATGGTGGCTCACAACCATATGTAATAGGATCTAATATCCTCTTCTGGTGTGTCTGAAGACAGCTACACTGTACTCACGTGCACAAAATAAATAAGTCTTAAAAAAAAAAAGAAGTAGTTTCTTGGGGCAATTTCAATCTCTATTTGTCAGGATACCAACAGTACAGTTCAGTAGTGTCAGATAGCAAACACGAATCAGCAGCAGTGGCACAATCCAGCAGAAACTGCCAGGCCTCCACTGCAAAATGGCATGAGTCCCGAGGCAGTGACCAGGACCAGAGAGGCGATGGAAAAAGTTCTCTGCTGCCTCTCTCAACAAAGTGAAGATCAGCGCAGAGGAAGACACAAGCCCAACAAAGCATTGCAAAGTAAGCTGTGAAGCCCACTGTAACTGTCAATACTCTCCAAACGTCACGTGTCCTCCCACGGGTCTTACCTCAGCAAAACACCACGTGAGTCTGTATCACCTAACAAACCCAAAAACTTCCACTTCAGCTTGACTTCAAACTACCTTCTGGCTCCTTCTCATTCTCTGGCTTCTCTCTTCAACCTGTCTCTATAAAACTCCCCTGGTAAAACTGCCTCCTTCTTTCCCTCTCTCTGTTAAGTAGCTTCCCTTCAGTCTCTCTTCTCCTGAGAGACTTTCTTTCAAAGAAATCTTTCTCTGATTCGTCACTTTGTATGTATTAGTAACAATTTTTTAAGACATTTATTTATTTATTATATACACTGTAGCTGTCTTCAGACACACCAGAAGAGGGCATCAGATCTCATTACAGATGGTTGTGAGCCACCATGTGGTTGCTGGGATTTGCACTCAGGACCTCTGGAAGAGCAGTCAGTGCTCTTAACTGCTGAGCCATCTCTCCAGCCCCCAGTAGAAACAATTTAAGCTTATGCCTGACTAACTTACAAATAAATGAGACTCAGACTATGGTTATTTTATCTGGCTTTGACCATTACCAGGGGTCACCCCATCAACTCTTCTAACTGCAGGCCTGGCTACCTCACAATACATAGCAATCGACCAAACCTCAAAACTCTGCCTCTCAATTAGACATTACTGTCAGATGGGATGCTTCCTTCTACAAACTAGCTTTACCTTCATTATTTGGAATTAAAGTTGAGTACTAAAGGTATGTGAGTATTTCAGGCAGAGGGATTACCGGTGTGTGCTAAGAGTGAGCCACAGCACAAGTAGAAACAGGCTTTTCAGTAATAACACAGTCTCGGGGTTCACTGTGTGATCAGACATCCTGCACCAGCAGATGGGCAGTTGGATCTCTGAGAGTAAGAGGCCGGCCTGATATACATATCAAATTCCAAATTCCAAGCCAGCCAGGGTTATATAGTAAGACTTGACCCTGTCTCAAAAACAAAACAGAGAAAGAAGGAAGGAAGGAAGGAAGAGGGAAAGGAAACAAGAGCAAAAAGAAATTGTCCTTAGAAAGTTACACTTGGAAGCCAGGTGAGATGGCACACACCTTTCACCCCAGCACTGGGGTGGCAGAGGCAGGCAGATCTCTGTGAGTTGGAGGCCAGCCTAGTCTATAAAGAGAGTTCCAGGACAGCCAGGGCTACACAGAGAAACCCTTTCTCAAAAAACAAACAAAAAAGTTACACTTGGGGTCCAATCCTCTGCTTTCTCAGGTGTGGGGCTGGAGAGATGCCTCGGTGGTCAAGAGCACTGGCTGCTCTTCCAGTGGACCTGTGTTTGAGTCACAGCACCCACACAGTGACTCACAGTCATCTGCACCACCAGTTCCGTGGAGTCTGAAGCATGGGCACTAGGCACACATGATATGCACAGAGATCCATGCAGGCAAAATATACACATTACACTTGGAGAGGCTGGGGAGGTAGCTCAGCAGTTAAGAGCATGTACTGCCCTTGCAGAGGACTTGAGTCGAATATGTGTTCCAACTTGAATCACACACACACACACACACACACACACACACACACACACACACACACACACACACCATCACCACCACCACCACCACCACCACTCTCCATTTCCAGATATTTCCATCATCCTGAACAGAAGCTCTGAGCTCATTAAGCAAGAGCTACTCCATCTCTTTAGCTCCTGGCAATGACCTCTGCACTTTCTGTCCCTTTGGCTTTGTCTATTTGGCTCCCAGTGTAAGTGACATCATACGTTGTTTAGGTGACAGCATACACTGTCTAGGTGACATCATACAGTTTGTCTAGGTGACATCATACAGTTTGTCTAGGTGACATACAGTTTGTCTAGGTGACATCATATACTGTGTAGGTGACATCATACACTAGGTGACATCATACACTATCTAGGTGACATATACCGTGTAGGTGACATCATACACTAGGTGACATCATACACTATCTAGGTGACATCATACACTATCTAGGTGACATCATACACTATCTAGGTGACATCATACACTATCTAGGTGACATCATACACTATCTAGGTGACATCATATACCATGTAGGTGACATCATACACTATCTAGGTGACATCATACACTATCTAGGTGACATCATACACTGTGTAGGTGACATCATACACTAGGTGACATCATACACTGTCTTCTGTTGTGCTTTGCTTGTTTCACTTAGCATCATGTTTTCAAGTGTAAATTTTAAAAGATTTATTTTTAATTATTATTTTCAGGTATGTACGTGTGGGTGCCCATGTGTTATGAACTGCCTGGAGCAGGTGTGGGGATTTGAACTCAGATCCTCATGCTTGCACAACACACACTGACTGAGTCACCTCTCCAGGATCGATCCCACAGAGCTTATGAATGTGTTTAATGCCACTGAAATGTATGTTTAGCACTGATGAAAATGGATTATTTATATTATGCCATAATTTAAAAAGTGCTTACTGAAAAAAAAACCAACATAAATAGTAAATGAACTCAAGAGAGATTAGAAAACAGGAGCGGGACAGACACAGTGGTTAAGAGCATTTGCCGCTCTTCCAGAGAACCTGAGTTCCCAGTACCCACATCAGACTTCTCTCAACATCAGCTCCAAGCATTCTCACTCTCATAAGTAAAAGTTAAAAAATAAAGTCGCAAAATAAAATAATTATTCTTAAGAGAAATGGCTCAACAGTTAAGAGCATTTGGTGCTCTTGTAGAGGACCAGGTTCGATTTCCAGTACCCACATAACATTCACAATCACCCCTAACTCTAGTTCCAGGGGATCGAACACCTTCCTCTGAATTCTGTGGTGCACATACACATTCAGACAAAACACTCATAGACATAAAGTAAAATTAATCTAAGAAACTTTAAAAATAGTTATAGTTGCCCAAACTATTTTCCACTTCAATAGAATAAACAAAAAGCCAGACAATGGTGGTTTGCATGCACGTGCATTTGATCCCAGCACTCTGGAGGCAGAAGCAAGTGGATATCAGAGTTCGAGGCCAGCCTGGTCTACAGAGCAAGTTCCAGGACAGCCAGGGCTACACAGAGGAAACCTTGTCTGGAAAATAGAGTGAACGTGTCAGTGAAGACTGAGAAAAGACAGAAGAGACTCCCTTTCTGAGGTAGTGTGGTACCAACTTCCCATGCCCGCCTTCGACATAACCACAGGTGGTCCTTTCTTGTTACTCCTCGGTCACTTTTCCCAGCACAAATGCATGATGTGAATGTCAACTTTGTGCAAGTGTGAGAGCTTACTTGCTTTTTCTCCTGTTAAAGAAACTGTGTGTTTCCCTGCCAGGCTGTTCCATGCTCAGATCCCGAGGTCTGGTGTTCTCGTTGTTGGAATGCACAGTCCGTGAAGCTGCGTGAGGAGTTCTCTGAGACCCTGTGAGAAAATTCCAAGTGAACAAGACAAGAGTCCCGTGATCTCTGTTCCTTCACAACATGGGGTTTTCTTGGAATGTGTTCTCCAGCGCTTCCCGTATGGCGGTTAGGAATTCACTGCAACTGTCGTTATTCATATCCCCCTATGGAAAAACATGCTTTTGCCACATACGGCTTGTTCTGGATTTTACGCTTTCCTCTCGTGGGTGACTTCTCTTGACCCTCAGAGTATGAATGGTCCTATGCTCACAATAAAGTTGGCTATTGCTTGAGACTTTACTCCACCTCATTTTTAGGCCCCTCTCTCCCAGGTTCCCGGTGCCAACTAGAGCAGTGACCAGCCATGACCTGTTTAACTGATACCCACTACTGAACATGCAGGTGCTCAAGTTTCATTGTCCATAGCCTGTGGCTTCTTGACTACTTGCGAGAATTTCTTAATGTAATAATTCCTGGAATCTGGGTGTCAGAAGACTGTTCATTCGGGAACTTGGATCTCTGGTCCTTTCTTTTGTAGCTATTTCCATGGGCAGAGAAAGATGATCCTTAAATTAAGCAAAGGGATTTCTAAAGGTGGGGATGGGAAATTGGTACCATGCTAGCCCAGAAAGGCCAAACCAGGGTGGAGTTCAGGCATGCCGCCCTGTGAGGGAGAAAAGGCTGCACTGTGCCTGCCGCCCAGGCTGCTGAGGAGTGAATCATCTGCCTCTGAGGGAATGACCGGTGTCTGGGACAGGTTTTCTGAGAGTTGCATGGGTGACATACTGAGTGAAGACTGGTCTTTGTCTCCAAGAACAGCCAGGGCAAAACCTAAGCCTCTCTGTGTGCAATGAATATGACCCTCAAATTCATCCTCAATCTAACCTCTAGAATCTATTACCTAAGAAGGGAAAAGGCATTTTGTGTGTGTATGTGACTAAGGATTTTGAGATGGGAGGAATTTCTTGAATTATTGGGATGAGTTCAATAGAACCACAAAACACTGATAAATATGACTGGTTTGGGGTTATTTATATTTTCGCCGTAATTTAAAAAGTGTTTAGTGCAAAAAAAAAAAAAAGTCCAGCATAACTAACAAATGAACCCAAGAAAACTTAGAAAATAGGAGCAGCAAAGATGTAGTGGTTAAGAGCACTGGCTGTTCTTCCAGAGACCCCGAGCTCCCAGCAATCTGTAATCCCAGCATTTGGGAGGTAGCAGCAGGAAGATCAGGAGTTCAAGGTCATCCTTGGCTACCTAGCAACATCAGGGCCAGTCCAGGACACAAGAGACTTTGTTCAAGCACCATTCATGGGCCCACAGAAGTGACTGAGATATGTAAGTGAAGAGGCAAATTCTCTCATCTGGAAAGTAAATGCCAAGTAATTTAGATGGGAGCTCCTAAAGGAGGAGCAGCACAACCGGACAGACACTTCTCAATGGGGGCCAGTGTCCACTGGCTTCCTTCCAAAGAGCAAACTGGTGGGGAAGGAGGAGTTTCACAGCGGTAGAGCACAGCCTGTCAGGAGACCAGAGTCCATTATCAACGGCAGTGAGCCACGCTGACGGTATGTGCCCTAGTATGATGTAAAAAGAATGGCATTTTACCTCTGTGGCTTCCTCATCAAAACTATGACCCCAAAGTAACCATGAGAAAAATGTCAAGTGAGTAAGAATGGGGGAGGGGGCATTCTACAAACTCCCTGACCCAATACACCTCAAAAATGTCAAGGTCATCAAAACAAGAAGTGTCAAACAAACAAACAAAAACCTGTCTCATCCTGGAGGACTTACATGGCAAGTGGGGTCCTGGATAGGGTTCTAGAACAGAAAAGGACAGTGGGACAAAGATCGGATCAAAGTGTGGATGCTGGTTAATAATAATATGCAATACAGGTGACAAAGGTACCATGCTAAGGTAAAATTGTCACACAGTGTCTGGAAAAGGCTGTTAAAGACTCAGTGCATTCTCTTGGGCAAGGGGCTTCTCTGGACCACGGTGGTCCCTGACTAAGGATAGTAGGGAAGAAGCTACCTCCGAGCCCTTAGTCCCTAGTGATGTGGCAAGGCCCAGGGAACAGAAGTGTCTGACAGCTGGGTATGTTACCTCCTCCCTGTGGTCCTGAGGGAGTGCCCTCCACTGAGGGTCCTGGGCAGCCCTCAAGGACCCTCTCTAGTGTGGCGCCTTAGTCAGGCAGCCCAGCTGCTTCTGGTCTGGACATCCCCACAGGCTATTCTGTGAAGAACTTGGTGAGTCATTCTGGAATAATTTGTCTGCAAGGTTTAGTGAGGGAAGAACAGCCATGGCCTCTAGGGATACAGGATAGTCAGATCCCCGAGGGAACCTCCTCTAGTTGCTTCACACCCTATACCCAAATCCCTGATCTCTGCTAGAAGCAAATGATCTGCCAGGAAGCCTTTTCTCAGAGTTTGCTATGCGCCACGCTGGAGGCAAGGACTAGCTGGCTTCCAAAGCCCGACCCCACATGCGCTGTCCCCTGAGACCCTATTTCTCTGTACCTAGAGTGTGGAAGGGGTATTTTACCTACTGCTCACAGACTTCTAGCCTGTACACCTAGAATAAACAGAAGGGAAGAGAGGATAAAAGCTTGCACATTTCCCAGCCAAAGGAAAAGGAAGGGAGGCGGAGCCTGGGTTAGAGGGGCGGGGCTCCGGGACCTCCGGCGCGTGTGGCCTGGAGCCCAGGCGCCAGGCTGAACTGCTGTTCTCAGCTCAGAAGCCCGGGTGCCAGCTGGGCGCGGGCGGGTGGGCACGGGTAGGGCCATGTGCCAGACACACACAGAATGCCCTTTGAGGAGATGGCAGCTGTCGGCCCAGGCACCCCTCTGGTTGCTGTGGCCTTGTCTGCCCTCTTCTAGCAATACCTTGCACACAGCACTGGGAACATCAAGAGGTAGAGGGGTGACCCTATTCAAGGCATAGAAGACCCCCCTCATCAGTCCTAGAACTAGGACCTAGTTCTGGGTTGTCCTGATGTCCCTCTTTCTCGAATATCTCCCCTCATTGTTGAGTTCCTTCTCAGAATCTATCAGGGAGTTGAGGGACTAAGGTTGCCCCCAAGACCGCAGGAGGGAAAAGCTGGGGATCTGAGGCCACCCCTGAGCCTCTGAGGAAGTCAGATACCCACCCTTGCCTCTTCTCCAATCACTTGGCCCTCTAACCACTGTACATCTGGAAAACAAAAAAGCTTGTCCCTGGAACCAGAGAGATGTCTCAGTGGTTAAGAACATGATCTGCTCTTGCAAGGGACCCAGGTTTGGTTCCCAGCACCCACATGGCTGCGACTAATTTCCATAATTCCAGTTCCAGGGGATCCCATGCTGTCTTCTGACCTCTGAATGCAGCAGGTAGGCACACGCTGTGCATACACGGATTTACAAATACTCACACACCAAAAATGAAATAAACCAGACGAGGGGGAGGAGGAGGAAAGGAAGGGGAGGAGGAGGAGGGGAATGGGAAGGAGGAAGAGGATGAGGAAGAAAGGAGGAAGAGGAAGAGGTGGAAGCAGCAGCAGCGGCCGCCGAAGCAGCTTTGTCCCCAGGTACTATATGCTAGCTAGCTGAAGCTCTTGCCCTCTCGTGGTCCTCTTGTGATCCTCTCATGGGGCTCCCTTAGGAAGCAGTAGACAAAGCCATAGAGTCCAGTTCCCACTTGATGTAAGAATGCACTCTCCTACTCAGGGCATGGCAGCCATTAACTATCTGGGTCTGGCCTTGCTCAGGAAGAGGTCCCATGGAGCAGTGACAGGCTGAATGTGTTGTGCAGCAAGCAGAGCAGACCGCGGGGCCTTATGCCTTTGGTAGCCAGTGGAGCTCCGAGCCTCAGTGTACTGAGAGGGAAGGTGAAAGCAGCAAGGTGTGGCAGTCGGAAGCCCGTGTGCCTTGTGCTTGCAGGTGCATGTTTGGGCATTGTACCAAGTGTGAAACAGCTGAAGAAATTAGGGGTGATTAACAAGGAGGAAAGGAAGGTTCAGGTCCCCGAAGGCCTGTCTGTCTTCCAGCCTTGGGCAGGGGGGCCCATTGTGGGACCCTCCCTAAAAGCCACTGTAGAGGGCTGGAGGGATGGCTCACTGGTTGGGAGCACTGACCGCTCTTCCAGAGGTCCTGAGTTCAGGTCCCGGCAGCCACGTGGTGGCTCACGGCCGTCTGTGGTGGGATCTGATGCCCTCTTCTGGTGTGTCTGAAGACAGCTACAGTGTACTTGTATATAAATGAATAAATCTTCTAGAAAATTAAAAAAAAAAAACCCTTAAAAAAAAAAAGCCACTGTAGATTTTACTTTCAGGGGTATCCAATGTTAAGTCAGGCTGCTTCCTAGGCTGATCTAAGATCGCCTTCAGCCAGACTAATCTGCTCCCAAACTAGGATTGTAGGCGTCTTGGGACCCGCACTGAGGGACGTGATGTGTGGGGGTGGGGGTTCTAGTCTCAGAACCGGGTGGGCGGACCGGATGGGATTGTCTAATAGTGAGTCTGGAGGTGGCCTTTGGAAGGACAGGCAAGGTGTGGGAACTCAGCCTTCTCACCCAGTTGTGCCGACAGAAAAATGCCGGGGTCCCGGGTCCTCGCCTTTAACGCGGCCGGCGGCGCAGCAGGCGGGAGGGGGAGGGGCGGCGCGGGCAGCGCATGCGCGGCGCGGGGGGAGCGGCCGGACAGTCCGGTGGCTGAAAGCAACCCGCGGGCAGCGGAGAGCGCCGGGACCCCGCGCCGGGGGCTGTGAGCGGCGCGGGCCCACCGAGCCCGAGCTAGCCCGCGCCGCTGCCGCAGGGCCCCGGGAGCGGTGGCCAAGATGACCGTGCCGGTGAGTGCTGACCGCCTGAGACCCTGCTCCCCCCCGCCGTAGGCCTGGGCCACCGGGGGTCGCCGGAGGTTCTTTTCAAGCCGAGGTGGGGGTCAGGGTGGGGGCACCGCCCCATAACCGGCATCTCTGACACGGCTTTTCCAGCCTCCTCCAGGACAGCCGAGTAGGACGGGGAGCCGCACTGGCCCCACCGGGAGCTCCGGGGCACGGCTGGGTTGGGCAGGGGGCTTTAGGGGTGCTCCTGAGAGCCTCTGGGACTGGTGGGCTCGGCGGGGTCCGTGCCTTTCCCCGACCTCCTACCAGAGTGGTCAGGCCTACCGAAAAGAGGGCTCTGTCACTTCTTAGAAACCCATGGCCAGGTCAGCTGGGCCGAGTGGTGGGAAGGTCTGTGCGGTTCCCCCAGAAAACTCCCTGGGAGGGCTGCCCTATTGTGCTCTCTGGTCCCTACCCGGATGGCCAGGCGTGGGGCGGGGTCTGTTCTGTCCCCGGAGACACCCTTACCCCAGAATGGTTGGCTTGGCAGGCTAATGGAAATAGCGTACCTCCCCCTACCTCTGGTTTGTACATTCACTTTGTGGGAAGTTTTGTTGGCCCATTGAACTACAGGGCCTTTTGATTAGCAGCTGCTTTCTGTAGGGGCTTCCCCCTTTGCTTGACATCTCGTCTTCTGTCTTCCCAATCCACCAGACACACTCGAGAAGCCCTTGGTCCAGTCCTTAACACTAGGACCTTGGGTCTCCTCCTGAGGTGGCCAGTGATTATTCTACCAGGGGGGTGGACTCAGGCACAGGCTCCAACCCACTTTACAGATGGACACACAGAGGTGTGAGGCCACACCTTCATCCTGTCTGCCCCGGAGTCATGGCCTGCAGCCACCATTTCTCTGCTGACTCAGGCCTTTTCCCCAATGACAGGAAGGGGCAATGGGCCAGAGCCTTGCCTAGCCTGCCCTTATTCTGCTCTGGATCGACTCCGGAGACTGGGTTCTCTCCGTGATGCCGTTAGTTGGCGGGGCAAGTGGCTTCTTAATTAAGCACCATAGAGTATGGAGATTGCTGGAGAGGAGAGGGTTCTGTCAGGGCAAAGCATTGTTATTACAGAATTAAAGATCTCAGCTCCTGCCCGCCCCCAGAAGCGGTAATACTGAGTTACAGATGAAAAAATTAGGGCTTCCAGGCCGCGCTGATGGGAGCCCCCACCCCCATCTCTTCTGGTTCAAAGCATAATTGTCTCATCTCTAGGAAGAGACGGAGAAAGCCTGCCAAACCTCTCTGCTGTTCTGCTCTGCTGTTCTGCAAAGCTCAGGGTTTTCTCCAGCTTGGGGCATAGGGCACCGACCAACTCCGCCTCTGTGGACATTGGCCAGGAAAACAAGACAGACCTGCTGAGTGTGCTGGAGGGCCAGGGTCCCCAAGGCTGTAATGACCATGGAGTACCCCTCTGGACAGGCCTCTGGTCGGGAGGTCCAGGATTGGTTTAGTAGTCTAGCCTAGGTATAGAGCTCTGTATGGGACATGTGTCTTAGACGGCACGCAGACCCTTATCTCACGAGATTTCAGGTAGTCGCCCTCTGCTGTGTGCCACGGTGGTACCATCTATAACTGGAGAGGATAAGGGGTTTGTACAGGTGAGAATCACTGTGAAGAACTAAAGTGAAGGTCTGTCCCTACCACGATCCACTCCAAGTCACTTCTCTCCCGTTCGCTTGTAGCCACAGCCCTCAGTAATTCTGCACAGTGTGTAGCTAGACTAGACTGTCAGGCCATTGTCCTCTATCCTGGGCCCTAAGTAGTGTGCAAGGTGGTGGGGCTATGGAGAGGTCATTTCTGAAGCTTTCATATGCTGGGAGCCCGGGTGGACTTCTAGAAAGATCTGCCTGCCCAGGGAGCCCAGAATGGTGACTGGCCATGTGGTACTTAGGGACACGTTTGAGTTTTAAGCACACCCATTCATTTGGGCAGTCTTTCCCTGTATAGAGCTGACGCAAGCACTTTGGCCCACAGAAATTACAAGATGCTAACAGGCGGCAGTGGGAGACCACTGCAGAGAGAACTTGGGATGAAATAGGTTGAGTTGATGTGATTTCCTGGGTATCCAAGCAGGGCCTGGACAGGGTTTTGTTTTGGTGTTTGAGATAAGATCTCATTGTATAGCCCTGAATACCCTGGAATTTACTCTGTAGACCAGGCTTACCTTGAACTCATACTGAAAGCCATCTGCTTCTGCCTCCTCCAAGTGTTGGCCTAACTTGGAGTTCGCACTTGAAAATGACTGCTGCCATCTCGGACCCATGTCCACAAGTAACGAGAGGTTGGCTGCCCTGCCACGGTACGGTGAAGGGCAAGGCCTGTGCAGAGCAGCCCCACTGCAGCATGGCTCTGCTATGGCTTCTCTCCTGTGAAACTGGGTAGCCCATCTAGCCTCTACCGTGCCCTTTCTTGGGAGATGGGCCCTTTCAAGGAACACAGAGGCTGCCCGGTGTGAGCATGTCCTATGTGCTGGTCCTGAGGGAGGACCGGAAGTGGCCACAGTCACATGACAATGGAGCTAAGGCAGGGTAGGAACTAGCAGGCCTGGCAACATTCAGATTGGTAAAAATGACCATCACCCTGCCTGGCCTCACTAATTTCAGGCTGGAGCCCAGAGAGCTGTTGACAGCTCCCTGTGGCTTTCTAAGCACAACCTACAGTTTTCTCTCTTGCTGTGCTGGAGAGCAAACCCAGAGCTCTTTTTGTCTCTCTCGACAGCCGTCCTGGGTTCAGAGGCCAGGCAGCTTGGCCAGGACTGAGTAGCACAGTTGGTCTAGTTCTGATTAGTCTAGCAACAGCCAGTGGAAGCCAGTAGGCACCTGATTGAACCTGGATGATCCTGGGTCCACTCTGCCTGAGAGAGTTGGCCAGGGAGCCAGAGGTCTGAATCAGGGCTGGATACGGCTGGCCCAGTATCCAGCTGCAGCCTGGTAGGAAGGACACAGGGGGTGGGAGAAACAGTGTCCAATCCCTCACCGAAATCCCCAGAGCCCATGCCTTGCCATGTCGCTGTACCTTGTCCTTCTTACTTCCCCTCGCAGGAACTGGTCTCAAACTTTGTACCCATGTTACCAGGCAGGTCACCCGTGCTCACCCACACAGCTCTGCCCCGGACACACCTCCTGGCCCTATTTGCCATTGTGTATTTGAAGACAGGATGGTGTGGTTGCTGGCAGATTCTGTCACAGGACTGAAGGCTTCATGGGACAGGACCTTTGACCACTTGGCCCCTCATGCGCTCGTGTGCCCATGTACACATGCGTGCTCACGCCTACCCCCCCACCTCACCCCACCCCCGTTGCCCCAGCTCAGCCACCTGCTGAGGGCGTGGAGTGCAACTCTTATCTCATCTCTCTGCCGTCATGCCAGGGCAGAGAATGCCAGGGCCTTACGTAAACCTTAAGATTGTTTAGTCTCTTTCCGGGCAGCTTTATTGAAGGCCAAGTGGGGAATTAAAGAGGCTGCTTCAGGATGAGTGAATGTTTTGGTAGACAGGGCTAAGGCTCCAGTAGGATTCTACAAAAGCCAGTTGCTTCAGTTCCCTGTTACCAGAATGCATGGAGCCCTACCTAGCATTTGGAAGGAAGTCAGCAAGGGATGCATGCAGTACTTTACAAAAGGCTGTGTGGTGCCACAGCTGTGAGGCAGTCACTATTTCCAACCTATGTTGGCAGGTGTGGTAACCAAGCACCCTTTCCTGACCCCTGCACAATCCCATGTGGTATACCATCTCCCTCTGGTGGCCTTTCCTTGTGGTTCACTTTAGCCTTCGTAGTGAGATGCCTCTGCCCTGCTCTGCACAGCCTGTGGGATGCCATCCTCTTAAACCATCCTCACTGCTCCAACAGAGCCCACCACATCTCAGGCCAGCTGGGAGCTCTGCTGCTTGGAACAGACAGGGTCACGCACGGATAAAGCTACTGATGTGCAGATTTGTCCTCAGACATGGACCATACCGAGCTTCATGGCCCAGCAAGGGAAGAATCGGAGACAGGACCTCAACCCCACTCTGTAGCTCTCAGGACCTTAAGATCCTAATCTAAAATGCTAATGTCTTTAAGATGCTAATGTTAATGTTGGCTGTGGAAAGGAGAGTTGCCCAACTCCAGGGCTCTCCTTGTGTCAGCTTTGCCCTCTCCTACCTACTGCCCTGAGGATCTTTTCCACCTCCCACCCTCAGACACAACCTCTTCATGGCTGCTTGCTTTCCTTCTTTCCTGGCTAAACACCATTCTTTCTTTCTTTCTTTCTTTCTTTCTTTCTTTCTTTCTTTCTTTCTTTCTTTCTTTCTTTCTTCTTCTTCTTCTTCTTCTTCTTCTTCTTCTTCTTCTTCTTCTTCTTCTTCTCCTTCTTCTCTCTCTCTCTCTCTCTCTCTGTGATCATGTGTATTATCATTGTGTGTGTATGATATATGTGTGAACACGTGTGCAAGTGTAGAGGCCGGAGGATGACTTTGGCAGGCCAGTTCTCTTGCTTTTATGCAGCTCCAGGGATGGACCTAAGGCTATCAGACTTGCCCGGCAAGGGCCCCTGGTCCTCTCTGGCCCCGCTCCTTCTGTGTGCTCCTATACCCACTGTTTGCTGAGGCATTGTCTTCATCTCTCCCAGAAAGAGCCAGGACCTCAACAGAGGTGATGCGGGACGCCCATTCTGGCAGGAGAGATGGTCACAAGTTGTGGCTCTGAAGTTAATCTCTTTTCTAGGGGAGAGATTAGCGACTAAGAGGGCTTTTCCATAATTTTATTATTAAACCCTGCCAAATTCCAAGAAGGATTTGAAACAGATTATAGTGGAAGACACAATAGTCTCGGATCCTCAAAACCTCCAGAGTTATGTAAAACAGAGGAAAGGTGAGTGTTGTTCCAGGAAGCCTACGCTGACTGGTCATAGACATCTCTGGGCACCTAGGAACTTAGTGGGTTAGGATCCCAGTACCTGCCCTGGGGTCTCTCAAAATACAGCGTGATGCCGTGCATCCATCTGGGCTTTGTTTCACTTTTGTCTGTCAAGACTCAGATTGAGGTGGATTTTTACATTCATGAAACGTGCAGGCACTAAATGTACAACCAGTGGGTTTGGGCTCATGAAGCGTTTCATCAAGATAAGGAACGCCAGCATCTCCTCAGAATGTCCTCAGAGGCCACGAGGCAGCCCCCCTCTGTTTTATCATTGACTTAGATGTGCCTCTTATTCTATGTTAGTTCTGGCTTTTTTCACTTGGCAAAATAGTTTAGAAGTTACCGTCCACATGGGCGTATCACGGGCTGTTCCTTCTTGGTTGCTGAATAATATTTTACTTATGAATATACCACCGTGCATTTAACCTGTGCTCTGGCTCGTGGACAGCAGCTGTCTGTTGTTTCATGTGGATTTTAAAGTGCCGGAACACTGAAATATTGTTGGTATTAGAAAGTCTCATACCTAGTCATACAACCTCGGGTCATGCCCTCAAACACTGCATCTGTCAAAGCGATCTGCTCAGACTGTGTTGAGACCACAGTCTTCCCCAGTCACAGCCCTCCATTGGGGCCGCAAGGATTTGTGTTCTCTCTCATACAGTCATCGAAGGTTAGCATTAGGCTTTTGTGTCACCTGTGTTTTTCTTAGGGCCTCACTCTGTCCCAAGAGGTCCTGCCTGGCTGGAGGGCTGCAAGGAGAGCAGGTCAGAGAAGATCAATTTTGGACACAAGAATTCCAACCGCTCCTTTCTACCCTCCCCAGCCACTCCTGCTTGGTGCTCCCAACTCACAAGCCACTGTGAGAACCCACGTCCAGGATACACCTTACCCTCCAAGAAGCCCGAAGCCAGAGCTGGTACCAGCTTGCCAAGAGCCCCCTCCTGCAGCCCTCGACCCTTAGTCTGCTCTTGCGCTCCCAAGCAGCTCCCGTGCCTCTGCTTTTACATCAGCGTTCACCGTTGTTTGCACACCTATACTCACATGCCTCCTCCTCCAAGAAGCTCCATACACCTTGCATGAAACAACCCCCGACCCCTGCCATCTTCTTCGCCCTCCTTGAGTTCTTGTCACCACAGACAGGAGTGGTGCAGTTCATGCCCACCTCCCACAGCCCAAGTGTGAATTCTCAGAGGAGGAGGCTCCTTCCATGGCACCGTCCTAGTACAGCACAACACTTGATGTGCATTTGATGCTCAGACCATTCGTGCAAATAAGAGAGGTGGATACCATAACCAGTCACCCCCCAGATCGGTGTGAGGGAGGTCCCCACTCACCTCCAGCATTACCTGTGGATCTGGGGCAGCTGCACTCCAAGGGAGGATGGCCCAGGCCCTTAAGTGATGTTCCGAGGGAACTTGAGGAACCTCCGAACATCTGAAGAGGGAGGAAGGGAGCAGGGAGGGCTGGGAAATGGGTTTTGAGGTGTGTACTTGTGTTTGTCGGGGTGGTGATAGAGAGGGTGGGTCCTGGCTCAGGTGAGTGGAACTTGATGTATGGTGATACAGGACGTGGGTGTGCTGTTGGCTTGGAGACACACCAGAGTGCCCTGTGCTTGGTATAGCCCTATGTGCATCCATATCAGTGCCCGAGTGTGGGCCCAGATGCTGGTAAAGGTTGTTCTTACCAATGTGCATGGCCACCTGAAGGGCAGTGACCAGCTGAGGGTGCCACAGACAGCTGGGGTCATTTGTGTAGGCTTAGTCTAGAGAAGCAAATGGGTCCTGCGCTGTAGGCTCATGTGGGATCCACTCTCTCTCTCTCTCTCTCTCTCTCTCCCTATATATATATATATAGATAGATAGATAGATAGATAAATATATAGATAGATAAATATATAGATATATAGATATATAGATATAGATATTTTTTTCTTTTTTTCGGAGCTGGGGACCGAACCCAGGGCCTTGCGCTTCCTAGGCAAGCACTCTACCACTGAGCTAAATCCCCAACCCCTATTTTTTTTTAAGAGAGGGGCTGCTTGTAAACACCCTGAAGTCCCTGGTTGCTGTTGTGACCCTGCTGGCCCTGTAGCTCCCTGACTCCAGCCCCATCCCTGTCCTTCTGGGTGTCTGTGGATGTGGGCACTGTGCTCAGTGGGAGCTGCTGCAGGCACGGAGCAGATGGCATGTGAAGTCCCCTCCGTCTGAACTGCTGGTTGCTATGGGAGAGGGGAGCAGATGGCCCAGCTCCTGAGGCCTCTTGACCACACCCTGTCCCTGCCCACCAGCCTAGCTGACAAAACAGGGCAGCCACGGAAAGGGACCTGTCCTGTCTGTGTCCTCCTCTCCCTTGACACTGCTCTCTGCTACTCTGCCTCCTCCCTAGTGTTGAGGGATGAGACAAGCCAGAACCCAGAAGCAGCTTCAAGGGCAGTCACACTAGGCCCCAGCCTCTAGTCCACACATGAAGCAGTGAGGCCTCTGCGGGAGGGAGGTCCCATCCCTGAAGGTGCCACTGCTGCAGAAAAATGCGAAAGGGGGCGTTGCCCTACCCATCCCCTCTTTGTCCCAGGACCACACCTGAGGGGGGTGTGCTGGGCTTGTTGGGAGGCCTGACAGTTGGTCACCCCTGGTCTCTGTCCCTCCATAGCAGCTAGCATTGCCTTCGATCCTACCTCTGTGTCTATCCAGGTCCTTAGGGACTTGACAAAAGGATGACATGGGGACCCGGCCAGGGAGAATCGGGCTTCAGGCTGCAGGGCCCTGCCCACCTTTCTATAGAGTGACCACTGTAATGAAGAGCGAATTCGTCCATCACTCATTCCACCTTAGAGGACAGGCGAGGTCTTTATGGCCAACAGCTCGAAGAGTGCATGCTCTGCTGTGTGTGGGGGGCAGCAGGGAGGACAGGGGTGTCACCTGGGGTGCTTTAGGGATGTGCTTAGACTGCTGAATGGGCAGTTACAGATGTAAGCTCTCCTATCACTTCCTGTGTAAGCTGGTGGAGACACTGCCCTCTGAGCCTCTGGGAGGTGGTATTTTCCTCTCCTGGTCCCCAGGGTGGTGAAAGGATAGACTGATGTGGTAGGCTGTGTCCTAAGGGTCCCTGTAAGCCTTGCCCAAGCTTTGAGCTTGACCCTGTGAGTAGTCCTCTCAGAAGGAAGGAACAGCCTCTGTGGCCCTTTAGGGACAACATGTCTTCCTGTCCCTGGGGCTTGTAAGCTTACCTCCGGTCTCAGGAAATCCTTTCCCACTGCCACTCCCAGAGCTGGCCATCAGCTGACCTGTCCAACCCAAGCTTCAGGAGGAGAGAGACTGTGCGTCTTTTAAGCAGAAATTCCTCTGTATAATTTTCTCTTTGGAAGTGGTCTTCTTGGAGGGGCTGCTTCGGCCAGCCACTCCCCTAGAGTTGGACATTTCCACTGTTCCCTTCCCCTTCTTTGCTGTTGTAAGTGCTGTAGCGGACATTGGAGGGCATTAGGCAGTGATGGCTCTCCTACGGAGCCTGCACTGCTTCTGAGGCTCAGAGGGCTCCAACCCTCTCTCCTCAGTGGGGTCCAGGACAAAGAGTAATAGGCAGGAGAGTGGCCTACTATGTTCACTGTGCTCATGCCCCTTCCAAACCCTCTGCAGGCCACCCCTGGATGACTGTCACCCATCCTGGAGGGTGGGGACTCTTGTCTGGCCAGGCATGTGCAGTCTTTATCCAGCACTCCCTCTTTCAGCGCCTCTATACACACACACCTGTATACGCTCAGCTCTGTGTACATTGCACCCGTGTGTGTATATAGCTGTACTTGTCCCAGTGTGTGCTTGTGCCCACTATGCTGCATCTATGTGTGCCTGTGTGTGCAGGCATGATTATGCGTGACTTGACCTTCCAGTATTTTTGAAACCCAGTCAGCTCTCAAGCCAGCTCTTCTCACAAGAGTAACCACTTGGGTTTCGCTCTATTTTACACGCTCCTTATCCATGAGGCTCGACTTCAGGAGTGCTTGCTCCAGTGCTGCATGCGGGCCTGATGATGATGATGATGTTGTTGTTGTTGTTGTTTTATTTTTGTTAGGGAGATGGAAAAGAGGTGGTTACTGGGGTCTCAGACACCAGTCCATTTGAAGTCAGTTTGAGTGTGGCAGAGGTCTTTAGCTTTGGCGTGTCCTTGTCCCTAAGTTCCCTTTCCTCTGTAGAGAAGTCAGTGCGGGTTAAGGTCTAGTATCTCCACCATCCAGAGCTCTGGGCCCAGCTCTGTCCCTCCTGTGCACAGATTGTGTGGAAGGAGACAAGGACCCCTCAACTTGTGTGTCAATCTCATCACCTGTAAAGAGGGGCCAGCAGTAAATTGTGTGGTAAAACTGCTGTGGGGGTGAGATGAAGAGGGCCTCTCAGCATCATGGTGGTCGGGTCAGTGAGGGGGAGGGAGGGCTGCCTCACTGAGCACATGTGCCCAGGCCAGCACAGACCACCTGTGTGTGTGTGTGTGTGTGTGTGTGTGTGTGTGTGTGTGTGTGTGTGTGTGTGTGTATGCAGCATCCCTGTCAGCCTCTTACCATAACCAACCTGACTGGTGCTTCTTTCCCAGTAGCTTGGGAAGGAGGACACCCCAGCACAGTGGGGTGCCAATCCTGGGGTCTAGTTTCCAAAGCGGAAATGCCATTTCAGAGTTCACAGGCTTGGGGGGAGTTAAGTGGAAAAGGAGCAAATTTTTGAAATGCCTGAGCCTGAGCCCAGTTCCCTTCCCCCACCTCCACACTCACCCCTAGCCCACTTCAGAGAGAGGATCTGCCTTTCCCAAGATCCTAACTAGTCTGCCTCTCTGTGGTGCCTTCCCTTGGCCAGGGGTGGAATAGAGGCTATCCTCTTTGAGCCCAGCCTTTTGTGTTCCTTTCCATTCTGCAGAGACCTTCTGGGTCTCTGGGTCCTGTTCCTCCCCTCCAATGTAGAGATTTGGTGACATGTTATGGACCCTGCAAAAAAGTGGGACAAATGCTTAGGCATGTTCCAGCCAGCTTAGATCCATTGAGTAGCTGGATGGATGGAGAGGGGGCATGTAGGAAAGAGAGACAGGGACTACTACTGTATGGTGACCAGCAGGAATGTCTCAGAGCACAGGTCATTTATCCTTGCTCCCCACCTCCCTCGCAGCCCCTCATACTGTGAGCTCTAGTCAGTGGTTTGTAAGCCAGAAGCCCCAGGGAAATGCAGGTGCCTAGCTTTTCAGGAGGGCTAAGACCCAGGAATCTGGTTTAACCAGGCATTCACAGGACTTGTGAGCACTTTCTGGTCTGCTGTAGCCCAGCTCCTGACGAAGGAGCCTGTCAAGTGGAGGTTGGCCTTGAGCGTGTGTTATCCACTATTCTTCAGAACTCTGCTGAAATGAAGTGCAGTCTGGCTCACTGCTTCCTCACAGCAGCAGCTGCCAGATAGTGTGCAGTGAGGGTCTAGAGACTGCTGACTGGTCAGGGTCCTGTGTGCCCTGAAATAAATTTCATTCCTGTTTTCCCAGCAGTGTGTGTTCAGAACCTCCGGCATCGTATTTTGTTGCTTGGTATGATATTACTGAACTGTAACCTGGCAAGGAGCTGAGGTGAGCTAAGGCTCTGGCCACTGCTCTCCCTAGGAGCTTTTTTCTTCTCTCAGTCTCAGTGTGCACATTTGGACGTTGCTGAAACAGACAAGCCAGAGCAGGTTTCGGGAAGATTGCTGGGCACAAGTTTTATGTCTGGACAGGACTGACTCAGGAAAGGTGGAGGGGGCACTCCTAGGGCACGACTGTGACCAGAACATGGGCAGCCTTCTTTCAGAGTGGAACCGGTGAAGAACCGGTGCAGAAGTTGGCAAACCTCTGGTTGCTTGCTTAGTGCCCAGAGGCATATATGGAGTGGACATAGTCCTTGCTTCACTCCCCCTGGTCTTCAGGGGACCAGCTGGAGTCCCCAAAAGTCGAGGAATACAAAGTGGTAGGGGTTGGTGCTGCCAAGGAAAAGCAGCAGGTCAGACTGTAGCTGGCCAATCCTGGGGGTCTGTTTTATTTGTTATGAGACAGGATCTTACCCTAGCCTGGCTTCCTGCCTTTGCCTCCCTCTTACTGGAATCTTAGACATTAACCATCGCTCCGGGTTCTTGGGATCCTTACATAGTAAGGCTTCTCTACAATAGCCTTGCACTGTTACTATTTTCAGTAATTGCTTTTGGGGGCGTACTACCCCCATTTTGCGTAGGAATTTAGATCTGAATCGTATGCCGCGGACACGCATGAATATTCCAGTGTTGGTGGGTAGGGAAGGCAAAAGGCCAGCATCTGCAGGGAAAGGAGTGGGGCTACGCCGAAGCTGAACGATGAGCTGGGGCTGAGTGGCGTCTTCAGAGGACCTTCGCTAGCAGGGTCAGCAGCCGCGGGAGGAGGGGATGTCCGCAACCCGCAGTAGCCAGCTCGGCCCGCCCACCTCGGTGCATTTGCATAGGGGACCACGGCGGCCAATGGTAGCGCGGCTAGGCATGCCGGGAGCCGGGCGGGCGGGGCGAAGTGGACCGGCTGCTGGCGGTCGAGGCTGCGGCTGAGACGTGAGGCGCGGGTGGCGGGCGGTACGCGGGTAGCACGGCCTCTGGCCGTGGAGCACCATGAAGTACCTGGTGAGTGTGGGCGCGGGGCCGGCCAGGCGGGCGGGCGGTCTGGAGGACGTTTCCTGGGGGCCCCGAGTGTCCCGCCGGCCGCAGAGTTACCGGGCAGCTCGGCACGTAAACGAGTCCCTCCCTCGGTCCGCCTTTCGAGTCCCCGCAGCTCACGGAGCTAGCGTGACGCCCTCCGCAGCCCTTGGGTCCGGGTTGCCTGAGACTCAGCCCGAGGCGGTATGCAGAGGGACTGAGAAACCGAGATTTGCTGAGGGCTGCAAACCGGCGGCGAGCCGCGACAGGTCAGAACCTGGGAAGATTTGGGGAGTTGAGAATCCCAGTGAAGGCAGCAGCTCATTTTCACGACTCTGGATTGTAGAAGGGTCTGAGCTGAGAGACACACGCCCGAGCTAGGGTTTGCTGTGAGTTTGGTCACCTGTACGTAATGACCGTGTGGCCGTTCCTTGCTAAGTGAGAAAGTTTCCGATTGTCTTAGGCCAGGGGACACGCCCTCCTTTCTTCTGGTGAAGAGTAGGATGGTGACCAGACCGGGCTGATGGGCCAGAATGGCAGGTGTGTATGCCTAGAGGATCAGGAGCCAGGAGCCAGGTGGTGCCTTAGGGAAGGGAGCCCTTGGGAAGTAACTGCCGGCACACCCTCTTGGCACTAGTACTCACCTCCTCTTTGCCCTGAGCAAGGAAGGAACCCATTGGAAACTGGGTGGAGACAACAGGGTAAGGCAGTCGGTTGTGCCTGTAAAGTCACCTTTGGTCAGAGGAGGAAGAGTGGAGCTTTTCTGGCCGTTTGTGGTAAGCAGGAGAGTGAATGAATGCAGTGTGATCTCCCTAGGTCTGTCCAAGGCAGTGTCTCAAGGGGATCTGTCTGCACAAGAAAGACCCCTGAGTCCGGTGTTGCTCCCCATCCTGGTTGTAAGGTTTTTAAATGTGGAAACTGGGGCAGAGAATGGGAGCAATTTGGTCTCTATTTGTGCTCCCTGCTCCTTGTCTGGAATGAGAGAACTTAGCCCTGACTCTGGCTCTCTGCTAGCATCCGAACTTTTAGGAGGCTAATTTTCTTCAAGTCCGGACAGTTTTATCTTCTGCCCACCCTCCACCCCAACCTTCTCAGTCTGGGAGGCCTTTGGAAAGAGGTTGTATTAGTCAGGCTTAATATTGGAGAGTCAGAAGTGGATGCTGCTCATTCTCCAGCACATGCACTGGGTGGAGGGGTGGCCACAGACCCAGACGATGGAGCTGTGCATTCTTGCCTAGTCCTTTGAGCTCTAGAAAGGAAGAGTCAAGGCTCCATGTTTTTCTAGGTAAGGCACAAGGTCAGGCCTTGTGGGAGGGGCAAAGAGAGGAGGGGGTAAGTTTTATATGCTGGAGAACAACAGTTTCTGTGGTATTGTCCCCCTGTCCCTACGTGGGACTACATGAGGAGTACTCAGAGATGAGCCACATTAAGAGCTGCTGAAGCCTATTATCTACAGTTCAGGCTGTAGAGGGTCAAAGCTCCAGGGACCTTAAGACCTAACAATGAATAAACTAAGATTCTACTGTCCCTTTGCTCTGCTCTCTGGATCTCACCATGATGGCAGAGTCAGGGTGAGGATCACCCTTATTCTGGGCCCCATGTTGTCCATAAAGTGAAAGGTCAGTCAGTCTTATACAGAGCTTTGCTAAGGCACCAAATCACAAAAGTGGACTAGAGCCCACCCACTGATAGCTTCACCAATCCTTCGTTAGAACCCTAGGGCCAGGAAAGGAAGCCGTGGTCATCCTACCCTCCATGGTCTGATGGGCCAGGGAAGGAAGCAGTGGTTGTCCTACCCTCCGTGGTCTGCTGGGGGCTTGCAGAGGCCACATTCTTCAGCAGGAGGATTCCTTATGCCACTTCACCTCTGCCCAGATTCCCCAAGGCAGTATCTGTGACACTGTGGCCAGAGTTGAAGCAGGAACCTGCTTCTGGTCCATAGCTGGGCTTAGACACAAAGTCATTTGCTGTTGCTACTTAGAGCCAAGACCAGAATCTTTTTGTATGAGGGTGAATCCCTGGCAGTGGCCACCCCCAGTGCAGGTGGGTGGGCTTTCACTTCTTCCTTTTCCAGACCTTGGCCCTGGCCGTGGAGTGTCAGACATGGATCTGGGAACCGCCTGTTATGCCTCCCTGCCTGTATTCTGGCACATGCTCTCCTGAGGAAGGCAGAACTGGAGCTGTGACTCCCTTGAGCTGGCTCTGGAATGTGGGGCTCGTGCACAGGCCATTTCGAGCACCAGTTCTCACACTCCTGTTCCTTATCAGCCTATCAGAGACATGAACTGGCTGCTCAGTTGTCTGTGAGAGCTAGGGCAGGACACTGCCAACTTAGTTTGTCTTAGACTTCCACCCCAGACAATAGGACAGGGAAGGGAGGGAAGAAGCTGCCTCTCAGGGCTCTGTCACATCTTGGATTGGGGCAAGGAGGGCTGCCAGGTCCTAGTTGGTGGGTTTATGGCTGCATGCTCCCCCAGGTGGATGCCTGGGTATGAATGAAGAGGAATGGTGAGTGGCACTGCCAGTTGGGCACACAGTCACTGGGCCTATAGCCATCAGCCACCACCGGGAGAGCGGGGCTCTTTGGGACAAGCAAACAGAATATCCCAGAAATAAACTTGGCTCACGTTTGCAGTGGCTCTAAGTATGAAGGGAACCAGTGTTTCCTTAGTGCCTGCTGTGTGTGAGGCTGTGTGGCTGGGGTGGGTGCCTGTGTGTGTGCATTGGGGGTGGGACTAGGCAGGGTAGGGAAGGCTTGTACCACTAACACTTCTGGATTCTGTGAAGCAAAGCCTCCAATTCCACTTTATCTCAGAGCCCTAGACCTGCCTGTGTAAACCTGTCTTGTCTCTGTGAACCTGGGTGAGACAGGTGTACCCAACCTGAACTTCTACTTTCCTTCAGGTAAGATAAACACAATTCTGAGTGTCCTGGGTCGTTTTGAAGATTTAGTGAGATGACCATGGGAAGAAGGAGCTTGGCCTATGGCCAAGGATAAATTCACTGTTCTTCTCTTTAGGAACCTATTCTATCATGTTGACCAGTTCCTTTTCTGATTCCCCTGGTTCCCACCTTGAGCTGGTTTAGGGCTGCTGAGAGCATGACTTGCTGTATAAATCAGTATGAACCAGTCGTGGAAGTAGGCAGGCATGCAGAGGACCCTTTGGCTGTGAGCTCAGGCTGGCACAGCTTGAAGGCTCTGTGGAGAGGAAACTGCAGTCTTTTCTCAGCACTCCAAGCCACCAGCTTGCACCCTGCCCTATTGTCAGGGTTTGAGAAATCCCACTGCACTTCAGGACTCCCCCAAGGCAGCCGGAGCTAAGAAGAATAGCCATCGTTACAGCAGTTCTCCCTCTGCTGTTCTGCATTTCAACGTTAGCTCAAGCCCTGTTGTGTCTGAAGCTTTCATAGGCCCCAAGATATAATGAGAGTCATTTTTGGCCAGGCAGTATCTGTGGGGCAGCTCTCTTGTCTTCCATGTACAACAGGGATATGCATGGAGTGGGGAGCATTGGCATCGGGCTAAGGGCTTTTCTTGGCTCTGCTCACTCAGTTGGCACTTGGCCGTGGCACCTCTTATGGACCAGCCTTTTGCTCTAGCACCCTGGGTTCTGCTGAAGACAGACTTGTGTCTCCCATGTTTGTATTAGGAACAAGAATTAGTAACAAGAAATGTCAGTGCGTGAGGTGGGCAGAAGGGGAAGTGAGTGTCTTAAGGTAGACATTGGGCTTTCTTGAAAGAGGGGAGGGAGTGATGTCTGATTGGGTCCTATGGATGTAGGATACAACAGAAGGTTCCCAGAGTGAGGGGCCAGAGATTGGCAAGTCAGGTAGCAGCCTTCATGGACTCTTGTACGTAACTGGCAACATCAGCCTTCCTAATGCTGTGACATTTTAATACAGTTTCATCATGTCGTGTGACCCCCCCCAAACAGTTTGCTTTTGTAATAAATCATAATGTAAATATTTTCTGGAGATAGAGGTTTGCCCGAGGGGTTGCAACCCACAGGTTTGGAACATAACGTGTATATAATATAGCATGTCATAGGCCAACTGTCCAGCTGAGGAAGACCAGGAAATGGGCTTAGGAAGCCGACTACTTTTCCAGCTTCAGTCACGACACAGAGTCCCTGTGCCCTTCCAGATACAGGGTCCCACGGCAGGTGCCACTGAGCTATACTCCCAGGCATGGCAAACATTACTGGATGTCTTTCCACCCTACTGCAGTGGTAAGCTTTGTGCTGACCTGACCTCATGAGTATAATTGGACACTGTCTTGAGGACAGTAGTTCTCAACCTTCCTAATGCTACCACCCTTTAACACAGTTCCTCTTGTTGTGGTGACTCCCAACCATAAAGTTACTTTGTTGCTACTTCATAACTATAACTTTGCTACTGTTGTGCATCGTAATGTAAATATCTAATTTGCAGGCTATCTGATATGCAACCACCCCACAGGGATTGATTGTGAACCAAAAATTGAGAAGTCTGCCTTAGGAGTTTGGCAAGAGCAGCACAGGGTAATGTTGTTAACAGAAGTACAGCTTCATCTTCGCCTCAGCAGTCTGGCCGTTTAAGGTCACATAGCAGTGGGAGTGAGAGCTAGACCTGGTCTGGGGCTGAGCTATTGTCTAGTGACTTGAGAGAGGGAAGGAGCAATATGGCCTTGGATAGTAGCTAACTGGGGAGGCAGAGAGACTGAAAGTTCTCTGCTTGGCTAGCTAAAAAAGTCGACAGGTCAGGCCCTGGCAATGCTTAGGACTTGGGTTGGGCCGGAGAGAGGCCGCTGCAAGGGCTCTGGGCCAGAGCACACCAGCTGACACAGGCAGAGGAACCCCTGGTGCCAGGCTCCTGATGCCACGTGCCCAGTCCATGAGGTGCTTCCCTGGCTCCAGCTGCCCTTGACTGTACAGTTACAACCCTACTTGGCCAAGGCGTACTTGGCAGGCATTCAGTGAGCTTGTGCTGTAGGTAGAACTAGCAGCTCTGGGAGGCTGGAAGCCCCAAGTGGCTCCCCTGGACTGGGCAGTTTCCCTTCTTGTGTGGTTTGTCGCTGAACCTTTTCCTCAGCAATCCCTTTTCTAGCCTTCATGCTTTCACTCTCTCCTGGTGTTCCCAGACCCAGCCAGTGGGGCCTCTTGATGAGCCTGGGCAGCAGTCGTAGAGGTGAGGGACTCAGTAGTGGGGCCCTTTTGTCTACACTTCCACCCGCCTTTGACTTGGCTGGAGGGAATTTCCCTGTGACTCACTCTGCTGGTACTTCCTGTGGTCACCAGGGCTGGGGCCGGGGGACCCAGCCAGGCGGCTTGGTGTTCTGGGGTCACTGAGGGAGGGTGGGCCTGGTGATTCCCGGAGGCAGGCTGCAGACCATATTTGGGAAATTGGTTTTTCTTGTCTGTCGCTTGGGGATGGGGACTCTGAGCTTGGTGGGCTATGGGGTAGTTCCCACCCATGCCTGCTCATCAGAGCTCTGGCCTCTAGACACTGTCTGTCTGTCTCTGTTCCAGCCTGACCCAGAACCCAGGTGGTCCACTGTTTTCTTTTTCTGGATAAGTATTTTTTTTCCTTTCCTTTAAAAAATTGCATTTAGAATAATAGTAGTTTTTAATGACATTTTCATACATATTTAATTTTGATTGATTCCCCCTCAAACATAATTTTTTCAACTTCCAAATAAGGAATACTTATCAAATACATGTTGGAAAATTCTGTAAATAAGAAGAGAGAATATCCACTCTCATTGTCTTGAATGTTTTCAGTGGTATCTGACACCTCATTTTAAAATTTCAAATGATGTTTTATCTTTTATTATGGAGGAACTTTTTGGGAGTGGGGATACCACTGTAGTAACCTAAAACTCTGAGTCCTCCTGCCTCGGCTTCCTGAATGCTGGAAGTGCTGGAGAACTCTATGCCCAGCGTATTTTGTGCACTGTAACTCTTCTGTAGCTGCTGTGACCAGAGTTCAGGGGCTGCCCCCTCTAGGCTGCCTGCCTGCTTGGCTCCTCCCTGGGACCTGTTCTTTTTGGCTCCTAGGTCCTCTGCCCCTGCCCTTTCTGGGGCACTTTCCACCTAGTGCTCCTTACCTGTCAGTGTGGCAGGCCTAAGAGACAACTCAGAGGTAGCCCTCTGGGACTCTAATGCTTCAGAGCCCGGACTTCCACTTTGGATTTTGTCCCAGTGGCATGGCCCTTCCTGCTGCCTGGAATTCCAGCTCCTAATTAATTGCATGGAGGAGCTGAGGTGTGTAGGATGCTGGCGGCTTTGTTGTTTGGTTGGTTTAGCTCTGTTTGACTGCAGGTTGTGTACCACCAGCCTGGCCAGGGAACAGTTTTACTTCCTGGGCCTCAGTAGCCAAGGCCACACAGCCAGAGCCAGAGCCCAGGTCCCAGTGCTAAGTGTAGATCTCTCTATCTTCAGACCCAGGAAACTTAGGAGGGCCCTTGTAGGTCACCCATAGTTAATGTTCATCTGGAGGCCAGTGGGGTGCATCTGACCTGGTTGGGTGCCCAGCGGGGGGTCTCAGTCAGCCCTGCTGAGGCAGCCTGTCTTTTGCTACTCTAAGATGACAGATATCCTAGCCACACCCAGATCAGATTCCTGTCTTCCTCCTGCCCTCTGCCATCTCGAAGCCCAGGAGCAAGGAAATAGTAAAAACAGGACTGCTCAGGTTACAGTGGCCATCTTGGAGCCTCCTACTCTGTCTTGTGCCTTATTCCCTGTCTACCATACTGTTATCCTCCTGCTTCAAGTCACGTAGCCCCAGCATAGCCTACTTGGCTCCTGAGCCACATGATGCGCCCTCCGGGAGCGTCTCCCCATTACAGAAAGGCCATCGTAGTACCCATTTCTTAGAGCAGCTGCGACAGTTGACAAAAGCTCTTCTTTGCTTCTACCCGTTTTTCCTGATGCATCTTCCTCAAGCCCAGAAGCACTCACAGTAGATTACAGTAATATATCTGGGATCTGCTTCTGGATAATTATGACTATAACTCAGGAGGGCGGGGCTGACACCTCACCTATACCTCCTCATTGATCCCCTGTGAATACCCACTCCTGCCTGCACCACTTCCCTAAACACCGGAAAGACCCGAAGGACCATGTGGCCCTCTGTGTGTGTACTTGATGGAACTGAGCATACATCAGTAGTCTTGATCCTTTGATTTCCCTTGGATGGCCTCTCTGTATTTTGCAGGTTTTCTGTTGGTCCTGTCTTGTCTTTTTGATTGTATGAGCTCCTCCAGGTTCCTGCTGACTTTGCTTGCCCAGCGCTGGGCCTTTGTCTTTGATTTCTGATCGGTAGGCGGTGGTGCCAAGTCAGGGCCACGCTGGCTGCCTTCTTGCAGTGAATTTCCTACATTCCCCATCGCTTCCCAGCCCTTGTCCTGCCCCATCCCTGCTTAGAGTTGTCCTCATAGCTAGGAAAAAGTGCTTGTGCCTTTTAGAAGTGGCTTGTTCACGTATTGTCCTCTCTTCCTCCATTTCGTTTTAAAAGAATTTCTCAAAAATAAAATAAAAAAGCCCTGTGGCGTAAGTGATGAATTGTTATGATGCTCTATTAAATTACCCGAGTTCACATTATTCTGTCAGTCTCGGGTGCATTTCAAGACTCCCAAAGATTAATATTAAGCATTCCATATACTATATTTTTTTTCCAGTATGTGTTTGTCTATAATAGTTTTTTTTTTTTCTTTTTGTCAAGGTCTTACCATGTATCCCTGGTTGGCTTGGAACTCACTCTGTAGACCAAGCTGACCTCAGACTCACAGAGATCCACCTGCCTCTGCTCTCCTCAAAGTGCTGGGACTGAAGGAGTGCACTGCCACGCCTGACTTCTTTCTGTCATCTTTAATTTATAAATGTGGTTTGCTAAGAGATTAATAACAATAATAGAACAATTGTAATATATTATAATAAACATTAAGTGATTGGGCCCTCCAGAAATATAAATTAGCTTTAGCCTTTTCACTTAACAGAAGCACTTTTATAGCTTCTCTTTGGCAAATTTGAATTATATAAGAGTTACTGTTGGAGTGCTTTGGGAACATTACAATAGGGATTACGTGAGCATAGTGAACCCTAAGTAGCGGAATCGATCTGATACCCCAGATAGCAACCAAGTAATCAGCAAGCAAGAAGTACACACAGGATGGTCCCAGGGAGGTGGAGTAGAGTAGCAAGAGGTTTCATTATACTTCTTAGAATTGCCTAGTATTTCTGGAATTTTTAAATTAATATTTTTGGGCAATGGTTGACCATATACCTATATATAACTAAAGCCATAGAAAGTGGGACCATGAGTAATGGGCAGGCCACTGTCCTGAGAGAGCATAAGACACTGACCTCGCATTACAGAGGCGAGTCACCCCACGTGGGGTGGGTTGGGGGAGATTGGTGCGGTATTTTCCTTTTGTTCAACTTTTAAAAAAATTTTTTTATTAATTTTTATTTATATGAGTACACTGTAGCTGTCTTCATGCACACCAGAAGAGGGCATCAGATCCCATTGCAGATGGTTGTGAACCACCATGTGGTTACTGGGATTTGAACTCAGGACCTCTAGAAGAGCAGTCAGTGCTCTTAACCACTGAGCCATCTCTCCAGTCCCCCTTGTTCAAGTTTTTTTTTTTTTCTTCTTTTTTCTTTTTTTTGGAGCTGGGGACTGAACCCAGGGCCTTGCGCTTGCTAGGCAAGCACTCTACCACTGAGCTAAATCCCCAACCCCTTGTTCAAGTTTTTATCTGAGTAAAACCATTTTGACCATTTGTCTGTTGCCAGGTGCGTGTGGTAAGCAGGTGACTTCTATTGCTGTGTGCCATTTTCACCCATTGTTGATTCCTTTATGAAGATGGTCATGTGATCTGCACCCAATGACTGATTGTTTCCTGTGGTGTGTGTGTTCTTCTCCCACCCCACCATTTTCTTCCTCTGGAAGAATTGCATTGTCCTGGACACAAGGGTCTGAACCTTGGCACTAGAGTGGAGAGAACACCTTACTTCTCAGCTTAAGGGACACATTTGAGTTTCTCCATTAATTCCTGGCTTTGGGTAGATGAATTAGGATAATGTTCCTTTTATCTTAAGAAACTGTGGTTGCTGGGCAGTCATGGCACACACCTTTAATCCCGGCACTCCAGAGGCAGAGGCAGGTGGAGCTCTGTGAGTTTTGTGGGTTTGAGGCCAGCCTGGTCTACAGAGCGAGTTCTAGGATAGCCAAGGCTACATAGAGAAACTCTGTCTCAAAAAAAAAGAAAAAAAAAAAGACAGAGAGAGACAGAGACAGAGACAGACGGACCTATTTTGGTCAGTTTGTTTCTCGTCTGTGCACTGCTCATTGGTACCCTAGTGGCTAAATGGCCATATCCTTAACTTTCTGGTATAGACTGCCACGTGACTTCAGACTTCAGACTTCAGGGATATTTTTAAAGATTTGATTTTATTTAAAAAATATGGTTGGGGATTTAGCTCAGTGGTAGAGCGCTTAGGTCCTGGGTTCGGTCCCCAGCTCCAAAAAAAAAAAAAAAAATATGTATATATATATATATATATATATATATATATATATATGTGATGTGTATGGTGTGTCTACATACATGTGTGAGTATAGGTGCCTTCAGAGCCCAGAGGAGAGTGTTGGATCCCTGGACCTAGGTTGTGAGTGGACCTAGGTTCCATTGTTAATGCTGGAAACCAAAGTCAGTGCCTCTGCCATAGCAGGAAGCTCCCTTTTAACTGCCGAGCCACCTCTCTGGCCCCAGGAATGATTGTTACTAACACATCGAGAGCTGTCTCTGGGGTGTTGATGGCAGGTACTGCCTTTGAGCATTGGAGGCCCCAGCTCAGCTGAAAGATACACTGGGGTCAACTCCACTTTGTTCCTGATGGACAGGGCAAAGGTGCCCTGCTATTGCCAGATGTGACCAAGTACCTTTTGAAAGCCAAAACTGGTACCCATTGATTCTGGAGTGGGGGGAACCGGGTAAGGTCTGTGCCTGTCCTCCTATCTTCATGTCCACTGTGTCTTCTCTCCTCAGAACGTGCTGGCCAAAGCCCTCTATGACAACGTAGCTGAGTCTCCGGATGAACTCTCCTTCCGAAAGGGTGACATCATGACAGTGCTCGAGCGGGACACTCAGGGCCTGGATGGCTGGTGGCTCTGCTCACTGCATGGGCGCCAGGGCATTGTGCCTGGTAACCGCCTCAAGATTCTGGTTGGCATGTATGACAAGAAGCCAGCAGCACCTGGACCAGGCCCACCTGCCACCCCACCCCAGCCCCAGCCCAGCCTTCCCCAGGGCGTCCATACTCCAGTGCCTCCAGCTTCCCAGTACAGTCCCATGCTCCCCACTGCATACCAACCCCAACCTGACAATGTGTACCTGGTACCCACTCCCAGCAAGACTCAGCAAGGTCTCTACCAAGCCCCTGGGCCCAACCCACAGTTCCAGTCACCCCCAGCCAAACAAACATCCACATTCTCAAAGCAAACACCTCATCACTCATTTCCCAGCCCTGCCACAGACCTTTACCAGGTGCCTCCAGGGCCTGGAAGTCCAGCCCAGGACATTTACCAGGTGCCACCTTCCGCTGGCACAGGGCATGACATCTACCAAGTCCCTCCATCTTTGGACACCCGCAGCTGGGAGGGAACGAAGCCACCGGCAAAGGTAAGGCCAACTTGGCACAGCTGTAAACCCCATGGGCTTAGCCTAGGGCCTTGCTCACCACATTGCCCACACTCCAGTATCATTATGTATTTGGTCTGAGGTCAAGAAGGGTGTTAGCATTTTGTCTAAGCTCTGCCCCACAGTTACTTGGCAACAGCCAGGTATGCCTGACACTATAAAAGGGGCTGTTTATCCCACACCCCTCTCTCTTTTTTTTTTTTTTTGGTTCTTTTTTTTGGAGCTGGGGACCGAACCCAGGGCCTTGCGCTTCCTAGGCAAGCGCTCTACCACTGAGCTAAATCCCCAGCCCCAACACACCCCTCTCTCTTGCTCTCTCTCTTGCTCCTCTCTTGCTCTTGCCTTCCTGCCCCTGTTCTGTCCTCCCATTCCTCTACTCCTATTTCTCTCCCCCTCCTCCTCCTCTTCTTCTCCTTCTTCTTCCTCTCTCTCCCTCTCTCTCTCTCTCTCTCTCTCTCTCTCTCTCCCTCTCTCTCTCTCCCTCTCTCTCTCTCCCTCTCTCTCTCTCTCTCTCCCTCTCTCTCCCTCTCTCTCTCTTTCTCTCTCTCTCTCTCTCTCTCTCTCTCCCTCTCTCTCCCTCCCTCTCTCTCCCTCTCTCTCTCTCTCTCTCTCTCCCTCTCTCTCCCTCTCTCTCCCTCTCTCTCTCTCTCTCTCTCTCTCTCTCTCTCTCTCTCCCTCTCTCTCTCTCTCTCTGCCCCTACTACCCTCTTAACTCCCTTCCCCATGCCCTGAATAAACTCTATTCTATACCATCGTGTGGCTGGTCCCTCAGGGGGAAGGGATGCCTCAGCGGCCCATGCTGAGGCACCTCCTTGCCCCACACCTCACCACACTCCATAGAACATATTATCTCCCTCTCTTTATCTTTTTATAAACACATCAGAGGGAGGTATCTGGATAAACGTTTCCTTTTATCTGATGTGAGCAAGGGATGTTGAGGTGGCCACGAGGATGAGGATCTTCAGCAGGCTGCCCTGAGTTGGAGAATGTTAATCACAGGCTACAGCCTGTGACAAGTCTAGAGGTGTGAAGAAGTGAGATCCAAGTGAGCAGGAAAAGCCAGAGCAGCAAGCCAGGGACAGTCTCTGCCTGATGACCAAAGCTGAAGTGAAGTCCAAGTAGGAGGAACCTGCCGTAGCTCATGGTGAGGTCAGTTTACTCTGGTGTGAGTGGAAAATACGCAGAGCATAAAACCTGGAGGCCATCACAGAGGGGACTGAGAAGAGCAGTGCGTCTCCTCTCACAAGTGGCATCAGAGGCCGCAGGCCAAGACAGAAGAGACTGCCCACTCTGCCCCACCACTGCCTGGGAGGCTAGGCTGAGCCTTGTCAGACGTGTGTCACTTAAAGGGACTTCCCTGAGGAAAAAGGAGCAGGCTGCTGAAGGACTTGCATCCCTCCCCCCCACTCCAACCCCTACCCTGGCCTTCTGGGCCCCATAAGGGTGGGGAAGTCACTTTGTCCTTCGGGAGTTGACCGCTGAGTTGAGATCTAGCTGTCCCTTCCTCCATAGACTTTAATCCCAGCACAGGGAGGCAGAGGCAGATTTATCTCTTTTTTTGAGATAAGCCAAGTCTTTTGTTTGAGACCAGCCAAGTCTACATAGTGAGGTTTAGGACAGCCAGACCACATAGTGAGACTCTGTCTCAAACTAAACAAAACAGGGAGTGGAGGTCCTGGGCCTGCCCTCCAGATGCTGAGGATAGAGTTACCATGCCCAGCTCCATGAATCTCCATGTCTTCCTCTGCTGTGCCCTAAGGCCTTAACAGCTAGACAGGCGCCCAGAGGCCCTGGTGGAGACAGCCAACTGTGGTTAGCACAGCAGCCCCTAGGAGAACCGCACAGCCCAGCAGAGTCAGTGTCATGGTCTGATGTCTAGTCCAGAGCCACCTATGTCTGGTGACATTGGCCTCATGCATGCTCAGCCAAGGGCCAAGGTGAAAAACTGCAGGTAGTGCCTGTCGCCCCATGCCCGCCCACAGAGAAGCTGGCATCCGAGGCCTGTGTTGGCTCGCAGAGGATGAGAGTTCTTGAACCCTGGCCTGGGTCTGACCACCAGTGGCTCCTGAGTCACTGGACCCCACTTAGTGCATGACCTGCCTTTTTAGTCACCTGACCAGTAAAAGGTAATAGCAGCTTCTTCAAACTCCCCCTGGGGGGTGGTCCTGTGGAGATGAGAGTAGTACCTGTCCAGGTCAGCAGGCTGCCCTGAGTTGGAGAATGTTAATCACAGGCTACAGCCTGTGATAAGCCTTGAGACAGGCCAGGGTTCATCCCCTCCACACTCTTTCCCCACACACAAGTGCATGTGCACACCTATTACACTGGTCCCAGTCAGTTCCTCACCTCCTGCCCTTGCAGTAAAAGCTTGGCTCAGCAGTTCATCTGGGCTGGAGGAGGAAGCCTGCCTCACTAGCCATGGCCTTGCCTACATTTGGTGGGGCTGTCCAGGCCAGCGTCCCTAAGACTGACCCATCTGTAACCTAGGAAGAGAAGCCCCTGTGCCCATCCCTAAGAAGCTTGGTCATTCCCTGGCTGGGCAGCCATTGCACCTGCTTTTATCTCATGAACTTGAAAGAAATGCTTGTTTGCCATAGAAAATACATAAGAACCAGAGTCTAGAGATAAATCCCTACTTGGGATACTCACGGGCAGTTGTTAGCACATTTTGTCTAGCCTCTTCTCTATGTGACTTTTACAAATCCGTATGTATACTTTTTTCTTTTATTTTTTTCAAGACAGGGAGAGTTTCACTGTAGCCCAGGCTGGCCTCAAATTCACAGAAATCTACCTGCCTCTTGTCTCCTGAGTGCTGGGACTAAAGGCTTTTGTTTCGTTACCACCTCCTGGACTCCTGGGGCATTCTCTCTTTCTCTCTCTCTCTCTCTCTCTCTCTCTCTCTCTCTCTCTCTCTCCCTCCATCCCTCCCTCCCTCCCTCTCTCTCTCTACACACAGAGAGAGAGGGAGAGAGAGAGAGAGAGAGAGAGAGAGAGAGAGAGAGAGAGAGAGAGACTTACTCTATCTCAGGTTGGCCCCATTGTGCCTGTTGTTTTTGCATTTCAAAATTGTAAGTTCATCACAACACACCAAAAGCACTTTCTTGGTTATTAAATTTCTTCCCAAGACTGGGATGAGGTTTTGATGCTATGTTGTAGTCTCCCCTGAAGATTTTTAGTGTGTGAGTGTGTGTGTGTGTGTGTCTGTCTGTCTGTCTGTCTGTCTGTCTGTCTGTCTGTCTGTCTTGCCTGTCTGCATCAGTATATGCCATGTGTCCGTGGCCAGAAGACTGGAGTTACATGAATTAAAAGCTTCTTGATGTGCTGGGAACCAAACTTGGGTCCTCTGAGAAAGCAGCAGCCACTTTTTGTGAGCCATCATGTAGTTACTGGGGTTTGAACTCAGCACCTCTGGAAGAGCATTCAGTGTTCTTAACTGCTGAGCCATCTCTCCAGCCTCACAGTAAGTCCTTTTTAACCTATGAACCAACTCTCCAGGGCCCCACTCCCACCTCTTTTATTTTTATTTTTTTTAATGTATGAGTACACTGTAGCTGCCTTCAGACACACTAGAAGGGGGCATTGAATCGCATTACAGATGGTTGTGAGCCACCATGTGGTTGCTGGGAATTGAACTCAGGACCTTTGGAAGAGCAGACAGGGCTCTTATTAACCACTAAGCCATCTCTCCAGCCCTCCCACCTCTTTTTTTTTTTTTTTTAAGATTTTATTTATTTTATGTGAGTGCACTGTCACTGTCTTCATGCACATCGGAAGAGGGCATCAGATCTCGTTACAGATGGTTGTGAGCCACCATGTGGTTGCTGGGAATTGAACTCAGGACCTCTAGAAAGAGCAGTCAGTGCTTCCCACCTCTTTTTAAAACATTTATTTGTTAGAAATATTGTTTTTTTAAAGACAGAATTTCTTTGTAGCCTCAGCTGTCCTGGAACTAGCTCTGTAGACCAGGCTGGCTCTGCCTTAGAGTGCTGGGACTAAAGGCATGAGCTGCCATCACTTGGCTTATTTTTCTTTTCTCTTCTTTTCTTTTTTTTTAAATTTATGTTCTCTTCATAAATCTTGTAGCATGATTTTTTTTTCTTTTTTCTTTTTTTCGGAGCTGAGGACCGAACCCAGGACCTTGCGCTTGCTATGCAAGCGCTCTACCACTGAGCTAAATCCCCAACCCCAGCATGATTTTAATTACAAAGAACATGGCAGCAAATTTGTTCCTACATCTTCAGGTCTTGCTTTTAAAAACCTCTGACCCTCTGGTGTCTGAAACTATGACCCCTTGTTTCAGGGACTGAGGGGACAGTGCCATAGCGTGTATTACCTGTGGGAGTAAGTGATAAGGATGGGGCCAGGAGAGCTTGTCCTCGGGAGAGTGGCCATCTGCTGTGTAGGTGGAGAGCAAAGTCTGAAGTCCCCAGGGTCCTCTGGCTAGGCATGGGCACCAAAGGCCGAGGGACAGAGGCTCTAACATGCAGTGGGACCCCAACAGGGAAGGCATCTGTCTGCAAGGCCACTTTTGAAGGCGCGTTCCTGGGTCAGGAACTACAGCTTGCCAGGGGAGAGAAATACATGTAAACCAAGGGGTATGTGTCTGGGAAGCAGTACTAACTGGTCAGCAAAGGGTGATGGTGTGCTCCGCCAAGTAGGCAGGTGGCCCCTGTCAGGCCCATGATAGTCCTGTGGTACTCCATTTCCAGAGGAGGGATAGGCATTTCTATGGGAGGCTAGATTGTGAGCAACCAAGCTGCAGCTGGTATAAGCCAGTGAGATGTCCATTTTGCAGTAGGGAAGATAAGCAGCCAGGCTGTCTGGAGGGGTGGGGCCCCAACGCAGAGTGAGCAGCCAGAGAGACTCCTCTTGTCTTTGTTCCTCCTCCTCAACCCCTGCTGCTCGGATCCCTGCCCTGGTCCCTGTAGCCAGGGCTACTCTGGAGGTTTCATCCCCATTTAAAACAGACGAGCTGGGCTGTGTTTCTGTGTTCAGTCTCCCTTTTTCCTCAAACTTGTGGGAAAGTATAGGCTAGAAAGAAAACAACTCCCTCTAGCCCAGCCTAACATGCGTGTCTGTCTGTCTGTCTGTGTCTCTCCCTCCAGGACCTGCTAATGGGGCATCAGGTGCAGAGCATGCAGCCTGTGATTAGCAGGGCTCAGTAGCTCTGTGATGAATCCATTTCCCTAATGAGCTTCTCTTTTTCCTGCTTTCTCTGTTGAGCAACAGAGAAACATTTGCTAACAGAAAATTCCTAACAGAAAACCATTTGCTAGCCAATATAGCTGCTTACTGTCACCTGACTCAGCTCAGGAATAGGAGCTCCCTTTAATGTTAAGACTAACCACTGGGGGTGTGGCAGTGAGAGCCTCTGGCCTGTGCTCGAAGCCCTGTCTACATGAAGCCTAGATGGGTGCCGATAAGCCAGGGTGCTCTGCTCTCTCTGCTGAGGCCTGGCTTGCCTCTGAGAAGTACACTGTCTGCCCCTTTGGGATTGAATTCCCACCTATGAAGCTTTGGGCCTAGAGAAGCCTCAGGCCTTGCCACAGCCTTCTCTAACCTGCCACGTCCCTCTAGCTCCAGTCTGCTCTGCCGTGGGCAGGTTCCAGCATCTAAAAATAACCCTGGAGGGGACTCAAGTCTGGGGCCTGAGCAGGGAGATGAGTCTGGAGAGGCAGCTGCAGCTCCGCCCCCAGGCCCTGTTACTGGTGGCTGGGGACACCCCACAGAGGAGACCCTGAAGCTGCTTCAGTGGTACACACCAGCCTGCCCCGCTGTCTGCCAGAGGGAGCCCAGAAAGGAGCCCAGCTGGCCTGCATGTCAACTGCCTAGTTCAAATGTGCTGCCTGGGAGGTTGTCAGGTCTGCTGAGTGCCCCTGTGTCCTGTGGGGGCTGGGAATGGGGAGATGGCACTGGTGTGGGCCTGCTGAAGCTTCAGTTAAGTTCTAGGATGTTGAGCCTGAAGGAGGCAGGGTATGTGTGTGGAGGCCCTGAGTCAACCCTGTCCCAGACATCCCCTTTGATTAGAAAACAAAAGGCCTTTCTGTGGAAAGGCTGAGCAGGGAGTCCCATGGGGGAGGTTACCCTGAGCCTGGCTGGAGAATCTTGTGGAGGGGAGGCTGCCTGGCCCACTTCCATCCCTACCAGGCTGAGTGCTGCTGTCAGGGGACAGCATGGTCTGGGGTCAGTATATGAGCATCCCAGAGTATACCTCCTGACGCTGCTGCTTCTCCTCACAGAGCCATAGCTTTGCTGCTGTGGCCCACTGCCGTAGATCCAGGGTCAAGGACCGGGAAGGAAGCGGCTGGCTCTCTGACCAGTGCTTCCCACTGAGGGCTTACCCTTTTAGGTGGGCAACGCAGCCGTGGGTGTGCGTACAGAGAACATAGGGTTGTGGTTCCTTTGCCATGTAGCTGACCTTCTATTCTAGCCCTGTGTGTCTGAAGAGTTAGCTCTGAGGTCATTGATTATGCTCAAGAGGCCCACTAAGTTATGCTCCGGCAAGGGAAGGCTGCTGCAATTCCAGGCAACATTCTTTGCCTCCAGAGTCTAGGAATGATGGTGATTCTTGCTGAGCAAAACTTTGTTTGGCAAGGCATCTACGAGGTGTCAACAGCTATGACACAGGAGCCCTTACATGGGGTCCTGCTGTGCTCAGGACTCCAGGGCAGGCTGCCCCTGCCCGCCGGCAGTGCTTCTGGGGCCAGGCCTTTGTTCCCTCCTACTCCATCTTGTTGACTGAATAACCGTAACCGTACCCTGTTCTGTGGAGCTCCTGGGTTATCCAACTGTAGAGACCTCTGCTTCATGGCCTAGAACCAGGGAGCACAAAACAAAACCTAGGGGTCTGATTACGATTTCACAAACACCGCATTTCACTCCGGAAAAGGAGTACCCGGGGAATGAGAAGCAGCACCGTAAAGCCTTGAAGAGCCACATTACTGTGTGTGGAGCATGGGGGCGGGGCTACACAGACAATGGTACACCTGCTGTCTGTTCCCAGGTGGTGGTACCTACTCGAGTGGGACAGGGCTATGTGTACGAGGCCTCCCAGGCAGAACAGGATGAGTACGACACTCCGCGCCACCTGCTAGCTCCAGGTTCCCAGGACATCTATGATGTGCCCCCTGTTCGAGGACTGCTTCCCAACCAGTATGGCCAGGAGGTAAGTGTTGACCAGAGGCATGGGAGAGGGCAGGGACTGGGCCTTGCTCTGGGACAGCTACATTTCCTCAGCCTAGCCAAGGCCTGGGTAGCACAGCAGCCACAGCTGAGGTACCTAAGGTAGGTTTCTGGGGACTTCCATTCTACCCATTAAACCAGGCATCCCTGACAGTTGTGTTCCTGCACCTTCTTTTGTGCCCTCCAGGTATATGACACCCCGCCTATGGCAGTCAAAGGCCCCAATGGCCGAGACCCGTTGTTGGATGTGTATGACGTGCCCCCTAGTGTGGAGAAAGGCCTGCCGCCGTCCAACCATCATTCGGTAAGGAGTCCCTGAATGCTGTGGCCTTGAAGGCTTCTAAAGGTGGAGAAAGGCAAGACTGGGTGTGTGTACTAGGCTTGGGCTGCTGTCTGCAGACCCTGGCTCTGCCCTTTCTTGATCTGGGGACAGATATAGAAACTGAAGGCCCAGGCTGTAGAGATGGCTCAGTGATCAAGGCACTGTTTGCTCTTCTCGAGGACCCAGAGTCAGTTCCCAGCTTCCATGCAGTGTCTGACTGCTCTCTGTAGCTGCAGTCTCAGGTGACCCAGTGCCTCCTTCTGGCCTCTTGACACCAGGTGCATAGGCGTACACACAGACAAAACAGCCATACACATAAAATACATCAGCCCTTCTGAGCCTCAGACCGTGGCCCATTATATATGCTGAGGGGGGTCAGCAAGGAGACCACAAAATCTGTCTTCCAAACCAGGACACTTGGGGTGTGAAAGGGGAAAGGTTTTTTTTGTTTTGTTTTGGTTTTTTTTTTTTTCTTTTTTTTTTTTTCTTTTTTTCGGAGCTGGGGACTGAACCCAGGGCCTTGCACTTACTAGGCAAGCGCTCTACCACTGAGCTAAATCCCCAACCCCAGAAAGGGGAAAGTTTTATAGAGTTGTCTTGGGAGCCTCCTGGACTAAGTGCTTGCTGTAGAACAGAAAGTCTGTCAGCCACTGCCAGGTCTGGTGATGTGAGGATGATGGAGGCAGCGTTGGCAATGTGGCAGCAAGTCTCTCCTACATGTCTGTAGTTAAGACTTGGACCCTACGCACCTAACACAGACGTCCCTCATACTGCGGGGGATTTCCCATCTTTTAGATAAATAGCCAGGTACAGAGAATTAATTAGTCATCTGGCCCAGAGGTAGGCTCGTGACATAGACAGTATGGCTAAGAATCATGCTCGATGTGTACACCAGCTAGGTCTTGCCTTCAGTTCCATGGCTGGACAGATGGATAAAACCCTTAACCACAACTTGGTCCCCTAGGTGTATGATGTTCCTCCTTCTGTGAGCAAGGATGTGCCTGATGGCCCACTGCTGCGTGAGGAAACATACGATGTACCCCCTGCCTTCGCCAAACCCAAGCCTTTTGATCCGACCCGACACCCATTAATCCTCGCTGCACCTCCTCCGGACTCCCCACCAGCTGAGGATGTGTATGATGTGCCACCCCCTGCTCCTGACCTCTATGATGTGCCCCCTGGTTTGCGGCGGCCTGGCCCTGGAACACTGTATGACGTGCCTCGAGAGCGGGTGCTCCCTCCTGAGGTGGCTGATGGGAGTGTAATTGATGATGGTGTGTATGCTGTGCCCCCACCAGCCGAGCGAGAGGCGCCAACAGATGGCAAGCGCCTGTCGGCCTCTAGCACGGGCAGCACACGCAGCAGCCAATCGGCGTCTTCCTTGGAGGTAGTGGTGCCAGGTCGGGAGCCCCTGGAGCTGGAAGTTGCTGTGGAGTCCCTGGCTCGGCTACAGCAGGGTGTGAGCACCACCGTAGCCCACCTTCTGGACCTGGTGGGCAGTGCCAGTGGCCCCGGGGGCTGGCGTAGTACCTCTGAGCCCCAGGAGCCTCCCGTGCAGGACCTGAAAGCTGCAGTGGCCGCAGTTCATGGGGCAGTACATGAGCTCCTGGAGTTTGCCCGCAGTGCAGTGAGCAGTGCCACTCACACTTCTGACCGCACTTTGCACGCCAAGCTTAGCCGGCAGCTACAGAAGATGGAGGATGTGTACCAGACACTGGTGGTCCATGGTCAGGTCCTTGACAGTGGCCGGGGAGGTCCAGGATTCACTCTGGACGACCTGGACCGCCTGGTGGCCTGCTCACGGGCTGTGCCCGAGGATGCCAAGCAGCTGGCCTCCTTTTTGCATGGTAATGCCTCGCTGCTTTTCAGACGGACCAAAGCCCCTGGCCCCGGGCCTGAGGGCAGCAGCTCCCTGCACCTCAACCCCACCGATAAAGCCAGCAGCATCCAGTCACGCCCTCTACCCTCACCTCCAAAGTTCACCTCCCAGGACTCTCCGGATGGCCAGTATGAGAACAGTGAAGGGGGTTGGATGGAGGACTATGACTACGTTCATCTGCAGGTGGGTGTTCACCCTGCCCAGTCTCAAGAGCTCTGACTCTGCCGTTGTTGTTGCAAGGACCCTGATGCCCGATGCCCCTCTCATCCCACACAGAGAGATCAGAGGAAATTTGGGGTCCAGGATTGGCCACTGGTGAACCCTAGTGCTCTCCCTATATCTTGCCCTGTTTTTGGACTGATAATCAACACGACTATGTCCTTGAGGATTGAAATGCTAACCAGGATTGCTCCAATAACCTTGGGCTTGGGCTTCTCTGGTGGCCATAGATGTAACTCATTCTGTATATAGACATTCCAAGGAGACAGACACTGGGTTCCAGGGAGAGTAGACAGGGTGAATAGGGACATGTGTTAAGAGTAGACCTCTGAAAAAGACCTGCATGCCATCTCATTTGTGGGCCAAGAGCAGAGTTTGGGTTTGATTTCTGGTGTGGGAGCCATTCCAGGAGGGCCATGACCTTGTGGAGTGAGTGCATCCTTTGCATGGGAACCCTCCTGTGCCAAGCGGCTTCATTAGAAGCCACTTCTTCCTGGGACTGGCGTGCCTACACTGCCCCCTGGTGGTTTTTCAGCCCTTGCACCCCTGGGACCTGCTGGTGCTTCTGTCTGAGAAGAGACTTTTCTCAGTCCTGGTCTTCTTTTTCCTCTAGGGGAAGGAGGAATTTGAGAAGACCCAGAAGGAACTGCTGGAAAAGGGCAACATCGTGCGACAGGGAAAAGGCCAACTGGAGCTGCAGCAGGTGAGGCTTCCATTGGTCATCTCTCACGGTGAGACCCAGCAGGGATAGAGCCCTACTGGCCTTCTCTCTAGCCAGTCACCATCCAGCTCATGGCCATCACTGTCTTCTGACGAGTTAAAGATGTCGGTCTTGCTGTGTCGCCTAGCCTCATCTTGAATGCCACCTAACTCACTGGTCTCCTGCAGCACCCTCTTGAGGAGCTGGGACCACAGCTGCGTTCCACCCACTCAGTCTGACACGGCTTCTGAAGCTGTATCCGAGAGCTGAGGCAGTAGCAGTTGACTAGTGTGCTTGAGACCTTACAGGCCTCGCTTAACTAAAACCCAAATGTCAGTACCGTGTACCTTGTAGAGAGCACAGAACATTGTAGGACTAGAAACACTGGCAGCCAGACTCACAGAAGCTGAGACAAGCTGCTTCCCACCGGTCAGCTGCTCTCCACACGCTGCCTCCCTGTGCCTGCTGGGGATGACACTTGTGAGCTGTCACACTGTCTGCTAATGTTGATCTTAACTCCTTTCTCTAGGCTTGGTAGTGTCTGTTGTTGAATGTTTACGTTGTGTCCAGTTCTCCGTACAAATAACAGGGCTGTGTTTGGCCCCAGTTTTCTTCATATTTTGAATCATTTCTCAGGGTAAGAAAGTAGTTCTGAAAAATACTGAAGATGTCCAGTTTTGAGTGTGGAGACAACACAGTGAAAGATGAAGCCTGTCTCCTAGCTGCTCCTCTAGGTGTAGAGAAGGAAGGCAAGGGATAGCCTTCCCCACCCTGAGCTGAGCGGCCACTGTGGGGCTTGTGTTTGGAAGCTGCTTCACGGGTCTGATGGTAGAAGTGAGTGGTGTGTGAACTGCCTGGGGCCTGTGTGACACATAGCAGGTGACAAAGAATGCATGTTATTAACATGAGCCAGGCACACTCCTGTAATTCCAGCACTCAGGAGGCAGAGGCAAAAGGATCCTAAGTTTAAGGCCAACCAGGATATGTGGCAAAATTCTCCTCCCGGATAATAGTTAAAATAGCTAACCATGTGTAGCCGTGGAGTGCCACGTTTGAGGAAGCTGGCATGACGTTGTCTTTTCTTTGCACTCCCAGAACAGCCTTAGGCAGTAATGCTGCTGCTGACACTGGTGCTTTGCTCTGCTTCGATGGGCAGTGCTCTCATGAGTACAGATGTTTGCACATGTCTGTCTGTCAGCTGAGAGTCTAACCTTGTCCTGCCTCCCACAGCTGAAACAGTTTGAGCGACTGGAGCAGGAGGTGTCTCGTCCCATAGACCATGACCTGGCCAACTGGACACCAGCCCAGCCCCTTGTGCCGGGGCGGACAGGGGGACTGGGGCCTTCAGACCGACAGCTGCTGCTCTTCTACTTGGAGCAGTGTGAGGCCAACCTGACCACACTGACAGATGCGGTGGACGCCTTCTTCACCGCAGTGGCCACCAACCAGCCACCCAAGATCTTTGTGGCACACAGCAAGTTTGTCATTCTTAGTGCACACAAGCTTGTGTTCATTGGGGACACACTGTCACGGCAGGCAAAGGCAGCTGATGTGCGAAGCCAAGTGACCCACTACAGCAATCTGCTGTGTGACCTCCTGCGTGGCATCGTGGCCACCACCAAGGCCGCTGCCCTGCAGTACCCATCCCCATCTGCTGCCCAGGACATGGTAGACAGGGTCAAGGAGCTAGGCCACAGCACTCAGCAGTTCCGCCGTGTCCTGGGCCAGCTGGCTGCCGCCTGAAAGCAGAAGACTGGGCTGTGAGGCTGGGGAGTGGGTAGCGGTGGTGTGAGCTACCCAGGCGCTCGTCTTGAAGTGGAGATCCTGCAGGTTTGGGGACAGGTAACCCCAGCTCTGCTTTGGGCCTGGTGCCCTCAACTGTCCAGGGATTTGTACATATTTATATCAAGGCAGGATGCAGAATGCCTCCTCGGAGAGGCTGAGGAGCCCCGTCAGAGTGGACCATGGGCTGGGATCACCAGGGTTGGGGCACATGGGCTCCAGTCCACAGGGCTCCCTGGGACAGGAAGTACAGTGTGGTGTACACCTCTGCACCAAGAAAACCTAAAGAACTATTTTTCACTATTGATTTTTTTCCAATCATTTGACTAATAGTCTACATTTAATAAAATTTTAAAAATGAGAAGGAGCCTACAGAAATGCTTGAGACTGCCTCTGGGTGGGAAGGTGGATGTGTTCTTGACCCACCAAAGGGTCAAGGTGACCAGAAGTAGTGAAGAGTCTAGGAAGGGTAAAGTCCTTCCCAGAAGGTAGGTCCCTTCAGAACAAAATCAAAGCCCAGGGACCTGTGGGAAAGGCAGGCAGCCAGCTGGTCTGGCCACACAATATCCTTTGTGCTAAGGGGAGCATGTTATAGATTCAAGGCCTGAGGCCCAGAGCAGCAAGGTACCTTCTGGGTCTTCTGTGCCCCAAGGAGGAAGTTTACAAGCCAAGGTACGCACAAAACAACCTCGCCTTCCAGTCTTCCTCAAACTTGATAAAGTTCTCTAGAGAGAACTTAGTCTGGGACACCCTAAATTGAACATGAATTTGGCCTCCAGGCTGGAAGGATTGGGACCTATACCAGGCCTTGACCTGGTTGGTGGTTCTTCCGGGAGTTTTGGCAGCCTCTGGTCCAGAGGGGAAGACTAGAGTGTATGTTGGCACCCTGGTGGTCTCAGCTTTGACCACTGTGCATATGAATGTGAGCCTCAGTTTTCTTACCTATGTAAAGAAGGAGCTAGGACTTGGAGATCTGCCACCAAGGAGCCTCACTGAGGGTACCTAGCCTCCTATCCCGTAACTGCCTGGGAGAGCAAAATTGAAGGGGCAAATTCTTTATTTTTGTTTGGATTTTACTCAGATGCAGAGGTAGGAGGGATTCAGTTTCTAGTATCTTCCAAACATGGACATAACAGGCTGGGAGCAGTAGGGTGGGTGATGGTGCCCCAGGACCAGATGCCCACAAGGGGCCTATCCAAGGCCCCTGCATAGAGGGGTACAGGACTTGTTTCCAAAGTCCCTGGGTGCCTCAGCAGAGAAAGGGTGGATAGAATTTGGTAGAGTTTGTACAGTTGCTTGGTTTTACTCATGACTCAGGTCTAGGTTCAGTGGTAACCCCATCTCTAACTTCCAACCTCCTAAGGGACCTGGGCAACTGGTTTCCCTCTATGTTCAGAAGGCACCCAGCTCCCCTCCTGAGGAGAGGCTCCTTCCAGGGTTGTAAGCACCAAGTCTTTGGTACACTGAGAAGGGTCGAGGTTCAGTAGAGGAAGCCAGGGGAGCAGGAAGCCTGTGGTCCTTCAGGCCCAATAAGGTCAGCAGGTTAGCGAGTGGAGAGAACCAGAAACTGGTTATGCAGGAGGAGACTGGTGATGTACAGAGACCCTCGTGCTGGTGATCTCACTGCCCCAAGCTTACAGGAAGGAAGGGTTTGGTCACACAGAGAAGAGACACCCGATGGGGCAGTGTGAGATCTTGGTTTCAGAGGTGGAGGGAGTTGGGGTCACAGTCATAGACTCCAGTCCTACCAGCTCACTGAAATCAACTCTGGGTCCTTAAGGACCTCTGTGGAACTGCTGCTGTCAGGTTCTACCCCAGGCTGGACCTCGAGCAGAGCCATCACTTGTCCAATCCTCCCTGGACAAGGAGCCTGGCACTGTGGCCACAAGCTATGGTCCTCTGAGGTGTATGGGTAGATGTCCCTGATAGATATAGAGGGGGCTTACCACATGTGTCCCTTTTCTGGAAAGCCCTGTCAGTGATGGGAGACAAGGTCCATGGTGAATTGAAGCCTGGCCGGGTAGCACAACTTCAGAATCTACAAAGTCAGACATGCTTGTGCTAGCAGGAAGGCAAAGGGACACTCTGGAGCTGCTTACCTAGCCAGAAGACTCCAGCTGAGGGCCAGCAGTGATGACAGGCCTTTAATCATAGTGCTTTGTGAATGTGAGGCCAATCTTGTTTACTGGGCAAGTTCTAGGACAGCCAGGGGCTACACAGAAAAACAAAATCCTCCCAGCTGAGACCACAGGGCTGAACAATCCCACCTTTCAGGAGCTAGAGACGCGCCACTGGGGCTGTACAGCAGGCTTCCTGGGTGGCGGCCATCTTTTGTGCAAAGCTTTCTCCAGGACCCTGTTAGCTTTTTCTATTTGTTTTTGCTTGGAGTTTTTGTGTTTCTTTGCCCACTGGGGAGACTATAGCCCAAGCTGGCCTCCAGCTCAGCCAAGGATAACCCTGAGCTCCACGCCAGCCGTTTGGTGGATTCTTTTTTTTTTTTTTTTTTTTTTTGGTTCTTTTTTTTCGGAGCTGGGGATTGAACCCAGGGCCTTGCGCTTCCTAGGCAAGCGCTCTACCACTGAGCTAAATCCCCAGCCCCCGTTTGGTGGATTCTTAATGTTTAAGTATGCGTGGGTGTGTGTGCCTGCATGCAGGTATGGACGCCTGAGTGCAAATGCCTGAAGAGGCCAGAGGCTCCCTGGGGCTGGAATCACAAATTGTGAGTCCTTGATAATGGGTGTTGGGAACTGACCTGGGTCCGCTGGAAGAGCAGCAAGAGCTCTTAACTACTGAGCCATCTTCCAGTTTGGCGGGATTGGCTTTTGTTTGTTTGTTTGATTTTGTTTTGGATTGTTTGATTGAAGGGTTTTGCCTACATGTCTATCTGTCTGTGTACCTCGTGTGTGCCTAGTATCCAGAGGGGTCGGAAGAGAACATTGGACTTCTGGAACTGGAATTACACGACGGATTTTGAATACCTTAAAGATGCTGGATTCTCTACAAGAGTTCCAAGTGCTCTTAACCAGGGGCTGTCTCCACAGACCCCTTGTTTGGTAGGTTTTTAAAAGAGGATTTTAAAGAAGTGGGGAATTGCAATTCATGAATACCTTTGGAATTTGGGCCCCTAAACAAGACAGATCTCATGTTCTAACAAGCCACACGGCATTGTGGGTATTGTTGTTCTAGGCTACTGTGGCACTTAGCCTGTAGCAAGTTGTTCAGGCAGACAAGGGCAGCATCTTGGAGAGCTGATGTGGGCAGGCTCAGCAGAGAGATGTCATGGTAGACAGTCTTGTGGGAACATGCGCATGCAAACAAACGTTTCGGGACCAGGCTGGGCAGACCTAAGTGGAGGATACCCCAGATTCTGGAAAATGGCACAGAGATGAAGTGGCTTTGGTGCGGCCATCATGACATGCAGGGATATTCAGTTTTTATATCTGCATCATGTTTCCCAGTAATAAGACAGGCTTATTTATTAATTTAGTTTGGAGATTCAGCCCAGGGATTCACACACACCAGGAGAACAGTCTTATCACCAAGACCCAGCCCAGCCCAAAACAGTTTATACATATTTATTTCTGTGTGCCATGTAGAGGTGCTGGTCCCGGAGAGATCAAAAGAGAGAGTGCGCTCCCCTGGGGCTGGAGGTACAGATGGTTTCTAGCTGGAACCGAGCGGAGATCTGCGGAAGAGCAGCCAATGCTCGTAACCATTGACCCATCTCTCCTTCCGTAGTCTTCTCAGAAGCAGCTGTCCGTGTGTGTGAATAGGCTTCACTTGGGGAACACAGAGACTCCTGACCACCTTACCTGGGTCACACAAGCCCACCTTCCAACTACCTCATCCGTCTCTCAGCACCCAGACACTCCTGGTCAGAGCCAGTGTCAAGTGCTCTGGCTGCCATGTGACCCTACAGAAGTGTGTCAATGGGGTGAGCCACAGCTTGACCTCTGACTCCAGCAAACCACCCTTACCCTGGGTCTCAGTTTCTCGACGTGTACATGAGGGTGGCAGGCGACACCACTGGGTAGGCATCTCTGGCAGGCTGCTGTTCTACCTGCAACTGGGGGGTGGCTTGTCCCTAGCCTGTGGTCTCTCAAATCCTGTTCTACCTGCAACTGGGGGGTGGCTTGTCCCTAGCCTGTGGTCTCTCAAATCCTTTTCCTTTTGCACACAGTTCTGACTTGAGTTAGAGACGCACCATTGCCTGACTCCCAGGGGATTGCCACTGCCTGTGGCAGGCCTCATTTGACCCCCAGTGAACAGTAGTGACAATCCTGTCCTTAATGGAGTAGGTTCCCCTACAAGGGGTAGACGTTGCTAATCCAGTGAGAAGTAGGAAGTCCCAAGTCTCAGTTGAACAACACTTTTCTTTTGATCTTTATCTTTATTAACTTGAGTATTTCTTATTTACATTTCGATTGCTATTCCCCTTCCCGGTTTCCGGGGAAACATCCCCCTAGCCCCTCCCCCTCCCCTTCTATATGGGCTTCCCCTTCCCATCCTCCCCCCATTGCTGCCCTCCCCCCATAGTCTAGTTCACTGGGGGTTCAGTCTTAGCAGGACCCAGGGCTTCCCCTTCCACTGGTGCTCTTACTAGGATATTCATTGCTACCTATGGGGTCAGAGTCCAGGGTCAGTCCATGTATAGTCTTTAGGTAGTGGCTTAGTCCCTGGAAGCTCTGGTTGCTTGGCATTGTTGTACATATGGGGTCTCGAGCCCCTTCAAGCTCTTCCAGTCCTTTCTCTGATTCCTTCAACGGGGGTCCCGTTCTCAGTTCAGTGGTTTGCTGCTGGCATTCGCCTATGTATTTGCTGTATTCTGGCTGTGTCTCTCAGGAGAGATCTACATCCGGTTCCTGTCGGCCTGCACTTCTTTGCTTCATCCATCTTACCTAATTTGGTGACTGTGTATGTATGGGCCACATGTGGGGCAGGCTCTGAATGGGTGTTCCTTCTGCCTCTGTTCTAAACTTTGCCTCCCTATTCCCTGCCAAGGGTATTTTTGTTCCCTGAACAGCACTCAACCCCAGATTAGCCCCTATATGCCCAGAACCCCATCTTGTGTTCAAAGATACCTGCCAAGGTCAGGAGCCAGGGACAGCATCCTCCCCAGCAATAACCCTAAAGGCTAGCTCATGTGGATATAGATGGTCATAGAGCACGACAGCGTGGACAGGGTGGCTAGCGGACATGTTCACAGCAGGCCACAGCAAGGACGCGGGTATTCCAGACCTGTGTGACTCCTAACATTCAGATATTTGGTCTCTACAAGGCCTTTAGCTCTGCTCAGCCCAGCAACTATCCTCAGAGAGCCCTATGTAGGGGAGGGGGCAAGGGCTCAGGGCATCTAAAGTTGGGGCCTGGGGCTAGGAAGCCAGGTTCAGGAGTTCCACAGTAGAAGCCTCTGCCCAGCACACAAGAAGAATGACGTCCTGCTAGAGCTGAGTCCTAGGACACACACGCTGCTCCTGAGGTCCAGGCTGCTATGTTCCAAGAGCATGTGTCAGGAGTGAATTGAGACTCCTGCAGAGACAAACCAAGGAGGCTGTCCACATCCACCAGGCCACAGGTCATACTAAGCATCAGACAGGAGGGGCTTGAAAGCAGTGAGGAGCGTTGTGGGTGACTGAGTAGATGGACAAGATCAGGGCAAGAGAGGGACCAGGGTGAGTCTACTTGAGTTTAAGACTCCCCTTGTAAACCAGACATGGTGGCACATGCCTTTAATCCCAGCACATGGATGCAGAGAGGCAGGTAGATAGATCTCTTGAGTTTGAGGCCTGGTCTGCAGAGTGAGTTCCGGGACAGCCAGGGCTATGTAGAAAGACCCTGTATGAGACGGTCTATCTGGCTACCAGGATGTACTAGCACCCCACCAGGATAGGGTGGGGCTCTTAGAGCAAACAAGCCCTTACATCATCCCTTGTCCTCTCCACTCCCTGTTGCTGGGTATTTGGGCCACAGTTGGTAGGTGTGACCTAGGCATCCCTATCTGGGCCTCGGCCTCACTAAAGCTGAGAACCACCTAGAACAAGGTCACCATGGCGTGTGGCTGGGAGAGCCCCACCTGATGGCCTCCCGGGCCTTCCCGTCACAGCCTGCCTCCACATTCCTCCTTATCACAAGTCCTTGGTCTGATAAAGCCAGTGACTCTAGCATAGCTTGGGAAAGCGAAGGCCTGGAGAGAGCACTGTGGGGAAGAGTCAGAGAGCCACAGGTGTCGGAGGTCAGAATGGGCTGGTTCCCACATGCCTTCTCCCCAACTTGGGGCCCCTGGCATTCCAGCAAGCAACAGCCCTACTGCCTTGTGGGTGAGGGAGCCAGGCTGACCTGGACTCAGCTAGATCCCTCCCTGTGACAATTTGATCTGCCCGTGTCCTGCCCTTCTACCCTCTGGGGAGGTTGGGGTGGGAGCAAGAACCAAGAAGTGACCCTTCCCGAACCCCCTACAACTTGATCTGACTTTTTTCCGGTATGATCTAACCCAGTGAAGCTTGGAGTTCAGGAGCAGAGTGCAATCTTGGAGGCCCCCAAACAGGAGGCAGACATTGACTCACACTCCACGGTTCACTGAGGCTTCATGGGAGCAAAAGTACTCAGCTCACTTGGGTACCAGGGTCTGTGGCACCCAGGGCATCAGCACTTTGACAGGGCACACATCAGGTGTGAAGGTACAGCCAGTGTCACTGCCCTAGGACATAATTGCCCGTAAGAGTACAGGTTCCATCCTTCAAGTAGATCAAGGGGACACCAGAGTTGCACTGCAGGAAAAAGGGAAGGGGCTTCCATCTGGCCATCAGGCAGCCTAGCCACTGAGCATGACTCTAGACCCCAGGACTAGACCTGACACCAGTAGACACCGTGCTCTTGCTTACTAGGTGAATTTATGAAAGACTCCAGTTCCCATGTGAACTGGAAGTCACAGTTCCGTGTCACTGGAAGTTCCCTGCAAGTCAGGTCTACCTCCAGGGCAACATCATATAACACGTTCAATGGAGCTGGTTTGACTGAAAGGAAGTGGGGCTGGTCATGGGGCCGTTGGCAGAGGGGAAGACCTGGGCATCTTCTGGAATCCTCCAGCCTATCTCTGCCCCTCAGCTAAGGTTATCAACGATCCAACTGGATCCCTGCCTCCTTGATCACGTTGGGCAGGTTTGTCCAGGGAAAAACTGAGAAGGCCCTGCAGAAAGGCTTACTTAGTACCTCCTTCACTTTCTCTGCCCAAGACCTGGCCTGAGGCTTTTGCCTGAATCTCCAGCAGGGTGGGAGGGGAGAGGGTATGGGAAAACCCCAGGAGGCAGTACTGTACAGTGGGTGGTACCGCTGACCCCTGTGCGGACCAATTGATCTGTGATCATGCTACCCCAAAACTCAGTGTGTGGTACACAGGAGGGGCAGGGCAGCCTGCTGCAGTCTGGCCAGGGTGTCTGTGTCTGGAGGGGCAGTTATCCATCACTGAGCAGGACAAAGAAGATACCGTCTCAAGAGAAGTGCACAGGAGGAGGGCAGTGTCTTTGTGGGAAGTGAACATGTTGAATGTGGTGTTCTGGAAACCTGCCATTGAGAACCAGAACCCTAGCTACGACCCTGGGACAAATGGGCTGCCAGAAAGGAGATCAGCTTCCAAGCCTGGAAAGAGAATCCCAGGGCCAGTCTCAGGCACACTGTGCCGCATCCTTCAAGCAGTCAGGGCTTCTCCTTCCTAGGCTTGCTCCCCTACCCCTCGGCGAGCCTCTGCCTGTCCAGCACCCGTGTACCTTTGCAGTCTTCAGACGTCCTAGACATTGAGACACATGGGGAATGAGGATAAAAAATAGACCTGCTCCCCTCCTCCACCCCAGGTGAGACAAAAACTAGAGCCTCGTGGCAGATCTCACCTGACTGCAGGAGGTAGCAGTGATCACTCAATCTGCCGTGATTAGGGAACACCACAGAAACGGACACCAGTGCTAGCCTGGGGAGGAGAAGGGGGCAGCCAACTCCTACCTTTGCAGCACCCTCGGGTAAACCACACCCCAGAGTGTGCCCTCAGATTCCCAGAATCCCCCTCTCACCTGCAGGAGGGACGCCTCCCAGAACCAGGAGCCTGGGACTACAGCCTCCCCAAGTGACAATTCTCCACAGCCTGGGAGTTGGGGGAGACCCAAAATTGACCCTAAGGACCTCTTAAGTCTTGCTTCTTTTTGCCCCCTGCCTCGTTTGCATCCCTGACCTATCCCAATATCCGGGGCCCACGAAGACTGGTCCCTTGTCTTCAGTTCTCCCAGTTGAGTGTTGAGAACCCAGGGGAGTCTGTTCTCCTGAGTCTCACCATTGCCACCTCTAAAATGGGGGTGTCAGAGGGTGACTCTAGATCACACACCCATTGTGAGTCCCAGAATCGCCTCAGAACCTGGCAGGGTCCCACTCTCTTCCCCATACCCAGCTGGTCTGAGGTCTGCAGGAGAGGAGACTGATGCTCTTAGGGTTCACCCCAGGCTTTGCACTGTGGGACAGGGAAGAAAAGTTTGAAGAAGCATTGGGCGCTGGTGGCTTGGCACATTTAGGACCTTGATATTTGATCCTTCAAATGTATGTGCTTTGGGGATAGAGACATGAATCAGTGGTTAAGAGGTCCTGAGTTCAATTCCCGCTAACCACATGGTGGCTCAGTACCATCTATAATGGGATCTGAGGCCCTCTTCTGGCATTGCCGATGGACAGGAAGGCAGAGCATCATACACTTGTTTTTGTTTTCAATGTCTGCGCCTTGATGTACATCAAGAACAGAGTGAGAACTCTGTTACTCTTCTGTCACACATCTTCACACCAGTCCTGAGCGCCGCTCCTATGAAGCTGGCCATGGTGTGACCATTGCCGCAGCTGCTGACCCCGAGGCTCCATGCTGAGGGACTGAACTAGGCACCAGAGGAATGCTGGTCCAAACCCTGGGCCCGCCATGCTCCTCACATTCAAGGACTTGCTAGGGCTGAGGATCTAGTGGGAGTCTGAGCTCTCACACCAAGCACAGATCACACTGAGTTAATTCCCAAGGTGAGCAACTTCTCAGAGGAAGAAGGGGGATCTCTGATTGGCTGGGCATGAGGAAGAGGATGGGACCAGCAGCTACCAGATTCTGAACTGGTTCTGGGCCTGGAAGGGGGCATATGATTCTGAGCCATCCTCCAGCAACCCCATTGTAGAGACAGCACTGGGGAGACTCAGGAGAACAGACTCCCTTGGGCTCTCAACCCTTTAGTGAGCAAAGACAATGGGGATCAGCCTTCCTGCCTAGGTCACATGGTGTGTCTACAGGCAGGCCATGGGGCTTGCGTGGGAGGCTGGGAGAGGTTTATTATAGCCTTGCTACAGGCTGGGCCAGAACACCTTAGATACTGAGGTGATAACACTCCTGTGGGCTTGCAGCTGGGTAGGCAGACATTCCAAAGCAGGGCTGGCGTGAGAGCTTGGAAGAATGGCAGCTGCAGCCTACAGCTGACCCTGGGACCAAGGGCAAAAGGGCTGAACGTGGGTCTCCATCTCCTCAGCCTGAGGCGAGAAGTTCTGTGGTCTGGGCCCTAGCCTGGTGGCCTATGATCTGGAGGACCTTGAACAAAATGATTTAGTTGGTCTGTTTGTTCAGCCATTCCCCGCTTCCCCGTGGCAACCAGGTGTTGAAGCACACACCCGTGATGTACTGTACCAGGAAGTGGAAACATTAGCAGTTTTCCATACTGATTACCTAGCAGTTGCTTTTAATAGCAGTACAGAAAGGTTCAACCCCTGCCCCACGCTGAGTATCGCCTTCATGAACCTTCCCTGCTTCCGAATAGCAAAAACCTCAGGGGCTTACACAAGACCTGGGGCCCTTGTCATAGTGTGGTGTGAGTAAGCCTATTTGCTTCTCCGCCTAATCCCTTCTCTCCCAGGTTGATCTCTAGCTAAGTGACTTTAGAGAAAGGTAGTTCTCCCCCTGAACTACCAGAGATCCCGCTGTAAACTGCCCCCACTGTGATCTGATCAACACAAAAACAGCATCCACCCACCCTTCTTCCCCTGCACACAACAGGTCCGGAACCCAGCTACTCTGAAGGTATAGACAGGAGGGTCCCAAGTTCATGGCCAGCCTCAGGCTTCTTAGGGAGCGGTGCTGGCTAGGTCCTTGGAGAGAGCTGCCCTGGGCAGGGAGACACCCACAGGCAATGCTTGTCCTGCTGTTCTGACACCCCCACACAACCTCCTCCAGAGTTGCCTTCAGTGTCCCCATGCTCTTAGGCAGGCTGTGCAGAGTGGGTGCCTGGCCTTTGTGTCAAATAATGATAAAATAATGAACTCATTTCCTGGTGATCTGTCTTTCACACACACACACACACATATACACACATGCACATACACACACAAACACATACACACACATACACACACATACACACACAAACACATACACACACATATACACACACAGACACACAGACACATACACACACACATACACACACAAACACATACACATACACACACATATACACACAAACATACACATACACACACATACACACATACACACACACATACACACACAGACACACACAGACACATACACAGACATACACATACACACACACAAACACAAACACACATACACACATACACACACAAACACACACACACAAACACACATATACACACAAACACAAACACACATACACACATACACACACAAACAAACACACACATACACACACATATATACTCATACACACACACAAACACATACACACACACAGACACATACACACACACAAACACATACACACATACACACACAAACACACACACACAAACACACATACACACATACACACACAATACCCACACACAAACACATACACATACGCACATACACACACACAAACACATACACATACACACACAAACACATACACACAAACACACACACATACACACACATACACACAGACACACACAGACACATACATACATATACACACATACACACAGACACACATACACACACACAGAGACACAGACACATACACACAAACACACACACACACACACATATATATATACATATATATATCAGAGAGGTAAATATAATAACTTGCCTGACACCCAACCTGTGCTAAGAACACAATCATCACAGTCATCAACACCTCGAACTGAACACCAGGGTCTCTCTGTGTCCCCAACTCCTGTGTTCCTAAATGAATGCTTCCCACTTAAACTCAGAGAGTTGCCTGCTTACCAAAACAAATGGGCCCTCTAGTCCCTGGATGCCCCTCCCCCAGCCTGTTCTCAGAAGAGGTCATGGCCATGTGACCCAGGCTGGACAATAGCGTGTCTGTTGTTCTCCACTTTTAGACTCAGCCCAGGGAAGTGTCCCAGTGTGGCACCTCCGTCCTTCCTTCTTTCCAGCTGTCTCTTGGTGCGAAAGGAAGCCACCATGCAGACGAAGGCAGAACAGCAGCATTGCAGCCAGTCTGGAGCCCACCTGCCTAACTACCCTGGAATGTCACCGTGTGGGTGTCTCTTGGTGGCTGCGGCGAATGCTGTGGAAGCCAGGCTGCTGCTCTTTAAGATTCATCTATTTATAATTAATTATTTTATTTTATGTGCATTGGTGTTTTACTTGCCTGTATGTCTGTGTGTGGTTGTCAGATCTTGGCGTTACAGACAGTTGTGAGCCGTCATGTGGGTGCTGGGAATTGAACCCAGGTCCTCAGGAAGAGCTCTTAACCACTGGGCCATCTCTCCACCCACTCTTTATTTATTTTTCTGTATGTGGGAGTTTTGCCTGCATGTCTGTCTGTGTACTTCATGGGTGCCTGGTGCCAACAGATGGTACGGGGTCCTTTGGGGCTTGAGCTACAGGAATTAGAAACTGCCACGTGGGCACTGGGAATCCGACCTGATCCCTCCCCCTCTCCAACTCCATTCACTCAAGATACTTTAGGAAGCTTATTTTGTTCTTTGGAGATTCTTCAAGTCTTCAGAAAATCCGTCAAGTTAGCCCTGTGATCACCCCAACGACTATTCACCTAGATTTGCCAGCTGTAGTGACTTTCGGCTACTTTGCGGATCCTTTATCCTCCACCCTTTCGACCCCCTAACACTAGGAAGGAGGGTAAACAGGACAGAGGGGAAAGGGAATGACAATCTCGTTAGACTACTTCCTGCTGATTAGAGGTGTCAAGTTCCTTGGGGCAAGTTTGATTTTCACCCTCAGGCTACCTAATTTCTTCTTTTTGTCTCTTCGAACACTACTACTTGACAAACTGTATCCCTCCAGGCAACCAGCCCTTCTAGCAGGGGCTCTAGCATTTATATACCAACAGCCGCATAACGATCTGCAGGTAACAAAACCGGGCCCTTGCTAGAGCACTCGGCAAATCATAGTCAGCTGCTGTGGACAGTCTGAGGCAGCCCCGCCCCCCACAGCTGGGATCAAAACAAAAGCATTCTTCTATTATGTCTGTGTTTTTTAAAGAAAGCAAAATTCCAGGTCCTGGAACTCATATGTGGATCAAGCCGGCCTCAGACTTTCAGCAATCCTCCTGCCTCCCGTGTGCTAAGAGGACAGTGGTTCTCAACCTGTCTAATGGGGCAACCCTTTGATACAGTTCCTCACCTTGTGGTGACCCCGAACCATGAAATTACTTTGTTGCTACTTTGTCACTGCTGTGAATCATAATGTTAGCTATCTGAGATGAAGGATGTCTGACAGGCACCTCCCAAAGGGGGTCAGAACCGCTGTGCTAGGATTACAGGAAGAGTCAGCAGGCTGCACTGGACAGATGCATTTTGCCAAACTACTTGACAGTTAGCTACAGACATCACCATTTTATTGCTGTTGTTGTTGTTGTTTTAAGCAGAAAGGCTGGCCTCAAATCCATGTGCCCCAGGCAGCAGCGTCTGGAATGATGGGATTTTCAGGCAGGGGCCACCACACCTGGCTTTATTTCAGAGACTGGGATTAGCAGTGTGTGTGTGCTCATGGCAGAGAACAACACTGTAGAATCAGTTCTCCTTCTGCCTGTGGGTCCTGGGACCAAACTCAAGTCATTAGGCATGGTGACAGGCCCCTTTACTGCTGAGCCGTTTCACTGGCTTTAAAGTGTACCGATATCTTAACAGGGTTTTGGGTTGGGTTTTTTCCAGTCCTGGGAATCAATCTTGTTACCTCCCCCCCATCCAGTGCTGGGGGAGGGGAGAGGGAAGGCAGTGCTGGAGATCAAACCCACAGTGGTCAAAAGCTGTACGGCTGAGCTACACCCCAGCCTGAATATTAGAAATTTTACCTACAGGATGGATGACTGCTTGAATGCACCCTTTAAGAGCAATTACAAGAGCTGTAACAGTAGCTCAGTGCCAGAGAACCTACATAGCAAATGCAAAAGTACCAGGCCGGAGGCCGCAGCACGGAGCGTGTGGTCACTTGCCATCAGAACCGTAGTAAGAGACAGGACCTTTAAGAAGTGATTGAGGGGCTGGAGAGATGGCTCAGTGGTTAAGAGCACCCGACTGCTCTTCCAGAGGTCCTGAGTTCAATTCCCAGCAACCACATGGTGGCTCACAACCATCTGTAAAGAGATCTGATGCCCTCTTCTGGTGTGTCTGAAGACAGCTACAGTGTACTTATATATAATAAATAAATAAATCTTTAAAAAAAAAAAAAAAAAGAAGTGATTGAGCCCTGATGAAAGCACCCATTTTGCCTCTCTAGGCCCTTTCACCTTTCTTCAGGTGGAGACCTGCCAGTTCTTCACGGGGCTGCCTTGGACTCAGATTCACCAATCGGTTGGCACCTTGATCTTGAATGTGTAGCCTCCAGAACAGGGTGGAATTTGATTTCTTTTTTTTTTTTTTAATTTTTTTTTAAGATTTATTTTATATATGACGAGGACACTGTCACTGTCTTCAGACACACCAGAAGAGGGCATCAGCTCCCATTACAGATGGTTGTGAGCCACCATGTGGTTGCTGGGATTTGAACTCAGGACCTCTGGAAGAGCAGTCAGTGCTCTTAACCGCTGAGCCAGCTCTCCAGCCCCTGGAACTTGACTTCTGTTTGCTAGAGGTTGCCTCTGTTGTAAATCAGTACACTGTGCCTTACTGAGCAACGCAGCTTACTCCGTCGTCCCCCATGGCCAGGTGTGGCCCATTTCCACTGATGCTTCGGCCTGAACGTCAACGTGTGCCGCCCTTCAAAGGTCCCAGCCAGCCCAGGTCTTCTGTCTCCCTGTCTCTGTCTCTACTTCTCTCTCATGCTCCCACTCCAAAACACCCTTTTGCTCTCCCCCCATTCTCCAATAAACCTCTCGCTTGGATCATCTTAGCTGCACGGCCCACCTTGGCCCCTAAATTCCATGGTAACTTTCCCAGCTTTACCCTAGGAGTCCGGACATGGGTATGCTGTTGTGGCAGCACCAGCCGGATGCAGGAACAAGCTAACACAAGTGGAACATCCTTCTGGGTTCGTTAGGGGGAGTTGAGGGGGGCGTTGTATTGGGCGATCTCTCTCCTAAATCAGAAAGAAGACTGGGAAACTGTGGTGGTTTGAATAAGAATGGCTCCCGTAGACTCATTCATATATTTGAACACTTAATCATCAGAGTAGCAGAACTTGGAGTGACTAGGAGGTGTGGCCTGGGGCTGGATGTAATGGGGATCCCATGCCCACATGGAATAAATAAATAAATCTAAAAAAAAAAAAAAAAGGGAGGGGTTGGGGATTTAGCTCAGTGGTAGAGGGCTTGCCTAGCGAGCGCAAGGCCCTGGGTTCGGTCCTCAGCTCCAGAAAAAAAAAAAAAAAAGGAGGTGTGGCCTTGCTGGAGTGGGTGTGGCCTTGTTGGAGGAAGTGTGCCACTGGGAGTGGGCTTTGAGGTTTCAAAAGCCCAAGCTGGGCCTCGTTGTTTCATTCCCTTCCTGCTTGTGAAGACGCCGAACTCTCAGGTCCTTCCCCAGCACCGTGGCTGCCTGCACGCCACCATGCTTCCCATCAGGATGACACCGCACTGCACCTCTAAACTGTAAGCCAGCCCTAAGTAAATGTTTTCCCTTATAGGAGTTTCCGTCATCATGGTGGCTCGTCAGAGCAGTAGAAGACAGACTAAGACAGAAGCCTTAGCTAGGTATGGAGTGCCGGCCATTTTGGCCAGAGAATTATTTGGATTCTGTCACTGCTCTGCTTCCTGGGTCTGGCTGCTCTGGGGGGCAGGGTTCTGTTTTTGTACATCATTCCTTACGTTCACATTCCATACATGGTTTCTTGGCAAACCATGGGCAAGGAGGTGGAAGGAGAGCTGGGTCCGTTTCCCAGTCCCCTGCGGGATCTACTCTTGTGAAGATCGTGAGAGATGGAGACCCACAGGGGCCAGTTCTGAGATTTGACCTCTCCCTATGAAGCACCTAATCAGGGTGTGCTTGGAAACTTTTTTTTTTAATTTTTCTTTTCTTAACCCAGGGCCTTGTGCTTGCTAGGCAAGCGCTCTACCACTGAGCTAAATCCCCAACCCAGCTTGGAAGCTTTTATACAGAGGAAGGTTGGCTTCCTCAGTGTGGCAAGGGAAACTCAGGCCATCAGGTCTGCAGCAAAGGCCTTAACCCCATGGTCAAGAATGTCTGCTCCTTTTAGAGTCATTTAATGTATATGAGTGTTTTGCATATATATCCCACAAGTGTGCCTGGAATCCTAGAGGTTGTCCTTGGAAGAGGGTTTGAGATCTCCCCTGGAACTGGAGTTATAGATGGTTATGAGCCACCATATAGGTGCTGAGAATTAAACACAGGTCCTCTGGAATGAAGCCAGTGCTCTTAACTGTTGTGGGTGAGTCTGATGCTGTCCGTAGTCTAATGCTAAATACTGGCTCTCAAGTAAATCCGAAGTTCACCCAGTGGCTTAAGGAAGACTTGCACCCTGGTTTATTAACTGGGCAAGAAAAGGCTAGAGGCCTGTGATTGGGCAGTGGAGAGAGAAAGGTGGGACTTGAGGGTTGAGTGAGGGGTTGTAGGGAGAGAGAAGGCAGAAGAAAGGAGATGGAGGGGGTTGGGGATTTAGCTCAGGGGTAGAGCGCTTGCCTAGCAAGCGCAAGGCCCTGGGTTCAGCCCCAGCTCCGGGAAAAAAAAGAACCAAAAAAAAAAAAAAAAAAAAAAAAAAAGAAAGGAGATGGAGGTGGGGGAAGCCGCCACGGGAGGAGATGGACCCTAACCTCATGGCAAGGAGAAACAGCAAGTATCAAGGGACTTTTAGCTGGGGGATAAGTTAATAGAGCTCTGGACCTGCCCAATCTAGCTTTATGACTTGTGAATAAAATACCTGGATTGTGCGTCTTTTCTACTTCCACATGCAAATTAGGGTTTGTTTGATTTGGGTTTTGATTTGTTCGTTGGCTTAGATAGGACTACGCTATGTCAACCTGGCTGGCCCAGAGCTTGCCATGTAGACCAGGCTGGCCTCAGACTCAGAGATCTGCCTGCCTCTGCCCCCTGAGTGCTGCAATCAAAAGTGTGCACCTGTGTTGGGATGGAAATCACGGCTCGTATCAGGACAAACCACACCAGGCCAACACGGTCCCACGTGGAGAGGTTTATTGGGATGGCAGAGACAAGGGGCAGGGGCAAGAGAGGGAGAAGAGAGAGGAAGAAAAGAGGAAGGGGGCAGCAGAGGTCTGCCTTTTATTTGAAATGTGATGTAACTGCTCCCAGGTGAAGATGGGAGCTGAACCAGAGGTATGCTGGGAATGTATAGCTGTTGCCATGGCAACAGATGTGTAGGTGACCGGGTGACATCACTGCTGGAGGCAAAAGCAGTTCCTGAGATCCACAACCTCCACGCCAGTCTTCAAAACTTTTATTTTTGGTTGTGAACCTTGCCTTGAACAACTGAGCCACCTCTCCAGCCTAAAATCACTCTGAACAGAAACTCTACTCACTGAACTCTAATATCCAATTCTAGTCTTTTCTCGCCAGTCCCACTAACATCTAATCCCCTATGGGAACTTCACGCTTACCACATTTCTATACGGGAGGTTCCTTTTCCTGTTTTCACGACTTATCTACACTGGCTGGTGGCTACGCTGTGTTCCTTCTTACGACTGAATAGTGTTCGATTGTGTGTTTATTCTGTATTTTATGCATCCAGCCATTCATGGCTTAATTGGCTCTCTTGGGTTATTTGTGTGTGAACAGTGCTGCTGTGACCTTCTGTCCGTCCATCCGTCTGTCCGTGTGAGACTGTTTGCCCAAGTCCCTGCTTTTGAGGATTTTTTTCCCCACGGAATTGCTTGGTCATTAAACGACGCTATCTATTTTTAGCTCTCTGGGAGCTGTGAGCTCTTCCTCTGCAGCTGCTCTGTTCTCAGTCCTCTCATCTCGCCAGCATTCCTTCCTTCCTTCCTGGGTTTTCGCTTGTTTGTTTGTTTTTTAAAGACACTCTATCAACAAGCTACATCCGCAGACCCAGTTTTGTGCATTAAATTATAGGCTAGTCATGGTGGCTCCTGCGTCTAATTCCAGCCTGGAATTTAAGGCCAGCATGGGCTACATGATAAATTCTCAGTCAGCCTGGGCTACAAACGGAGACCCTGCAGGCTTCCCATTAGTCAGGAAGTGACGCCTAATGGGGCTCTGCTTTGCCCTTGGTGGCCTTTGCCCTCGATGGCCTTTTCCCATCTTTTTGTGAATTTATTGGGCTACCCTGGGCTATGTCGTGAGTTCCAGGCCAGTCTGAGCTACAGTTGGTCTCTGAAAGCAAAAACAAAAATCTTCAATAATTGGAAGAGGATTTCTGCAATCTGGTTGAGACCTCGAACTCACAGCAATTCTCCTGCCTCCGCCTCTAGCGTGTTGGAATTACAGGTGTGAGCCACCATGTCAGAACTGAAAAACATTACTTTAAATTCATTTTTATTGGGGTTGGGGATTTAGCTCAGTGGTAGAACGCTTGCCTAGGAAGCGCAAGGCCCGGGGCTGGGGATTTAGCTCAGTGGTAGAACGCTTACCTAGGAAGCGCAAGGCCCTGGGTTCGGTCCCCAGCTCCGGAAAAAAAGAACCAAAAAAAAAAAAAAAAAAGAATCAGTAGGAAGCGCAAGGCCCTGGGTTCGGTCCCCAGCTCCGAAAAAAAAGAACCAAAAAAAAATTAATTTTTATTTCATGTATATGAGTGTTTGCATGCATGTGCAAGCAGCATGTGTGTGTCCGGTGCCTGCACGCGTGTTACAGATGATGATAACACGTGTACATTGGGAGCTGAACCCAGATCCTCTGAAAGAACAGCAGTGTTCTTAACTGCTGAGCCATCTCTCCAGCCTGGAGAAAGCATTATTTGGAGAGTCACCACAGGATAGACAGATAGAGGAGAGTTCTAACAAAGCTATTGTTACAGAGGTGGGCGGAGCTTCTGGGAGCGGGGAAAGGCTAGTGAACCACACAGGAGCATACACCTACAGTAGCATTCACCTGATGCTGAAAGGGACAAGGTTAGTAGTAGTTACAGAACACAGAAAGAATGGGTAGTAGAGAGGGCCTCCGAGAGAGAGAGAGAGAGAGAGAGAGAGAGAGAGAGAGAGAGAGAAGAGGAGAGGAGAGAGTCACCTACAGCCCTCTCGAGCCAGAGAATAAAATCCCCTTTTCTCCTGAGGCAAGCCAGTCTGGTTGAAGTCTTTTACCAGCTGAGAGTCGAGAATCCCAGCATAACAGACCCTGTAGAAATTGCCTACAGAGACAACGCTCTCTTGTTTCCAATGAGGATGTTAAAATAGGAGTGAATCATGACGAAAGCCCTGTGCATACGGACCTGGTCCTCCCTGAGCAGCAAACCTGCAGTTTTCTAGGAATCTCAAAAAGGAAGAAAGGAAAAGAAAAGAAAGAGAAGAAAATCCCATTTACAGTAAGAGACGTGTCCCAGCTCCCCTGTGCAACCCTTGTGGCCCATGGCTTTATCTTATCAGATTGCAACCTTGTCCAAGGTATCCTGTAATCTTCCTTATCAAAAAGAAGATAGAGAGAGAAGAGAGACTCCACTGCAGCCCTTTGGGATGTAACCTAGAGCCTCCTCTCCTGTCTGGAACCAGACAACCCTCGTCCTCGAGTCTGGGATGTGTAGCTCTCACAGAAGCCAGGCAAAAGCCAATAATGTGGGGCCTCCGCTCTGGAAAAATCCCCTCGGCACGGAAGGTCCAAATGGGGCCACCTGCTTGGAAAGGCGGACAGGGAAGTATAGCATTTGCTGGCCTGGAGCTGAAGCCAGGATTCCTCACATCAAAGTAGCTAAGAGTCACACCCTGGGCAGCTGCACAGACGCTACAATGGGGAAAAAGCCTTAGCACAGCTGGGAGAGCGGCTGGCCCAGGGTCTGCAGGACCCTCCAGGGTGATCTGACTCTTGCTCCAGCTGCTGGAGGGCTGAACGTCCTGGAGGGACATCTGCTCACACTGAACCTGAGAGTTAGAGGCTAAAACAAATTCAAATGAACAGCTCTGCTTAGGCAGGCTGATGGGCACGCGTCCCCATGACTCAGACCCAACTCCACTACTGTCTTGCAGACCTGACGACCAGAGGGCCTCAGGGCCTTAGATGAAGTCTCCTACTGTTCCTGCCTGCTTTCTTTCTTTCCTTTCAGCATTGTGGTTCTTTTTTTTTTTTTTTTTTTAACTCATGATCTCCAACCCAGGCTAGCTACAAACTTGCTATGTAGTCCAGGCTCTAAATGCTTTTATTTTTGTTTCTCTGTGTGTGTGTGTGTGTGTGTGTGTGTGTGTGTGTGTGTGTGTGTGTGTGTGTGTGTGTGTGTGAGTCTGAGTGTGGCTTTGTGTCCAAGAATGTGTGCTTATGTGTGTACTCAGAAGGCAGAAGAGAGGGTGTCAGATCCCCTAGAGTTATAGAGCTACAGGGGATGCAAGTCACCAGACAAAAATGCTGGGAATAAAACTCTGGTCCTCTGGGAGAAGGGCAAGTGCTCCCTAACCACTGACCCACCTCTCCAGACTCTTACTTATATAATAGTTGAAAAGCCATAGTTGAGACTGGGGGTAGTCCACAGGCTACCCTTGATCTGCAGGTCTCTGTGTCCACAGTGCTGGGATCATAGGCATGTGTTACTGTGGTTGCTCTGCTGGCTTTGTGTCACCCGGCTGGACTGCAAGGCCTGTGTAGCACCCTCTCCAACAGCTGCAGATCCTCTCCTGCCACAGAGATCCTTAGCCTGTCCCTCTGCTTCTACTTCATAGTCTCATCGAGGTAGTGTCCCCTCTGGTCTCTGGGTCTCTGCCCACACAGGCAGAGGCACCATTTGCTTGGGAGCCTCCGCCTGGAATGGTGCCTGGCCACAGGACACAAGGGACTTGCATGTGTGCTTGTGGAGAATATGTTCAGCTGTACTTCCTGTCAGTGTGTCCCTCACGCCAGGCTCGGCCCCCTGTCTGTGGCAGAAATTGAGCTTTATTTTACAGAAGTAAAGCTCTGGGCCGGTGTGATGGCTCGGTGGGTGAAGGAGCTTGCGGCCAAGCCAGAAAACCTGAGGCTCACCTGCGAGGTAGGAGAGAACTGACTCCTCCTACAAGTTGTCCTTTGACCTCCACATGTGCACCATGCCATGTGCGTGCGCCAATCCCCATAAGTAAATGCAATTTTTAAAAATGTGTTGGTGTCCTGCCTGCATATCTGTCTACCCCTCACATGCATGCAGTGCCCAAAGAGACAGAAAAAAGGGAGTCAGACTGGAGAGTAGCCATGTGGGTGCTTGGACTCAAGCAAACCTGGGTCCTCTGGAAGAGCAACCAGTGGGGTTTTTTTTAAGATTTATAAAGGATTTATTCATTTATTTATTTATATGAGTACACTGTAGCTGTCTTCAGACACACATCAGACCTCATTACAGATGGTTGTGAGCCACCATGTAGTTGCTGGGATTTGAACTCAGGACCTCTGGAAGAATAGTCAGTGCTCTTAACCACTGAGCCGTCTCTCCAGGCCTGCTACCAGTGCTCCTAATCCCTGAGTCGTTATTCCAATGCAGTAAGTAAATCGTTTTGAAAAGAAACTAAAGTTTTATACAAAGACAAAGACTGTCTCTCTCTTTTTCCTCTTCCTCCTCCTCCTCTCCCTCCTCTTCCTCTTCTTTTGAGACAGGCTCTTATGTAGCCTAAGCTAGCCCTGAACTCACTCTGTAGCTAAGGGTGACCTTGAATTCTGACTCTCCTGCCTCCACTCTGGAGTACTTCGATAGTAGTGTACACCAGCACGTCTGGTGTGTGAGGCGGTGGGAGCTGGACCCAGGGCTCCGTGCGTATTAGGCTCCACTGACCACAGCAGTCTCACGGGGGTTACTGTCCTGTTGCTATCGGCAACATTCTTGCTTCTCCTCTCCATACTTAGACTGTTTGGTTGGGACTGGAGACCGGGTGATCCTTGGATAGTCCCGACTTTCCATGTAACCCTGTGTTTTAGATGAGTGAAACGCATTTGTGGTCATAGACCATCGGCTCACTTGGAGCCCCTCCAGCCACCATCTTCTTTGAATTTATCCTGGGACTGCCTTCAGTTAAGAGCTGGGGGTCCTTTCTGTGTCATCAGGATGGGCACTGGGTCTCCTGGCCCACCTCCCAGAAAGTCTGCATGAGCTCCTCTTCCACAGGTTTCTTGTCCACATTGTCCACACTGCCACTGTTCATGGGCACTGTTAATCAGGGCACCTGTCCTTTTCCCATGGCCTGGGCATTACAGGCCAAGAGCCAAGCAAGACTGTGATAAGGCGCTTGGTCCCCACTTGCATCCAAGGTCTCTGGATAACAGGGAGGAGAGCTCTCGGACCTTCCTGGTTGGACAGGGTCATGGGGATTGGGCAGGGCTTGAGGACCCTAGGGGACATAAAAAGAGCCTCAGAGTAGGCAAGCTTCACTCACTCCCTTGACCAGCACCATGGCATTCCTTTGGCTCGTGTCCTGCTTTGCCCTTGTGGGGGCCACCTTTGGTAAGTGCTGGGGCTCAGCTGACCCAGCCAGGCACCATCAGAGGGGAAGAGGGCAGAGGGGTTATCCTGAACTAGCTGATCCCCTGCCCTTCCTGTTTGAATATCATCTAAGGACCAGTACCCTGAAGCCTCAGGGAGGACAGGGTCCTCCTGGGACTTTCTGGGCTTATGCCCTGCTTCAGGAGCAAAAAGACATGCCTGGGTCCAGCTGTGGTCTGTAGATCCAGATGTAGATGAGGTAGGGGTAGCCCAGCAGGAGCTGGCTGGCAGATGCTAAGGATTTCGCTTTCTTTCTGTTGCTTGCTTTTATGTTTTATTGTTTGAGACAGGATCGCACTCTGTAGCCCAGGTTAGCCCAGAGTTTATTGTGTACCCCAGGCAGGTTCAGACTTAGAGCAAGCCTCTTGCCGAGGCCTCCTGAGTGGGTTAAAGACTCACACTACCACCTCCAGTTTACTATTTTGCTTTCCATTTATATAAAGATGAAAGACAAAAGGGGCTGGAGAGATGGCTCAGTGGTTAAGAGCAATGACTGCTCTTCCAGAGGTCCTGAGTTCAAATCCCAGCAACCACATGGTGGCTCACAACCATCTGTAATGGGATCTGATGCTCTCTTCTGGTGTGTCTGAAGACAGCTAAAGTATACTCATATCTAATAAGTAAATAAATCTTTTTAAAGGGTGGGGGAGATTATCTAGAGGTTGGGTACACGCCTGTAGTCCTAGCGTTTGGGAAACAGTTGCTTCTTGCAGAGATGGGGTCTCTTGCAGTGCATCCTGGTCCTCCTGCCTCTGTCTCCCCTACGCTAGGATTGCAGGCCTGTGTCCCCCATAGGCATCCCTTGTCCCACTGCCATTTTTCTTTTATTGTTGTTGCTGGCTTTATCCTGAAACACCGTCTTACCCAGTTGCTCAACCTGCAACTCCTGGGCTCAAGCCATTCTCCTGCTTCAGCCTTCAGAACATCTGTGACTGCAGGCATTTGCTGCTAATCGAGCTAACCCAAATTCGCCTGAGCTCCCTCCCTTGTCCTGTTGAGTCATCTCTCTTTAGGCTCACACAAATACACTGCATATTTATACGTCCATAAGCAAAGAGCCTTAAAATTACATGCACAGTAGTCGTCTGTGTCAGCTTTACAATATGCTCTTTTTCCACTCATAAAGTGGAAGATCCAGCCACGTCGCCATGGAAACCCAGCTCACTCACTTAAACACACTCCGCTGTGAGAACACGTCACTCCCGTTTCTCATTTTGTGGCTGGTATAAAAATAGTTGCTTGTGACTTTACGAGGTATTTCAGTCATCAGTGGAGAATCTTGTCCGTTTCCTAGTCTCTGTGCTCAAGAGAGGCAGGTGCTAAGCCCTTGAGCCGGTCAGAGGACTTCCAAAGGAGAGAGGCTGGTCGCAGGGGCCACTGGACAACCAAACTGTTAACGTCCGTCAGCCAGTGTAGCAAGCGTGTCCTGGCATGTCCGAGACGCCTGACCACTCCTGCTGCTCTCTCTCTTCTGTGATGTGTTTTTTCACGGCGTAGATTTAAGGTTCCCCCTTCTCTTCCTCTTCTCTTTCTTTTCTGTCTATCTTTTTTAAATTGAGACAGGGCCTCACTATGTAGCCCTTTCTGGCCTGGAACTTTCTATGTAAATCAGGCTGGCCTTAAACTCAGAGATCTCTCCGCCCATCTCCTGAGTGTTGAGGGCAAAGAAGTACACCAACACACGTGGAACAAAGTCTAATTTTTTTTTAAATTAAGGAACAAAGCTAGGCGGTAGTGATGTCCCCCCACCCCCACCCCTTTTAATCCCAGCACTGGGGAGGCAGAGGCAGGGGATCTTAGAGTTTGAAGCCAGCCTGGTCTCCAGAGTGAGATCCAGGACAGCCAGGGCTACACAGAGAAACCCTGTCTAGCTACCGAAATAGGCAAGTGCCACAGAAATGGCCAGCCTGGAGGTTGAACCAGACAGCCTGTTGGTCCAGTTCGTTTTCTGCTCCTTCTCCTGTGACACACCTGGATGGGGGCAGCTGTGCCTCTCTTCATCCCTGGAAAGATAACCAGGGTCAGCAGGCTCCGTGTGAGAGACCCCTGAGCCAAGAGGTTTAAGGGGAGCCAGATGTTTCCAGGGGAGGTGGTGTGGTCTCAGTGGGGTCCGGAGTCGGCTGAAGCGTTCTACAACATGGCTACTATTCCCTTCCCAGGCTGTGGAGTCCCTACCATCCAACCCGTGCTGACTGGCCTGTCCAGGATCGTCAACGGAGAGGATGCTATTCCCGGCTCCTGGCCCTGGCAGGTGTCGCTGCAGGTGAGAGGAGGATTCTGGGAACATGAGTGCCTGTACTGGTGGTGCTGTCAAGGTGGGACCCGCTAACCTTCCTTTTCGTCCTCCCCAGGATAAAACTGGCTTCCATTTCTGCGGGGGCTCCCTCATCAGCGAGGACTGGGTGGTCACTGCTGCCCACTGCGGGGTCAAGTGAGTCCCAGACTGTGTTGGGGTTCTGCTTCCAGCTTTATTCGGGGATGGGGAAGGGAGCAGACTCATTCCTCATCTTCACCCCTGTGTGTCTCAATACCTAGGACCTCCGACGTGGTGGTAGCTGGAGAGTTTGACCAGGGCTCCGACGAAGAGAACATCCAGGTCCTGAAGATCGCACAGGTACACAGGCTGCTGGATGGGGGAGGGGCTCAGCCCACAAGCTGGGGGAGCAAGCCCAGGAAGGAGATGCCCTTGGCGCCTTAAAGGACAGGAGCACGGTAGAGCTGGGACTGGTCTGAGAAGTCTCTTTCTGGGTCTGTTCTGATGGGGCCAAAAGGAATGCACAGTGTGCCCCCAAGCCTTAGTTGAGCTTCTTGTCCCCACAGGTCTTTAAGAACCCCAAGTTCAATATGTTCACTGTGCGCAATGACATCACTCTGCTGAAGCTGGCCACTCCTGCCCAGTTCTCTGAGACTGTGTCTGCCGTGTGTCTACCCAACGTCGATGATGACTTCCCTCCTGGCACTGTGTGCGCCACCACTGGCTGGGGCAAGACCAAATACAATGGTGAGTGTGGCCTTGCTCCAGTGGGAGCTGTTCTTGGGTCAGACTGCCCAGGTGGCAGTGACCCCCCACTGTTTGTCTGTCTTTCTGTCTCCCTTCTTTTTTAAAATTTATTTATTTATTTATTTATTTATTTATCATATGTAAGTACATTGTAGCTCTCTTATGACACACCAGAAGAGGGCATCAGATCCCATAACAGATGGTTGTGAGTCACCATGTGGTTGGTGGGATTTGAACTCAGGACCTCTGGAAGAGCAGTCAGTGCTCTTAACTGATGAGCCATCTCTCCAGCCCCATCTTTCCATTTCTTTTTTTTTTTTTTTCTATTCTTTTTTTTTTTCGGAGCTGGGGACCGAACCCAGGGCCTTGTGCTTGCTACTGAGCCAAATCCCCAACCCCATCTTTCCATTTCTTAATTGAAATCTGTTCATTAAAGCTAAGCAGAGTGGCACACCTTAATCCCCAGTACTTGGGAGGCAAAAGCAGGCAGAGCCCATGAGTTCCAGGCCAGCCAGAGCTACATAATAACACACCGTCTTAAATTTTTTTATTAACTAGCAATTTATCAAATTAACAATTATTATGTGTCAATTAAGACAAATTTAACACTCATCCAACACAAACAAAGGGTTGCTGATAAAATGGGGCCTAAAGGAATCCCTCTGCTCAGCAGGAGGAATTCTCTCTGAGTCCCATAATGGGTCTCTTAAGACTCCAGGCTCCCAGGGTGGGAGCCATGCTCTCTTGAAAGAAATCTTACACACCCACTACCCATGGCCTCAAGGTCCAGGCCCCGCCTGTGGTAGAATCTGACAGAGGCTCTCCTGCCTGAAAGGACCCATGGTGATATCCAGTAGACTGGGAGGCCTAGGGAGCCTGACTCCATTCCCTGTATCCCTGCAGCCCTCAAGACCCCTGAGAAGCTGCAGCAGGCCGCCCTGCCCATCGTGTCCGAGGCTGACTGCAAGAAGTCCTGGGGTTCCAAGATCACCGATGTGATGATCTGCGCAGGCGCTAGCGGCGTCTCTTCCTGCATGGTACAGCCTCCCACTCCCGACCCACTCATAGACTGCGTAACCTGGTCAGGCTAGCGGGGAGCACAGAGCCCGGAAGAGGATGGGCTAAGGCTAAGAGACACTCCTAGGAGGCACCTCTGCCCAGACTGGCGCTGTACTGCGCATACGGAACCCACTCTTGTCCCCAGCCCTGTGAGCTGTGTGTGTCTCTTCCTCACAGAGGGAAGATATGGGTGTAGGTCCCCTCTAGGAGTACAGGAGCACAGCTGGGGCTGTCAGTGAACCCCAAGGAACTGCCCTACACTTTGCCTCGCACCTCACCAGGTGCAGGTACCCTTGACAGGCTCGAAGACAAGTCCTTTACCTTTCTCTGCAGGGTGACTCCGGTGGCCCCCTCGTCTGCCAGAAAGATGGAGTCTGGACCCTGGCAGGCATTGTGTCCTGGGGCAGTGGCGTCTGTTCCACTTCCACTCCTGCTGTGTATTCCCGAGTCACAGCCCTCATGCCCTGGGTTCAGCAGATCTTGGAAGCCAACTGAGTCCGTGGTTCTTGCCAACCCCCCTCCGAGCATCTACAATAAAAATCATCTAATTAGAACACTGACTCTCTCTGTGTCTTTGTGGTCCAGGGGACATGAGACTGAATTATCTCTGGCATCTATCAAGGGGACAGGTTACTACTGGCCTCTCTCTAAGCTGCTTATACCCTGATGGCCCTTCTTTCTGCCTCCCCACTTCTTAGAACTCCACCCTAGGTCAGAACTCAGGCTACTTCTATTAGAACCAGCTAGACCCTGCTAGCATTCTGTGGAGGGCCGTAGTCCTTGGTCAGACTGTATCGTCCACAGCCCCGAAGGGTCAGTCATCTCACAGTGGTGAGCCTTGTATTGGAGACACACTTGTGTATCTTTAGGCTCCCGCTCCCCATATCCAAACAGCACCCTTCCGCTTCAGACGGAACTCTGTTCCAGACTTGCGGTGAGCTCCTCGATCCAGCTCTGGATGTTAAACCACCACCTGTGGCTTCCACACTCGCACCTCTCCCTGTCTCCTGATTTTCTGCCCTTGGGGAGTTTAGAGGCCGGATTACCCCAGCGTCTTTCTCTCTGCCAGGTTGAAGATGGAATGGCTCCCCCTCCTGTCAGGGCTTCTTCCTGTGAGGGTACCTGACCTCAGCGGCAATGCTCAATGCTACTTAGTGGAGAATAGCAGAGTTATCTCGCTCTTAACGTTTCTCGTGTATTCTTTAGGAGAATGCCCCCTCCTGCCACTGTCTGTCACATAAAGTCCTAGTGCTGGTGTTCACACAGAACACACTGGGTCAATGTTTATTCCATTATCGGTTTTAGACATTTTTTTTCCTTTATTGATTAGAAAAAGTTATCACAGTCATTTAGTGTGCATGGGCACACGTGGGTGGGCATGTGAAGGTTAGAGCTGGTTTTCTCCTTTCAATCTATCTATCTATCTATCTATCTATCTATCTATCTATCTATCATCTATCATTATACTGGTTAAACTGTACCACAGTTAAATCTGCATATCTTCTAGTTTTTACCTGACGGCTTGCTTTCTATCTATCTACCTATGCTGAGAATTGAACGTAAGGCCTGCCTGCAGGTAAGCACTTGTTTTATGTTTTGCTTTTGTTTGCTTGTTTGTTTTGTTTTGTTTTGCTTTTTTTTTTTTTAAAGATTTATTTATTTATTATATATAAGTACACTGTAGCTGTCTTCAGATACACCAGAAGAGGGCATCAGATCTCTTTACAGATGGTTGTGAGCCACCATGTGGTTGCTGGGAATTGAACTCATGACCTCTGGAAGAGCAGTCCGGTGCTCTTAACCGCTGAGCCATCTCTCCAGCCCTTGTTTTGCTTTTGAAGACCCGTTCTCTTTCACTGTGTAGTTCCTGCTGGCTGGGAATTAACTATGTAGATCAGCCTAGACTCAAACTAAAAGAACTCCACCTGCCTCCGCCTCTGGGAATGCTGGATCAAAAGCATGTGCCACAGCGTCAGGACTCCTTGCTTCATTTAAAAGAGGGGGTTTTGTGTTTTCCTTGGGTGCTTTCTAGACTCTGCTTGGCTTGCCCCTGTTGATGTTCGGTTCTGTTTATTTGCTGCCCCAGGGTCAGAACCTGGGGCTTTTGACTCTCAGGTCAGAAGCCTCCATGGCGGTGAGGGATGGCCGGTGCTGTTTTTAATCTCTGTCACAACTGATGTGGGAAACAAACACTCTGAAGATTTGTTCTTGTTTTAATTCCTCCTAAGTCATTCTTTTATTTAGTTAGTTAGGGTTTTCATTTGTTTTTTGTTTTTGAGACAGGGTTTCTCTGTGTCACCCTGGCGTCCTGAACTAGCTCGGTAGACCAGAGACCCGCCTGCCTCTGCCTTCCGAGTGCCAGGGTTAAAGGCTTGCACCACTGCCGTGCTCTTTTATGAGATTTTTGTATTATAAAGACTTGAATAAACACATGGAGGAGGGGCTGGAGACATGATTTCAGAGCGATTAAGTGCACTGGCTGCTCTTCCAGAGGACCCGGGTTTAATTCCAGCACCCACACGGCAGCCCACAACTGTCTGTGACTTCTGTTCCAGGGGTTCCAACACTCTCTCTCACACAGATATACATGTAGCTAAAACACCAATGTACATAAAAATTAAAAAAAATAAACCAGGGAGTAATATATTTTTATTTTTAAAGCTATAACCTGTCAAATTTGAATACACCAAAAACAAACAAACAAACAAACAAACAAACAAATATATAAAATGTTTGTAAGCAGTCAGGTGGGTGCTAGGAATTAAACCCAGGTCTTCTAAAAGAATAGCCCATGATCTTGGCCACTGGGTCATCTTTCTAGTCCTTTCTCTTCTTTCTTGAAACAGATTTTCATGTGGCCCAGGCTGGTCTCAAAACTCCATATGTGACTGAGGATGTCCGGTCAACTTCTGATCCTCCTGCCTCCACCTCCCCAGGGCTTTGATCTCAGGCGTGAGCTATACCACACCTGGCTCCGGATAGGATCTCTCTGAGGTGATGATGGTAAACCACGTCACCAACCTTCTTTTTTTTTTTTAAGGTTTATTTATTTATTATATATAAGTACACTGTAGCTGTCTTCAGACACACCAGAAGAGGGCATCGGATCTCTTTACAGATGGTTGTGAGCCACCATGTTGTTGCTGGGAATTGAACTCATGACCTCTGGAAGAGCAGTCGGTGCTCTTTTTTTTTTTTGTTTTTCTTTTTTTCGGAGCTGGGGACCGAACCCAGGGCCTTGCACTCTACCACTGAGCTAAATCCACAAGCCTCAGTCGGGTGCTCTTAACCAACCGCTGAGCCATCTCTCCAGCCCGGCACCAACCTTAAGGAAGCAATTTTTTTTTTTTTTTTTCCCCCCGGAGCTGGGGACCGAACCCAAGCGCTCTACCACTGAGCTAAATCCCCAACCCCAGGAAGCAAGTTCTTACAAAAGCTCTCTCCTCCTAGTCTCACTTGTCTGAGTGCCTTGGTCATGATGTTGGATTTTATCTCAGGCCCTTTCTGCATCAACTGAGAAGATGGTCATGTGACTCTCTTCCTTCTAATGACATGATACAGTACACAGATGATTTTCTCATGTCAAATCACCCTCTGCACATTTGGGACCAATCCTGCTTGGTCATGGCGTATCATCCTTTTAATATGTCACTGGGTTCACTCAGGTCGTGGTTTGCAGAAGATTTGCTTTCCTCTATGTTTATGAGGAGCGTTTGGTCTGTAACTGCCCCTTCTTGTGGTGTAATATTGCTTTCCCCAGTTCACTCGTGAATGCCCAGTTTATGGGATGGTGCAGACTAATCCTCACATCCTACCAGCTGAGCTTCACCTCTGGACGATGTTATGTGGAGTGTGTGTGTGTGTGTGCGCAAGTGCGCGTGCGCCCATGCATGCTCCTTCTATGCCGACTATAGAGGACAAAGGAAACTTTCTGGTGTCGTTCTCTGACACTCTCCACCTTAATTTGTTTGAGACAGGACCTTCTCTCTGTGAATTAAACTTTGTGTTTCAGAGAGCTTGGCGGGCCAGCTAGCTCGTGGGAGCCCCCTGTCCCCTAAAGCTGGGATTACAGGCATGTACGGCCATACCTGACTTTTAATTGGGTCCTGAGAATTTTAACTCCTGTCGTCTTGTTTTCCCAGTGAGCCCTGTTAGCGCCGCACAATCTTCCCCCTCTTGCTCCGGTGCACTTTTCAGAGAGAGCAGGGTGCACAACTCAGGAATGTGCAGTTTGACGGGGGTTCCTAATACGAGCACGCATTTATGCTGCTACCAGGAGCCCCAGAGCCTCCCCGTCTGTTAGCGGACTCCTGCCAATCTGTGGCAGCTACCACACTGACTTTCACACCGCAGCTCCATTCCTGCAGCCTGATGTGGCACCCAGTGAAGCGTGATTTAGAAAGCAGCGAGGAGCATTCGCCATCTCCAATTTGTTTAAGTGGTGGGTTTTGTTTTATCTAGTTTTGTTTTTGAGATTGGATCTCACTGGTTTGCCCAGACTGGTCTCAGCCTCCCAGGGTCACTCTGCCTCAGCCCCTGAAAACTGGACCTACGGGTTTTGCTTTACCTCTTGGTAAATTGAATCTTTTCTGAAATCTGAAGATTGTACCTCCATTAATTTCTTCAAATGGAGGTTTCTAGTCCTTTGACTTAGTTATCACGCTCCCTGGCCTCCAGTCATCTGAGGGGCAGCATCTGACCTGTCTCTTGTATCGTATTGCTTGTCGTAATTTTTTTCCTTCTCTTTCCTGTTTCTAAGAGCGTCCCTTTCCCCGGCCCAACTTACTGATTTCTCTGCAGCACTGATTTTATTATGAGCGTTCACCTATTACTGCAATCACCACAGACTGTTTTAGTTGTTTATCTGTAACTTAGACTGGCCTGAAACTCACTAGGGTGTTCATTCTGTGCTCAAAATCATGGCAGTCCTCCTGCTTCAGCCTCCTGAGTGCTGGGATTACAGGCGTGGGCTACCTACCACTCCCCTGTCAATAACAATGTCAACACCTGGATTCTTTTTTCCTTTTTGGCTGTTTGAGGATTTGATGGCTAATCTTGGTTGTGAATCTGGCTACATCTGGAATGAACTATAATCCAGAGTTGGAGGGCACGCCTGTGAGAGATTTTCTGCTTGATTTAAAGTGAAATGAGTGAATCCACTCTAGTCTGGACCTTTGAGGTAGGAAGGCACACACCTCTGATCTGGATCTTGAGGTGGGAAGACACACCTTCAATGTGGGCCACACCTTCTGTGGAAAGTCTACATAAGGACATATGAAGGAAGCTTTTGCCCTTTGCCTACTTAACCCTCACCTTGCTAGCACGGCCATTCCTTCCCTAGCTCTGATGCCGCCTTCTTTAGCATTCCAGCATATACCCAGCCTTGTGGACTGAACAACTATTAGATGTTTGAACTTGCCGATCACAGCTGGTCATTGCTGGATTAGCTGGACGGCAGCCTGTGAGTCATTCTAATAAATTCCCCTTTTAAATAAGGAGAGTAAGAGACTCATTTCCTAAGTCCTGGGACTCTAGAGAACCTTGACTAATACACAGGGTTACTTTGTGTAGCTCTGGCTGTCTTGGAACTCACTCTGTAGATCAGACTGATCCTAAACTCAGACACCTGCCTACCTCTCCCCCCTGAGCGCTGGGGTTATAGGCACATGAACCGCCATAGCCCAGCTTCTACTGAATTTATTTAATGACCTGAAGGTAAACAAACAGAATAATTTTAAAAGATTTATTATGTACAGTGTTCTACCTGTATGTATGCCTGCAGGGCAGAGAGGGGGCACCAGATACCATTTCAGATGGTTGTGAGCCACCAGCTGGTTGCTGGGAATTGAACTCAGGACCTCTGGAAGAACATCCAGTGTTCTTAACTGCTGAGCCATCTCCCTAGTCCTACTGGATTCTTTCAAAACATCTTTTGTTTACTATGTTTATTTTGCCTGTTTTGAATCTTGCCCACATCCTGAGATGTTCCTATTTTTAACAATCTGTAATCCCAATGAGTGGATTTTCTTTTCAAGAATTTTCCTTTCTCATTATTAACTCTACTAGGGCAGAGGGAAGGGGTCATAGTCCCAAGATCAAGCATGGTAGGTGAGCCCTTGGAAGAGCCCTACATGCCCCGAACACCAGGGAAACACTTGCCCCTCTTGATGTGCTTATAAAAAGATATAGAGAGGGGGGAAATGTTCTATGGAGGTGTGGTGTGGTGTGGGGGTGCCTCTGGGTCCCATGCTAAGGCATCCCTGAGGGACCAGCCACACAACGGTATAGAATACAATAGAGTTTATTCAGGCCCTGGGGAGGGGACTTAAGAGGGTAGGAGGGGCAGAGAAAGGCAGAGAGAGAGAGAGAGAGAGAGAGAGAGAGAGAGAGAGAGAGAGAGAGAGAGAGAAGAGGCCAGCCTTGAGCACGTGGAGGGGGTGGGGAGAAGGAATGGGGAGAGAGTGGGGGCAGGAGCAAGAGGGAACAAGAGAGAGAGGAGGGGGCAAGCAGCCCCTTTTATAGGGTCAGGCACACCTGGTTGTTGCCAGGTAACTGTAGGGCGGAGCTTAGACAGAATGCCAACACCTCCCACTAAGGATCCTCTCTGAGTGACATCCAGAGGGGACTTGGAGGAACTGGATGGGAACCAGGAGGTGATCTTCCCATTGTCCCTTGCTCCTCACTTGCACCTGACTCCTGTATTCTGAACTGGAGAAGCTGTTTGAGGAAGGCCTGGGGCCGGCACCTCTTGCCCAAGGTGTCAGAGTGAGGAGAAACAGCAGGTTCAGGCCCTCCCCATTCCATCCTCCCACAGCCCATCCCCAGCCTCTGCGGAGACCGGCCTCAGCCCTGACCATGGGTCCTGGTTCACATCTGCTTCCTCTCCATTGTCTCTGGGTCGTTGTGGGTGAGGCAGCCACAGTCGTACGATCCCAACTTGCTGGTAAGCGTGGTGCTGGGCTCCTTCTGTATTTCTCAGAGTTCTTCATAATACTTTTTATCTTCTCTGAAGAATATTAGATGTTCTGATGGTATGGAGTTTGAGGCTAAGGCTGCCTGGAAAACTTAGTTATTAAGGTCATGAAAACAGCCTTGATTCGGGGTGGAATTTGTGAAAAGAAGTAAAACAAAAGGAGAATGGCCAGAGGAGAAGCAAGACACCTTGAAGATTGCAATCAGGCCAGAGTGTTAGCATTTAGTCTAGGCTCCGCCCCACTGTTACCTGGCAACAGCCAGGCGGGCCTGACTCACTATAAAAGGGGCTGCTTGCCCCTTCCTCTCTCTCTTGCTCTCTTGCTCTCCCTCCTTACTCCTCTCTCCCCATTCCCCTCACCCTTCTCTCTCCATGTGCTCATGGCTGGCATCCCTCAACTCTATCTCTGCCTTTCTCTACTACCCTCTGCTACCCTCTCAACTCCCCTCCCATGCCCTGAATAAACTCTACAATATACTGTTGTGTGGCTGGTCCCTCAGGGGAAGGAGTGTCTCCGCATGAGCCTGCAGAGGCACCCCCTCCCCCCCACACCATTCCCTCACACCATATCTCTCCTCCACCAAACATATTCCTTCTCTCCTTATTTTTATAAAACACACGCACAAAAAAGGCATACTCTGAGCTGTGTTTTATAAAAAGATAAGAGAGGAAGGAATATGTTTGGTAGAGATGCCGTAAGATGTGGGGGAAGGGGTGTGCCTGTAGTAGCGTCTCCTATCTCTGTCACCAAACACCGGGCAGCGGAGTTGAGAGAGAATGTGATGTGGAGAGCTGGGGCGGGAGACTGAAAGCTGGGGTTAGGTAGGGGCAGCCTCTCAGCAGTGTCCCAGGCGGGGCGCAGAAGCGCAAGGGGGTGGGGCGAGACCTGCTCCTCCCTCCCCCCCCCCATCAGAGCAAGAGGCTACAAGCCGCAGCAGGGCAAGAGAATGAAGCGGGTAGGGGAAAGCCAACGGATCCCTAGCAAGAGAGTTGTTTTTAAAGTGCCAGTTAAGTGGCCATGTAGAGATATTGCTTGCTGGGTACTGTGAATTAGACCTGGAAATGCCCCATTAGTAGGGACAAGGTGGTAAAGACCAATCCATTGGGTGTGGAAGTTATTAAAAATGTTCCTACCAGCATCTCGAGAACAAAATTTAATAATAAACAAGCAAACAAACAAACCAGCCAGGTCTAGACCCATCGATCACTCAGAGGCTAGTGTCTCAGTCTGAGTCCAGGACTCACGGGGGAAAGCAGTCTGCCTAGGCTAAGGTCTTCTCTACTGCAGCAAGAGAAAACTCCATTTCTGAGGTTAGGGGACGGGTCCCCCAAGGGTTAGAGGGTCAGTGAAAAGACCAGTCATAAAGGCTGGATGTCTCTGTCCTCAAGGGCAGCACAGGGGTGGCTCCAAGCTCAAGAACACTCTCTGGGACCAGGGGATGTTTGGGCTGACCAGCGGGGGAGGGAGGTTACCAGTTCTCTGCAGTTTGAGGGGTAGGTGTAGCGATTGATGGCTCTCCATGTGGAAGCGGTACGAACCTTCAAGTTTCTAATCCGAGTTTTATAAAAATACGAGGGAGAAGGAATATGTTTGATGGACGTGTAGTCAGGTGTGGGGAAAGGGGTGCCTCTGCGTGCCCATGCTGAGGCATCCCTTGCCCCTGAGGGACCAGCCATACGACACAGTATAGTATAGAATAGAGTTTATTTAGGGCATGGGGAGATGTGATTCCGAGGGATATGACACCCTCTTCTGGCTCCTCAAGCACTGATACTCACATAGGCATACCCACACATACACACTTTATTTTTTTTTCTTTTTTTCGGAGCTGGGGACCGAACCCAGTCATACACACTTTAAAAAAGAGTTCAATCTTAAAAAATGTTTATTCTTCGAGAATGTCATATGATGTATTTTGTTACTATCCACCCCTTTCTCAGATCCCCACTCCCGTACACCAACAGTGCCATTTTGTAAAAAAGTCCCAGCAGCTCCAGAAGGCTCTTGGATCCAGAGTTAAGGACGCGTATATTATTATTTCTATAGATTTTTATATACAAATAAATGTAAAGTGTAATTAATATAAAAACAGTTCCCTCCAGGCGAGTCCCAATGTTCCTTCTGGGGGAGGTTGCAGTTCTGAGATGGGGCTGCCACCTGGTGGTCAGTATGAAAATTGCACAGTCATTTTCAAACCCAGCTCTGTACCTTACCAGAAAGAAACAGGTGAATTAATTTTAATAATGTATTTGCCCCAATATACTCAAATATTACCATCCCAACATTAAACCACTTGAATTTTGTTTTGAAATTATGGATATCATAGCTTGTACGAGAATTCTTTGAACCTGAGTGCAATTTGTATTTCTAACACATCTCTCTTTGCAAGCTAACGTTTCATCCAATACACTTGCTCTCTACTTAATTATTACAAAATTTACACTTGAAAGGCAGACTTGAGGTGGTTGTGTTGTCTAATGTATTCAATCCCAGCACTAGAGAGGCTGAGGAGGGAGGGGAGTGGGGTTTAGTTGGACGCAGATTACCCTGAGTTCAAGGGTAACCTGGGCCTGGAGAGATGGTTCAGGAAGCAATTAAGAGCATTGGGCCCTTCCACCAGACCTGAGCACCCACGTGGGGACTCACAACTGTCTGTAATTCTGGTTCCAGGAGATGTGATGCCCTATTCTGAAGTCAAGGCCAGTCTGCGGCATGTAGGCTTGAGTTACAACACGAACCTGTCTCAAAACAGAAATACAAAAACCCAAAGAAAAGAAAAACCAGACTCATATTCCCAAATTCAGCCAAATACACGTAACAGCTAGGGGATAAAAATACTAGGTACTGTGTGCACACACCTGTAACCCCAGCACTTGAGAGGCAGGTGGAATTTCGTGTGTGTTTGAGACCAGCCTGGTTTAAATAGTAAGTTCCATGACAGCCAGGGCTATATAGAGAGACCCCCATCTCAAAAACAAACAAACAAACAAACAAACAAACAAAAAAATCCAAAAAACTAAAACCAAAAATCAAAAAAACAAGCCAGTTAGGGGCTGCCCTGATTGACCTGCCAGTTTCCAGTCAGTTCTTGTTAATCAGGCCTTGCGCCTCAGTTCCCTCACAATGGATCTTGCAGGAGGTAGGTAGGCCTAGCTGCATTTTGGGGCAGCAAGCCTTCAGCTGGCCATTCTGAGTAAGAATATTCAGCTGAAGGGTCTGGTCTTGAACAAGGTCCCACCTCCCTCCTGTGCCCTCAGCTTCCAGCAATTAGTTTGTGGAGAACTTAAGGATCTTGGTCTCTCAGACTCCAATGTCCGACCATGTTGAAGCCTGCTTTGCTTGTCTGGGTTTCTGTTCTCTCTCTCCCCCCCCTCCCTTCTCAAGCTTGGAACTTCAGATTTTCCTGGGAAGTTTCCTGTCGGTCTCAGGTTACTTCCTTTGAAGCTTGAACCGTGGCTGTGAGTCTCTGAAACAAACCACACAGGACTATGGTAGGACTCTGGGCTGGCATGGCTGACTGCCTATGACTCCAGGAGCCCTCACTTTTTGTGGGGGAAGTGTTGGTAGCCCAGGTTTAAAGTGGCAATGAGCTCATCGGATCTTCCATTGCTGAATCATGATAGGTTTTATTTATTTGCTATTTCCGAGACAGGGTCTCCTCTGCCATAGAACTCAGAATGGCTTCCTGCCCCAGCCTCCAATGTGCTAGGACTGAATACAGGCACAGACCACTATGCCCAGTGAGGACAGCCCGCTGCTGGGATAGAACTCATCAGAGGGTTTTAAATATCAGGAGTTTGAGAACTAGTTGGGAGAGAGTAACTAGGAGGATGGTGGCTCTGTGTGGTTGTTGTTAAAGGCTTTGGAAAAGGGCCAAGAAGCCCAGTGTAATAAACGGACGATTTAAAATGAAGTGTGAGGGCTGGAGATGGCTCGGAGGTTGACAGCATCAGTTGCTCTTACAGAGGACCCGGGGTTCAGTTCTTGGTGCCCACTTCTCAGCTTACAACCATCTGTAACTTCAGTTCCCGGGCCTCTGTCGCCATCTTCTGACATGCAGGGGTACTTCATGCAAATGGGGCACAGACTTACATGCAGTCAAAACACCCCCATACATAACATTTTTAAAAATTAGGAATGAAGGGTGAGGGCGGGTGAGGGCACAGATGTGTTTGCAGGGGCCAGACAGCCTGAATCTGATCTCGGCCTGGCGTTTTTTTTTTTTTTTTTTTTTTTTTGGTTCTTTTTTTCGGAGTTGGGGACGGAACCCAGGGCCTTGCGCTTCCTAGGCAAGCGCTCTACCACTGAGCTAAATCCCCAACCCCTTGGCCTGGCGTTTTTGTTTCTTTTTATTAATGGTTCATTTTCAGTATGAGGTGCCCTTCGAGTTCTTCAGAGTCACAGACAATCAGGAGGCCCTGGGTGCCTCTCTCTTCCCTAGCTGGCAGCTCATGCTTGTTTGTCTCAGAACTCGTTGGAAAGTTACAGGCGGTCTGATGGCCTCATATTACTCACTAGATAGAACTTGCATCCTAATAAGATGGGGGCTTGGGGAAGAAGTCCAAGCCTATGGGAAGAGAGGACAAGAATTTCTAAAAATCAGGGGATTTTAAAAACCACTGTCACCAAATGCACCAAATGATGAGGCGGGCACCCCACACTGCAGGATGGTATTACTAAGGAAAGACCAATAACTAGATATTGAGTTCCTTTGAGAGTTGCTTAAAGCATTGCCTGTATGGTCTGCGGCCAAGCATGACTTCACTCGCTGCCTGGATCGGTGCCTTGGGAAGGAGCTGAAACAATGGTTGGTTCCTTGCCCTTAGCCACCCACCCAACCTCAGTTGCCCCGCTCTATGGTTTTAAAATAGAAAGTGGGTTGGACCTGACACCAAGGCCTTTTGAGAGCTGTCCTGGCTTTGGTCCACCAGTGACACCTGCCTTCCACGTTCACTGATGCCAGAGGGCTTATTCCAGAAAGACCCCAACAGCAGTATAGGAAAAACTCCTTCACTTCCCCAGTCGCTAGGGTGTGTTACAGAGCAGAGGACCTTACTTCCCACAGGACGCGATCCTGCGGCCATTCATTCAATCACACCGAATGCCTTTTATCCCACCCGGCACTGGGGAGGTAGAAGCAGGTGGGTCCCTGAGTTCAAGGCCAGCCAGGGCTGCACAGTAAGACCCGGACTCCTGAAACCCAAACCCAACAATAACAAAATGTGCACTGGGGACACATGCAGAGGCATGGGACTTCAAGGGTGGCCAGAAAGACACAGTAAGACCCTGTGTCCGCAGAACTCTGGGGCACCTCCCTCCCATTTGTCCTGGGTGTCCTTCACGTCAGCCAGACCTGGATATGTTCTGTCTACCGCATAGGTAGCCATAGACTGCCATAGGTCTTCCCAACTCCTGCAATCACCACTCCGAGCTAGCGTCCTGGAAAGCAGTGGGCTTGGTTATGGGTAGGGGCCCAGCAAACAGTCCTGAGGAAGCAGCGGGGCTCATCATCAGTGCAAGCTCTCCAGGCCCCCAGGCTGGCCCTAGCCTACAGACTCGGACAGTGAGGGGGTAGGGGCGCTAAGCACTACATCGCAAGTCCTGTGCGTGTGTGTGCGCGTGCGCGCGCATGTACATGTGAGTGCAGGATCCCAGAGTCCAGAAGGAATCACATCCCTTGGGGCCGCAGTTACACACACTTGAGAGCCACCTTACATGCGTGCTGAGAACCAGATTCCTCTGGAAGAGCAGCAAATGTTCTTCCCGCCATCTCTTAATGACTTTAATCTTTTAGGTGCTCAGGTTTGAAAATTGCTGCCCTTCATAGAAACAGGGTTCCTACTTCCCTTAGTGAGCTTTTGAGTAATTGTATCAGGTTTTGAGAGCTTGTTACACTCTCCCGTGGACTTGGGGTCGGCTGCCTGTGAGTCTGCTTTCTTCCTGTTGAACTCTGCAATCGGGCACCTTTGCCTTCTGAGTGACCCCGATCTGCCTCCCAGTCTTCCGTCTGACAACGCCTTCTTCAGGCTTACTGCAGATGAATCGTGCCTTCCCAGCCACTGGCTGGAATAGTCTCATTTACTCACCTGACATTCACCTTTATACTAAAAAAGACTGGGGGTTTAGCTCAATGGTAGAGCGCTTGCCTAGCAAGCGCAAGGCCATGGGTTCGGTCCCCAGCTCCGGAAAAAAAGAAAAATAATAAATAAAAAAGACTGTGTTGTGCATAGAGTTTGGTATTTTAAAAAATTTTTTGATTCAATGTGGTTCCTTTAGATTTTTCTATATATAGGATACACATGTATATATCCTATATATGAGTATATATATATATATATATATATATATATATATATATGCACATTTTGAGACAGGGTCTCACTATGTAGACCAAACTAGCCTTGCAGAGACCTATCTGCCTCTGCCCCCCAAGTGCTGAGATTTAAAGGTGTGTGCCACCACGCTCACTTTTGAGGCAAGTTTTTAAAAAAATGTTCTGAGATTCCAGTTCTACAGAACTTTTTCTAAAAAGATTTATTTTATTCAATTTATATGAGTACACTGTAGCTGTCTTCAGACACTCCAGAAGAGGGCATCGGATCCCATTACAGAGGGTTGTGAGCCACCATGTGGTTGGTGGGATTTGAACTCAGGACCTCTGGAAGAGCAGACAGTGCTCTTAACCGCTGAGCCGTCTCTCCAGCCCATTTGAGTTGTTAGAGCTGGGCCAGTGCATTGATCTGACATGAGTTATCTGTATACTGGAAGAGGCTACTGGGAGTCGGGTGGAAAGGGAAGACAGGTCTGTCTAAGAGGTAGGTGCAGGCAGCCCTGCGGTAACACGGTCCAGGTAAGCTGCTGAGTTCTTCCCTCAGAGGCAAACAGGTACTGAGAGTTTGCATGGATGGGAACCTGAGAGAAAGCATGTAAAGATGTCAGGGTCTGGGATGGGGCAGGACCATCGCTTTCTCTACGGCTGTGAGGATCTGGACTATCTTAGGAGAGCTATCCAACTATTGTGTCGTACAAAACAGCCCAGCAGGCAAGACTTTATCAATGGGAGGCTGAAAGCTTTTTTATACTTCATGCTTTAAAGAATAATGGGACCTTCAAAGAACGTTTTAGGGTCCTTCAGGGCACTGTGATGAGGGTGGTTTCAGTCCGTGTCCAGAAATGGAGGTACCCCAGACTCTGGGCGAGCACGTACTGAGTGAAGTAGGGAGTCTACTGAAGACACAACAGAAAACAACCTTTGAGGACCCAGACTGCTCTGGGCCATTTCAGGACAGATCTGGTGACTGAATGTCATGAGAGACTCTGGAGTTTGTCTCTGGGAGAAGAAGAGGCAGCAAGGTAGGACCAGAAAATGGATGAAAAGATATTTATCATAGCGACCACAAAGGCCAAGAGGAGTATAAATCGAGTTCGTCGGAGCTCGCCATCAATCCCAGTGAGGTGGTCCGGGGATTGGGCCAGACTGGAAAGGGTTAGGTCACATCAATAAAGGAGTAATTTTGACCCCTGTCACATCTGGAGTCACCCAAGGTTCATCCTTAGAAATGGAGAATGGGGGAGCCTGTATGGCCTCAAGGCCCTGTCAGTCTTCAGACACTGCACCTCTTTCCTCATCCTGCCCTTTACAGGTGAAGAACAAGGGTGGGGTGAATGGGACATTCTTGGGTGGAGCTGGCCTGCTCTCACAGTGAGAGGGACATTCTTGCCTTCGGTGTGCCTCTACTTTGTAGACTGGACATGGCCCCAGGGGAGGATTGTAGCCCAGGGGTTTGGGGCACTCCTGGTTGAAAGACTGACTTAGTCCTTTTAGACAGGACTGGGTGATTGCTAGAGAGCGCACTGGGATTTCCTGGGTAGCGCCTGACACAGTCAATTGCTGCAGCCACACACAGTCAGTACTGGGAGGCTAGTCAGTGGGGAAATCGAGTCAGGCATGTGACATCCTTCCCACAGCAGTCTTGAAAGGCCTAAGCCACTACCTACAGTCCTGGGCTAAGAGGTCTGAGTCATTTCCTAAGGACAAGTCTCATTGTTGAATCAGTGATACAGTGGTGTGCCAGGAGGTGGCAGCATTCTTGATCCAAGAGATTTTTATTTTCCTTAACTTTGTTATAAGGGACAATAAGTGCCCCATCCCTTTTTAGAATCTAGGGGTCAAACTGAGGCCAGTTCTGTTTATTTGTACGACTACACTGTCGCTGTCTTCAGACACACCAGAAAAGAGCATCAGATCCCATTACAGATGGTTGTGAGCCACCATGTGGTTGCTGGGAATTGAACTCGGGACCTCTGGAAGGGCAGACAGTGCTCTTAACCTCTGAGCCATTTCTCCAGCCCCCTCTTTCCTTCTTTCTTTCTTTCTTTTTTTTTTTTTTTTTTTTTTGGGTTCTTTTTTTCGGAGTTGGGGACCGAACCCAGGGCCTTGCACTCGCTAGGCAAGTGCTCTACCACTGAGCTAAATCCCCAACCCCTCCTTCCTTCTTTCTTAAGATGGGGTTTTGTGTAGCCCTAGCTGTCCTGGAACTTGCTCTGAGACCTCAGAGATCTGCCTGCCTCTACCTCCCCGAATGCTGAGGCCGTGCCACCACCTCTAGTCTTTTTGTTATTGTTTTCTCCACACCCCACCCCCACTCCACCCCTAGCTGAGGACAGAACTCAGGCCTAGCACTGAGCCAAATCCCCAACCTGTGGGGAAGCCTTTTTCTAGAACAGCCTTTTTCTAGAAGCCTTCCTCTTAGAACAGGAAGACTGGCTAGGTAAGAATATGCACGAACATCTTTATAGACACTGGCGCTGTATCCTCCCGCTCTGAAGGACAGTTGAAAAGGTTGGGTGGGGAAAAAGAGAGGGGGGTTGGAAGGAGGGAAGAGAATCCTAACCAGGAATGCAGCTTTGCCTCAGGGGCTGCTTTCAGGCAAGTTGCACTCTTTTAAGCATGAGAGGCTTCCAGAAGAGTCATCCTCAGCCTCAGCCTTACAGAATACAACAGGTTATTCTCTTAAGTGTCATCAACGCATAAAGGGGAAGTAAGGCTTTCCACAAGGTTCTGAAGGAACACCTCAGATCGTACCTGGTGAACAATGGTCTAGACTCACTGCATAAGAGACTTCCGGTGGCAATGGATTATAATAAAAATAACTTATACTCTTAAGAGACCAGTACCTTTTCTGGACTTTGAGGTAACTTAAGAATTAGGACTGGCGGGGTTGGGGATTTAGCTCAGTGGTAGAGCGTTTGCCTCACAAGCGCAAGGCCCTGGGTTCGGTCCCCAGCTCCGAAAAAAAAAAAGAAAAAAAATTGTAAAAAAAAAAAGAATTAGGACTGGCATCCTACTGTATACTCAGCCTGTTTGATGTGCCTCTGAGAGAACAATGTAACAGTCCAACTTGACTGGCTTTGGACTCTGGCTTACCTCCCCTTTACAGTCTGTAATCTTAAATGATGTATTACATGCTAGTGACTCAGGGCCCTAGTAATGATTTGCCAAAAGCAACAAAATGGAGGTTGAAAGCAATCCTGCAGAGCGGACAACCCCATAAACATCACACATACAGCGACCGCTTTATAAACAAAGATGTCTGGACTAGTTGGAGTCAGTGACTTGATAAAAACCTGTAAAACTGTTAAAGGTTAAGGTTTTCCGTGAAGTACCCCTCATTCCTTCCCATGTGATGCTTTCCGTGATGTCCATCAATATAGAGAAAAGCCATTTGCAAGGAACACTGAAAGGTAAAAGTTTTACAGTTGCCCCCCCAGACACAAAGTTTAGAGCAGAACAGGTTAGGCCCCAGAATTGTATATTCCAGGAAGAATAGGTAATTACATTGGCCGGTACAACAGCTTTCTCCCAGGAACTAGCTGATCATTAAGTTAGATTAGAATCTTAGAGAACAATCTTGAGAAGCAGGAAGCAGCTTCTCCCAGGAACTGACGGACCATAAAGTTAAACAATCTTGAGAAACGGGAAGCTCCTCCTTGTGATTTTTCACTGGTATTCTCGACATTTTCCTATGACACCCTCCCTACCCCCTTGGGTTGCGGTTTCTTCCTTTAAATTCCCCTTGTCTTAGCTACTAGGGGTCGAACTCCACTGCCCCTGCATGGGATACGAGTCTCGACCCCAGTGCACTGGTTCCTATCGATAAACCTCATGTGATTACAGCAAAGATGGTCTTGTGTGAGTTCTTGGGGGGTCATGTCATCCCGAGACTTGAGTGAGGGTCTGTCTCCCTGCTCTGGGGGTCTTTCAACACATGTGGACAGACACAGCTACAGGGACAGATCCAGTCCCCTATGACAGTCAGGGGAGGATGGTAGACACGGGATGTGAGGTAGAGAATGCAGATCTGGACCTGCTGTTGGTTAAATGAGAGCTGAACACCTACCTATATGCAGACAAGGCCTGGCTCGAGTGGTCACAGCAGCCTGAGTGAAAGACTGGAAACCGTGATTTTGCATGGTTGCACTGTATTCTGTCTGGGCCACCAAATGTGCCAGGATTGACGAGTCCAAGGTGCAGGGTTCAAGGGTCAAGACAGATATAAAGGATGTCAGAAAACCTGCTGGGACTAGGGTACGGCTTTGTGAGGGGCTAGCCTTGAAAGCAGAAGGGGCGAGCTTGGTGGCCAGCATGCACATAAAAAGCTGGGCTCTTTCCTATAACTTCAGATCCATGCATGTCATAGCTCATTTTCTCATCTGATCTGGGAGTTCCCTCCTACTCGCTGTTCAGGGAAATTGCATTCAGCCATAGCTCATTTTACTGTTAGTCGCTTTCCCCCCTCAAGATATGGTTTTCATGTGTAACAGCTCTGCTGTACTGGAGCTCTTTCTAAGACCAGGTTGGCCTCAAACTCGGCTCTGTCTGCCTCTGCCTCCTGAGTGCTCTAGCTTAGGGAGTATGCCGTCCATCGTACTTACCTAGACTAGTCACTCACTTTTAAATGGTAAATCTTTCTAAACCTAAACTGTGTTATAATTGGGTTAACATAAAATCTTAGTACTGGCACTGTCTTTCTCTCTGTCTGTCTGTCTGTTTGTTTTAAAGATTTATTCATTTATATATAAGTACACTGTCGCTCTCCAGACACACCGGAAGAGGGCATCAGGTCTCATTACAGATGGTTGTGAGCCACCATGTGGTTGCTGGGAATTGAACTCAGGACCTCTGGAAGAGCAGTCAGTGCTCTTAACCACTGAGCCATCTCTCCAGCCTTGTTTGTTTGTTGTTATTGTTTTTTAATTTCTGGATTGCTAGGAATGAATTTCTGGTATGTAGAAAGTGTGAGTGTGTATTTCTTTTCTTAAGTTTAAAAGTCAGAATCAACTATCTTTAAAGGTAAAAATCCAGGGGCTGGAGAAAGGGCTCAGTAGTTAAGAGCACTGGCTGCTCTTCCAGAGGACCCAGGGTTCAGTTCCCAGTACCAACAGGTTGGCTCACAACTGTCTCTAATTCCACTTTCAGGGGATCCAATGCCCTCTTCTGGCCTCTGTAGGCACTGCATGCACATGGTCCACAGACAAAGATGCAGGCAAAATACCCATTCATATAAAATATTAAAATTAAATCCAGTGTGGATTCCATTTATAATTCTAATGCATAATAAAAAAGCTCAACTTCATGATATGAAACAAAGCTTCAAATTACCATCTTTCAATTATGGGAAAATAGGGTCTTACTATGTAGACCCGACTGGTCTCAAACTTCGATCTGCCTGTCTCTGCCTCCCAGGTGTTGGGATTGAAGGCGTGCACCATCATATGGAGACCACTGAAGTCTAATGGACTGTGGTGGTTTGGATGAGGAATGGTCCTTATAGGTTCATGTGTTTGAATGCTTGCTCTCCGGTTGGTGAAACTGTTTGGTAAGGATGAGGTGTGTCACTGGAAGTGCGCTTTGAACTTCCAAAAGCCCACACCACACTTAGAGTTAGCTTGTTCTCCTGTGCTGTGTCTCAAGATGTGAGCTCTAAGCTACTGCTCCATTGGGAAAGCCACCTGCTGCCCGCTCCCTCCTCTCATGGCAGCCATGAACTGTGAGCCTCAAATCTTGTGAACACCAAAAGGCAAGGTGACAGCTAATACTGAGGCAGTGCTATATGAAGAGGAAGCAGAAACAATTTCTAAAATGGATTAAGCACATGGGAACTATAAAAAGCAAGAAAACAGGGTTTTCTTTAAAGTTTGTGAACTGTAACATTTGTGAGTTACATAGGCACCTTAACCATTTTTTTTTTTTGAAGGACAATTCATAAAGTATTAAGAGGAAGACAGGGGGCTGGAGAGATGGCTCAGAGGTTAAGAGCGCTGTCTGTTCTTCCAGAGGTCCTGAGTTCAATTCCCAGCAACCACATGGTGGCTCACAACCACCTATAATCAGGTCTGGTGCCCTCTTCTGGCCTGTAGTTGCATACATGCAGGCAGAAAGCTGTATGATGTGTTCATAATAAATAAATATTTTTAAAAAAAGAGGAAGACAGAAACATACAAAAATAGTTTTCTGGGGAACAGATTTTTTGGAAATAGACATGCATGTGTATGTAAACGCCTACAGGAGAAAGAACAGGAGCATGAGAGACCAACCCTGCACAGCACAGCTCTATTCTGCAGTGCTCACCGAGTCAGAGCACAGCTCTATTCTGCAGTGCACACCGAGTCAGACCTCAGCTCTATTCTGTAGTGTACACCGACTTCCTTTCCCTCTAGATCTGAATTACCTCAGACCTTTGCATATTTATATAAATAATGCTTTAGAAAGTCTCCAGACCCAGAAGCAACATTGCCTTTTCTTTAGTGACCAGGTAGCTCAATAACCATGGTCACACCAACCTGTATGAGGCAGCTGTAGAGGGAAACGGGCTACGTGCTACTTTAACATCCATCACATTTTTCCTTTGGATGCATGCTAGATGGGAAAGGTACTGTTTCTTAAGTTTTTTTTTTTTTTTTTTCTATTTTTCTGAGCTGGGGACCGAACCCAGGGCCTTGCGTTTGCTAGGCAAGCGCTCTACCACTGAGCTAAATCCCCAACCCCTTTTTTTTTTTTTTTTGGTTCTTTTTTTCTGAGCTGGGGACCGAACCCAGGGCCTTGCGCTTCCTAGGCAAGCGCTCTACCACTGAGCTAAATCCCCAACCCCTGTTTCTTAAGTTTAAAAGTCAGAATCAACTATCTTTAAAGGTAAAAATCCAGGGGGCTGGAGAGATGCAATTATCGAAGGTGAGAATTTCAAATTTCCTGTAGCTACTGAGCTTACATAAGCAGATTTAAAACCATTTGTGTTTTGTGGTCTAGCCTTACATATAAATGTCTGAGGTACTGTCTGTATATGGTTTACATTTCCTCTCAGAATATTCACATCATTCAAGATTTTAAAAAGTTCACTGTGGATAGCAGATATAGATCAGTGGTTTAAAAAGAGTCTTGCCGGGGTTGGGGATTTAGCTTAGTGGTAGAGCGCTTGCCTAGGAAGCGCAAGGCCCTGGGTTCGGTCCCCAGCTCCGGAAAAAAAGAACCAAAAAAAAAAAAAAAAAAAAAAAAAAGAGTCTTGCCTAGCACAGTAAGACCCTAGACTTGATCCTCAGAAGCACAAAATGCCAAAAGCTCATGGACACGGAGCTGGGTGTATCTATTTACAATTGGACCAGGATATGTATGTACTGAAATACACACTCTTTTTTTTTTTTTTTTCTTCTCTATTTTTTGGAGCTGGGGACCGAACCCAGGGCCTTGCGCTTGCTAGGCAAGCGCTCTACCGCTGAGCTAAATCCCCAACCCCTCACTGAACTCTAATATCCAATTCTAGTCTTTTCTCGCCAGTCCCACTAACATCTAATCCCCTATGGGAACTTCACGCTTACCACATTTCTATACAGGAGGTTCCTTTTCCTGTTTTCACGACTTATCTACACTGGCTGGTGGCTATGCTGTGTTCCTTCTTACGACTGAATAGTGTTCGATTGTGTGTTTATTCTGTATTTTATGCATCCAGCCATTCATGGGTTAATTGGCTCTCTTGGGTTATTTGTGTGTGAACAGTGCTGCTGTGACCTTCTGTCCGTCCATCCGTCTGTCCGTGTGAGACTGTTTGCCCAAGTCCCTGCTTTTGAGGATTTTTTTCCCCACGCAATTGCTTGGTCATTAAACGACGCTATCTATTTTTAGCTCTCTGGGAGCTGTGAGCTCTTCCTCTGCAGCTGCTCTGTTCTCAGTCCTCTCATCTCGCCAGCATTCCTTCCTTCCTTCCTGGGTTTTTGCTTGTTTGTTTGTTTTTTAAAGACACTCTATCAACAAGCTACATCCGCAGACCCAGTTTTGTGCATTAAATTATAGGCTAGTCATGGTGGCTCCTGCGTCTAATTCCAGCCTGGAATTTAAGGCCAGCATGGGCTACATGATAAATTCTCAGTCAGCTTGGGCTACAAACGGAGACCCTGCAGGCTTCCCATTAGTCAGGAAGTGACGCCTAATGGGGCTCTGCTTTGCCCTTGGTTGCCTTTGCCCTCGATGGCCTTTTCCCATCTTTTTGTGAATTTATTGGGCTACCCTGGGCTATGTCGTGAGTTCCAGGCCAGTCTGAGCTACAGTTGGTCTCTGAAAGCAAAAACAAAAATCTTCAATAATTGGAAGAGGATTTCTGCAATCTGGTTGAGACCTCGAACTCACAGCAATTCTCCTGCCTCCGCCTCTAGCGTGTTGGAATTACAGGTGTGAGCCACCATGTCAGAACTGAAAAACATTACTTTAAATTCATTTTTATTGGGGTTGGGGATTTAGCTCAGTGGTAGAACGCTTGCCTAGGAAGCGCAAGGCCCTGGGTTCGGTCCCCAGCTCCGAAAAAAAAGAACCAAAAAAAAAATTAATTTTTATTTCATGTATATGAGTGTTTGCATGCATGTGCAAGCAGCATGTGTGTGTCCGGTGCCTGCACGCGTGTTACAGATGATGATAACACGTGTACATTGGGAGCTGAACCCAGATCCTCTGAAAGAACAGCAGTGTTCTTAACTGCTGAGCCATCTCTCCAGCCTGGAGAAAGCATTATTTGGAGAGTCACCACAGGATAGACAGATAGAGGAGAGTTCTAACAAAGCTATTGTTACAGAGGTGGGCGGAGCTTCTGGGAGCGGGGAAAGGCTAGTGAACCACACAGGAGCATACACCTACAGTAGCATTCACCTGATGCTGAAAGGGACAAGGTTAGTAGTAGTTACAGAACACAGAAAGAATGGGTAGTAGAGAGGGCCTCCGAGAGAGAGAGAGAGAGAGAGAGAGAGAGAGAGAGAGAGAGAGAGAAGAGGAGAGGAGAGAGTCACCTACAGCCCTCTCGAGCCAGAGAATAAAATCCCCTTTTCTCCTGAGGCAAGCCAGTCTGGTTGAAGTCTTTTACCAGCTGAGAGTCGAGAATCCCAGCATAACAGACCCTGTAGAAATTGCCTACAGAGACAACGCTCTCTTGTTTCCAATGAGGATGTTAAAATAGGAGTGAATCATGACGAAAGCCCTGTGCATATGGACCTGGTCCTCCCTGAGCAGCAAACCTGCAGTTTTCTAGGAATCTCAAAAAGGAAGAAAGGAAAAGAAAAGAAAGAGAAGAAAATCCCATTTACAGTAAGAGACGTGTCCCAGCTCCCCTGTGCAACCCTTGTGGCCCATGGCTTTATCTTATCAGATTGCAACCTTGTCCAAGGTATCCTGTAATCTTCCTTATCAAAAAGAAGATAGAGAGAGAAGAGAGACTCCACGGCAGCCCTTTGGGATGTAACCTAGAGCCTCCTCTCCTGTCTGGAACCAGACAACCCTCGTCCTCCAGTCTGGGATGTGTAGCTCTCACAGAAGCCAGGCAAAAGCCAATAATGTGGGGCCTCCGCTCTGGAAAAATCCCCTCGGCACGGAAGGTCCAAATGGGGCCACCTGCTTGGAAAGGCGGACAGGGAAGTATAGCATTTGCTGGCCTGGAGCTGAAGCCAGGATTCCTCACATCAAAGTACTAAGAGTCACACCCTGGGCAGCTGCACAGACGCTACAATGGGGAAAAAGCCTTAGCACAGCTGGGAGAGCGGCTGGCCCAGGGTCTGCAGGACCCTCCAGGGTGACCTGACTCTTGCTCCAGCTGCTGGAGGGCTGAACGTCCTGGAGGGACATCTGCTCACACTGAACCTGAGAGTTAGAGGCTAAAACAAATTCAAATGAACAGCTCTGCTTAGGCAGGCTGATGGGCACGCGTCCCCATGACTCAGACCCAACTCCACTACTGTCTTGCAGACCTGACGACCAGAGGGCCTCAGGGCCTTAGATGAGGTCTCCGACTATTCCTGCCTGCTTTCTTTCTTTCCTTTCAGCATTGTGGTTCTTTTTTTTTTTTTTTTTTTTTAACACATGATCTCCAACCCAGGCTAGCTACAAACTTGCTATGTAGTCCAGGCTCTAAATGCTTTTATTTTTATTTCTCTCTCTCTCTCTGTGTGTGTGTGTGTGTGTGTGTGTGTGTGTGTGTGTGTGTGTGTGTGTGTCTGAGTCTGAGTGTGGCTTTGTGTCCAAGAATGTGTGCTTATGTGTGTACTCAGAAGGCAGAAGAGAGGGTGTCAGATCCCCTAGAGTTATAGAGCTACAGGGGATGCAAGTCACCAGACAAAAATGCTGGGAATAAAACTCTGGTCCTCTGGGAGAAGGGCAAGTGCTCCCTAACCACTGACCCACCTCTCCAGACTCTTACTTATATAATAGTTGAAAAGCCATAGTTGAGACTGGGGATAGTCCACAGGCTACCCTTGATCTGCAGGTCTCTGTGTCCACAGTGCTGGGATCATAGGCATGTGTTACTGTGGTTGCTCTGCTGGCTTTGTGTCACCCGGCTGGACTGCAAGGCCTGTGTAGCACCCTCTCCAACAGCTGCAGATCCTCTCCTGCCACAGAGATCCTTAGCCTGTCCCTCTGCTTCTACTTCATAGTCTCATCGAGGTAGTGTCCCCTCTGGTCTCTGGGTCTCTGCCCACACAGGCAGAGGCACCATTTGCTTGGGAGCCTCCGCCTGGAATGGTGCCTGGCCACAGGACACAAGGGACTTGCATGTGTGCTTGTGGAGAATATGTTCAGCTGTACTTCCTGTCAGTGTGTCCCTCACGCCAGGCTCGGCCCCCTGTCTGTGGCAGAAATTGAGCTTTATTTTACAGAAGTAAAGCTCTGGGCCGGTGTGATGGCTCGGTGGGTGAAGGAGCTTGCGGCCAAGCCAGAAAACCTGAGGCTCACCTGCGAGGTAGGAGAGAACTGACTCCTCCTACAAGTTGTCCTTTGACCTCCACATGTGCACCATGCCATGTGCGTGCGCCAATCCCCATAAGTAAATGCAATTTTTAAAAATGTGTTGGTGTCCTGCCTGCATATCTGTCTACCCCTCACATGCATGCAGTGCCCAAAGAGACAGAAAAAAGGGAGTCAGACTGGAGAGTAGCCATGTGGGTGCTTGGACTCAAGCAAACCTGGGTCCTCCGGAAGAGCAACCAGTGGGTTTTTTTTAAGATTTATAAAGGATTTATTTATTTATTTATATGAGTACACTGTAGCTGTCTTCAGACACACCAGGTGAGGGCATCAGACCTCATTACAGATGGTTGTGAGCCACCATGTAGTTGCTGGGATTTGAACTCAGGACCTCTGGAAGAACAGTCAGTGCTCTTAACCACTGAGCCGTCTCTCCAGGCCTGCAACCAGTGCTCCTAATCCCTGAGTCGTTATTCCAATGCAGTAAGTAAATCGTTTTGAAAAGAAACTAAAGTTTTATACAAAGACAAAGACTGTCTCCTCTTTTTCCTCTTCCTCCTCCTCCTCTCCCTCCTCTTCCTCTCCTTTTGAGACAGGCTCTTATGTAGCCTAAGCTAGCCCTGAACTCACTCTGTAGCTAAGGGTGACCTTGAATTCTGACTCTCCTGCCTCCACTCTGGAGTACTTCGATTGTAGTGTACACCAGCACGTCTGGTGTGTGAGGCGGTGGGAGCTGGACCCAGGGCTCCGTGCGTATTAGGCTCCACTGACCACAGCAGTCTCACGGGGGTTACTGTCCTGTTACTATCGGCAACATTCTTGCTTCTCCTCTCCATACTTAGACTGTTTGGTTGGGACTGGAGACAGGGTGATCCTTGGATAGTCCCGACTTTCCATGTAACCCTGTGTTTTAGATGAGTGAAACGCATTTGTGGTCATAGACCATCGGCTCACTTGGAGCCCCTCCAGCCACCATCTTCTTTGAATTTATCCTGGGACTGCCTTCAGTTAAGAGCTGGGGGTCCTTTCTGTGTCATCAGGATGGGCACTGGGTCTCCTGGCCCACCTCCCAGAAAGTCTGCATGAGCTCCTCTTCCACAGGTTTCTTGTCCACATTGTCCACACTGCCACTGTTCATGGACACTGTTAATCAGGGCACCTGTCCTTTTCCCATGGCCTGGGCATTACAGGCCAAGAGCCAAGCAAGACTGTAATAAGGCGCTTGGCCCCCACTTGCATCCAAGGTCTCTGGATAACAGGGAGGAGAGCTCTCGGACCTTCCTGGTTGGACAGGGTCATGGGGATTGGGCAGGGCTTGAGGACCCTAGGGGACATAAAAAGAGCCTCAGAGTAGGCAAGCTTCACTCACTCCCTTGACCAGCACCATGGCATTCCTTTGGCTCGTGTCCTGCTTTGCCCTTGTGGGGGCCACCTTTGGTAAGTGCTGGGGCTCAGCTGACCCAGCCAGGCACCATCAGAGGGGAAGAGGGCAGAGGGGTTATCCTGAACTAGCTGATCCCCTGCCCTTCCTGTTTGAATATCATCTAAGGACCAGTACCCTGAAGCCTCAGGGAGGACAGGGTCCTCCCGGGACTTTCTGGGCTTATGCCCTGCTTCAGGAGCAAAAAGACATGCCGGGGTCCAGCTGTGGTCTGTAGATCCAGATGTAGATGAGGTAGGGGTAGCCCAGCAGGAGCTGGCTGGCAGATGCTAAGGATTTCGCTTTCTTTCTGTTGCTTGCTTTTATGTTTTATTGTTTGAGACAGGATCGCACTCTGTAGCCCAGGTTAGCCCAGAGTTTATTGTGTACCCCAGGCAGGTTCAGACTTAGAGCAAGCCTCTTGCCGAGGCCTCCTGAGTGGGTTAAAGACTCACACTACCACCTCCAGTTTACTATTTTGCTTTCCATTTATATAAAGATGAAAGACAAAAGGGGCTGGAGAGATGGCTCAGTGGTTAAGAGCAATGACTGCTCTTCCAGAGGTCCTGAGTTCAAATCCCAGCAAGCACATGGTGGCTCACAACCATCTGTAATGGGATCTGATGCTCTCTTCTGGTGTGTCTGAAGACAGCTAAAGTATACTCATATCTAATAAATAAATAAATCTTTTTAAAGGGTGGGGGAGATTAGCTAGAGGTTGGGTACACGCCTGTAGTCCTAGCGTTTGGGAAACAGTTGCTTCTTGCAGAGATGGGGTCTCTTGCAGTGCATCCTGGTCCTCCTGCCTCTGTCTCCCCTACGCTAGAATTGCAGGCCTGTGTCCCCCATAGGCATCCCTTGTCCCACTGCCATTTTTCTTTTATTGTTGTTGCTGGCTTTATCCTGAAACACCGTCTTACCCAGTTGCTCAACCTGCAACTCCTGGGCTCAAGCCATTCTCCTGCTTCAGCCTTCAGAACATCTGTGACTGCAGGCATTTGCTGCTAATCGAGCTAACCCAAATTCGACTGAGCTCCCTCCCTTGTCCTGTTGAGTCATCTCTCTTTAGGCTCACACAAATACACTGCATATTTATACGTCCATAAGCAAAGAGCCTTAAAATTACATACACAGTAGTCGTCTGTGTCAGCTTTACAATATGCTCTTTTTCCACTCATAAAGTGGGAGATCCAGCCACGTCGCCATGGAAACCCAGCTCACTCACTTAAACACACTCCGCTGTGAGAACACGTCACTCCCGTTTCTCATTTTGTGGCTGGTATAAAAATAGTTGCTTGTGACTTTACGAGGTATTTCAGTCATCAGTGGAGAATCTTGTCCGTTTCCTAGTCTCTGTGCTCAAGAGAGGCAGGTGCTAAGCCCTTGAGCCGGTCAGAGGACTTCCAAAGGAGAGAGGCTGGTCGCAGGGGCCACTGGACAACCAAACTGTGAACGTCCGTCAGCCAGTGTAGCAAGCGTGTCCTGGCATGTCCGAGACGCCTGACCACTCCTGCTGCTCTCTCTCTTCTGTGATGTGTTTTTTCACGGCGTAGATTTAAGGTCCCCCTTCTCTTCCTCTTCTCTTTCTTTTCTGTCTATCTTTTTTAAATTGAGACAGGGCCTCACTATGTAGCCCTTTCTGGCCTGGAACTCTCTATGTAAATCAGGCTGGCCTTAAACTCAGAGATCTCTCCGCCCGTCTCCTGAGTGTTGAGGTCAAAGAAGTACACCAACACACGTGGAACAAAGTCTAATTTTTTTTTTAATTAAGGAACAAAGCTAGGCGGTAGTGATGTCCCCCCACCCCCACCCCTTTTAATCCCAGCACTGGGGAGGCAGAGGCAGGGGATCTTAGAGTTTGAAGCCAGCCTGGTCTCCAGAGTGAGATCCAGGACAGCCAGGGCTACACAGAGAAACCCTGTCTAGCTACCGAAATAGGCAAGTGCCACAGAAATGGCCAGCCTGGAGGTTGAACCAGACAGCCTGTTGGTCCAGTTCGTTTTCTGCTCCTTCTCCTGTGACACACCTGGATGGGGGCAGCTGTGCCTCTCTTCATCCCTGGAAAGATAACCAGGGTCAGCAGGCTCCGTGTGAGAGACCCCTGAGCCAAGAGGTTTAAGGGGAGCCAGATGTTTCCAGGGGAGGTGGTGTGGTCTCAGTGGGGTCCGGAGTCGGCTGAAGCGTTCTACAACATGGCTACTATTCCCTTCCCAGGCTGTGGAGTCCCTACCATCCAACCCGTGCTGACTGGCCTGTCCAGGATCGTCAACGGAGAGGATGCTATTCCCGGCTCCTGGCCCTGGCAGGTGTCGCTGCAGGTGAGAGGAGGATTCTGGGAACATGAGTGCCTGTACTGGTGGTGCTGTCAAGGTGGGACCCGCTAACCTTCCTTTTCGTCCTCCCCAGGATAAAACTGGCTTCCATTTCTGCGGGGGCTCCCTCATCAGCGAGGACTGGGTGGTCACTGCTGCCCACTGCGGGGTCAAGTGAGTCCCAGACTGTGTTGGGGTTCTGCTTCCAGCTTTATTCGGGGATGGGGAAGGGAGCAGACTCATTCCTCATCTTCACCCCTGTGTGTCTCAATACCTAGGACCTCCGACGTGGTGGTAGCTGGAGAGTTTGACCAGGGCTCCGACGAAGAGAACATCCAGGTCCTGAAGATCGCACAGGTACACAGGCTGCTGGATGGGGGAGGGGCTCAGCCCACAAGCTGGGGGAGCAAGCCCAGGAAGGAGATGCCCTTGGCGCCTTAAAGGACAGGAGCACGGTAGAGCTGGGACTGGTCTGAGAAGTCTCTTTCTGGGTCTGTTCTGATGGGGCCAAAAGGAATGCACAGTGTGCCCCCAAGCCTTAGTTGAGCTTCTTGTCCCCACAGGTCTTTAAGAACCCCAAGTTCAATATGTTCACTGTGCGCAATGACATCACTCTGCTGAAGCTGGCCACTCCTGCCCAGTTCTCTGAGACTGTGTCTGCCGTGTGTCTACCCAACGTCGATGATGACTTCCCTCCTGGCACTGTGTGCGCCACCACTGGCTGGGGCAAGACCAAATACAATGGTGAGTGTGGCCTTGCTCCAGTGGGAGCTGTTCTTGGGTCAGACTGCCCAGGTGGCAGTGACCCCCCACTGTTTGTCTGTCTTTCTGTCTCCCTTCTTTTTTAAAATTTATTTATTTATTTATTTATTTATTTATTTATCATATGTAAGTACATTGTAGCTCTCTTATGACACACCAGAAGAGGGCATCAGATCCCATAACAGATGGTTGTGAGTCACCATGTGGTTGGTGGGATTTGAACTCAGGACCTCTGGAAGAACAGTCAGTGCTCTTAACTGATGAGCCATCTCTCCAGCCCCATCTTTCCATTTCTTTTTTTTTTTTTCTATTCTTTTTTTTTTTTTTTTCGGAGCTGGGGACCGAACCCAGGGCCTTGCGCTTGCTAGGCAAGCGCTCTACCACTGAGCCAAATCCCCAACCCCATCTTTCCATTTCTTAATTGAAATCTGTTCATTAAAGCTAAGCAGAGTGGCACACCTTAATCCCCAGTACTTGGGAGGCAAAAGCAGGCAGAGCCCATGAGTTCCAGGCCAGCCAGAGCTACATAATAACACACCGTCTTAAATTTTTTTATTAACTGGCAATTTATCAAATTAACAATTATTATGTGTCAATTAAGACAAATTTAAAACTCATCCAACACAAACAAAGGGTTGCTGATAAAATGGGGCCTAAAGGAATCCCTCTGCTCAGCAGGAGGAATTCTCTCTGAGTCCCATAATGGGTCTCTTAAGACTCCAGGCTCCCAGGGTGGGAGCCATGCTCTCTTGAAAGAAATCTTACACACCCACTACCCATGGCCTCAAGGTCCAGGCCCCGCCTGTGGTAGAATCTGACAGAGGCTCTCCTGCCTGAAAGGACCCATGGTGATATCCAGTAGACTGGGAGGCCTAGGGAGCCTGACTCCATTCCCTGTATCCCTGCAGCCCTCAAGACCCCTGAGAAGCTGCAGCAGGCCGCCCTGCCCATCGTGTCCGAGGCTGACTGCAAGAAGTCCTGGGGTTCCAAGATCACCGATGTGATGATCTGCGCAGGCGCTAGCGGCGTCTCTTCCTGCATGGTACAGCCTCCCACTCCCGACCCACTCATAGACTGCGTAACCTGGTCAGGCTAGCGGGGAGCACAGAGCCCGGAAGAGGATGGGCTAAGGCTAAGAGACACTCCTAGGAGGCACCTCTGCCCAGACTGGCGCTGTACTGCGCATACGGAACCCACTCTTGTCCCCAGCCCTGTGAGCTGTGTGTGTCTCTTCCTCACAGAGGGAAGATATGGGTGTAGGTCCCCTCTAGGAGTACAGGAGCACAGCTGGGGCTGTCAGTGAACCCCAAGGAACTGCCCTACACTTTGCCTCGCACCTCACCAGGTGCAGGTACCCTTGACAGGCTCGAAGACAAGTCCTTTACCTTTCTCTGCAGGGTGACTCCGGTGGCCCCCTCGTCTGCCAGAAAGATGGAGTCTGGACCCTGGCAGGCATTGTGTCCTGGGGCAGTGGCGTCTGTTCCACTTCCACTCCTGCTGTGTATTCCCGAGTCACAGCCCTCATGCCCTGGGTTCAGCAGATCTTGGAAGCCAACTGAGTCCGTGGTTCTTGCCAACCCCCCTCCGAGCATCTACAATAAAAATCATCTAATTAGAACACTGACTCTCTCTGTGTCTTTGTGGTCCAGGGGACATGAGACTGAATTATCTCTGGCATCTATCAAGGGGACAGGTTACTACTGGCCTCTCTCTAAGCTGCTTATACCCTGATGGCCCTTCTTTCTGCCTCCCCACTTCTTAGAACTCCACCCTAGGTCAGAACTCAGGCTACTTCTATTAGAACCAGCTAGACCCTGCTAGCATTCTGTGGAGGGCCGTAGTCCTTGGTCAGACTGTATCGTCCACAGCCCCGAAGGGTCAGTCATCTCACAGTGGTGAGCCTTGTATTGGAGACACACTTGTGTATCTTTAGGCTCCCGCTCCCCATATCCAAACAGCACCCTTCCGCTTCAGACGGAACTCTGTTCCAGACTTGCGGTGAGCTCCTCGATCCAGCTCTGGATGTTAAACCACCACCTGTGGCTTCCACACTCGCACCTCTCCCTGTCTCCTGATTTTCTGCCCTTGGGGAGTTTAGAGGCCGGATTACCCCAGCGTCTTTCTCTCTGCCAGGTTGAAGATGGAATGGCTCCCCCTCCTGTCAGGGCTTCTTCCTGTGAGGGTACCTGACCTCAGCGGCAATGCTCAATGCTACTTAGTGGAGAATAGCAGAGTTATCTCGCTCTTAACGTTTCTCGTGTATTCTTTAGGAGAATGCCCCCTCCTGCCACTGTCTGTCACATAAAGTCCTAGTGCTGGTGTTCACACAGAACACACTGGGTCAATGTTTATTCCATTATCGGTTTTAGACATTTTTTTTTCCTTTACTGATTAGAAAAAGTTATCACAGTCATTTAGTGTGCATGGGCACACGTGGGTGGGCATGTGAAGGTTAGAGCTGGTTTTCTCCTTTCTATCTATCTATCTATCTATCTATCTATCTATCTATCATCTATCATTATACTGGTTAAACTGTACCACAGTTAAATCTGCATATCTTCTAGTTTTTACCTGACGGCTTGCTTTCTATCTATCTACCTATGCTGAGAATTGAACGTAAGGCCTGCCTGCAGGTAAGCACTTGTTTTATGTTTTGCTTTTGTTTGCTTGTTTGTTTTGTTTTGTTTTGCTTTTTTTTTTTAAAGATTTATTTATTTATTATATATAAGTACACTGTAGCTGTCTTCAGATACACCAGAAGAGGGCATCAGATCTCTTTACAGATGGTTGTGAGCCACCATGTGGTTGCTGGGAATTGAACTCATGACCTCTGGAAGAGCAGTCGGGTGCTCTTAACCGCTGAGCCATCTCTCCAGCCCTTGTTTTGCTTTTGAAGACCCGTTCTCTTTCACTGTGTAGTTCCTGCTGGCTGGGAATTAACTATGTAGATCAGCCTAGACTCAAACTAAAAGAACTCCACCTGCCTCCGCCTCTGGGAATGCTGGATCAAAAGCATGTGCACAGCGTCAGGACTCCTTGCTTCATTTAAAAGAGGGGGTTTTGTGTTTTCCTTGGGTGCTTTCTAGACTCTGCTTGGCTTGCCCCTGTTGATGTTCGGTTCTGTTTATTTGCTGCCCCAGGGTCAGAACCTGGGGCTTTTGACTCTCAGGTCAGAAGCCTCCATGGAGGTGAGGGATGGCCGGTGCTGTTTTTAATCTCTGTCACAACTGATGTGGGAAACAAACACTCTGAAGATTTGTTCTTGTTTTAATTCCTCCTAAGTCATTCTTTTATTTAGTTAGTTAGGGTTTTCATTTGTTTTTTGTTTTTGAGACAGGGTTTCTCTGTGTCACCCTGGCGTCCTGAACTAGCTCGGTAGACCAGAGACCCGCCTGCCTCTGCCTTCCGAGTGCCAGGGTTAAAGGCTTGCACCACTGCCCTGCTCTTTTATGAGATTTTTGTATTATAAAGACTTGAATAAACACATGGAGGAGGGGCTGGAGACATGATTTCAGAGCGATTAAGTGCACTGGCTGCTCTTCCAGAGGACCCGGGTTTAATTCCAGCACCCACACGGCAGCCCACAACTGTCTGTAACTTCTGTTCCAGGGGTTCCAACACTCTCTCTCACACAGATATACATGTAGCTAAAACACCAATGTACATAAAAATTTAAAAAAAATAAACCAGGGAGTAATATATTTTTATTTTTAAAGCTATAACCTGTCAAATTTGAATACACCAAAAACAAACAAACAAACAAACAAACAAACATATAAAATGTTTGTAAGCAGTCAGGTGGGTGCTAGGAATTAAACCCAGGTCTTCTAAAAGAATAGCCCATGATCTTGGCCACTGGGTCATCTTTCTAGTCCTTTCTCTTCTTTCTTGAAACAGATTTTCATGTGGCCCAGGCTGGTCTCAAAACTCCATATGTGACTGAGGATGTCCTGTCAACTTCTGATCCTCCTGCCTCCACCTCCCCAGGGCTTTGATCTCAGGCAAGAGCTATACCATACCTGGCTCCGGATAGGATCTCTCTGAGTTGATGATGGTAAACCACGTCACCAACCTTCTTTTTTTTTTTTTTTAAGGTTTATTTATTTATTATATATAAGTACACTGTAGCTGTCTTCAGACACACCAGAAGAGGGCATCGGATCTCTTTACAGATGGTTGTGAGCCACCATGTTGTTGCTGGGAATTGAACTCATGACCTCTGGAAGAGCAGTCGGTGCTCTTTTTTTTTTTGTTTTTCTTTTTTTCGGAGCTGGGGACCGAACCCAGGGCCTTGCACTCTACCACTGAGCTAAATCCCCAACCCTCAGTCGGGTGCTCTTAACCAACCGCTGAGCCATCTCTCCAGCCCGGCACCAACCTTAAGGAAGCAAGTTTGTTTTTGTTTTTTTTTTCTTTTTTTTCCCCCCCGGAGCTGGGGACCGAACCCAAGCGCTCTACCACTGAGCTAAATCCCCAACCCCAGGAAGCAAGTTCTTACAAAAGCTCTCTCCTCCTAGTCTCACTTGTCTGAGTGCCTTGGTCATGATGTTGGATTTTATCTCAGGCCCTTTCTGCATCAACTGAGAAGATGGTCATGTGACTCTCTTCCTTCTAATGACATGATACAGTACACAGATGATTTTCTCATGTCAAATCACCCTCTGCACATTTGGGACCAATCCTGCTTGGTCATGGCGTATCATCCTTTTAATATGTCACTGGGTTCACTCAGGTCGTGGTTTGCAGAAGATTTGCTTTCCTCTATGTTTATGAGGAGCGTTTGGTCTGTAACTGCCCCTCCTTGTGGTGTAATATTGCTTTCCCCAGTTCACTCGTGAATGCCCAGTTTATGGGATGGTGCAGACTAATCCTCACATCCTACCAGCTGAGCTTCACCTCTGGACGATGTTATGTGGGGTGTGTGTGTGTGTGTGTGTGTGTGTGTGTGTGTGTGTGTGTAAGTGCGCGTGCGCCCATGCATGCTCCTTCTATGCCGACTATAGAGGACAAAGTAAACTTTCTGGTGTCGTTCTCTGACACTCTCCACCTTAATTTGTTTGAGACAGGACCTTCTCTCTGTGAATTAAACTTTGTGTTTCAGAGAGCTTGGCGGGCCAGCTAGCTCGTGGGAGCCCCCTGTCCCCTAAAGCTGGGATTACAGGCATGTACGGCCATACCCGACTTTTAATTGGGTCCTGAGAATTTTAACTCCTGTCGTCTTGTTTTCCCAGTGAGCCCTGTTAGCGCCGCACAATCTTCCCCCTCTTGCTCCGGTGCACTTTTCAGAGAGAGCAGGGTGCACAACTCAGGAATGTGCAGTTTGACGAGGGTTCCTAATACGAGCATGCATTTATGCTGCTACCAGGAGCCCCAGAGCCTCCCCGTCTGTTAGCGCACTCCTGCCAACCTGTGGCAGCTACCACACTGACTTTCACACCGCAGCTCCATTCCTGCAGCCTGATGTGGCACCCAGTGAAGCGTGATTTAGAAAGCAGCGAGGAGCATTCGCCATCTCCAATTTGTTTAAGTGGTGGGTTTTGTTTTATCTAGTTTTGTTTTTGAGATTGGATCTCACTGGTTTGCCCAGACTGGTCTCAGCCTCCCAGGGTCACTCTGCCTCAGCCCCTGAAAACTGGACCTACGGTAAAGCAAGAGGTAAACTTGCTTTACCTCTTGGTAAATTGAATCTTTTCTGAAGTCTGAAGATTGTACCTCCATTAATTTCTTCAAATGGAGGTTTCTAGTCCTTTGACTTAGTTATCACGCTCCCTGGCCTCCAGTCATCTGAGGGGCAGCATCTGACCTGTCTCTTGTATCGTATTGCTTGTCGTAATTTTTTTCCTTCTCTTTCCTGTTTCTAAGAGCGTCCCTTTCCCTGGCCTAACTTACTGATTTCTCTGCAGCACTGATTTTATTATGAGCGTTCACCTATTACTGCAATCACCACAGACTGTTTTAGTTGTTTATCTGTAACTTAGACTGGCCTGAAACTCACTAGGGTGTTCATTCTGTGCTCAAAATCATGGCAGTCCTCCTGCTTCAGCCTCCTGAGTGCTGGGATTACAGGCGTGGGCTACCTACCACTCCCCTGTCAATAACAATGTCAACACCTGGATTCTTTTTTCCTTTTTGGCTGTTTGAGGATTTGATGGCTAATCTTGGTTGTGAATCTGGCTACATCTGGAATGAACTATAATCCAGAGTTGGAGGGCACGCCTGTGAGAGATTTTCTGCTTGATTTAAAGTGAAATGAGTGAATCCACTCTAGTCTGGACCTTTGAGGTAGGAAGGCACACACCTCTGATCTGGATCTTGAGGTGGGAAGACACACCTTCAATGTGGGCCACACCTTCTGTGGAAAGTCTACATAAGGACATATGAAGGAAGCTTTTGCCCTTTGCCTACTTAACCCTCACCTTGCTAGCACGGCCATTCCTTCCCTAGCTCTGATGCCGCCTTCTTTAGCATTCCAGCATATACCCAGCCTTGTGGACTGAACAACTATTAGATGTTTGAACTTGCCGATCACAGCTGGTCATTGCTGGATTAGCTGGACGGCAGCCTGTGAGTCATTCTAATAAATTCCCTTTTTAAATAAGGAGAGTAAGAGACTCATTTCCTAAGTCCTGGGACTCTAGAGAACCTTGACTAATACACAGGGTTACTTTGTGTAGCTCTGGCTGTCTTGGAACTCACTCTGTAGATCAGACTGATCCTAAACTCAGACACCTGCCTACCTCTCCCCGATGAGCGCTGGGGTTATAGGCACATGAACCGCCATAGCCCAGCTTCTACTGAATTTATTTAATGACCTGAAGGTAAACAAACAAAATAATTTTAAAAGATTTATTATGTACAGTGTTCTACCTGTATGTATGCCTGCAGGGCAGAGAGGGGGCACCAGATCCCATTTCAGATGGTTGTGAGCCACCAGCTAGGTTGCTGGGAATTGAACTCAGGACCTCTGGAAGAACATCCAGTGTTCTTAACTGCTGAGCCATCTCCCTAGTCCTACTGGATTCTTTCAAAACATCTTTTGTTTACTATGTTTATTTTGCCTGTTTTGAATCTTGCCCACATCCTGAGATGTTCCTATTTTTAACAATCTGTAATCCCAATGAGTGGATTTTCTTTTCAAGAATTTTCCTTTCTCATTATTAACTCTACTAGGGCAGAGGGAAGGGGTCATAGTCCCAAGATCAAGCATGGTAGGTGAGCCCTTGGAAGAGCCCTACATGCCCCGAACACCAGGGAAACACTTGCCCCTCTTGATGTGCTTATAAAAAGATATAGAGAGGGGGGAAATGTTCTATGGAGGTGTGGTGTGGTGTGGGGGTGCCTCTGGGTCCCATGCTAAGGCATCCCTGAGGGACCAGCCACACAACGGTATAGAATACAATAGAGTTTATTCGGGCCATGGGGAGGGGAGTTAAGAGGGTAGGAGGGGCAGAGAAAGGCAGAGAGAGAGAGAGAGAGAGAGAGAGAGAGAGAGAGAGAGAGAGAGAGAGAGAGAAGAGGCCAGCCTTGAGCACGTGGAGGGGGTGGGGAGAAGGAATGGGGAGAGAGTGGGGGCAGGAGCAAGAGGGAACAAGAGAGAGAGGAGGGGGCAAGCAGCCCCTTTTATAGGGTCAGGCACACCTGGTTGTTGCCAGGTAACTGTAGGGCGGAGCTTAGACAGAATGCTAACACCTCCCACTAAGGATCCTCTCTGAGTGACATCCAGAGGGGACTTGGAGGAACTGGATGGGAACCAGGAGGTGATATTCCCATTGTCCCTTGCTCCTCACTTGCACCTGACTCCTGTATTCTGAGTTGGAGAAGCTGTTTGAGGAAGGCCTGGGGCCGGCACCTCTTGCCCAAGGTGTCAGAGTGAGGAGAAACAGCAGGTTCAGGCCCTCCCCATTCCATCCTCCCACAGCCCATCCCCAGCCTCTGCCGAGACCGGCCTCAGCCCTGACCATGGGTCCTGGTTCACATCTGCTTCCTCTCCATTGTCTCTGGGTCGTTGTGGGTGAGGCAGCCAGAGTCGTACGATCCCAACTTGCTGGTAAGCGTGGTGCTGGGCTCCTTCTGTATTTCTCAGAGTTCTTCATAATACTTTTTATCTTCTCTGAAGAATATTAGATGTTCTGATGGTATGGAGTTTGAGGCTAAGGCTGCCTGGAAAACTTAGTTATTAAGGTCATGAAAACAGCCTTGATTCGGGGTGGAATTTGTGAAAAGAAGTAAAACAAAAGGAGAATGGCCAGAGGAGAAGCAAGACACCTTGAAGATTGCAATCAGGCCAGAGTGTTAGCATTTAGTCTAGGCTCCGCCCCACTGTTACCTGGCAACAGCCAGGCGGGCCTGACTCACTATAAAAGGGGCTGCTTGCCCCTTCCTCTCTCTCTTGCTCTCTTGCTCTCCCTCCTTACTCCTCTCTCCCCATTCCCCTCACCCTTCTCTCTCCATGTGCTCATGGCTGGCATCCCTCAACTCTATCTCTGCCTTTCTCTACTACCCTCTGCTACCCTCTCAACTCCCCTCCCATGCCCTGAATAAACTCTACAATATACTGTTGTGTGGCTGGTCCCTCAGGGGAAGGAGTGTCTCCGCATGAGCCTGCAGAGGCACCCCCTCCCCCCCCACACCATTCCCTCACACCAAACATATTCCTTCTCTCCTTATTTTTATAAAACACACGCACAAAAAAAGGCATACTCTGTGCTGTGTTTTATAAAAAGATAAGAGAGGAAGGAATATGTTTGGTAGAGATGCCGTAAGATGTGGGGGAAGGGGTGTGCCTGTAGTAGCGTCTCCTATCTCTGTCACCAAACACCGGGCAGCGGAGTTGAGAGAGAATGTGATGTGGAGAGCTGGGGCGGGAGACTGAAAGCTGGGGTTAGGTAGGGGCAGCGTCTCAGCAGTGTCCCAGGCGGGGCGCAGAAGCGCAAGGGGGTGGGGCGAGACCTGCTCCTCCCTCCCCCCCAGCAGAGCAAGCGGCTACAAGCCGCAGCAGGGCAAGAGAATGAAGCGGGTAGGGGAAAGCCAACGGATCGCTAGCAAGAGAGTTGTTTTTAAAGTGCCAGTTAAGTGGCCATGTAGAGATATTGCTTGCTGGGTACTGTGAATTAGACCTGGAAATGCCCCATTAGTAGGGACAAGGTGGTAAAGACCAATCCATTGGGTGTGAAAGTTATTAAAAATGTGCCTACCAGCATCTCGAGAACAAAATTTAATAATAAACAAGCAAACAAACAAACCAGCCAGGTCTAGACCCATCGATCACTCAGAGGCTAGTGTCTCAGTCTGAGTCCAGGACTCACGGGGGAAAGCAGTCTGCCTAGGCTAAGGTCTTCTCTACTGCAGCAAGAGAAAACTCCGTTTCTGAGGTTAGGGGACGGGTCCCCCAAGGGTTAGAGGGTCAGTGAAAAGACCAGTCATAAAGGCTGGATGTCTCTGTCCTCAAGGGCAGCACAGGGGTGGCTCCAAGCTCAAGAACACTCTCTGGGACCAGGGGATGTTTGCGCTGACCAGCGTGGGAGGGAGGTTACCAGTTCTCTGCAGTTTGAGGGGTAGGTGTAGCGATTGATGGCTCTCCATGTGGAAGCGGTACGAACCTTCAAGTTTCTAATCCGAGTTTTATAAAAATACGAGGGAGAAGGAATATGTTTGAAGGACGTGTAGTCAGGTGTGGGGAAAGGGGTGCCTCTGCGTGCCCATGCTGAGGCATCCCTTGCCCCTGAGGGACCAGCCATACGACACAGTATAGTATAGAATAGAGTTTATTTAGGGCATGGGGAGATGTGATTCCGAGGGATATGACACCCTCTTCTGGCTCCTCAAGCACTGATACTCACATAGGCATACCCACACATACACACTTTATTTTTTTTTCTTTATTTCGGAGCTGGGGACCGAACCCAGTCATACACACTTTAAAAAAGCGTTCAATCTTAAAAAATGTTTATTCTTCGAGAATGTCATATGATGTATTTTGTTACTATCCACCCCTTTCTCAGATCCCCACTCCCGTACACCAACAGTGCCATTTTGTAAAAAAGTCCCAGCAGCTCCAGAAGGCTCTTGGATCCAGAGTTAAGGACGCATATATTATTATTTCTATAGATTTTTATATACAAATAAATGTAAAGTGTAATTAATATAAAAACAGTTCCCTCCAGGCGAGTCCCAATGTTCCTTCTGGGGGAGGTTGCAGTTCTGAGATGGGGCTGCCACCTGGTGGTCAGTATGAAAATTGCACAGTCATTTTCGAACCCAGCTCTGTACCTTACCAGAAAGAAACAGGTGAATTAATTTTAATAATGTATTTGCCCCAATATACTCAAATATTACCATCCCAACATTAAACCACTTGAATTTTGTTTTGAAATTATGGATATCATAGCTTGTACGAGAATTCTTTGAACCTGAGTGCAATTTGTATTTCTAACACATCTCTCTTTGCAAGCTAACGTTTCATCCAATACACTTGCTCTGTACTTAATTATTACAAAATTTACACTTGAAAGGCAGACTTGAGGTGGTTGTGTTGTCTAATGTATTCAATCCCAGCACTAGAGAGGCTGAGGAGGGAGGGGAGTGGGGTTTAGTTGGACACAGATTACCCTGAGTTCAAGGGTAACCTGGGCCTGGAGAGATGGTTCAGGAAGCAATTAAGAGCACTGGGCCCTTCCACCAGACCTGAGCACCCACGTGGGGACTCACAACTGTCTGTAATTCTGGTTCCAGGAGATGTGATGCCCTATTCTGAAGTCAAGGCCAGTCTGCGGCATGTAGGCTTGAGTTACAACACGAACCTGTCTCAAAACAGAAATACAAAAACCCAAAGAAAAGAAAAACCAGACTCATATTCCCAAATTCAGCCAAATACACGTAACAGCTAGGGGAAAAAAATACTAGGTACTGTGTGCACACACCTGTAATCCCAGCACTTGAGAGGCAGGTGGAATTTCGTGTGTGTTTGAGACCAGCCTGGTTTAAATAGTAAGTTCCATGACAGCCAGGGCTATATAGAGAGACCCCCATCTCAAAAACAAACAAACAAACAAACAAACAAATCCAAAAAACTAAAACCAAAAATCAAAAAAACAAGCCAGTTAGGGGCTGCCCTGATTGACCTGCCAGTTTCCAGTCAGTTCTTGTTAATCAGGCCTTGCGCCTCAGTTCCCTCACAAGGGATCTTGCAGGAGGTAGGTAGGCCTAGCTGCATTTTGGGGCAGCTAGCCTTCAGCTGGCCATTCTGAGTAAGAATATTCAGCTGAAGGGTCTGGTCTTGAGCAAGGTCCCACCTCCCTCCTGTGCCCTCAGCTTCCAGCAATTAGTTTGTGGAGAACTTAAGGATCTTGGTCTCTCAGACTCCAACGTCCGACCATGTTGAAGCCTGCTTTGCTTGTCTGGGTTTCTGTTCTCTCTCTCCCCCCCCTCCCTTCTCCAGCTTGGAGCTTCAGATTTTCCTGGGAAGTTTCCTGTCGGTCTCAGGTTACTTCCTTTGAAGCTTGAACCGTGGCTGTGAGTCTCTGAAACAAACCACACAGGACTATGGTAGGACTCTGGGCTGGCATGGCTGACTGCCTATGACTCCAGGAGCCCTCACTTTTTGTGGGGGAAGTGTTGGTAGCCCAGGTTTAAAGTGGCAATGAGTTCATCGGATCTTCCATTGCTGAATCATGATAGGTTTTATTTATTTGCTATTTCCGAGACAGGGTCTCCTCTGCCATAGAACTCAGAATGGCTTCCTGCCCCAGCCTCCAATGTGCTAGGACTGAATACAGGCACAGACCACTATGCCCAGTGAGGACAGCCCGCTGCTGGGATAGAACTCATCAGAGGGTTTTAAATATCAGGAGTTTGAGAACTAGTTGGGAGAGAGTAACTAGGAGGATGGTGGCTCTGTGTGGTTGTTGTTAAAGGCTTTGGAAAAGGGCCAAGAAGCCCAGTGTAATAAACGGACGATTTAAAATGAAGTGTGAGGGCTGGAGATGGCTCGGAGGTTGATAGCATCAGTTGCTCTTACAGAGGACCCGGGGTTCAGTTCTTGGTGCCCACTTCTCAGCTTACAACCATCTGTAACTTCAGTTCCCGGGCCTCTGTCGCCATCTTCTGACATGCAGGGGTACTTCATGCAAATGGGGCACAGACTTACATGCAGTCAAAACACCCCCATACATAACATTTTTAAAAATTAGGAATGAAGGGTGAGGGCGGGTGAGGGCACAGATGTGTTTGCAGGGGCCAGACAGCCTGAATCTGATCTCGGCCTGGCGTTTTTTTTTTTTTTTTTTTTTTTTTTTTTTTGGTTCTTTTTTTCGGAGTTGGGGACCGAACCCAGGGCCTTGCGCTTCCTAGGCAAGCGCTCTACCACTGAGCTAAATCCCCAACCCCTTGGCCTGGCGTTTTTGTTTCTTTTTATTAATGGTTCATTTTCAGTATGATGTGCCCTTCGAGTTCTTCAGAGTCACAGACAATCAGGAGGCCCTGGGTGCCTCTCTCTTCCCTAGCTGGCAGCTCATGCTTGTTTGTCTCAGAACTCGTTGGAAAGTTACAGGCGGTCTGATGGCCTCATATTACTCACTAGATAGAACTTGCATCCTAATAAGATGGGGGCTTGGGGAAGAAGTCCAAGCCTATGGGAAGAGAGGACAAGAATTTCTAAAAATCAGGGGATTTTAAAAACCACTGTCACCAAATGCACCAAATGATCAGGCGGGCACCCCACACTGCAGGATGGTATTACTAAGGAAAGACCAATAACTAGATATTGAGTTCCTTTGAGAGTTGCTTAAAGCATTGCCTGTATGGTCTGCGGCCAAGCATGACTTCACTCGCTGCCTGGATCGGTGCCTTGGGAAGGAGCTGAAACAATGGTTGGTTCCTTGCCCTTAGCCACCCACCCAACCTCAGTTGCCCCGCTCTATGGTTTTAAAATAGAAAGTGGGTTGGACCTGACACCAAGGCCTTTTGAGAGCTGTCCTGGCTTTGGTCCACCAGTGACACCTGCCTTCCACGTTCACTGATGCCAGAGGGCTTATTCCAGAAAGACCCCAACAGCAGTATAGGAAAAACTCCTTCACTTCCCCAGTCGCTAGGGTGTGTTACAGAGCAGAGGACCTTACTTCCCACAGGACGCGATCCTGCGGCCATTCATTCAATCACACCGAATGCCTTTTATCCCACCCGGCACTGGGGAGGTAGAAGCAGGTGGGTCCCTGAGTTCAAGGCCAGCCAGGTCTGCACAGTAAGACCCGGACTCCTGAAACCCAAACCCAACAATAACAAAATGTGCACTGGGGACACATGCAGAGGCATGGGACTTCAAGGGTGGCCAGAAAGACACAGTAAGACCCTGTGTCCGCAGAACTCTGGGGCACCTCCCTCCCATTTGTCCTGGGTGTCCTTCATGTCAGCCAGACCTGGATATGTTCTGTCTACCGCATAGGTAGCCATAGACTGCCTTAGGTCTTCCCAACTCCTGCAATCACCACTCCGAGCTAGCGTCCTGGAAAGCAGTGGGCTTGGTTATGGGTAGGGGCCCAGCAAACAGTCCTGAGGAAGCAGCGGGGCTCCTCAGCAGTGCAAGCTCTCCAGGCCCCCAGGCTGGCCCTAGCCTACAGACTCGGACAGTGAGGGGGTAGGGGCGCTAAGCACTACATCGCAAGTCCTGTGCGTGTGTGTGCGCCCGCGCGCATGTACCTGTGAGTGCAGGATCCCAGAGTCCAGAAGGAATCACATCCCTTGGGGCCGCAGTTACACACACTTGAGAGCCACCTTACATGCGTGCTGAGAACCAGATTCCTCTGGAAGAGCAGCAAATGTTCTTCCCGCCATCTCTTAATGACTTTAATCTTTTAGGTGCTCAGGTTTGAAAATTGCTGCCCTTCATAGAAACAGGGTTCCTACTTCCCTTAGTGAGCTTTTGAGTAATTGTATCAGGTTTTGAGAGCGTGTTACACTCTCCCGTGGACTTGGGGTCGGCTGCCTGTGAGTCTGCTTTCTTCCTGTTGAACTCTGCAATCGGGCACCTTTGCCTTCTGAGTGACCCCGATCTGCCTCCCAGTCTTCCGTCTGACAACGCCTTCTTCAGGCTTACTGCAGATGAATCGTGCCTTCCCAGCCACTGGCTGGAATAGTCTCATTTACTCACCTGACATTCACCTTTATACTAAAAAAGACTGGGGGTTTAGCTCAATGGTAGAGCGCTTGCCTAGCAAGCGCAAGGCCATGGGTTCGGTCCCCAGCTCCGGAAAAAAAGAAAAATAAATAAATAAAAAAGACTGTGTTGTGCATAGAGTTTGGTATTTAAAAAATTTTTTGATTCAATGTGGTTCCTTTAGATTTTTCTATATATAGGATACACATGTATATATCCTATATATGAGTATATATATATATATATATATATATATATATATATATATATATATGCACATTTTGAGACAGGGTCTCACTATGTAGACCAAACTAGCCTTGCAGAGACCTATCTGCCTCTGCCCCCCAAGTGCTGAGATTTAAAGGTGTGTGCCACCACGCTCACTTTTGAGGCAAGTTTTTAAAAAAATGTTCTGAGATTCCAGTTCTACAGAACTTTTTCTAAAAAGATTTATTTTATTCAATTTATATGAGTACACTGTAGCTGTCTTCAGACACTCCAGAAGAGGGCATCGGATCCCATTACAGAGGGTTGTGAGCCACCATGTGGTTGGTGGGATTTGAACTCAGGACCTCTGGAAGAGCAGACAGTGCTCTTAACCGCTGAGCCGTCTCTCCAGCCCATTTGAGTTGTTAGAGCTGGGCCAGTGCATTGATCTGACATGAGTTATCTGTATACTGGAAGAGGCTACTGGGAGTCGGGTGGAAAGGGAAGACAGGTCTGTCTAAGAGGTAGGTGCAGGCAGCCCTGCGGTAACACGGTCCAGGTAAGCTGCTGAGTTCTTCCCTCAGAGGCAAACAGGTACTGAGAGTTTGCATGGATGGGAACCTGAGAGAAAGCATGTAAAGATGTCAGGGTCTGGGATGGGGCAGGACCATCGCTTTCTCTACGGCTGTGAGGATCTGGACTATCTTAGGAGAGCTATCCAACTATTGTGTCGTACAAAACAGCCCAGCAGGCAAGACTTTATCAATGGGAGGCTGAAAGCTTTTTTATACTTCATGCTTTAAAGAATAATGGGACCTTCAAAGAACGTTTTAGGGTCCTTCAGGGCACTGTGATGAGGGTGGTTTCAGTCCGTGTCCAGAAATGGAGGTACCCCAGACTCTGGGCGAGCACGTACTGAGTGAAGTAGGGAGTCTACTGAAGACACAACAGAAAACAACCTTTGAGGACCCAGACTGCTCTGGGCCATTTCAGGACAGATCTGGTGACTGAATGTCATGAGAGACTCTGGAGTTTGTCTCTGGGAGAAGAAGAGGCAGCAAGGTAGGACCAGAAAATGGATGAAAAGATATTTATCATAGCGACCACAAAGGCCAAGAGGAGTATAAATCGAGTTCGTCGGAGCTCGCCATCAATCCCAGTGAGGTGGTCCGGGGATTGGGCCAGACTGGAAAGGGTTAGGTCACATCAATAAAGGAGTAATTTTGACCCCTGTCACATCTGGAGTCACCCAAGGTTCATCCTTAGAAATGGAGAATGGGGGAGCCTGTATGGCCTCAAGGCCCTGTCAGTCTTCAGACACTGCACCTCTTTCCTCATCCTGCCCTTTACAGGTGAAGAACAAGGGTGTGGTGAATGGGACATTCTTGGGTGGAGCTGGCCTGCTCTCACAGTGAGAGGGACATTCTTGCCTTCGGTGTGCCTCTACTTTGTAGACTGGACATGGCCCCAGGGGAGGATTGTAGCCCAGGGGTTTGGGGCACTCCTGGTTGAAAGACTGACTTAGTCCTTTTAGACAGGACTGGGTGATTGCTAGAGAGCGCACTGGGATTTCCTGGGTAGCGCCTGACACAGTCAATTGCTGCAGCCACACACAGTCAGTACTGGGAGGCTAGTCAGTGGGGAAATCGAGTCAGGCATGTGACATCCTTCCCACAGCAGTCTTGAAAGGCCTAAGCCACTACCTACAGTCCTGGGCTAAGACGTCTGAGTCATTTCCTAAGGACAAGTCTCATTGTTGAATCAGTGATACAGTGGTGTGCCAGGAGGTGGCAGCATTCTTGATCCAAGAGATTTTTATTTTCCTTAACTTTGTTATAAGGGACAATAAGTGCCCCATCCCTTTTTACAATCTAGGGGTCAAACTGAGGCCAGTTCTGTTTATTTGTACGACTACACTGTCGCTGTCTTCAGACACACCAGAAAAGAGCATCAGATCCCATTACAGATGGTTGTGAGCCACCATGTGGTTGCTGGGAATTGAACTCGGGACCTCTGGAAGGGCAGACAGTGCTCTTAACCTCTGAGCCATTTCTCCAGCCCCCTCTTTCCTTCTTTCTTTTTTTTTTTTTTTTTTTTTTTTTTTTTGGGTTCTTTTTTTCGGAGTTGGGGACCGAACCCAGGGCCTTGCGCTCGCTAGGCAAGTGCTCTACCACTGAGCTAAATCCCCAACCCCTCCTTCCTTCTTTCTTAAGATGGGGTTTTGTGTAGCCCTAGCTGTCCTGGAACTTGCTCTGAGACCTCAGAGATCTGCCTGCCTCTACCTCCCCGAATGCTGAGGCCGTGCCACCACCTCTAGTCTTTTTGTTATTGTTTTCTCCACACCCCACCCCCACTCCACCCCTAGCTGAGGACAGAACTCAGGCCTAGCACTGAGCCAAATCCCCAACCTGTGGGGAAGCCTTTTTCTAGAACAGCCTTTTTCTAGAAGCCTTCCTCTTAGAACAGGAAGACTGGCTAGGTAAGAATATGCACGAACATCTTTATAGACACTTGCGCTGTATCCTCCTGCTCTGAAGGACAGTTGAAAAGGTTGGGTGGGGAAAAAGAGAGGGGGGTTGGAAGGAGGGAAGAGAATCCTAACCAGGAATGCAGCCTTGCCTCAGGGGCTGCTTTCAGGCAAGTTGCACTCTTTTAAGCATGAGAGGCTTCCAGAAGAGTCATCCTCAGCCTCAGCCTTACAGAATACAACAGGTTATTCTCTTAAGTGTCATCAACGCATAAAGGGGAAGTAAGGCTTTCCACAAGGTTCTGAAGGAACACCTCAGATCGTACCTGGTGAACAATGGTCTAGACTCACTGCATAAGAGACTTCAGGTGGCAATGGATTATAATAAAAATAACTTATACTCTTAAGAGACCAGTACCTTTTCTGGACTTTGAGGTAACTTAAGAATTAGGACTGGCGGGGTTGGGGATTTAGCTCAGTGGTAGAGCGTTTGCCTCACAAGCGCAAGGCCCTGGGTTCGGTCCCCAGCTCCGAAAAAAAAAAAGAAAAGAAAAAAAATTGTAAAAAAAAAAAAGAATTAGGACTGGCATCCTACTGTATACTCAGCCTGTTTGATGTGCCTCTGAGAGAACAATGTAACAGTCCAACTTGACTGGCTTTGGACTCTGGCTTACCTCCCCTTTACAGTCTGTAATCTTAAGTTATGTATTACATGCTAGTGACTCAGGGCCCTAGTAATGATTTGCCAAAAGCAACAAAATGGAGGTTGAAAGCAATCCTGCAGAGCGGACAACCACCATAAACATCACACATACAGCGACCGCTTTATAAACAAAGATGTCTGGATTAGTTGGAGTCAGTGACTTGATAAAAACCTGTAAAACTGTTAAAGGTTAAGGTTTTCCGTGAAGTACCCCTCATTCCTTCCCATGTGATGCTTTCCGTGATGTCCATCAATATAGAGAAAAGCCATTTGCAAGGAACACTGAAAGGTAAACTTTTTACAGTTGCCCCCCCAGACACAAAGTTTAGAGCAGAACAGGTTAGGCCCCAGAATTGTATATTCCAGGAAGAATAGGTAATTACATTGGCCGGTACAACAGCTTTCTCCCAGGAACTAGCTGATCATTAAGTTAGATTAGAATCTTAGAGAACAATCTTGAGAAGCAGGAAGCAGCTTCTCCCAGGAACTGACGGACCATAAAGTTAAACAATCTTGAGAAACGGGAAGCTCCTCCTTGTGATTTTTCACTGGTATTCTCGACATTTTCCAATGACACCCTCCCTACCCCCTTGGGTTGCGGTTTCTTCCTTTAAATTCCCCTTGTCTTAGCTACTAGGGGTCGAACTCCACTGCCCCTGCATGGGATACGAGTCTCGACCCCAGTGCACTGGTTCCTATCGATAAACCTCATGTGATTACAGCAAAGATGGTCTTGTGTGAGTTCTTGGGGGGGTCATGTCATCCCGAGACTTGAGTGAGGGTCTGTCTCCCTGCTCTGGGGGTCTTTCAACACATGTGGACAGACACAGCTACAGGGACAGATCCAGTCCCCTATGACAGTCAGGGGAGGATGGTAGACACGGGATGTGAGGTAGAGAATGCAGATCTGGACCTGCTGTTGGTTAAATGAGAGCTGAACACCTACCTATATGCAGACAAGGCCTGGCTCGAGTGGTCACAGCAGCCTGAGTGAAAGACTGGAAACCGTGATTTTGCATGGTTGCACTGTATTCTGTCTGGGCCACCAAATGTGCCAGGATTGACGAGTCCAAGGTGCAGGGTTCAAGGGTCAAGACAGATATAAAGGATGTCAGAAAACCTGCTGGGACTAGGGTACGGCTTTGTGAGGGGCTAGCCTTGAAAGCAGAAGGGGCGAGCTTGGTGGCCAGCATGCACATAAAAAGCTGGGCTCTTGGGCTGGAGAGATGGCTCAGCGGTTAAGAGCACCCGACTGCTCTTCCAGAGGTCATGAGTTCAATTCCCAGCAACCACATGGTGGCTCACAACCATCTGTAAAGAGATCTGATGCCCTCTTCTGGTGTATTTGAAGACAGCTACAGTGTACTTATATATAATAAATAAATAAATCTTTAAAAAAAAAAAAAAAAAAAAAAAAAAAGCTGGGCTCTTTCCTATAACTTCAGATCCATGCATGTCATAGCTCATTTTCTCATCTGATCTGGGAGTTCCCTCCTACTCGCTGTTCAGGGAAATTGCATTCAGCCATAGCTCATTTTACTGTTAGTCGCTTTCCCCCCTCAAGATATGGTTTTCATGTGTAACAGCTCTGCTGTACTGGAGCTCTTTCTAAGACCAGGTTGGCCTCAAACTCGGCTCTGTCTGCCTCTGCCTCCTGAGTGCTGTAGCTTAGGGAGTATGCCGTCCACCGTACGTACCTAGACTAGTCACTCACTTTTAAATGGTAAATCTTTCTAAACCTAAACTGTGTTATAATTGGGTTAACATAAAATCTTAGTACTGGCACTGTCTGTCTGTCTGTCTGTTTGTTTTAAAGATTTATTTATTTGTATATATAAGTGCACTGTCGCTCTCTTCAGACACACCGGAAGAGGGCATCAGGTCTCATTACAGATGGTTGTGAGCCACCATGTGGTTGCTGGGAATTGAACTCAGGACCTCTGGAAGAGCAGTCAGTGCTCTTAACCGCTGAGCTATCTCTCCAGCCCTGTTTGTTTGTTGTTGTTGTTTTTTAATTTCTGGATTGCTAGGAATGAATTTCTGGTATGTAGAAAGTGTGAGTGTGTATTTCTTTTCTTAAGTTTAAAAGTCAGAATCAACTATCTTTAAAGGTAAAAATCCAGGGCCTGGAGAAAGGGCTCAGTAGTTAAGAGCACTGGCTGCTCTTCCAGAGGACCCAGGGTTCAGTTCCCAGTACCAACAGGTTGGCTCACAACTGTCTCTAATTCCACTTTCAGGGGATCCAATGCCCTCTTCTGGCCTCTGTAGGCACTGCATGCACATGGTCCACAGACAAAGATGCAGGCAAAATACCCATTCATATAAAATATTAAAATTAAATCCAGTGTGGATTCCATTTATAATTCTAATGCATAATAAAAAAGCTCAACTTCATGATATGAAACAAAGCTTCAAATTACCATCTTTCAATTATGGGAAAATAGGGTCTTACTATGTAGACCCGACTGGTCTCAAACTTCGATCTGCCTGTCTCTGCCTCCCAGGTGTTGGGATTGAAGGCGTGCACCATCATATGGAGACCACTGAAGTCTAATGGACTGTGGTGGTTTGGATGAGGAATGGGCCTTATAGGTTCATGTGTTTGAATGCTTGCTCTCCGGTTGGTGGAACTGTTTGGTAAGGATGGGGTGTGTCACTGGAAGTGCGCTTTGAACTTCCAAAAGCCCACACCACACTTAGAGTTAGCTTGTTCTCCTGTGCTGTGTCTCAAGATGTGAGCTCTAAGCTACTGCTCCATTGGGAAAGCCACCTGCTGCCCGCTCCCTCCTCTCATGGCAGCCATGAACTGTGAGCCTCAAATCTTGTGAACACCAAAAGGCAAGGTGACAGCTAATACTGAGGCAGTGCTATATGAAGAGGAAGCAGAAACAATTTCTAAAATGGATTAAGCACATGGAAACTATAAAAAGCAACAAAACAGGGTTTTCTTTAAAGTTTGTGAACTGTAACATTTGTGAGTTACATAGGCACCTTAACCATTTTTTTTTTGAAGGACAATTCATAAAGTATTAAGAGGAAAACAGGGGGCTGGAGAGATGGCTCAGAGGTTAAGAGCACTGTCTGTTCTTCCAGAGGTCCTGAGTTCAATTCCCAGCAACCACATGGTGGCTCACAACCACCGATAATCAGGTCTGGTGCCCTCTTCTGGCCTGCAGGCATACATGCAGGCAGAAAGCTGTATGATGTGTTCATAATAAATAAATATATTTTTTTAAATTTATTTATTATATATAAGTACACTGTAGCTGTCTTCAGATACACCAGAAGAGGGCATCGGATCTCTTTACAGATGGTTGTGAGCCACCATGTGGTTGCTGGGAATTGAACTCATGACCTCTGGAAGAGCAGTCAGGTGCTCTTAACCGCTGAGCCATCTCTCCAGCCCATAAATAAATATTTTTAAAAAAAGAGGAAGACAGAAACATACAAAAATAGTTTTCTGGGGAACAGATTTTTTGGAAATAGACATGCATGTGTATGTAAACGCCTACAGGAGAAAGAACAGGAGCATGAGAGACCAACCCTGCACAGCACAGCTCTATTCTGCAGTGCTCACCGAGTCAGAGCACAGCTCTATTCTGCAGTGCACACCGAGTCAGACCTCAGCTCTATTCTGTAGTGTACACCGACTTCCTTTCCCTCTAGATCTGAATTACCTCAGACCTTTTCATATTTATATAAATAATGCTTTAGAAAGTCTCCAGACCCAGAAGCAACATTGCCTTTTCTTTAGTGACCAGGTAGCTCAATAACCATGGTCACACCAACCTGTATGAGGCAGCTGTAGAGGGAAACGGGCTACGTGCTACTTTAACATCCATCACATTTTTCCTTTGGATGCATGCCAGATGGGAAAGGTTGTTTCTTAAGTTTTTTTTTTTTTCTTTTTTCTATTTTTCTGAGCTGGGGACCGAACCCAGGGCCTTGCGTTTGCTAGGCAAGCGCTCTACCACTGAGCTAAATCCCCAACCCCCTTTTTTTTTTTTTTTTTGGTTCTCTTTTTTCGGAGCTGGGGACCGAACCCAGGGCCTTGTGCTTCCTAGGCAAGCGCTCTACCACTGAGCTAAATCCCCAATCCCTGTTTCTTAAGTTTAAAAGTCAGAATCAACTATCTTTAAAGGTAAAAATCCAGGGGGCTGGAGAGATGCAATTATCGAAGGTGAGAATTTCAAATTTCCTGTAGCTACTGAGCTTACATAAGCAGATTTAAAACCATTTGTGTTTTGTGGTCTAGCCTTACATATAAATGTCTGAGGTACTGTCTGTATATGGTTTACATTTCCTCTCAGAATATTCACATCATTCAAGATTTTAAAAAGTTCACTGTGGATAGCAGATATAGATCAGTGGTTTAAAAAGAGTCTTGCCTAGCACAGTAAGACCCTAGACTTGATCCTCAGAAGCACAAAATGCCAAAAGCTCATGGACACGGAGCTGGGTGTATCTATTTACAATTGGACCTGGATATGTATGTACTGAAATACACACTCTTTTTTTTTTTTCTTCTCTATTTTTTGGAGCTGGGGACCGAACCCAGGGCCTTGCGCTCGCTAGGCAAGCGCTCTACCACTGAGCTAAATCCCCAACCCCTCACTGAACTCTAATATCCAATTCTAGTCTTTTCTCGCCAGTCCCACTAACATCTAATCCCCTATGGGAACTTCACGCTTACCACATTTCTATACGGGAGGTTCCTTTTCCTGTTTTCACGACTTATCTACACTGGCTGGTGGCTACGCTGTGTTCCGTCTTACGACTGAATAGTGTTCGATTGTGTGTTTATTCTGTATTTTATGCATCCAGCCATTCATGGGTTAATTGGCTCTCTTGGGTTATTTGTGTGTGAACAGTGCTGCTGTGACCTTCTGTCCGTCCATCCGTCTGTCCCTGTGAGACTGTTTGCCCAAGTCCCTGCTTTTGAGGATTTTTTTCCCCACGGAATTGCTTGGTCATTAAACGACGCTATCTATTTTTAGCTCTCTGGGAGCTGTGAGCTCTTCCTCTGCAGCTGCTCTGTTCTCAGTCCTCTCATCTCGCCAGCATTCCTTCCTTCCTTCCTGGGTTTTCGCTTGTTTGTTTGTTTTTTAAAGACACTCTATCAACAAGCTACATCCGCAGACCCAGTTTTGTGCATTAAATTATAGGCTAGTCATGGTGGCTCCTGCGTCTAATTCCAGCCTGGAATTTAAGGCCAGCATGGGCTACATGATAAATTCTCAGTCAGCCTGGGCTACAAACGGAGACCCTGCAGGCTTCCCATTAGTCAGGAAGTGACGCCTAATGGGGCTCTGCTTTGCCCTTGGTGGCCTTTGCCCTCGATGGCCTTTTCCCATCTTTTTGTGAATTTATTGGGCTACCCTGGGCTATGTCGTGAGTTCCAGGCCAGTCTGAGCTACAGTTGGTCTCTGAAAGCAAAAACAAAAATCTTCAATAATTGGAAGAGGATTTCTGCAATCTGGTTGAGACCTCGAACTCACAGCAATTCTCCTGCCTCCGCCTCTAGCGTGTTGGAATTACAGGTGTGAGCCACCATGTCAGAACTGAAAAACATTACTTTAAATTCATTTTTATTGGGGTTGGGGATTTAGCTCAGTGGTAGAACGCTTGCCTAGGAAGCGCAAGGCCCTGGGTTCGGTCCCCAGCTCCGAAAAAAAAGAACCAAAAAAAAAATTAATTTTTATTTCATGTATATGAGTGTTTGCATGCATGTGCAAGCAGCATGTGTGTGTCCGGTGCCTGCACGCGTGTTACAGATGATGATAACACGTGTACATTGGGAGCTGAACCCAGATCCTCTGAAAGAACAGCAGTGTTCTTAACTGCTGAGCCATCTCTCCAGCCTGGAGAAAGCATTATTTGGAGAGTCACCACAGGATAGACAGATAGAGGAGAGTTCTAACAAAGCTATTGTTACAGAGGCGGGCGGAGCTTCTGGGAGCGGGGGAAAGGCTAGTGAACCACACAGGAGCATACACCTACGGTAGCATTCACCTGATGCTGAAAGGGACAAGGTTAGTAGTAGTTACAGAACACAGAAAGAATGGGTAGTAGAGAGGGCCTCCGAGAGAGAGAGAGAGAGAGAGAGAGAGAGAGAGAGAGAGAGAGAGAGAGAGAGAGAAGAGGAGAGGAGAGAGTCACCTACAGCCCTCTCAAGCCAGAGAATAAAATCCCCTTTTCTCCTGAGGCAAGCCAGTCTGGTTGAAGTCTTTTACCAGCTGAGAGTCGAGAATCCCAGCATAACAGACCCTGTAGAAATTGCCTACAGAGACAACGCTCTCTTGTTTCCAATGAGGATGTTAAAATAGGAGTGAATCATGACGAAAGCCCTGTGCATATGGACCTGGTCCTCCCTGAGCAGCAAACCTGCAGTTTTCTAGGAATCTCAAAAAGGAAGAAAGGAAAAGAAAAGAAAGAGAAGAAAATCCCATTTACAGTAAGAGACGTGTTCCAGCTCCCCTGTGCAACCCTTGTGGCCCATGGCTTTATCTTATCAGATTGCAACCTTGTCCAAGGTATCCTGTAATCTTCCTTATCAAAAAGAAGATAGAGAGAGAAGAGAGACTCCACGGCAGCCCTTTGGGATGTAACCAAGAGCCTCCTCTCCTGTCTGGAACCAGACAACCCTCGTCCTCGAGTCTGGGATGTGTAGCTCTCACAGAAGCCAGGCAAAAGCCAATAATGTGGGGCCTCCGCTCTGGAAAAATCCCCTCGGCACGGAAGGTCCAAATGGGGCCACCTGCTTGGAAAGGCGGACAGGGAAGTATAGCATTTGCTGGCCTGGAGCTGAAGCAGGGATTCCTCACATCAAAGTAGCTAAGAGTCACACCCTGGGCAGCTGCACAGACGCTACAATGGGGAAAAAGCCTTAGCACAGCTGGGAGAGCGGCTGGCCCAGGGTCTGCAGGACCCTCCAGGGTGACCTGACTCTTGCTCCAGCTGCTGGAGGGCTGAACGTCCTGGAGGGACATCTGCTCACACTGAACCTGAGAGTTAGAGGCTAAAACAAATTCAAATGAACAGCTCTGCTTAGGCAGGCTGATGGGCACGCGTCCCCATGACTCAGACCCAACTCCACTACTGTCTTGCAGACCTGACGACCAGAGGGCCTCAGGGCCTTAGATGAGGTCTCCGACTATTCCTGCCTGCTTTCTTTCTTTCCTTTCAGCATTGTGGTTCTTTTTTTTTTTTTTTTTAACACATGATCTCCAACCCAGGCTAGCTACAAACTTGCTATGTAGTCCAGGCTCTAAATGCTTTTATTTTTATTTCTCTCTCTCTCTCTCTGTGTGTGTGTGTGTGTGTGTGTGTGTGTGTGTGTGTGTGTCTGAGTCTGAGTGTGGCTTTGTGTCCAAGAATGTGTGCTTATGTGTGTACTCAGAAGGCAGAAGAGAGGGTGTCAGATCCCCTAGAGTTAAAGAGCTACAGGGGATGCAAGTCACCAGACAAAAATGCTGGGAATAAAACTCTGGTCCTCTGGGAGAAGGGCAAGTGCTCCCTAACCACTGACCCACCTCTCCAGACTCTTAACTTATATAATAGTTGAAAAGCCATAGTTGAGACTGGGGATAGTCCACAGGCTACCCTTGATCTGCAGGTCTCTGTGTCCACAGTGCTGGGATCATAGGCATGTGTTACTGTGGTTGCTCTGCTGGCTTTGTGTCACCCGGCTGGACTGCAAGGCCTGTGTAGCACCCTCTCCAACAGCTGCAGATCCTCTCCTGCCACAGAGATCCTTAGCCTGTCCCTCTGCTTCTACTTCATAGTCTCATCGAGGTAGTGTCCCCTCTGGTCTCTGGGTCTCTGCCCACACAGGCAGAGGCACCATTTGCTTGGGAGCCTCCGCCTGGAATGGTGCCTGGCCACAGGACACAAGGGACTTGCATGTGTGCTTGTGGAGAATATGTTCAGCTGTACTTCCTGTCAGTGTGTCCCTCACGCCAGGCTCGGCCCCCTGTCTGTGGCAGAAATTGAGCTTTATTTTACAGAAGTAAAGCTCTGGGCCGGTGTGATGGCTCGGTGGGTGAAGGAGCTTGCGGCCAAGCCAGAAAACCTGAGGCTCACCCGCGAGGTAGGAGAGAACTGACTCCTCCTACAAGTTGTCCTTTGACCTCCACATGTGCACCATGCCATGTGAGTGCGCCAATCCCCATAAGTAAATGCAATTTTTAAAAATGTGTTGGTGTCCTGCCTGCATATCTGTCTACCCCTCACATGCATGCAGTGCCCAAAGAGACAGAAAAAAGGGAGTCAGACTGTGGAGAGTAGCCATGTGGGTGCTTGGACTCAAGCAGACCTGGGTCCTCTGGAAGAGCAACCAGTGGGTTTTTTTTAAGATTTATAAAGGATTTATTTATTTATTTATATGAGTACACTGTAGCTGTCTTCAGACACACCAGGTGAGGGCATCAGACCTCATTACAGATGGTTGTGAGCCACCATGTAGTTGCTGGGATTTGAACTCAGGACCTCTGGAAGAACAGTCAGTGCTCTTAACCACTGAGCCGTCTCTCCAGGCCTGCAACCAGTGCCCCTAATCCCTGAGTCGTTATTCCAATGCAGTAAGTAAATCGTTTTGAAAAGAAACTAAAGTTTTATACAAAGACAAAGACTGTCTCTCTCCTCTTTTTCCTCTTCCTCCTCCTCCTCTCCCTCCTCTTCCTCTTCTTTTGAGACAGGCTCTTATGTAGCCTAAGCTAGCCCTGAACTCACTCTGTAGCTAAGGGTGACCTTGAATTCTGACTCTCCTGCCTCCACTCTGGAGTACTTCGATTGTAGTGTACACCAGCACGTCTGGTGTGTGAGGCGGTGGGAGCTGGACCCAGGGCTCCGTGCGTATTAGGCTCCACTGACCACAGCAGTCTCACGGGGGTTACTGGCCTGTTGCTATCGGCAACATTCTTGCTTCTCCTCTCCATACTTAGACTGTTTGGTTGGGACTGGAGACAGGGTGATCCTTGGATAGTCCCGACTTTCCATGTAACCCTGTGTTTTAGATGAGTGAAACGCATTTGTGGTCATAGACCATCGGCTCACTTGGAGCCCCTCTAGCCACCATCTTCTTTGAATTTACCTGGGACTGCCTTCAGTTAAGAGCTGGGGGTCCTTTCTGTGTCATCAGGATGGGCACTGGGTCTCCTGGCCCACCTCCCAGAAAGTCTGCATGAGCTCCTCTTCCACAGGTTTCTTGTCCACATTGTCCACACTGCCACTGTTCATGGGCACTGTTGATCAGGGCACCTGTCCTTTTCCCATGGCCTGGGCATTACAGGCCAAGAGCCAAGCAAGACTGTGATAAGGCGCTTGGCCCCCACTTGCATCCAAGGTCTCTGGATAACAGGGAGGAGAGCTCTCGGACCTTCCTGGTTGGACAGGGTCATGGGGATTGGGCAGGGCTTGAGGACCCTAGGGGACATAAAAAGAGCCTCAGAGTAGGCAAGCTTCACTCACTCCCTTGACCAGCACCATGGCATTCCTTTGGCTCGTGTCCTGCTTTGCCCTTGTGGGGGCCACCTTTGGTAAGTGCTGGGGCTCAGCTGACCCAGCCAGGCACCATCAGAGGGGAAGAGGGCAGAGGGGTTATCCTGAACTAGCTGATCCCCTGCCCTTCCTGTTTGAATATCATCTAAGGACCAGTACCCTGAAGCCTCAGGGAGGACAGGGTCCTCCCGGGACTTTCTGGGCTTATGCCCTGCTTCAGGAGCAAAAAGACATGCCGGGGTCCAGCTGTGGTCTGTAGATCCAGATGTAGATGAGGTAGGGGTAGCCCAGCAGGAGCTGGCTGGCAGATGCTAAGGATTTCGCTTTCTTTCTGTTGCTTGCTTTTATGTTTTATTGTTTGAGACAGGATCGCACTCTGTAGCCCAGGTTAGCCCAGAGTTTATTGTGTACCCCAGGCAGGTTCAGACTTAGAGCAAGCCTCTTGCCGAGGCCTCCTGAGTGGGTTAAAGACTCACACTAACACCTCCAGTTTACTATTTTGCTTTCCATTTATATAAAGATGAAAGACAAAAGGGGCTGGAGAGATGGCTCAGTGGTTAAGAGCAATGACTGCTCTTCCAGAGGTCCTGAGTTCAAATCCCAGCAACCACATGGTGGCCCACAACCATCTGTAATGGGATCTGATGCTCTCTTCTGGTGTGTCTGAAGACAGCTAAAGTATACTCATATCTAATAAGTAAATAAATCTTTTTAAAGGGTGGGGTAGATTAGCTAGAGGTTGGGTACACGCCTGTAGTCCTAGCGTTTGGGAAACAGTTGCTTCTTGCAGAGATGGGGTCTCTTGCAGTGCATCCTGGTCCTCCTGCCTCTGTCTCCCCTACGCTAGGATTGCAGGCCTGTGTCCCCCATAGGCATCCCTTGTCCCACTGCCATTTTTCTTTTATTGTTGTTGCTGGCTTTATCCTGAAACACCGTCTTACCCAGTTGCTCAACCTGCAACTCCTGGGCTCAAGCCATTCTCCTGCTTCAGCCTTCAGAACATCTGTGACTGCAGGCATTTGCTGCTAATCGAGCTAACCCAAATTCGACTGAGCTCCCTCCCTTGTCCTGTTGAGTCATCTCTCTTTAGGCTCACACAAATACACTGCATATTTATACGTCCATAAGCAAAGAGCCTTAAAATTACATGCACAGTAGTCGTCTGTGTCAGCTTTACAATATGCTCTTTTTCCACTCATAAAGTGGGAGATCCAGCCACGTCGCCATGGAAACCCAGCTCACTCACTTAAACAGACTCCGCTGTGAGAACACGTCACTCCCGTTTCTCATTTTGTGGCTGGTATAAAAATAGTTGCTTGTGACTTTACGAGGTATTTCAGTCATCAGTGGAGAATCTTGTCCGTTTCCTAGTCTCTGTGCTCAAGAGAGGCAGGTGCTAAGCCCTTGAGCCGGTCAGAGGACTTCCAAAGGAGAGAGGCTGGTCGCAGGGGCCACTGGACAACCAAACTGTGAACGTCCGTCAGCCAGTGTAGCAAGCGTGTCCTGGCATGTCCGAGACGCCTGACCACTCCTGCTGCTCTCTCTCTTCTGTGATGTGTTTTTTCACGGCGTAGATTTAAGGTCCCCCTTCTCTTCCTCTTCTCTTTCTTTTCTGTCTATCTTTTTTAAATTGAGACAGGGCCTCACTATGTAGCCCTTTCTGGCCTGGAACTCTCTATGTAAATCAGGCTGGCCTTAAACTCAGAGATCTCTCCGCCCGTCTCCTGAGTGTTGAGGGCAAAGAAGTACACCAACACACGTGGAACAAAGTCTAATTTCTTTTTAAATTAAGGAACAAAGCTAGGCGGTAGTGATGTCCCCCCACCCCCACCCCTTTTAATCCCAGCACTGGGGAGGCAGAGGCAGGGGATCTTAGAGTTTGAAGCCAGCCTGGTCTCCAGAGTGAGATCCAGGACAGCCAGGGCTACACAGAGAAACCCTGTCTAGCTACCGAAATAGGCAAGTGCCACAGAAATGGCCAGCCTGGAGGTTGAACCAGACAGCCTGTTGGTCCAGTTCGTTTTCTGCTCCTTCTCCTGTGACACACCTGGATGGGGGCAGCTGTGCCTCTCTTCATCCCTGGAAAGATAACCAGGGTCAGCAGGCTCCGTGTGAGAGACCCCTGAGCCAAGAGGTTTAAGGGGAGCCAGATGTTTCCAGGGGAGGTGGTGTGGTCTCAGTGGGGTCCGGAGTCGGCTGAAGCGTTCTACAACATGGCTACTATTCCCTTCCCAGGCTGTGGAGTCCCTACCATCCAACCCGTGCTGACTGGCCTGTCCAGGATCGTCAACGGAGAGGATGCTATTCCCGGCTCCTGGCCCTGGCAGGTGTCGCTGCAGGTGAGAGGAGGATTCTGGGAACATGAGTGCCTGTACTGGTGGTGCTGTCAAGGTGGGACCCGCTAACCTTCCTTTTCGTCCTCCCCAGGATAAAACTGGCTTCCATTTCTGCGGGGGCTCCCTCATCAGCGAGGACTGGGTGGTCACTGCTGCCCACTGCGGGGTCAAGTGAGTCCCAGACTGTGTTGGGGTTCTGCTTCCAGCTTTATTCGGGGATGGGGAAGGGAGCAGACTCATTCCTCATCTTCACCCCTGTGTGTCTCAATACCTAGGACCTCCGACGTGGTGGTAGCTGGAGAGTTTGACCAGGGCTCCGACGAAGAGAACATCCAGGTCCTGAAGATCGCACAGGTACACAGGCTGCTGGATGGGGGAGGGGCTCAGCCCACAAGCTGGGGGAGCAAGCCCAGGAAGGAGACGCCCTTGGCGCCTTAAAGGACAGGAGCACGGTAGAGCTGGGACTGGTCTGAGAAGTCTCTTTCTGGGTCTGTTCTGATGGGGCCAAAAGGAATGGACAGTGTGTCCCCTGGGACCTGGCAGAGCCCAGGTCCCCCCCAAGCCTTAGTTGAGCTTCTTGTCCCCACAGGTCTTTAAGAACCCCAAGTTCAATATGTTCACTGTGCGCAATGACATCACTCTGCTGAAGCTGGCCACTCCTGCCCAGTTCTCTGAGACTGTGTCTGCCGTGTGTCTACCCAACGTCGATGATGACTTCCCTCCTGGCACTGTGTGCGCCACCACTGGCTGGGGCAAGACCAAATACAATGGTGAGTGTGGCCTTGCTCCAGTGGGAGCTGTTCTTGGGTCAGACTGCCCAGGTGGCAGTGACCCCCCACTGTTTGTCTGTCTTTCTGTCTCCCTTCTTTTTTAAAATTTATTTATTTATTTATTTATTTATTTATCATATGTAAGTACATTGTAGCTCTCTTATGACACACCAGAAGAGGGCATCAGATCCCATAACAGATGGTTGTGAGTCACCATGTGGTTGGTGGGATTTGAACTCAGGACCTCTGGAAGAGCAGTCAGTGCTCTTAACTGATGAGCCATCTCTCCAGCCCCATCTTTCCATTTCTTTTTTTTTTTTCTATTCTTTTTTTTTTTTTTTTTTTTTCGGAGCTGGGGACCGAACCCAGGGCCTTGTGCTTGCTAGGCAAGCGCTCTACCACTGAGCCAAATCCCCAACCCCATCTTTCCATTTCTTAATTGAAATCTGTTCATTAAAGCTAAGCAGAGTGGCACACCTTAATCCCCAGTACTTGGGAGGCAAAAGCAGGCAGAGCCCATGAGTTCCAGGCCAGCCAGAGCTACATAATAACACACCGTCTTAAATTTTTTTATTAACTAGCAATTTATCAAATTAACAATTATTATGTGTCAATTAAGACAAATTTAAAACTCATCCAACACAAACAAAGGGTTGCTGATAAAATGGGGCCTAAAGGAATCCCTCTGCTCAGCAGGAGGAATTCTCTCTGAGTCCCATAATGGGTCTCTTAAGACTCCAGGCTCCCAGGGTGGGAGCCATGCTCTCTTGAAAGAAATCTTACACACCCACTACCCATGGCCTCAAGGTCCAGGCCCCGCCTGTGGTAGAATCTGACAGAGGCTCTCCTGCCTGAAAGGACCCATGGTGATATCCAGTAGACTGGGAGGCCTAGGGACCCTGACTCCATTCCCTGTATCCCTGCAGCCCTCAAGACCCCTGAGAAGCTGCAGCAGGCCGCCCTGCCCATCGTGTCCGAGGCTGACTGCAAGAAGTCCTGGGGTTCCAAGATCACCGATGTGATGATCTGCGCAGGCGCTAGCGGCGTCTCTTCCTGCATGGTACAGCCTCCCACTCCCGACCCACTCATAGACTGCGTAACCTGGTCAGGCTAGCGGGGAGCACAGAGCCCGGAAGAGGATGGGCTAAGGCTAAGAGACACTCCTAGGAGGCACCTCTGCCCAGACTGGCGCTGTACTGCGCATACGGAACCCACTCTTGTCCCCAGCCCTGTGAGCTGTGTGTGTCTCTTCCTCACAGAGGGAAGATATGGGTGTAGGTCCCCTCTAGGAGTACAGGAGCACAGCTGGGGCTGTCAGTGAACCCCAAGGAACTGCCCTACACTTTGCCTCGCACCTCACCAGGTGCAGGTACCCTTGACAGGCTCGAAGACAAGTCCTTTACCTTTCTCTGCAGGGTGACTCCGGTGGCCCCCTCGTCTGCCAGAAAGATGGAGTCTGGACCCTGGCAGGCATTGTGTCCTGGGGCAGTGGCGTCTGTTCCACTTCCACTCCTGCTGTGTATTCCCGAGTCACAGCCCTCATGCCCTGGGTTCAGCAGATCTTGGAAGCCAACTGAGTCCGTGGTTCTTGCCAACCCCACTCCGAGCATCTACAATAAAAATCATCTAATTAGAACACTGACTCTCTCTGTGTCTTTGTGGTCCAGGGGACATGAGACTGAATTATCTCTGGCATCTATCAAGGGGACAGGTTACTACTGGCCTCTCTCTAAGCTACTTATACCCTGATGGCCCTTCTTTCTGCCTCCCCACTTCTTAGAACTCCACCCTAGGTCAGAACTCAGGCTACTTCTATTAGAACCAGCTAGACCCTGCTAGCATTCTCTGGAGGGCCGTAGTCCTTGGTCAGACTGTATCGTCCACAGCCCCGAAGGGTCAGTCATCTCACAGTGGTGAGCCTTGTATTGGAGACACACTTGTGTATCTTTAGGCTCCCGCTCCCCATATCCAAACAGCACCCTTCCGCTTCAGACGGAACTCTGTTCCAGACTTGCGGTGAGCTCCTCGATCCAGCTCTGGATGTTAAACCACCACCTGTGGCTTCCACACTCGCACCTCTCCCTGTCTCCTGATTTTCTGCCCTTGGGGAGTTTAGAGGCCGGATTACCCCAGCGTCTTTCTCTCTGCCAGGTTGAAGATGGAATGGCTCCCCCTCCTGTCAGGGCTTCTTCCTGTGAGGGTACCTGACCTCAGCGGCAATGCTCAATGCTACTTAGTGGAGAATAGCAGAGTTATCTCGCTCTTAACGTTTCTCGTGTATTCTTTAGGAGAATGCCCCCTCCTGCCACTGTCTGTCACATAAAGTCCTAGTGCTGGTGTTCACACAGAACACACTGGGTCAATGTTTATTCCATTATCGGTTTTAGACATTTTTTTTCCTTTACTGATTAGAAAAAGTTATCACAGTCATTTAGTGTGCATGGGCACACGTGGGTGGGCATGTGAAGGTTAGAGCTGGTTTTCTCCTTTCAATCTATCTATCTATCTATCTATCTATCTATCTATCTATCTATCTATCTATCATCTATCATTATACTGGTTAAACTGTACCACAGTTAAATCTGCATATCTTCTAGTTTTTACCTGACGGCTTGCTTTCTATCTATCTACCTATGCTGAGAATTGAACGTAAGGCCTGCCTGCAGGTAAGCACTTGTTTTATGTTTTGCTTTTGTTTGCTTGCTTGCTTGTTTGTTTTGTTTTGTTTTGCTTTTGAAGACCCGTTCTCTTTCACTGTGTAGTTCCTGCTGGCTGGGAATTAACTATGTAGATCAGCCTAGACTCAAACTAAAAGAACTCCACCTGCCTCAGCCTCTGGGAATGCTGGATCAAAAGCATGTGCCACAGCATCAGGACTCCTTGCTTCATTTAAAAGAGGGGGTTTTGTGTTTTCCTTGGGTGCTTTCTAGACTCTGCTTGGCTTGCCCCTGTTGATGTTCGGTTCTGTTTATTTGCTGCCCCAGGGTCAGAACCTGGGGCTTTTGACTCTCAGGTCAGAAGCCTCCATGGCGGTGAGGGATGGCCCGTGCTGTGTTTAATCTCTGTCACAATTGATGTGGGAAACAAACACTCTGAAGATTTGTTCTTGTTTTAATTCCTCCTAAGTCATTCTTTTATTTAGTTAGTTAGGGTTTTCATTTGTTTTTTGTTTTTGAGACAGGGTTTCTCTGTGTCACCCTGGCGTCCTGAACTAGCTCGGTAGACCAGAGACCCGCCTGCCTCTGCCTTCCGAGTGCCAGGGTTAAAGGCTTGCACCACTGCCGTGCTCTTTTATGAGATTTTTGTATTATAAAGACTTGAATAAACACATGGAGGAGGGGCTGGAGACATGATTTCAGAGCGATTAAGTGCACTGGCTGCTCTTCCAGAGGACCCGGGTTTAATTCCAGCACCCACACGGCAGCCCACAACTGTCTGTAACTTCTGTTCCAGGGGTTCCAACACTCTCTCTCACACAGATATACATGTAGCTAAAACACCAATGTACATAAAAATTAAAAAAAATAAACCAGGGAGTAATATATTTTTATTTTTAAAGCTATAACCTGTCAAATTTGAATACACCAAAAACAAACAAACAAACAAACAAACAAACAAACAAACATATAAAATGTTTGTAAGCAGTCAGGTGGGTGCTAGGAATTAAACCCAGGTCTTCTAAAAGAATAGCCCATGATCTTGGCCACTGGGTCATCTTTCTAGTCCTTTCTCTTCTTTCTTGAAACAGATTTTCATGTGGCCCAGGCTGGTCTCAAAACTCCATATGTGACTGAGGATGTCCGGTCAACTTCTGATCCTCCTGCCTCCACCTCCCCAGGGCTTTGATCTCAGGCGTGAGCTATACCACACCTGGCTCCGGATAGGATCTCTCTGAGGTGATGATGGTAAACCATGTCACCAACCTTCTTTTTTTTTTTTTAAGGTTTATTTATTTATTATATATAAGTACACTGTAGCTGTCTTCAGACACACCAGAAGAGGGCATCGGATCTCTTTACCGATGGTTGTGAGCCACCATGTTGTTGCTGGGAATTGAACTCATGACCTCTGGAAGAGCAGTCGGTGCTCTTTTTTTTTTTTGTTTTTCTTTTTTTCGGAGCTGGGGACCGAACCCAGGGCCTTGCACTCTACCACTGAGCTAAATCCCCAACCCTCAGTCGGGTGCTCTTAACCAACCGCTGAGCCATCTCTCCAGCCCGGCACCAACCTTAAGGAAGCAAGTTTTTTTTTTTTTTTTTTTTTTTTTTTTCCCCCCCGGAGCTGGGGACCGAACCCAAGCGCTCTACCACTGAGCAAAATCCCCAACCCCAGGAAGCAAGTTCTTACAAAAGCTCTCTCCTCCTAGTCTCACTTGTCTGAGTGCCTTGGTCATGATGTTGGATTTTATCTCAGGCCCTTTCTGCATCAACTGAGAAGATGGTCATGTGACTCTCTTCCTTCTAATGACATGATACAGTACACAGATGATTTTCTCATGTCAAATCACCCTCTGCACATTTGGGACCAATCCTGCTTGGTCATGGCGTATCATCCTTTTAATATGTCACTGGGTTCACTCAGGTCGTGGTTTGCAGAAGATTTGCTTTCCTCTATGTTTATGAGGAGCGTTTGGTCTGTAACTGCCCCTCCTTGTGGTGTAATATTGCTTTCCCCAGTTCACTCGTGAATGCCCAGTTTATGGGATGGTGCAGACTAATCCTCACATCCTACCAGCTGAGCTTCACCTCTGGACGATGTTATGTGGGGTGTGTGTGTGTGTGTGTGTGTGTGTGTGCAAGTGCGCGTGCGCCCATGCATGCTCCTTCTATGCCGACTATAGAGGACAAAGGAAACTTTCTGGTGTCGTTCTCTGACACTCTCCACCTTAATTTGTTTGAGACAGGACCTTCTCTCTGTGAATTAAACTTTGTGTTTCAGAGAGCTTGGCGGGCCAGCTAGCTCGTGGGAGCCCCCTGTCCCCTAAAGCTGGGATTACAGGCATGTACGGCCATACCCGACTTTTAATTGGGTCCTGAGAATTTTAACTCCTGTCGTCTTGTTTTCCCAGTGAGCCCTGTTAGCGCCGCACAATCTTCCCCCTCTTGCTCCGGTGCACTTTTCAGAGAGAGCAGGGTGCACAACTCAGGAATGTGCAGTTTGACGAGGGTTCCTAATACGAGCATGCATTTATGCTGCTACCAGGAGCCCCAGAGCCTCCCTGTCTGTTAGCGCACTCCTGCCAACCTGTGGCAGCTACCACACTGACTTTCACACCGCAGCTCCATTCCTGCAGCCTGATGTGGCACCCAGTGAAGCGTGATTTAGAAAGCAGCGAGGAGCATTCGCCATCTCCAATTTGTTTAAGTGGTGGGTTTTGTTTTATCTAGTTTTGTTTTTGAGATTGGATCTCACTGGTTTGCCCAGACTGGTCTCAGCCTCCCAGGGTCACTCTGCCTCAGCCCCTGAAAACTGGACCTACGGTAAAGCAAGAGGTAAACTTGCTTTACCTCTTGGTAAATTGAATCTTTTCTGAAATCTGAAGATTGTACCTCCATTAATTTCTTCAAATGGAGGTTTCTAGTCCTTTGACTTAGTTATCACGCTCCCTGGCCTCCAGTCATCTGAGGGGCAGCATCTGACCTGTCTCTTGTATCCTATTGCTTGTCGTAATTTTTTTCCTTCTCTTTCCTGTTTCTAAGAGCGTCCCTTTCCCTGGCCTAACTTACTGATTTCTCTGCAGCACTGATTTTATTATGAGCGTTCACCTATTACTGCAATCACCACAGACTGTTTTAGTTGTTTATCTGTAACTTAGACTGGCCTGAAACTCACTAGAGTGTTCATTCTGTGCTAAAAATCATGGCAGTCCTCCTGCTTCAGCCTCCTGAGTGCTGGGATTACAGGCGTGGGCTACCTACCACTCCCCTGTCAATAACAATGTCAACACCTGGATTCTTTTTTCCTTTTTGGCTGTTTGAGGATTTGATGGCTAATCTTGGTTGTGAATCTGGCTACATCTGGAATGAACTATAATCCAGAGTTGGAGGGCACGCCTGTGAGAGATTTTCTGCTTGATTTAAAGTGAAATGAGTGAATCCACTCTAGTCTGGACCTTTGAGGTAGGAAGGCACACACCTCTGATCTGGATCTTGAGGTGGGAAGACACACCTTCAATGTGGGCCACACCTTCTGTGGAAAGTCTACATAAGGACATATGAAGGAAGCTTTTGCCCTTTGCCTACTTAACCCTCACCTTGCTAGCACGGCCATTCCTTCCCTAGCTCTGATGCCGCCTTCTTTAGCATTCCAGCATATACCCAGCCTTGTGGACTGAACAACTATTAGATGTTTGAACTTGCCGATCACAGCTGGTCATTGCTGGATTAGCTGGACGGCAGCCTGTGAGTCATTCTAATAAATTCCCTTTTTAAATAAGGAGAGTAAGAGACTCATTTCCTAAGTCCTGGGACTCTAGAGAACCTTGACTAATACACAGGGTTACTTTGTGTAGCTCTGGCTGTCTTGGAACTCACTCTGTAGATCAGACTGATCCTAAACTCAGTCACCTGCCTACCTCTCCCCGCTGAGCGCTGGGGTTATAGGCACATGAACCGCCATAGCCCAGCTTCTACTGAATTTATTTAATGACCTGAAGGTAAACAAACAAAATAATTTTAAAAGATTTATTATGTACAGTGTTCTACCTGTATGTATGCCTGCAGGGCAGAGAGGGGGCACCAGATACCATTTCAGATGGTTGTGAGCCACCAGCTGGTTGCTGGGAATTGAACTCAGGACCTCTGGAAGAACATCCAGTGTTCTTACCTGCTGAGCCATCTCCCTAGTCCTACTGGATTCTTTCAAAACATCTTTTGTTTACTATGTTTATTTTGCCTGTTTTGAATCTTGCCCACATCCTGAGATGTTCCTATTTTTAACAATCTGTAATCCCAATGAGTGGATTTTCTTTTCAAGAATTTTCCTTTCTCATTATTAACTCTACTAGGGCAGAGGGAAGGGGTCATAGTCCCAAGATCAAGCATGGTAGGTGAGCCCTTGGAAGAGCCCTACATGCCCCGAACACCAGGGAAACACTTGCCCCTCTTGATGTACTTATAAAAAGATATAGAGAGGGGGGAAATGTTCTATGGAGGTGTGGTGTGGTGTGGGGGTGCCTCTGGGTCCCATGCTAAGGCATCCCTGAGGGACCAGCCACACAACGGTATAGAATACAATAGAGTTTATTCAGGCCATGGGGAGGGGAGTTAAGAGGGTAGGAGGGGCAGAGAAAGGCAGAGAGAGAGAGAGAGAGAGAGAGAGAGAGAGAGAGAGAGAGAGAGAAGAGGCCAGCCTTGAGCACGTGGAGGGGGTGGGGAGAAGGAATGGGGAGAGAGTGGGGGCAGGAGCAAGAGGGAACAAGAGAGAGAGGAGGGGGCAAGCAGCCCCTTTTATAGGGTCAGGCACACCTGGTTGTTGCCAGGTAACTGTAGGGCGGAGCTTAGACAGAATGCTAACACCTCCCACTAAGGATCCTCTCTGAGTGACATCCAGAGGGGACTTGGAGGAACTGGATGGGAACCAGGAGGTGATCTTCCCATTGTCCCTTGCTCCTCACTTGCACCTGACTCTTGTATTCTGAGTTGGAGAAGCTGTTTGAGGAAGGCCTGGGGCCGGCACCTCTTGCCCAAGGTGTCAGAGTGAGGAGAAACAGCAGGTTCAGGCCCTCCCCATTCCATCCTCCCACAGCCCATCCCCAGCCTCTGCCGAGACCGGCCTCAGCCCTGACCATGGGTCCTGGTTCACATCTGCTTCCTCTCCATTGTCTCTGGGTCGTTGTGGGTGAGGCAGCCAGAGTCGTACGATCCCAACTTGCTGGTAAGCGTGGTGCTGGGCTCCTTCTGTATTTCTCAGAGTTCTTCACAATACTTTTTATCTTCTCTGAAGAATATTAGATGTTCTGATGGTATGGTGTTTGAGGCTAAGGCTGCCTGGAAAACTTAGTTATTAAGGTCATGAAAACAGCCTTGATTCGGGGTGGAATTTGTGAAAAGAAGTAAAACAAAAGGAGAATGGCCAGAGGAGAAGCAAGACACCTTGAAGATTGCAATCAAGCCAGAGTGTTAGCATTTAGTCTAGGCTCCGCCCCACTGTTACCTGGCAACAGCCAGGCGGGCCTGACTCACTATAAAAGGGGCTGCTTGCCCCTTCCTCTCTCTCTTGCTCTCTTGCTCTCCCTCCTTACTCCTCTCTCCCCATTCCCCTCACCCTTCTCTCTCCATGTGCTCATGGCTGGCATCCCTCAACTCTATCTCTGCCTTTCTCTACTACCCTCTGCTACCCTCTCAACTCCCCTCCCATGCCCTGAATAAACTCTACAATATACTGTTGTGTGGCTGGTCCCTCAGGGGAAGGAGTGTCTCCGCATGAGCCTGCAGAGGCATCCCCTCCCCCCACACACACCATTCCCTCACACCATATCTCTCCTCCACCAAACATATTCCTTCTCTACTTATTTTTATAAAACACACGCATGGGGCTGGAGAGATGGCTCAGTGGTTAAGAGCACCCGACTACTCTTCCAGAGGTCCTGAGTTCAATTCCCAGCAACCATATGGTGGCTCACAACCATCTGTAAAGAGACCCGATGCCCTCTTCTGAACATAGCTACAGTGTACTTATACATAATAAATTAATAAATCTTTAAAAAAAAAAACACACGCACAAAAAAAGGCATACTCTGTGCTGTGTTTTATAAAAAGATAAGAGAGGAAGGAATATGTTTGGTAGAGATGCCGTAAGATGTGGGGGAAGGGGTGTGCCTGTAGTAGCGTCTCCTATCTCTGTCACCAAACACCGGGCAGCGGAGTTGAGACAGAATGTGATGTGGAGAGCTGGGGCGGGAGACTGAAAGCTGGGGTTAGGTAGGGGCAGCGTCTCAGCAGTGTCCCAGGCGGGGCGCAGAAGCGCAAGGGGGTGGGGCGAGACCTGCTCCTCCCTCCCCCCCAGCAGAGCAAGCGGCTACAAGCCGCAGCAGGGCAAGAGAATGAAGCGGGTAGGGGAAAGCCAACGGATCGCTAGCAAGAGAGTTGTTTTTAAAGTGCCAGTTAAGTGGCCATGTAGAGATATTGCTTGCTGGGTACTGTGAATTAGACCTGGAAATGCCCCATTAGTAGGGACAAGGTGGTAAAGACCAATCCATTGGGTATGGAAGTTATTAAAAATGTTCCTACCAGCATCTCGAGAACAAAATTTAATAATAAACAAGCAAACAAACAAACCAGCCAGGTCTAGACCCATCGATCACTCAGAGGCTAGTGTCTCAGTCTGAGTCCAGGACTCACGGGGGAAAGCAGTCTGCCTAGGCTAAGGTCTTCTCTACTGCAGCAAGAGAAAACTCCGTTTCTGAGGTTAGGGGACGGGTCCCCCAAGGGTTAGAGGGTCAGTGAAAAGACCAGTCATAAAGGCTGGATGTCTCTGTCCTCAAGGGCAGCACAGGGGTGGCTCCAAGCTCAAGAACACTCTCTGGGACCAGGGGATGTTTGCGCTGACCAGCGTGGGAGGGAGGTTACCAGTTCTCTGCAGTTTGAGGGGTAGGTGTAGCGATTGATGGCTCTCCATGTGGAAGCGGTACGAACCTTCAAGTTTCTAATCCGAGTTTTATAAAAATACGAGGGAGAAGGAATATGTTTGAAGGACGTGTAGTCAGGTGTGGGGAAAGGGGTGCCTCTGCGTGCCCATGCTGAGGCATCCCTTGCCCCTGAGGGACCAGCCATACGACACAGTATAGTATAGAATAGAGTTTATTTAGGGCATGGGGAGATGTGATTCCGAGGGATATGACACCCTCTTCTGGCTCCTCAAGCACTGATACTCACATAGGCATACCCACACATACACACTTTATTTTTTTTTCTTTATTTCGGAGCTGGGGACCGAACCCAGTCATACACACTTTAAAAAAGCGTTCAATCTTAAAAAATGTTTATTCTTCGAGAATGTCATATGATGTATTTTGTTACTATCCACCCCTTTCTCAGATCCCCACTCCCGTACACCAACAGTGCCATTTTGTAAAAAAGTCCCAGCAGCTCCAGAAGGCTCTTGGATCCAGAGTTAAGGACGCATATATTATTATTTCTATAGATTTTTATATACAAATAAATGTAAAGTGTAATTAATATAAAAACAGTTCCCTCCAGGCGAGTCCCAATGTTCCTTCTGGGGGAGGTTGCAGTTCTGAGATGGGGCTGCCACCTGGTGGTCAGTATGAAAATTGCACAGTCATTTTCGAACCCAGCTCTGTACCTTACCAGAAAGAAACAGGTGAATTAATTTTAATAATGTATTTGCCCCAATATACTCAAATATTACCATCCCAACATTAAACCACTTGAATTTTGTTTTGAAATTATGGATATCATAGCTTGTACGAGAATTCTTTGAACCTGAGTGCAATTTGTATTTCTAACACATCTCTCTTTGCAAGCTAACGTTTCATCCAATACACTTGCTCTGTACTTAATTATTACAAAATTTACACTTGAAAGGCAGACTTGAGGTGGTTGTGGTGTCTAATGTATTCAATCCCAGCACTAGAGAGGCTGAGGAGGGAGGGGAGTGGGGTTTAGTTGGACACAGATTACCCTGAGTTCAAGGGTAACCTGGGCCTGGAGAGATGGTTCAGGAAGCAATTAAGAGCACTGGGCCCTTCCACCAGACCTGAGCACCCACGTGGGGACTCACAACTGTCTGTAATTCTGGTTCCAGGAGATGTGATGCCCTATTCTGAAGTCAAGGCCAGTCTGCGGCATGTAGGCTTGAGTTACAACACGAACCTGTCTCAAAACAGAAATACAAAAACCCAAAGAAAAGAAAAACCAGACTCATATTCCCAAATTCAGCCAAATACACGTAACAGCTAGGGGAAAAAAATACTAGGTACTGTGTGCACACACCTGTAACCCCAGCACTTGAGAGGCAGGTGGAATTTCGTGTGTGTTTGAGACCAGCCTGGTTTAAATAGTAAGTTCCATGACAGCCAGGGCTATATAGAGAGACCCCCATCTCAAAAACAAACAAACAAACAAACAAACAAATCCAAAAAACTGAAACCAAAAATCAAAAAAACAAGCCAGTTAGGGGCTGCCCTGATTGACCTGCCAGTTTCCAGTCAGTTCTTGTTAATCAGGCCTTGCGCCTCAGTTCCCTCACAAGGGATCTTGCAGGAGGTAGGTAGGCCTAGCTGCATTTTGGGGCAGCTAGCCTTCAGCTGGCCATTCTGAGTAAGAATATTCAGCTGAAGGGTCTGGTCTTGAGCAAGGTCCCACCTCCCTCCTGTGCCCTCAGCTTCCAGCAATTAGTTTGTGGAGAACTTAAGGATCTTGATCTCTCAGACTCCAACGTCCGACCATGTTGAAGCCTGCTTTGCTTGTCTGGGTTTCTGTTCTCTCTCTCCCCCCACTCCCTTCTCCAGCTTGGAGCTTCAGATTTTCCTGGGAAGTTTCCTGTCGGTCTCAGGTTACTTCCTTTGAAGCTTGAACCGTGGCTGTGAGTCTCTGAAACAAACCACACAGGACTATGGTAGGACTCTGGGCTGGCATGGCTGACTGCCTATGACTCCAGGAGCCCTCACTTTTTGTGGGGGAAGTGTTGGTAGCCCAGGTTTAAAGTGGCAATGAGCTCATCGGATCTTCCATTGCTGAATCATGATAGGTTTTATTTATTTGCTATTTCCGAGACAGGGTCTCCTCTGCCATAGAACTCAGAATGGCTTCCTGCCCCAGCCTCCAATGTGCTAGGACTGAATACAGGCACAGACCACTATGCCCAGTGAGGACAGCCCGCTGCTGGGATAGAACTCATCAGAGGGTTTTAAATATCAGGAGTTTGAGAACTAGTTGGGAGAGAGTAACTAGGAGGATGGTGGCTCTGTGTGGTTGTTGTTAAAGGCTTTGGAAAAGGGCCAAGAAGCCCAGTGTAATAAACGGACGATTTAAAATGAAGTGTGAGGGCTGGAGATGGCTCGGAGGTTGACAGCATCAGTTGCTCTTACAGAGGACCCGGGGTTCAGTTCTTGGTGCCCACTTCTCAGCTTACAACCATCTGTAACTTCAGTTCCCGGGCCTCTGTCGCCATCTTCTGACATGCAGGGGTACTTCATGCAAATGGGGCACAGACTTACATGCAGTCAAAACACCCCCATACATAACATTTTTAAAAATTAGGAATGAAGGGTGAGGGCGGGTGAGGGCACAGATGTGTTTGCAGGGGCCAGACAGCCTGAATCTGATCTCGGCCTGGCGTTTTTTGTTTTTTGTTTTGGTTCTTTTTTTTCGGAGCTGGGGACCGAACCCAGGGCCTTGCGCTTCCTAGGCAAGCGCTCTACCACTGAGCTAAATCCCCAACCCCTTGGCCTGGCGTTTTTGTTTCTTTTTATTAATGGTTCATTTTCAGTATGAGGTGCCCTTCGAGTTCTTCAGAGTCACAGACAATCAGGAGGCCCTGGGTGCCTCTCTCTTCCCTAGCTGGCAGCTCATGCTTGTTTGTCTCAGAACTCGTTGGAAAGTTACAGGCGGTCTGATGGCCTCATATTACTCACTAGATAGAACTTGCATCCTAATAAGATGGGGGCTTGGGGAAGAAGTCCAAGCCTATGGGAAGAGAGGACAAGAATTTCTAAAAATCAGGGGATTTTAAAAACCACTGTCACCAAATGCACCAAATGATCAGGCGGGCACCCCACACTGCAGGATGGTATTACTAAGGAAAGACCAATAACTAGATATTGAGTTCCTTTGAGAGTTGCTTAAAGCATTGCCTGTATGGTCTGCGGCCAAGCATGACTTCACTCGCTGCCTGGATCGGTGCCTTGGGAAGGAGCTGAAACAATGGTTGGTTCCTTGCCCTTAGCCACCCACCAACCTCAGTTGCCCCGCTCTATGGTTTTAAAATAGAAAGTGGGTTGGACCTGACACCAAGGCCTTTTGAGAGCTGTCCTGGCTTTGGTCCACCAGTGACACCTGCCTTCCACGTTCACTGATGCCAGAGGGCTTATTCCAGAAAGACCCCAACAGCAGTATAGGAGAAACTCCTTTACTTCCCCAGTCGCTAGGGTGTGTTACAGAGCAGAGGACCTTACTTCCCACAGGACGCGATCCTGCGGCCATTCATTCAATCACACCGAATGCCTTTTATCCCACCCGGCACTGGGGAGGTAGAAGCAGGTGGGTCCCTGAGTTCAAGGCCAGCCAGGGCTGCACAGTAAGACCCGGACTCCTGAAACCCAAACCCAACAATAACAAAATGTGCACTGGGGACACATGCAGAGGCATGGGACTTCAAGGGTGGCCAGAAAGACACAGTAAGACCCTGTGTCCGCAGAACTCTGGGGCACCTCCCTCCCATTTGTCCTGGGTGTCCTTCACGTCAGCCAGACCTGGATATGTTCTGTCTACCGCATAGGTAGCCATAGACTGCCATAGGTCTTCCCAACTCCTGCAATCACCACTCCGAGCTAGCGTCCTGGAAAGCAGTGGGCTTGGTTATGGGTAGGGGCCCAGCAAACAGTCCTGAGGAAGCAGCGGGGCTCATCAGCAGTGCAAGCTCTCCAGGCCCCCAGGCTGGCCCTAGCCTACAGACTCGGACAGTGAGGGGGTAGGGGCGCTAAGCACTACATCGCAAGTCCTGTGCGTGTGTGTGCGCGTGCGCGCGCATGTACCTGTGAGTGCAGGATCCCAGAGTCCAGAAGGAATCACATCCCTTGGGGCCGCAGTTACACACACTTGAGAGCCACCTTACATGCGTGCTGAGAACCAGATTCCTCTGGAAGAGCAGCAAATGTTCTTCCCGCCATCTCTTAATGACTTTAATCTTTTAGGTGCTCAGGTTTGAAAATTGCTGCCCTTCATAGAAACAGGGTTCCTACTTCCCTTAGTGAGCTTTTGAGTAATTGTATCAGGTTTTGAGAGCGTGTTACACTCTCCCGTGGACTTGGGGTCGGCTGCCTGTGAGTCTGCTTTCTTCCTGTTGAACTCTGCAATCGGGCACCTTTGCCTTCTGAGTGACCCCGATCTGCCTGCCAGTCTTCCGTCTGACAACGCCTTCTTCAGGCTTACTACAGATGAATCGTGCCTTCCCAGCCACTGGCTGGAATAGTCTCATTTACTCACCTGACATTCACCTTTATACTAAAAAAGACTGGGGGTTTAGCTCAATGGTAGAGCGCTTGCCTAGCAAGCGCAAGGCCATGGGTTCGGTCCCCAGCTCCGGAAAAAAAAGAAAAATAAATAAATAAAAAAGACTGTGTTGTGCATAGAGTTTGGTATTTAAAAAATTTTTTTGATTCAATATGGTTCCTTTAGATTTTTCTATATATAGGATACACATGTATATATCCTATATATGAGTGTATATATATGTATATGTATATATATATATATATATATATATATATATATGAACATTTTGAGACAGGGTCTCACTATGTAGACCAAACTAGCCTTGCAGAGACCTATCTGCCTCTGCCCCCCAAGTGCTGAGATTTAAAGGTGTGTGCCACCACGCTCACTTTTGAGGCAAGTTTTTAAAAAAATGTTCTGAGATTCCAGTTCTACAGAACTTTTTCTAAAAAGATTTATTTTATTTAATTTATATGAGTACACTGTAGCTGTCTTCAGATATTCCAGAAGAGGGCATCGGATCCCATTACAGAGGGTTGTGAGCCACCATGTGGTTGGTGGGAATTGAACTCAGGACCTCTGGAAGAGCAGACAGTGCTCCTAACCACTGAGCCGTCTCTCCAGCCCATTTGAGTTGTTAGAGCTGGGCCAGTGCATTGATCTGACATGAGTTATCTGTATACTGGAAGAGGCTACTGGGAGTCGGGTGGAAAGGGAAGACAGGTCTGTCTAAGAGGTAGGTGCAGGCAGCCCTGCGGTAACACGGTCCAGGTAAGCTGCTGAGTTCTTCCCTCAGAGGCAAACAGGTACTGAGAGTTTGCATGGATGGGAACCTGAGAGAAAGCATGTAAAGATGTCAGGGTCTGGGATGGGGCAGGACCATCGCTTTCTCTACGGCTGTGAGGATCTGGACTATCTTAGGAGATCTATCCAACTATTGTGTCGTACAAAACAGCCCAGCAGGCAAGACTTTATCAATGGGAGGCTGAAAGCTTTTTTATACTTCATGCTTTAAAGAATAATGGGACCTTCAAAGAACGTTTTAGGGTCCTTCAGGGCACTGTGATGAGGGTGGTTTCAGTCCGTGTCCAGAAATGGAGGTACCCCAGACTCTGGGCGAGCACGTACTGAGTGAAGTAGGGAGTCTACTGAAGACACAACAGAAAACAACCTTTGAGGACCCAGACTGCTCTGGGCCATTTCAGGACAGATCTGGTGACTGAATGTCATGAGAGACTCTGGAGTTTGTCTTTGGGAGAAGAAGAGGCAGCAAGGTAGGACCAGAAAATGGATGAAAAGATATTTATCATAGCGACCACAAAGGCCAAGAGGAGTATGAATCGAGTTCGTCGGAGCTCGCCATCAATCCCAGTGAGGTGGTCCGGGGATTGGGCCAGACTGGAAAGGGTTAGGTCACATCAATAAAGGAGTAATTTTGACCCCTGTCACATCTGGAGTCACCCAAGGTTCATCCTTAGAAATGGAGAATGGGGGAGCCTGTATGGCCTCAAGGCCCTGTCAGTCTTCAGACACTGCACCTCTTTCCTCATCCTGCCCTTTACAGGTGAAGAACAAGGGTGGGGTGAATGGGACATTCTTGGGTGGAGCTGGCCTGCTCTCACAGTGAGTGGGACATTCTTGCCTTCGGTGTGCCTCTACTTTGTAGACTGGACATGGCCCCAGGGGAGGATTGTAGCCCAGGGGTTTGGGGCACTCCTGGTTGAAAGACTGACTTAGTCCTTTTAGACAGGACTGGGTGATTGCTAGAGAGCGCACTGGGATTTCCTGGGTAGCGCCTGACACAGTCAATTGCTGCAGCCACACACAGTCAGTACTGGGAGGCTAGTCAGTGGGGAAATCGAGTCAGGCATGTGACATCCTTCCCACAGCAGTCTTGAAAGGCCTAAGCCACTACCTACAGTCCTGGGCTAAGAGGTCTGAGTCATTTCCTAAGGACAAGTCTCATTGTTGAATCAGTGATACAGTGGTGTGCCAGGAGGTGGCAGCATTCTTGATCCAAGAGATTTTTATTTTCCTTAACTTTGTTATAAGGGACAATAAGTGCCCCATCCCTTTTTACAATCTAGGGGTCAAACTGAGGCCAGTTCTGTTTATTTGTACGACTACACTGTCGCTGTCTTCAGACACACCAGAAAAGAGCATCAGATCCCATTACAGATGGTTGTGAGCCACCATGTGGTTGCTGGGAATTGAACTCGGGACCTCTGGAAGGGCAGACAGTGCTCTTAACCTCTGAGCCATTTCTCCAGCCCCCTCTTTCCTTCTTTCTTTTTTTTTTTTTTTTTTTTTTTTTTTGGGTTTTTTTTTTCGGAGTTGGGGACCGAACCCAGGGCCTTGCGCTCGCTAGGCAAGTGCTCTACCACTGAGCTAAATCCCCAACCCCTCCTTCCTTCTTTCTTAAGATGGGGTTTTGTGTAGCCCTAGCTGTCCTGGAACTTGCTCTGAGACCTCAGAGATCTGCCTGCCTCTACCTCCCCGAATGCTGAGGCCGTGCCACCACCTCTAGTCTTTTTGTTATTGTTTTCTCCACACCCCACCCCCACTCCACCCCTAGCTGAGGACAGAACTCAGGCCTAGCACTGAGCCAAATCCCCAACCTGTGGGGAAGCCTTTTTCTAGAACAGCCTTTTTCTAGAAGCCTTCCTCTTAGAACAGGAAGACTGGCTAGGTAAGAATATGCACGAACATCTTTATAGACACTGGCGCTGTATCCTCCCGCTCTGAAGGACAGTTGAAAAGGTTGGGTGGGGAAAAAGAGAGGGGGGTTGGAAGGAGGGAAGAGAATCCTAACCAGGAATGCAGCTTTGCCTCAGGGGCTGCTTTCAGGCAAGTTGCACTCTTTTAAGCATGAGAGGCTTCCAGAAGAGTCATCCTCAGCCTCAGCCTTACAGAATACAACAGGTTATTCTCTTAAGTGTCATCAATGCATAAAGGGGAAGTAAGGCTTTCCACAAGGTTCTGAAGGAACACCTCAGATCGTACCTGGTGAACAATGGTCTAGACTCACTGCATAAGAGACTTCAGGTGGCAATGGATTATAATAAAAATAACTTATACTCTTAAGAGACCAGTACCTTTTCTGGACTTTGAGGTAACTTAAGAATTAGGACTGGCGGGGTTGGGGATTTAGCTCAGTGGTAGAGCGTTTGCCTCACAAGCGCAAGGCCCTGGGTTCGGTCCCCAGCTCCGAAAAAAAAAAAGAAAAGAAAAAAAATTGTAAAAAAAAAAAAGAATTAGGACTGGCATCCTACTGTATACTCAGCCTGTTTGATGTGCCTCTGAGAGAACAATGTAACAGTCCAACTTGACTGGCTTTGGACTCTGGCTTACCTCCCCTTTACAGTCTGTAATCTTAAATTATGTATTACATGCTAGTGACTCAGGGCCCTAGTAATGATTTGCCAAAAGCAACAAAATGGAGGTTGAAAGCAATCCTGCAGAGCGGACAACCACCATAAACATCACACATACAGCGACCGCTTTATAAACAAAGATGTCTGGATTAGTTGGAGTCAGTGACTTGATAAAAACCTGTAAAACTGTTAAAGGTTAAGGTTTTCCGTGAAGTACCCCTCATTCCTTCCCATGTGATGCTTTCCGTGATGTCCATCAATATAGAGAAAAGCCATTTGCAAGGAACACTGAAAGGTAAACTTTTTACAGTTGCCCCCCCTAGACACAAAGTTTAGAGCAGAACAGGTTAGGCCCCAGAATTGTATATTCCAGGAAGAATAGGTAATTACATTGGCCGGTACAACAGCTTTCTCCCAGGAACTAGCTGATCATTAAGTTAGATTAGAATCTTAGAGAACAATCTTGAGAAGCAGGAAGCAGCTACTCCCAGGAACTGACGGACCATAAAGTTAAACAATCTTGAGAAACGGGAAGCTCCTCCTTGTGATTTTTCACTGGTATTCTCGACATTTTCCTATGACACCCTCCCTACCCCCTTGGGTTGCGGTTTCTTCCTTTAAATTCCCCTTGTCTTAGCTACTAGGGGTCGAACTCCACTGCCCCTGCATGGGATACGAGTCTCGACCCCAGTGCACTGGTTCCTATCGATAAACCTCATGTGATTACAGCAAAGATGGTCTTGTGTGAGTTCTTGGGGGGGTCATGTCATCCCGAGACTTGAGTGAGGGTCTGTCTCCCTGCTCTGGGGGTCTTTCAACACATGTGGACAGACACAGCTACAGGGACAGATCCAGTCCCCTATGACAGTCAGGGGAGGATGGTAGACACGGGATGTGAGGTAGAGAATGCAGATCTGGACCTGCTGTTGGTTAAATGAGAGCTGAACACCTACCTATATGCAGACAAGGCCTGGCTCGAGTGGTCACAGCAGCCTGAGTGAAAGACTGGAAACCGTGATTTTGCATGGTTGCACTGTATTCTGTCTGGGCCACCAAATGTGCCAGGATTGACGAGTCCAAGGTGCAGGGTTCAAGGGTCAAGACAGATATAAAGGATGTCAGAAAACCTGCTGGGACTAGGGTACGGCTTTGTGAGGGGCTAGCCTTGAAAGCAGAAGGGGCGAGCTTGGTGGCCAGCATGCACATAAAAAGCTGGGCTCTTGGGCTGGAGAGATGGCTCAGCGGTTAAGAGCACCCGACTGCTCTTCCAGAGGTCATGAGTTCAATTCCCAGCAACCACATGGTGGCTCACAACCATCTGTAAAGAGATCTGATGCCCTCTTCTGGTGTATCTGAAGACAGCTACAGTGTACTTATATATAATAAATAAATAAATCTTTAAAAAAAAAAAAAAAAAAAAAAAAGCTGGGCTCTTTCCTATAACTTCAGATCCATGCATGTCATAGCTCATTTTCTCATCTGATCTGGGAGTTCCCTCCTACTCGCTGTTCAGGGAAATTGCATTCAGCCATAGCTCATTTTACTGTTAGTCGCTTTCCCCCCTCAAGATATGGTTTTCATGTGTAACAGCTCTGCTGTACTGGAGCTCTTTCTAAGACCAGGTTGGCCTCAAACTCGGCTCTGTCTGCCTCTGCCTCCTGAGTGCTGTAGCTTAGGGAGTATGCCGTCCACCGTACGTACCTAGACTAGTCACTCACTTTTAAATGGTAAATCTTTCTAAACCTAAACTGTGTTATAATTGGGTTAACATAAAATCTTAGTACTGGCACTGTCTGTCTGTCTGTCTGTTTGTTTTAAAGATTTATTTATTTGTATATATAAGTGCACTGTCGCTCTCTTCAGACACACCGGAAGAGGGCATCAGGTCTCATTACAGATGGTTGTGAGCCACCATGTGGTTGCTGGGAATTGAACTCAGGACCTCTGGAAGAGCAGTCAGTGCTCTTAACCGCTGAGCTATCTCTCCAGCCCTGTTTGTTTGTTGTTGTTGTTTTTTAATTTCTGGATTGCTAGGAATGAATTTCTGGTATGTAGAAAGTGTGAGTGTGTATTTCTTTTCTTAAGTTTAAAAGTCAGAATCAACTATCTTTAAAGGTAAAAATCCAGGGCCTGGAGAAAGGGCTCAGTAGTTAAGAGCACTGGCTGCTCTTCCAGAGGACCCAGGGTTCAGTTCCCAGTACCAACAGGTTGGCTCACAACTGTCTCTAATTCCACTTTCAGGGGATCCAATGCCCTCTTCTGGCCTCTGTAGGCACTGCATGCACATGGTCCACAGACAAAGATGCAGGCAAAATACCCATTCATATAAAATATTAAAATTAAATCCAGTGTGGATTCCATTTATAATTCTAATGCATAATAAAAAAGCTCAACTTCATGATATGAAACAAAGCTTCAAATTACCATCTTTCAATTATGGGAAAATAGGGTCTTACTATGTAGACCCGACTGGTCTCAAACTTCGATCTGCCTGTCTCTGCCTCCCAGGTGTTGGGATTGAAGGCGTGCACCATCATATGGAGACCACTGAAGTCTAATGGACTGTGGTGGTTTGGATGAGGAATGGGCCTTATAGGTTCATGTGTTTGAATGCTTGCTCTCCGGTTGGTGGAACTGTTTGGTAAGGATGGGGTGTGTCACTGGAAGTGCGCTTTGAACTTCCAAAAGCCCACACCACACTTAGAGTTAGCTTGTTCTCCTGTGCTGTGTCTCAAGATGTGAGCTCTAAGCTACTGCTCCATTGGGAAAGCCACCTGCTGCCCGCTCCCTCCTCTCATGGCAGCCATGAACTGTGAGCCTCAAATCTTGTGAACACCAAAAGGCAAGGTGACAGCTAATACTGAGGCAGTGCTATATGAAGAGGAAGCAGAAACAATTTCTAAAATGGATTAAGCACATGGAAACTATAAAAAGCAACAAAACAGGGTTTTCTTTAAAGTTTGTGAACTGTAACATTTGTGAGTTACATAGGCACCTTAACCATTTTTTTTTGAAGGACAATTCATAAAGTATTAAGAGGAAGACAGGGGGCTGGAGAGATGGCTCAGAGGTTAAGAGCACTGTCTGTTCTTCCAGAGGTCCTGAGTTCAATTCCCAGCAACCACATGGTGGCTCACAACCACCTATAATCAGGTCTGGTGCCCTCTTCTGGCCTGCAGGCATACATGCAGGCAGAAAGCTGTATGATGTGTTCATAATAAATAAATATATTTTTTTAAATTTATTTATTATATATAAGTACACTGTAGCTGTCTTCAGATACACCAGAAGAGGGCATCGGATCTCTTTACAGATGGTTGTGAGCCACCATGTGGTTGCTGGGAATTGAACTCATGACCTCTGGAAGAGCAGTCAGGTGCTCTTAACCGCTGAGCCATCTCTCCAGCCCATAAATAAATATTTTTAAAAAAAGAGGAAGACAGAAACATACAAAAATAGTTTTCTGGGGAACAGATTTTTTGGAAATAGACATGCATGTGTATGTAAACGCCTACAGGAGAAAGAACAGGAGCATGAGAGACCAACCCTGCACAGCACAGCTCTATTCTGCAGTGCTCACCGAGTCAGAGCACAGCTCTATTCTGCAGTGCACACCGAGTCAGACCTCAGCTCTATTCTGTAGTGTACACCGACTTCCTTTCCCTCTAGATCTGAATTACCTCAGACCTTTGCATATTTATATAAATAATGCTTTAGAAAGTCTCCAGACCCAGAAGCAACATTGCCTTTTCTTTAGTGACCAGGTAGCTCAATAACCATGGTCACACCAACCTGTATGAGGCAGCTGTAGAGGGAAACGGGCTACGTGCTACTTTAAGATCCATCACATTTTTCCTTTGGATGCATGCTAGATGGGAAAGGTACTGTTTCTTAAGTTTTTTTTTTTTTTTTTTCTATTTTTCTGAGCTGGGGACCGAACCCAGGGCCTTGCGTTTGCTAGGCAAGCGCTCTACCACTGAGCTAAATTCCCAACCCCCTTTTTTTTTTTTTTTTTTTTTTTTTTGGTTCTCTTTTTTCGGAGCTGGGGACCGAACCCAGGGCCTTGCGCTTCCTAGGCAAGCGCTCTACCACTGAGCTAAATCCCCAACCCCTGTTTCTTAAGTTTAAAAGTCAGAATCAACTATCTTTAAAGGTAAAAATCCAGGGGGCTGGAGAGATGCAATTATCGAAGGTGAGAATTTCAAATTTCCTGTAGCTACTGAGCTTACATAAGCAGATTTAAAACCATTTGTGTTTTGTGGTCTAGCCTTACATATAAATGTCTGAGGTACTGTCTGTATATGGTTTACATTTCCTCTCAGAATATTCACATCATTCAAGATTTTAAAAAGTTCACTGTGGATAGCAGATATAGATCAGTGGTTTAAAAAGAGTCTTGCCTAGCACAGTAAGACCCTAGACTTGATCCTCAGAAGCACAAAATGCCAAAAGCTCATGGACACGGAGCTGGGTGTATCTATTTACAATTGGACCTGGATATGTATGTACTGAAATACACACTCTTTTTTTTTTTTTTCTTCTCTATTTTTTGGAGCTGGGGACCGAACCCAGGGCCTTGCGCTTGCTAGGTAAGCGCTCTACCACTGAGCTAAATCCCCAACCCCTGGATGTGCACTCCAGGATATTATAGCTGGATATTATAACTTCCAGTATAATATATATTTTATAAAAAGAATTATTTATTTTATGTATATGAGTCTCTCTCTTCAGACACACCAGAAGAAGGCATCGGATCCCATTACAGTTCGTTGTGAGCCACCATGTGGTTATTGGGATTTGAACTCAGGGCCTCTGGAAGAGCAGCCAGAGCTCTTAACCACTGAGCCATCTCTCCAGGCCTTAGTATAATATTCTTAGGTACCCTTTCTACAGTTTTTGAGTTCGATTACATCTAAATAGAATTTCCCAAGTTCCTTCAGTATCTTCATGAGGGCTTCCCCCTCACCAGAATTCTGGCTTGATGGTTTTCTGCAGCAGTTTGCCTGTGACCTCAGGACTATCCCATGTGAACCCTCTGGTGGACGCTGAGGCGAGACTTCCTGCTGAAGGCTTTCCCACACTCTGCACACTCGTAGGGTTTCTCTCCCGTATGGATTCTCAGGTGTAGCCTGAGCGTTGACCTCTGGCTGAACGTCTTGCCACACTCCGTGCACTCATAGGGCTTCTCCCCAGTGTGCGTTCTCCTGTGGATGATGAGCTGGGAGTTCTGGATGAACGACTTCCCACACTCACTGCACTCGTAGCGTTTCTCCCCTGTGTGAATTTTCTGATGTATGATGAGGTTTGATTTCTTAAAGAAGGTTTTTGCGCATTCGTTACACTCATAGGGCCGCTCTCCTGTGTGAATTCTCTGGTGTGTGGTGAGCTCAAACTTCTGAGCAAATGTCTTTCCACATTCATTGCATCCATAGGGCTTCTTCGCCATGTGTGCTCTCTGGTGCACGATGAGGTTTGACTGGTGGGTAAATGCTTTCCCGCACTCGGGACACTCAAAGGGTTTCTCTCCAGTGTGAATCCTCTGGTGCTTGATGAGGTTTGCCTTATGGGAGAAGGTTTTTTGGCATACATTGCACTCGTAGGGCTTTTCTCCCGTGTGGATCCTCTTGTGACTTACAAGCAGGGACTTGAAGGAGAAGGCCTTGTCACAGTAAGTACAGACAAAAGGCTGAACCAAGCTCTTAATTTTCTGATGTTTAAAGATGGCGTCCGTATGGCTGAGAGACCTTCCATTTCCGTTATATTCTGAGTACTGAAGCCCAGCATGGGGCTTCTCTTGTTTCAGGTACAGAAGTGGTTCCCCAAGTCCACCACACTCGTCTCCTTTCTCTACTACACAGCTCCTACTGCTGAGCAGGTCTGAATTGTACATCAAGGTTTTCCCATATAAATAGTACTTATAGGGAACTTGTCGTAATGAAACCAAGTCTGTGTTCAGATTCAATCTCTTTCCAAAGAGACTGCCTCTTTCTTCAGTTGGTGGTTGGTTCTTGGGGGTTGTAAGTGATGGTGCCTGCTTATCCGGTTCTCTGGGGTCCTTTTCCACCTGGTCATCAGCCTTCCACACTTCTAGGACAAAGCACAATGAAAGACTCTTGATCTCTCTCTTTGTTAGAGTGGGAATCCCCACAAGTGCGCCCACCACAGAGCTGACTACCGACTGAATTACACCTCTTACATCAAAACAACTGATGACAATAATGGGCAGGCACAGTGGCCCACACCTTTTATCCCAGCACAGTGTTCATCCAGGCAGGTGGATCTCTACGAGTCTGAGGCTAGCATGGTCTGCTCGGTGAGTCCTGGCCAGTCCCTGTTTCCAAAAAGAGAGCATATGGGGAGGGAGTAGATATTAGAGGACCCCACAGAGTCAGGTCTCTGACTTTTCCATGGGTTCTGGGCATCAACTCGTCATGAAGGTTGTATGGCAAAGGCCTTTTATCCACCGTGCTACCTCACCAGCCCCCAAATAACTCGAAACTTTTCCTTTTCTCACGTTCACGTACGTGTGATGTATGTATGTGCGCATGTTTGCGTGTATGTGGGTGTGGGTACACATGCAGGTGGAGGCTCCTGGCTCACACCAGCAACCATTCTTTACTGCTCTTCTGCCTTACTCAAGGAGGCAGGGTCTCTCAGTCAAACCCAGAGCTCACTGATGTGCTTGGTCTTACTGGCCTTCCAAAGGTGGAATTCCTGGGACGCTGCAGTGGGCACCTGTATACTCTCCCCAGCCCTGAACATAACTTACTTCAAAAAATTACAGAACTGGAGAGCTAGTTCAGACCTTCAGAGAACTGCCTGTTCTTCAGAGGATCTGGGATCAATCCCCACACCTACATGGTGGCTTAAAACCACCTGTCACTCCAGTTCCTGAGGATTCCAACACTCTCTTCTAGCTTCTGACGGTATCCAGGTACACACACGGCACACAGACGAATGGGCAGGCAAAACACCCATACATAAAATAATTTTTAAAAGATTGATTTACTCTTATGTGTATGTATGGTTTTTTTTTTAAATATTTTTTTTTATTATTTTTATTTATTTGAGTACACACTAGCTGTCTTCAGACACACCAGAAGAGGGCATCAGATCTCTTTACAGATGGTTGTGAGCCACCATGTGGTTACTGGGAATTGAACTCGGGTCCTCTGGAAGAGCAGTCAGTCCACCGCTGAGCCATCTCTCCAGCCCATGTATGGTGTTTTATCTGTTTGCTAAGTCTGAGTCTGTGTGCAGAGCCCACAGAGACCAGAAGAGGGCACCAGATCTTCTGGAACTGCAGTTCCAGAAGAGTGTTAGCCTCGTGTAAATGCTAGGAATCATTCTCATGTTCTCTGGAAGAATAGCCAGCAGTCTTAACCACTGACTTATAGCTGCAGCCCACTACCACCCTTTTTTAGAGATAGCCTTGGCAGTTCTGGAACGCTCCATGTAGACTGAGCTGGCCTTGAACTCACAGAGATCTACCTGCCTCTACCGCCTCAGTGCTGGGATTAGAGTGTACAACACTACACGCAACTTATACTCTTTACTTATGTGTGAGTGCACATGCACGCCCTGTCATGTGAGGAAGTCAGAGAGAAGCACCTGCAGTTCTCCCCCACCACCAACATGAACCCTAGGGTTTTTGTTGTTGTTGTTGCTGTTGTTTGTTTGTTTTTTAATGTCTGTAAGTACAGGTACCACCAGAGTCAGAGATTTCAGAACCCCTGGAGCTGATGGTTCAGGTGGCTCTGAGCCCTCCAACATGGAAAATGGGAACCAAACACAAGTCCAAGGGATCAGAAGTACAGGTCATGGGGTTGGGGATTTAGCTCAGTGGTAGAGCGCTTGCCTAGGAAGCGCAAGGCCCTGGGTTCGGTCCCCAGCTCCGAAAAAAAGAACAAAAAAAAAAAAAGAAGTACAGGTCACCCTGAGTTCTTAGTCATCCTAAAGGTTTTTGGAATTGAAAATTAGTTTTAAAGGAGGCTGGAAATGTAGCTCTGTTACACAGTGCTTACCTACCATACCTAAAAATGCCCTGGGCTCCATCCCGGCACCATGTAACCAGGAATAGTAGTGCGGGCCGTGATTGCAGTACTTGGAGAATTGGAAACTATACTTGACTTACATACTGGGTTCAAGGCCAGGCTGGGATAGAGAAAACCTTTCACAGTATGCATCTTTTGTCCAGCACTGGGGCAAGAGGGTTAGGGGCCAATGATCTGAGTTCAAGACCAACTAGGGCCACACATGTGAGACCCTGTCTTAAAGATAAACAAACCATACACCTCAAATGTGCTCAAAACCTCAGATATCACATCTACCAGCTTTTCACTTTCCTCCTTGGAGTTCCCTAAACAATCCTGAACTGACCACGCTGACCACACTGTCCACACTGTCCACAGGTCCTACCATTCCAGCTTAAAGAGCCATTTCCCAAAGCCGCCCTTACCCACTGAAAGTAAGTTGCTGTAGTTCTCCAACATCACATCCATGTAGAGAATCCTCTGGGAGGGGTCCAGCTGCTCCCACTCCTCTTGGGAGAAGTCCACAGTCACATCAGTGAATGAAACGGACCCCTGAAATGACACAGTTCCTTCTAAAGTGATTAGCTTTGGGAAAGAGAAAGGAAGCAGGAAGTTACTTTGGCTGCATTCACAGCCCCATGGTGCTGCTGTCTGTGTTTGTCACAGCTCTCAGCAGTGAGGAGTTATTCAGTCAGGTGTGGTGCATACCTTGAACCCCAGCACTCGGGAGATAGAGGCAGGCGGATCTGAGTTTGAGGCCAGCCTGGTCTACATAACAAACCAGTCTAGTCAGGGCTCAAAAATAAAAGCTAGAAAGACAAATCCACATGGCAGAGGCCGACGTCAAATGACAAAGGAAACTGAAGACCTTTCTCAAGAACTTCACTGAGAACGCACTGAAGCCTGGAACACGTCCTTAATCCCAGCACTCGAAAGGCAGAGGCAGGTGGATCTCTGAGTTAGAGGTCATCCTGGTCCACAGTTTTGCAGGACAGCCAAGGACTGCATAGCTTTGGAACAGTAGAAGGTTTTCAACCTTCCTAATGCTGTGACCTTTAATGCAGTTCCTCCTGTTGTGGAGACCCCAAACTATAGTTATTTTGTTGCTACTTCATAACTGTAATTTTGCTACTATTATGAACTGTAGCTAATACCTGATCTATGACCCACAAAGGGGTTGAGACCCACAGGCTGAGAACCATTGCCATAAAGGGATGCAGTCTCAGAGGAAAAGGAAAGCAGTGATAAAACAGGAATTGAAAAGACGAGAGCCGAGGAAGTCTGCCGAGCAGCAGTCTCTCTAAAGACACCAGGCTGCTTCTGGTGTAGGTGGGAGGGACTGGAAAGCAGGCATCTGAGGCCTACCACTAAGATCCTTGCTGCCACCGCGTCAGATTTTAACTAAGCCTATGTGCAGGTTCTCACACACACTTGCTCTGCCCTGTCCTGGACGTGTGCTAAGGACATTTCTCTCCCGCCTCCACACCAAGCTCTCTTGGATCAGGTGAGGACACTCACTCCATCCATTCTAACAGATCTGCCTGCTTTTAACCAACTCCTAAGAACTGGCACTCAAGCGGTGAAGCCAGAAGCAGAAAATACCCAGCATCCACCCCATCAATCACAGTCCTGTCAAACACTGAACACTGGCTGCACACTTGGACCCAGCCCGACACACCCGTGGCACTGAGCCCTGTGTTTCCTATGCTGCTCATGACCTTGCCAATGACTTCTCCAAATGAGGGTTCTGTGAGCTTTGGGTAAAGCTACAACTAGACTCTGAGCCACGGCTTAGGTATTGCTAAGGAGTACCACATTGCTGTTTGCCAGTAAGACTGTCCCTTATGCTTCTACCAGCTAATGTAACCTGAATACACAGAGCGAATGAGACCTGGGTACTTCCTGTCAAGTCTGAAGACGTGAGTTCTTCACCATGTGGGGGAGAAAACTAACCTTGCACGTTGTCCTCCAACCTCCACATGTACACTGTGGCACACGTCTCCCAACCCCCACCCATGCACACATAATTTTTAAAATGTAACAAGAAACCAAAACACAACCAACTCCACAAGAGGGGCTCAACTGAGAAGGCATCACATGTATGTGAGACACTGGGCTTGTCTTCAGACACCAGAAGAGGGCATCGGACCCAATTACCGATGGTTGTGAGCCACCATGTGGTTGGTGGGATTTGAACTCAGGACCTCTGGAGGAGCAGTCAGTGCTCTTAACTGCTGAGCCATCTCTCCAGCCCAGTAGCTCACTTCTTGACCCAGATGTGCACAGAGCGCTCACACTACACGCTGTTTCTTTTCTGGGGTGGGGAGGGGTCCTAGGGATGAAGCTCAAGGATGCACGGCAGACGCACTATTAGCAGAGCTATATCCCTCCACGGTACTTTACTGTGTGCACTGTTACTACACAGGAATAAGGAAAGAGCAGGCAGTGTGATGCGGTGGTAAACTGGTCATCTGTGCTGATGACCTGAGTTCAATCCCTGGAACTTCCCATGGAAGAGAGAAACAACTTCTGAAGACCGAAATACAGATGCTATAGCACACACGAAAGAAAAGGGGCTTGAGACTGTCTTGTTACGTAGCACTAGCTGGAGCTCAATTTACAGAGGGCTACCCCCGCCTGCCTCCTGAGTGCTGCTGGGTTAGGGGTGTGGACACCATGCCTCTCATAAGATTAAGAATGAACAGAATGAGGGAGTTATGCTCTAATAAGGTCAAAAGATGTTATTTGCTATGGTGGTGCACACTTGTAATCCCAGAACTTGGGAAGCTGGGGTAGGAGGGCCATGATTTCAAGGCAGGTCTAAACTACATAGTTTCCATGACAACACCAGCTACATAGCAGGATCCTATCCCCATCACCCCAACAAAAATAAACAAACCCAGCCAGGTGGTGGTGGCAGCATCTGCCTTTAATTCCAGCACTAGGGAGGCAGAGGTAGGATCTCTGAGTTCCAGGCCAGCCTGGTCTACAGAGTTCCATGACAGCCAGGGCTTAGAGAAACCCTGACTAGAACCAACCGCCCCTCCCCCCAAAAAAAAAACAAACCCAAAAACAAAAAGAAAAAAAAAATCCACACACAAAACCGAAGTTAACCCACTGAGTACTTAAAACAAAAACACCCCAAAACACAGTATGGACTAAGAACATCTTTGACAGGGGCTGCAGACATGGCTCAGTGGTTACAAACACTGGCTACTCTTCCAGAGGATGTGGGTTTAATTCTCAGAACTCACTTGGCAGCTCGCCACTATAACCCCAGTCCCAGGGGATCAGATACCCAATTCTGGGCTCCAAGGGCACCAGGCACATATGCGGTGCACAGACAATATTCTGAAATACCTCACATTCTGAGAGACTGGAACTTTTGCAGGACTTCACAGCCAAAGTCACTTTTTTAAGGTCACTTAAAGTTTGAGACTGCCAGTACTACTGTTACTCAAACTTGATTTAATGCCTTTAAGAGAACCTTAGGTGCCTTGGGTTTACTAAGTAATAACTTTTACAGCCTGAGCTAGCACAGCTCTGATCTTATGTATTTTCAATGCCTTTGACCCAGGGTAATGCATGTGTACCATTTACTGAAAGCTGCAAATACAGAGGTTGAAAACAACTTCCTAAAAACCATAAATGTTAAATAATTTTTGGTAGATAATGTGTGCTATCTGTGCCAGCTGAAATCATGGACTTAATCCCTTGTGAAAGTTAAACCCATTCCCATGTGGTGCTCTCTGTGCTGCTCAATAAAGACAGAGCAAAGCTCTTTGTTAGGGACAGACACCACTCCCACACATGACACATACTGCACATACAGACCCCACTTACATAACACAACGAAGGGACAGACAGGATTCACATGGCAGTCTTGTTACATGACTCCAAGGGGAAGTGCTTTTTACTACTCAGGGTGACACCAACGCATTATTGGTAACTCAGTTAATCACTAATGCCCTGCACTAATCCTGTTAGATGCAAAGTGGTGAGGGGCACCAGCACATCTGACGAGCTTCGCTGTCCTTTTCCTTGTGCCAGGCTGTGCCACTGGGGTTGGGGATGTTACTGCTCAGATGAGTTAAATGCCAGTTGATCAGGCCTGAGTTTAATCAGGTCCCCAAGTAGCGGGGACCAGGTAGCAGTACTGACTCACCAAAGGCAAGGTGAGTGTTCTGACCTAAATGGGAAGCACAGACAAAGCAATGTCCATAATGGTCTGTGGTGGTCAGCACAGGTAAGGTGAATTTTACAACGACGTGACCCATACAGACCTTTCGTACTGGCTAATCAACCATGGCGCTTCTCTAGGCATGAAGTGGATAAGAAGCTTACTGCTTTCCTTTTCTTTTTCTTTTTTTAAAGCAGTTGTATAAATGGATAAAAACTCTCTTAACAAACCAAAGGCTACATTGGATCATGGGACAAGGGGAATCTGGGTCTGTGAACTGATTTCCACACTTGAGCCAGTTTGCAGACCCAGGAGACCATGGATGAAGGAAGGACCTTGATAAAATGCCTAAAAACGTTACTTAGCCTTTCTCTAGTTCTTCCCCAGGGACCTATGGCCTGTACAAGGGGAACTGTACAGTGGGAAAGGAGGCAGTCAGATTAGCTGGGTCTGTTGGATGCTGATTCTGAACTGATACTGATTCTGAAAACCCCAAAAACATCATTGTCCTCCAATTAAAGTAGGAGCTTACAGAGGCCAGATGACTCATGGCGGCTTGGTTGAAGTCCGACTGGGTCCCCACACTCATCCTCTGGTCTCTCCAGTTCCAGAATGTGTAATCGGGATGCATGTACTTAGAAGTTGGCAGAATTCTCACACTGGTTCCCTGACCTGTGGAGTGAGGGCCATTATGGTTGGAAAGGCTAAATGGAAGCCTTTAGAGTTGTTTCTGTCAGGGAAAATAGTAAATCAAAAGCAGTAGTACATCCCTGGAGGAACTGCAGAAATGGTGCCACCATTAAGGACTTGAAAGATACAGGGGTGGTGTTCCCACCACCAGATGTGGTGTCCTTGAGCAGATTAACATCTCCTAGCACATGGTTTATAATTATTGGCCTAGTAAATGCCCTTTTTTCTCAGTACTTGTCCGTAAGACCACCAGAAACAATTTCTTTTCAGCTGGATTTCCCTCCCCCTTGCCCCCAAGAGACGGGTTTCTTTCTGGAGACCAGGCTGCCCTGAAACTTGCTCTGGAGACCAGGCTGGCCTCAAACTCAGATCCACCTTCAGCTGCCTCTGCCTCCAATGAACTGAGGCTAGAGTGTGCCACTGTGCCTGCCTGAAGCTTTCAATCGGACCTTGATCATCTATTTCACAAAATATATTGCTGCGCCATATTGGTGACATCATGCTGATTGGACTGAGTGAACAGAAGGCAGCAACCACTTTGGACTTGTTGGTAACACATATGTACATCAGAGATGGGACATAAGTCCAACCAGAATTCAAAGGCCTTTTACCTCAGTGAAATTCTTAGGAGTGTAGTGATATGGGACAGGCAGAGACATTTGTTCTAAGAAGGATAAGTTATTGCAGTGGCCCCTCCCACCACAAGAAAGAAGCACTTTTTTTTTTCTTTTTTTCGGAGCTGGGACCGAACCCAGGGACTTGCGCTTGCTAGGCAAGCACTCTACCACTGAGCTAAATCCCTAACCCCCAACTGAGCTAAATCCCCAACCCCAGAAGCACAACTTTTAGTGGGTCTTTTGGATCCTGTAGACAGCACATTCCTCACTTGCTCATTACCCCCACCCACATATCAGGTGACTGAAAAAGCTGCTAGCTCTGTGGGGCTCTCAGCAGGTCCAGGCTGCTCTGCCACTTGGACCACACGACCCAGCAGACCTGATGGTTCTTGGGGTGTCAGTGGCAGACAGGGAGGCTGTTTGGCACCTCTGGCAGGTCCCTGTAGGTGATCACAGAGGAGACCTGTGAGATTTTGGAGCTAGGCTCTACCATCATCTGCAGACAACTATTCTTTTGAGGCAGCTGTTGGTCTGCCATTGGGCCTTAGTGAAAACTGAACTGTTTGACAATGAACTACCAAGTTACCATACAACCTGAGCTGCTGCCCGCCATGCCACAGTAGGTACATGAAGGTGTCTAGATGCCTATCCACGGTCTCTACTGTCATTACAATGCTATCTACTGCCAGGCAAGCACCTACAGTCTCATGAGGGGCGCCCTATGATTGGCTGACTGAAGAAGACTAGGGCCTGGCTTACTGACGGTTCTGCACACTATGCAGGCTCCACCCGGAAGTGGACAGCTGCAGCATTACGACCCCCTCTGGGACAACCCTGAAAGACACCAGTGAAGGCAAATCTTCACAGTAGGTAGAACTTTAGGCAGTATACAACCTCATACATTTTGTCTGGAAGGAGAAATGGCCAGATGTACAATTGTTCCCTGATTCATGGGCTGTAGCCAATGGATTGACTAGATGGTCAGGGACTTGGAAAGAACATGATTGGAAAATTGGTGAGAAAGACACCCGGGAAGAAGTATGTGGACTGACCTCTCCATACAGGCAAAGGATATAAGGATTTTGTGTTCCACGTAAATGCCCATCAAAGGTGACTTCAGCAGAAGAGGCATTCAATACCAAGCAGGTAGGATGACCTGTCCTGTGTAGTCAGCCTCTTTCCCCAGCCATCTGTCATTCCCCTAATGGGCACAGGAACAAAGTGGCTATGGTGCATACTTAACAACGTGGACTTCCACTCACCAAGGCTGACCTGGCTACAGCTGCTGCTTAGGACCAGATCTGCCAACAGCAGAGACCAACACTGAGCCCCAGATATGGCACCATTATCTGGGGTGACCAGCCAGTGACCTGGTGACAGACAGACTACATTAAACCACTTACTCAGTGAAAAGGACAACACTTTGTCCTTGTTGAGTAGATATTTATTCTGGTTATAGATTTACCCGTTCCTGCACATAAGGCTTCTGCCAAAACCACCATCTGTGGACTTACAGAAGTTCTAATCCACCATCATGGTATTCTACCCAGTGTTGTTTCTGACTAAGGAGCTCACTTCATAGTCAAAGAAGTGCAACAGTGGTCCCTGATCTTACGTGTTCCCCACCATCCTGAAGTGCTGTCCTGACGGAAAGATGGAATGGCCTTTGAAGACAAGTTATAGTGACAATTAGGTGGCAGCAGCATGGAGGGCTGGAGCAGGGTTCTCCTGAAAACAGTATATGCTTTGGATCAGGGTCCAATACATGCTATGTTTTTTCCCCATAGCCAGGATCCATAGGTCCAGGAATCAAGGGGTAGAAAATGGAATAATTCCACTTGCTATCACCCCTGGTGACCCACTAGGAATTTTTTTGCTTCCTTTCCTATGACCTTAGGTTCTGCTAGTGTAGAAGTTTTGGTTCCAGATAGGGGAAGTGCTCTTGCAATGGGACACAACAAATCTCTCACTCAACTGAAGCTCAGACTTCTCCCTTAAGGCTTCTGATGCCTGAAGCCAACAGACTATAAAAGAAATAACACTGTTAGGAGGGGTGACTAATCCAGATTACCAAGAGGAAATCGGATTGCTCCTCCACAATGGAGGTAAGAAAGAATGTGTCTGGAGTATAGGAGATCCTTTAGGGCATCTCTTGTTGGTACCACGTCCTATGATGGAAGTCAATGGAAAACTACAACAACCTAACCCAGGCAGGATGACAAAGGGAACACTCCCGTCAGGAAAGAAGTACGAGTCACTCCTCCAGGGAGAAAGCCACCCTGCTTGCTGAGGGTGGAGGAAACACAACTGAATAGTAGAGGAAAGTGGTGATAAACACCGGCCAAGGCCACACACAAGGTGTAGACAAGGTTTCGATTGACTGGAGTATTTCTGTCATATTTTGTTAAGAATGTGTATTTGTTTTCTTTCCTGGTTTTCTTTACTATGTCATGTATCAGCAATTATCAGTGATTATCTAAGGCAGAGATTTGAAAATAATGACCCTCAAGAGATGCTGTCACCTATACTGAAAGTTACACGTGTGTTTGCAGTACCAGGGATAGTTGTATCGTGTTAGGCATGAGTATGACCTGGTATTTATGTCCATCTGGAAAGTAAGCATGATATAACGACAAATGAGAGTGGAGCACCATGCCTGGCTAAGATTAGAAAATACAAAATAGTCAAGTATGGTGGCACACATCTTTAGTCCCAGCACTTGGGAGGGGAAGCAGAGGCAGAGGCAGGATCTCCTCTGTTGAGTTTGAGGCCAGTCTGTCCTATATAGTGAACTCCAGGACAGCTGGGCTACATAATGTCTCAAAAAAAGTATTTACCACGTACAAATAATTCTTAAAACTCAAGAAAACAAACCTCCTGACTAAGAAATAAGCAATAGATCTGGTCACTTCACACACACAAAGGTGGGGAAAGTGTCAGTCAGAGAATTGGATATTATAACAAGATACTGCTATGTGTTCATCAAAATGAACAAATCCAGAATACTGGCCATGCCAAATGCTGGTGAGGAAAGGGAAGCACATTCTCTCTGATTGGTTCTGGGAATGAAGAGTGGTATAGCTATTTGGACGTTTAATACGATAGTTTTACGAAATTAGTCATTTTTTCATGTGTGGTCCCATTCTAATGAGTTGAAAACGTATGCTTCCACGAAAACTGTGCACTAATTGTTAAAACCTGGAGGCAACTAAGACGTCCTTTTGGAACTGACTAACACTGTGGACTGGGGATGCAGCTCAGCCGGTAGAATGCTTGCCTAGCATGTACAAAACATAGGTTCCATCCCAGAACAACATAGACCAGGGACAGTGACACATGTCTGTAAACCCAGGCCTCAGGACAGAGGCAGATCTGAAACTCAGGGACATCATCTAAATCGAAGGTTCTCAACCTGTATGTCACAACCCCCAACAGATGGTGGGTTAAATGACTCACGGGGTTGCCTACACAGATAGTCACATAATTTTTACACTAAATAACGTACATTCAGTAGCAAAATTAGCTATGAAGTGACAACAAAAATAATTTTATGGTTGGGGGTCAACACAAGATTTGGAACTGTATGTATTAAAGGGAGTGTTAGGGGGCTGGAGAGATGGGTCAGAGGTTGAGAGCCCTGATCTTCCAGAGGCGCTGAGTTCAATTCCCAACAACTACATGGTGGCTCACAACCATCTATAGAGGAGAGATCTGGCACCCTCTTCTGGTGTGCAAGCATATATGCAGGCAGAACACTGTACATAATTAATAAATGTTTTTAGGAAGGTTACAAATGACTGGTCTAAACACATAGCAAGATTGAGAGTTGCCCTGTATTGCACAAGAACTTTTCTATCAGCCCCTGAAAACACGAGGGACCCCCAAAAAGTCAAGGACAGATGGGGTTCTCACTGACCATGGAGTTAGACTCTAGAAAGCTGCAGCAATCCTCTTGTCTTGCCCTTTGTAGCACTCGAGATACTGGCCAGGGCAAAGCCCACCATGGTCCACATGAAGGTGCTCATGTGCAGGGAGGGCTCTCATCCTCTGGGCCAGCTCTCCAGCCCTGACCTAGCTCACGATGCTGCTTTCTAGCTCCTTTTCTATAAATACCGCGTTCCAAAGTGAAATGAAAACCAAACGAGCACTGTGCAGATGACTCACCTGGGACCCCATCATTTTCTGGGTTGGGGTAAAGGCACAGAAGCACAAAGGCACAACTGGAAGAAAAGAAAAGGAACCTTGTTATTACGGATCTGACCTGCTTGACACCCAGAATGGTCTGTTCAGACTACTATGCACCCCTGAAAAATAACACCCCTTCTTCAGAAACAGCACGCTGTCAATACCTGCTTTGCACCATGAAGAGACGCACATACAGAAAGGCAGGAATCACGTCTGCCAGGTGGTGGTGCTGCATGCTCAGGAGGCAGAAGCAGGCAGCTCTCTTATGAGTTCAAGGCCAGCCTGGTCTACACAAAAAAAATCCTGTCTCAAAGAAAAGAATAAAGAAGACAGCCTACCATCAAGAGACAAAACAGAAGCCAGAACCCCCAACTCCTGAGGCTGTCAGTAATTTAAAGCAACTATGACTCCCACACTAGCTTTAATGTAAACGGCAAATATGAATGAAGAAATAAGGAACTTCTGCAAAGATGGAAATTACAAGGGAAAAAGGAAAAACACGAACGGCTTGGCATATAGCCCTGTGGCTGTCTGTCAAGGTCTGGGAAGAGGTGAGCTCCTGAATCAAAGGCTCAGCCGCACCCCCGCCACGCACTCCCCTCCCCCTTCCAATCACTGACAAGTGGGTGAATCATGAGGGCCCCTCCTTCATCTACAGATTAATCCCCAGTGGGCTTTCCTGGTGGCCTTAGTGAAAAATAGGGGGTGGGACTTAAGAGGAAGCAGGTTGCCAAGGCGCGCCCCAGGAGATAAACCTTGTCTCCAGCCCCTTCCTGTCTTCCTGCTTCCTGGTTGCCAGTAAGTGAGAAGAGATAAGCAGACTGTAACACGCATCCCACTAGAGATGTTCAATGTCACCTTAGATTTAAAAAGATGGGATCAAGGGGCCGTTTACTGAAACCAGGGGCCACCATAAATCTCCTCTTTTGACTTGTTTCTCTCAGGCATTCGCCACTGTAACAAAACACTAACAGAACAAAGAATTCTTAGTGTGCTTGAGGCCTTGACTGGATCCTTAAAACAGCTCCCAGCAATTAAGTAACAATGAGCAACTAAAGCAATTAAGAGGGGGCTGGAGAGATGGCTCAGAGGTTAAGAGCACTGACTGCTCTTCCAGAGGTCCTGAGTTCAATTCCCAGCAACCACATGGTGGCTCACAACCATCTGTAAAGAGATCCGATGCCCTCTTCTGGTGTGTCTGAAGACAATGACAGTGAACTTGCATACATGAAATAAATAAACCTTAAAAAGAAGCAATTAAGAGAGTTTCAGACCACCTGCTCCTTTTCTTTATTTACTTTTTGAGATAGGGTCTCATCATCTAGCCTAGGCTAACCTCAAATTCATGATCCTCCTGCCTCAAGCTACCAAATGCAGGGATGGCATGAATGAGATACCACACCAGATGCTAAATAGTTTTCAGTTAATGACCTTAGGTCATTCGCACTCCAGTTCCCACCCTAACCTTGAGTGCTTTTAAAACTCAGAGCAGGCCCTAGGACAAGCAGAAACCAATCTCAAACAGGAAAGATGGAGAAATGCAACAGAACCAAAGCGACTCCTAAGAAAAATCAGTAACATCAATAAAACTCTAACCAAACTGGCCAGGAAAAAGGGAGAGCAGCTGGGTGTGGTGGTGTAGTAGTACCTGACAGGCTACAGCAGGATCCACAAGTTCCAGGTCAGCCTGGCTATGTGGCAAGACCTTGCCCAACCAACAAAAATCTAAAAATCGAGCAACAAAGACACGAATTACCAGTACCTAGAATGACCCAGGACACATTATTGTTGTTGTTGTTGTTGTTGTTATAACTGCTGCAGATATTATTCTCCTCCCATGGGAACCAGAGAGGTGGCTTAAGAATGTTCACTGCTCTTCCAGAGGACCAGGGTTCAATTCCCAGTACCCACATGGCAGATCACAACTGTCTGAAACTGCATTCCAGGAGACTCTCACACCTTCTACATCCCTCAGGTGCCAGGCACACCAGTGATGCTCTGACACACGTGCTGACCAAACACTCGTCTCATAAACATTTCTTTTAGTGATAAACAATTGGAGGGGTGAGAGACACTCAAGGATTAAGAGCATTTCCTGCTCCTCCAGAGGACTGGAGTTCAGTTCCCATCACCCACGCCAGACATTCACCACCACCTCAATACCAACTCCAGGGGATATGATGCCCTCCTCTGGCCTCTGCAGGCACCAGCACACATGGAGCATACATACAGACGAACTCATATATAAATGAAAACAACAAAACTTAGTATTACGAAACTTAATATTAAATAAAGGATGTGGGCTGCCAAACCATAGGCTACACCTGCTAGAAAATCAAATCAGGTGAGCCAGTCACCTGTATCCCTTGCCCCAGCTCTGTCAGGCAGACACCCTCTGCCTAGTCACAGGCCACACCCACCAGATGACCAGGTAGGCTGCCCACCACTACCAGGCCTGCCTGCCCTGCCCAAGGACCACACCCATATTATTGGTTCCCTTGGGTAGACACCCCCATCCACACACAGGCTACACCTGTCTGAAGACCAGGCTAGACCACCCACCCTATCCCTCTCCCCTCCTCCTTACCATATCCCAGCTCTCTAAGGCAGACAACTCCCTCATGGACCAGAAGTCATGCAGGCCACCAGAATTCCTGCCCCCGGCTCAGACAGAGAACCCCTGTTCAACAGGAGAACAGGCCAGCCGCCAGAAGTCCAGTCCCCAACTTGAGTAGAGACTCCATGGCCAATCACAGGTCACACAGGAGAGAAGACTGGAGAAGAAACAGAATCCAAAAATTCCAACAAGGCTGAAGCACAAGCAAAAGACCTTAAAACCAACTTTATGAAGATGACAGAGGTGCTTAAAGAGGAAATGAGTAAATCCCTTAAAGAGAGCCAAGGAAAACAAAGAGTTGAAAACAGAAATAGAAGCAACAAAGAAAACACAAACAGGGAATTCTGGAAACGGAAAGTCTAGGTAAGTGAACATGAATTACATACACAAGCATCACCAGCGGAATACAAGAGCTAGAAGAAAGACTCTCAGGCATGGAAGATACAGTAGAAGAAATAGATACATCAGACAAAGAAATGTTAAACCAAACATCCAGGAAATCTAGGACACTATAAAAAGACCAAACCTAAGAATAATAGGAATAGAGAAAGGAAAAGGAACCCAGCTCAAAGGCCCAGAAAATATTTTCAACAAAAATCATAGAAAATTTTGCTAACCTAAAGAAGGAGATGTCTCCTATAACGATACAAGAAGCAAACAGAACCCCAAATAGATGGACCAGAAAAGAAAGTCTGCTTGCCACATAATTAAAGCACTAAACATACAGAACAAAGGACATTAAAAGCTGCAAGAGGAAAAGAGCAAGTAACATATAAAGGATACCTACTAGAATTACACCCAACTTCTTCTCAATTGAGACTCTAAATAAATGCCAGAAAGGCCTGGGCAGACGTCCTGCAGACTCTAAGAGACCGGATGCTAGCCCCGGCTACTATACCCAACAAGACTTTCAGTCACCGTAATGAAGAAAGTATTTCACGATAAAGTCAAATTTAAAACACCGATCTACAAATCCAGCCCTACATAGGATGGTAGAAAGAAAACTCCAACCCAAGGGACTCAACTCTATCCATGACAATGACAATCTCACACCAGCAAAAGCCAGAGAAGAGAAGCACACAAATCTCTACCACCACCACCAGAGTAAAAGGAGTAACAATCACTGGTCAGTGATGCCTCTCACTTCATTTTTCCCTAATAAAAAGCCAAAGACTAAGGGGTTGGGGATTTGGCTCAGAGGTAGAGCGCTTGCCTAGCAACCGCAAGGCCCTGGGTTCGGTCCCCAGCTCCGAAAAAAAAAAAAAAAAAAAGAAAAAAAAAAAAAGCCAAAGACTAACAGAATGGATGCAAAAACAGGATCCCTCCTGCTGCACACAAGAAACACACCTCAAAACCAAGTATAGGAATCACCTCGGAGTAAAGGGTTGGAAAAAGACTTTCCTAACAAATGAACCCAAGAGGTAAGCTGGTGTAGCCATTCTAATATCTAACAAAATAGACTTGCACCCAAAATTAATCAAAAGAGATGGGGAAGGACACTACATACTCAAGGCAAAAAATCCACCAAAACAGTGTGCCAATTCTTAACAGTTATGCCTCAAACACAAAGGTGGAGATGGCCACACCTCTGCTGGGAAGGATGTGATGCAGACTGCTCTCCTTATGGCCAGGCCTGAGCACTTAGGTCCCCACATGGCAAGGACTGTGGGGATATTCATGCAGCATCTCCTGGCCTTTCCTGAGGGAACGAACACTTGGTTCACCTTTGCCTTGTATTTGCATTCTTGGCTTTGCTAGTGGAAGTCTTTACTTTTACCTTATCTGTGATAGATGTTTCCCCAGAACCAGAAATAATAAAAAGGCTTGGACTATGATTTATTATTGTTTGTCTCTGAGAATCATAGTGAAACAGATCCCTACTCCTCTGTTTATTAGTGATGGTGATGTAGTTGAGTCAACCCAAGGCCCTGGTCTAGATCATTAGCTAAAGTTCAGATGTTTTCTTCTGATGGGAACTTAGTTCTGACAACAATCTGCCCACCAACTTGTCCACACAACAGCTAAAGGATTATTAAAAGGTTAGGAAGGTCTTACTGGATTATTAGTTCCAAGACTTAATAGGAATGTTCAGAGGTAAGCCAAACAAGGGCCAGGAACTGACTCAGGTTACTAATCTGCTGAAAGTCTTGGGCATTAGAAGAATTAGATCTCCTGGTTAGGATATGGGAAGATGCTAGGCACCAATAATTAAATCAGAGTTTCCTAGGTATGTAGTCTATCACATCTCTATACTGTAACCGCGATTGCTACCAACCATGGTCACTTGGTTATTGTCAATGTGCTGGGTTAGATATTAACTGCTGAAAAGCATGTTTCTTCTTTCTTGGTACAGTTCATGGATTAGCAGGAAGCCCTGGAGACCGAGGAGGAGAAGGAAGGGGCAAAGTACAGTGTGCACATTATTGTTACACATAGAAGTTCTTCAAAGAGATGGTATGTGAGAAAACGAGAAAACGGATATAAATAAACAAAGGTGGCCTGGGGTGTCCGGTGCCAGGGTGTGTGAGCTGCACTTGTTGGTCCCAGTCTTTCTCCAATTCCACACATCCTCCTTCAGGTTCTGAACCCCACTGGGGCTAGACCATAGCACAATGACACACACATTTGTAAAGAAACAACACTAAAGCTTAATCACACACTGACCCTCACACATTGAGCAGGAGACTCCAATACCCCATTCTCACCAAGGACAGGTCACCCAGACAAAAACTAAACAGAAAAACACTGGAGCTAACAGATTTTATAAACCTACTAGACCTGGCAGATATCTACAGAACAGCTCATCCAAACACAGAAAAGTATACCTTCTTAACACCCCATGGAGCTGTCTCCAAAACTGACCACACACTCTGTCACAAAGCAAGTCTCAACAGACACAAGCAAATTAAAGTAATCCCTTGCATCCTATCAGACCACCATAGATTGAAGTTGTCTTCCAACATAACCGAAACAACAGAAGACCTACAAACCCATGGAAACCGAACAACTCTCTACTGAAGGACTCCTGGGTCGAGGTAGAAATAAAGAAAGAAATTAAGGGGCTGGAGAGATGGCTCAGCGGTTAAGAGCACCAACTGCTCATCCAGAGGTCCTGAGTTCAATTCCCAGCAACCACATGGTGGCTCACAACCATCTGTAATGGGGATCCGATCTCCTCTTCTGGTGTGTCTGAAGACAGCGACAGTGTACTCACATACATGAAGTAAATAAATAAAATCTTTAAAAAAAAAAGAAATTAAAGACTTCCTAGAATTCAATGAAAATGATCACACAACATACCCAGTCTTATGGGATACAATGAAACCAGTGCTAAGAGGAAAGTTCACAGCACTAAAGCACTAAGTGCCTTCATAAAGAAATTAGTGATTATTAGTGAAATTAGTGAAATCAGTGATGGGAAACTTAACAATTGACAGCAGGAAATAATTAAACTGAGGTCTGAAATCAAAGAAATAGAAACAAAGAAAATACAAAGAATCAATGAAACAGAGTTGGTTCTTTGAGAAAATAAAAAAGATGGATAAACCCTTATCCAAACTAATTAAAAGCATAGGGAGATTATCCAAATTAACAAAATCAGAAATGAAAAGGTAGACATAACAACAGACACTGAGGAAATTCCCTGTATCCCACAAAGTTGGAAAATCTTTTTTTTTTTTTTAATTTATTTATTTTATGTGGTATGCTGTCTTCAGATACACCAGAAGAGGGCATCAGATCCCATTACAGATGGTTGTGAGCCACCATGTGGTTGCTGGGATTTGAACTCAGGACCTCTGGAAGAGCAGTCGGTGCTGTTAACCTCTGAGCCATCTCTCCAGCCCCTGGAAAATCTTTAAGAAATAAAAATTTTCTTGATAGATACCAATTACCAAAGTTAAACCAAGATCAGAAAAACGACTTAAATAGACTCAGTGATTAAGTAGAAGCAATCATTAAAAGTCTCCCAACCAAAAGAGGCCCAGGGCCAGACAATTTTAGCAAATTCTACCAGACTTTCAAAGAAGAGTTAACAGTAATGCATCTCAAATTATTCCACAAAATAGAAACAGAAGGAATAATGCCAAATTCATTTTTTTTTAAAGATTTATTTCATTTATATTAGTACTCTGATTTCAGACACACATCAGATCACATTACAGATGGTTGTGAGCCATCCTGTGGTTGCTGGGAATTGAACTCGGGACCTCTGGAAGAGCAGTCAGTGCCCTTAACTGCTGAGCCATCTCTCCAGCCCTGCCAAATTCATTTTATGAGGCCAGTTACCTTGACACCTAAACCACACAAAATTCACCAAAGAGAATTACAGACCAGTTTCCCTTATGCATATAGATGAAAGGAAAAAGAAAACTCACAAAATACTTGCAAATTGAATCCAAGAACACATCAAAAAGTTATCCACCATGATCAAGTAGGCTTTATCCTGGAGATGCAGGAATATGAAAATCAGTCAATATAATCCACCATATAAACAAACTGAAGGGAAAAAAAAAAGATCATTTCATTAGATCCCAAAAAAATGTCTTGAGAAAATTCAACACCCCTCATGATGAGTCTTGGAGAGATTAGGGATACAAGGAACATTCCTAAATATAATAAAGGCCATTTACAGCAAGCCTATAGTCAGCATCAAATTAAATGGAAAGAAAACGCAAAGCAATTTCACTAAACTCAGGAACGAGACAAGACTGATCATTCACAACGATATACCTATTCAGTGTAGTAACTGAAATTTTAGCTACAGCAATAAGAAAGCTGAAGGCAATCAAGGGGATACAGGAAGTCAATGCATCATTGTTTGCAGATGACACATAAATGGCCCCAAAATTTCTACGAGGGAATTCTTACTTACAGCTGATAAACACCTTTAGTGAAGTGGCTGAATACAGGATTAATTTAAAAAAAATCACTAGTCTTTGATACACAAATGACAAATAGATTGAGAAAGAAATCAGGGAGACATCACCCTTCAGAATAGCCACAGACAATATGAAACATCTTGGGGTAACTCTAACCAAGCAAGTGAAAGACTTCAAGTAAAAAACTTTAAGTCTTTGAAGAAAGAAACTGAAGAAGGTACCAGAAGATGGAAAGACCTCCATGCACACGGATTGATAGATTAACATAGTAAAAATGGCCATCCTACCAAAAGCAATCTACAGATTCAAGGCAATGCCCACCAAAATGTCAACACAATTCCTTTTTGCTTTTGAGCCAGATTAGCCCTGGCTGTCCTGAACTAGCTCTGTAAGCCAAGCTGGCCTTGGACTCACACCTGCCTCTTTGATCTGGACCTGATGCCTTCCCACAAGTACAGTGCCCCGGTTTTGCACTAACATCAAAAACCTAGATTTTAGCAGGTAGGGTATTGGTTGCTTTTCTCATTGCTATGAATACCTGACAAAGGCAACTTAAAGAAGGGTTTACTTGGGATCACATTTAAAAAAAAACATTTATTTATTTTATGTATGTGGGTACACTGTCACTGTCTTCAGTCACATGAGATCCCATTACAGATGGTTGTGAGCCACCATGTGGTTGCTGGGATTTGAACTCAGGACCTCTGGAAGAGCAGTCAGTGCTCTTAACTGCTGAGCCATCTCTCCAGGCCACCATACAATTTAAAAAGAGTGGGATCACATTTTGAGCATAGCCCATCATGACAGAAAAATCATGGCAGCAGGAGCCTGAAGCAACTGATCACGCAGTATAAAAACCCCACTTATTTCGCTTCTGTCCAGCTATGGGCTGTTGGCATCTTTATTCAACAAAGAGTTTTAAAATAAGGAGCAAGGTGGACATGCAAGTTTTCTGAGGCAACCAGGGCCAGCGCTTAGCATTACAATACATGGCAAAAGACCAAACCTTGAATGAAGGTCTAGTTGACAAGTCTACCACTTGTCAACCCAACAAACATACCTTAAGCCACACCTTCCGACTCTTGTCCCTATAGGCCAGTGGCCATTTCGTGATACAAAATGCATTCATTCAGTCTACCTGCAGAAGTCCCCATTTTTAAAAACAGTTCCAGGGGCTGGGGATTTAGCTCAGTGGTAGAGCGCTTGCCTAGCAAGCGTAAGGCCCTGGGTTCGGTCCCCAGCTCCGAAAAAAAGAAAAGAAAGAAAAGAAAAGGAAAAAAAAAAAGAGCATTTTGGGGTTGGGGATTTAGCTCAGTGGTAGAGCGCTTGCCTAGGAAGCGCAAGGCCCTGGGTTCGGTCCCCAGCTCCGAAAAAAAAGAACCAAAAAAAAAAAAAAAAAAAAAAACAGTTCCAACCCTGTTCAAAGAGTAAATTCAAGCTGGGTATGGTGGCACACATCTTTAGTCCCAGTACTCTGGAGGCAGAGGCAGATGGAGTCCTGAGTTTGAGGCTATCCAGGTCTACAGAGTGAGTTCCAGGACAGCCTGGTCTACACAGAGAAACCCTGTCTAGGAAAAACAAAAATCAAAACAAACCCACAAGTTCCATACTTCCAATACACAATGGCACAGGCAATCTCCTATTCTAAAAGGGAGGAATGGGTTAATAACAAGGAAGATAAGCCAAAGACCCAAACCTACAAACACCAGATCCCAGGCTCTATGTCTGAAATAACCAGCCATCTACTTGCTAGGGCTTAAATACCAGGTCAGGTCAAGTCAAGAGCGCAGACCTGTTGCTTCTTGTTTTCCTCTTTCTTTCTCTCTTTCTCTCTTTCTTTCTTTCTTTCTTTCTTTCTTTCTTTCTTTCTTTCTTTCTTTCTTTCTTCCTTCCTTCCTTCCTTCCTTCCTTCTTTCTTTCTTTCTTTCTTTCTTTCTTTCTTTCTTTCTTTCTTTCTTTCAATTCCTTCCATGTTCCAACTGCAAAAACCATGACTCAGGGCTAGGGTTAGCCTTATTATCTCAGGCTGTATAAGGTATAAGTGGAGCCTTGGGGGTTAATTGGAAATTACACTGTATATCACACCCCTACCTGTCTTCTTCCAGTTCAGGACAGGTAGAAAAACTCAGTCGGACCCTAAAGACCTTAAATTAACCATAGAGACTGGCAAGGACTGGACAGCACTCCGCCCTTTGCTCTCTTAAGAGCTAGAAATACTCCCTACATCAAGGAGGGACTCCTTATGAACTTAAGTTGGGGAAGACTTCCTCCAACGTGCCCTAGACTGATGTCCAAATTAGCTGCAAGCACAATAAAGATCTAACCAACACTTACTCCAGTCTGTCCAGGTCCTACAAAAGACCCAGGACAACCTGTTTGTTGAGAGCTGGTAAGCCCTTGCCCAATGTCCTACACGGTTTCCAGCCTGCTGATCCAGTCAGGGCTAAATGGCATGAAGTGGACTCTGTGACTCCCCACTGGAGGGGTCCTAATATGGTGTTATCATCTGATCACACTGATGGCTGTCAAGGTTGACAGAATTCACTCCTGGATTCATCATTCCCACCTGAGGGTGGCACTGGAAGAAGAGAACCCCTTGCAGACCCTCTGATGGAACTCACTGAGATCCACTAAAGCTAAAACTGGTCAAACCTTGATTCTTTCTGTTGGGTTTTCAAGTCCCTGTATAGCCCCAATTATTATCAGCTTAAGGTCTATGCCTGGGAGGTACTGAACAAGTTCCACCATAGCTAGGGTGCTCAGCATACCCTGATGAGTCCATCTAGCTTTAAGACAGATCTCTGCACATTGTGGGCTGGATGAGGAAACTACAGAACCAGTCCCATTCCTCACTATCCTGGACCTCAGGAGCTAGAACTATTTGGTGTAGTTTAGAGATTTGGAGTTTGAAAGGTCTCCATGGGGATCATCTTTTTTTTTTTTAAATATTATTTATTTAATGTATATAATACACTATAGCTGTCTTCAGACACACCAGAAGAGGTCACCAGATCCCATTACAGATGGCTGTGAGCCACCATGTGGTTGCTGGGAATTGAACTCAGGACCTCTGGAAGAGCAGTCAGTGCTCTTAACCACTGAGCCATCTCTCCAGCCCATCTTTTTTTTTTTTTTAAAGATTTATTCATTTATTATATATAAGTACACTGTAGCTGTCTTCAGACACACCAGAAGAGGGCATCGGATCCCATTACAGATGGTTGTGAGCCACCATGTGGTTGCTGGGAATTGAACTCAGGACCTCTGGAAGAGTAGTCGGGTGCTCTTAACTGCTGAGCCATCTCTCCAGCCCGGGGATCATCTTTTTATCCACCCCCTATGACTCAAACTGTGAACAAAATGGTATCACTATAAAACCTGGGGTGTGAAACTTGGTCTTCCTGGTCCCAAGACAATAATCCTTCTATCTCCAATACCATTGAGGCCATAGAACTTGCAAGGCTCCCAGTTATTGTAACCCTGTAACCATAACCTTAAAAACTTGGAATGTGTTCCCTCCAGGAGACATCTGAGATAAATGACAGACCTGAGGTATCAGAAAATATCAGACAGGCCAAGACCTGAGGACTGAGTTTACTATCCAAAGACAGGGCTTTAGGCTGCTCCCTAACCCAAACAGGCCACATAGGGAGATCTTCATTCACTTGATACCTAGACCAAAACTACAGTCTGTGTACCTGGCAGCCCCGAACCAGAGACTGAGAGCCATTAATCAGGGCCCAAAGGTCAGACTCCTGTTTCAGAACAGACTTAAAGAACCCCTACTTGACACCCTGACTGCTACCTTTGCTTAACCTAAATGTGACTCAGCCACAACTTATGGAAGATTGCTGGCTTTGCTTAAATTTAAGACCCCCTTATTATACGGGGATAGCAACTTTAGTCACTTTTGGTCCCAATGTAACCAACATTCAGCAGATTCCTCCACACCAGAGGGACAAAAACTGCCCATGGTCTACTCATGCTTCCCTCACACTAGAGGATGTGCAAGGAATGGGAGCATGCCTCATTGATTCTGTGCCTCTGGACAGGCAAAACTTGCTAAAACGCCCACTACTACTTGGTTTGCATGTATCTTTGGTATCACCCTTTGCCTATCTGCTGTTGGAGATTGGCTCTATTGCTTTAATTCAATTGGGAATCTGCATGTCCAGACGTCGAAGGTCCTTTTCCCCAACTGGTTTTTGATCAATAAATAAAGATGCCAACAGCCAAGGCAGGGCCCGGGATGGGACAGGTGCACAGATAGCATGCAGAGAGGAATGAAGAGAATTGCCATGACTCAGGGTAGAAGGATGGGACGAAAGAGCGGCAGGAGAAAAGCCAACCAGCCATGTGAGATTTCGGGTCAGTGGCCACTTCCCCTATTGGGCCTGGAGTAACAAGGGAAGGTTTAGGAGTGCCCAGCCTTTGAGGTAGCCAAGGCATTTCAAAAATAAGTTAATGTGTGTGTGTGTCTTTCATTCACATATCCAAAGAGAGCTCTGGGCACAAAGCAGCATAGCAAACATTCATGCTATAATCTGCTCACCGTTTTTCTTACCTCAGCCTGGGTAAAGAAAGACCTGGGACACCTGCACTTCACAACCCAACAACTGGAGAGCCTGACAGACTCCCTAGCTGAAGCAACCTACAGAGCAGAAGATTAGACCTGCTGTTCTACAGAGCTTTGCATGATTTGGGAGTTGTTTCTATGTTAATCACTTGAGAGTCCTCAGGGACGCTTTAGCCAAGGTCAAACAAGATCTAATAGAGAGCAAGAAAGACAACCGTCCTAGAACTGGTTTCGAAACGTGTTTAACTTGTCTCCCAGGCTAAAAACCCTATTTATGGCCCTCACTGGTCCTCCGACTCTTCCGTTTTTACTGCCCTCATTATAATCAATGCCCTTATTAACCTCATTCAAAAACAAATAGGATCTACTATACGTATGGTCATGAGACTCAATATAACCCTTGGCATACAGAAGATGATCAACGATTTGATCCATTTACATAACAGGGTGTGGGGGATGAAAGGTGAAGCTTGGCGTGAGTGCTGCCATCTTAAGCAGGCTACCCATTTGCTAGGGCTTGAATATCATTTAAGGTCAAACCAAGGGCACAGATGTGTTCTGGGTTTTTTTTTTCCCCCCCTAATCCCTTCCTTCCATGTTCTAATCACAAAAATCATGACTCATTTCTTACTCCCTGTTCTTAGAAACCTATTATTAACAAGCCAACCTGCTATCGTTCCTTTGGTGTAGTCTTAGCTGGCCCACCTGCTTACGGTTTTGATATGTCTTACACATGTTGAGTATGGATTTTGAGCTTAAAACCTGCTCGACCAGAAGAGAGGGGGTGGCAGTATCAGCTCCCAAGTCTGTGCTGGTCTTCCCTGAATAGACAGTTTATTGTTCAAATCAATAAAGTTCCCTGGTTAAGAAAACTTGGTGTGTTCTGGGTGTTGGATTTTTGCCAGACCCCACAACATGTCCAGCACCTGAGACTTGTGACAAGATCATTCAGGATCCAAACTCACTCCTACACCTGCAGTTCTCCACCTGCAGCTCACGCGGTCCCTCTCTTGGACCAGCACTTCATGCATACAACTTTCTCCAGCTGGAGTCCCTCAATCCTGTCATCTCCAACGTCCTGGGATCGTCACTGCAACTCAGACTTCACCGTTGTGTGCCGGGGGTACAGTAAAGAAGCTGCCAATATGACTGCACCATTATCAGGGGGAAAGTTTTTATTGTGCATAAGAGATAAAACATGCAGAGGCATCTGGAGGAGTGCAGAGCAGAGAGGAAGAGAAACAGACTGGGCATTGGCAGGGCTCTAAGAACGAACAGCAAGGGGTAGAGAGCAGAGAGTGCATAATGAGAAGAGCAGGGCAGGGAACATCCTGCCATCATAGAGAGAAGAAAGCTCTGAGGTCACAGATGTAGACCAGACAGGCAGAGTGCTGGTTGCACATACCCATTCACAAATAAAACTCAGCTTGGGCACCGAGACATGCCCCAGTGCCTCACCTGAGCACTAAAATGACTCCAGCACTCTGTGTGGGAGGAGGGAGGCCTGGGAAGGTGAGAAGGGACAGGACACCATCATGGACTTTGCAGCACATAACGGGTACTTGTGATACTGAGGGGGCCTGGAGGCCACCATGGGCTTTGATAGGCTTATAGATGTCATAGGTAGCCATATGTCCCTTCTGCCATAGGTAGGAGAAATTACTCTTGGCAGATGAGAACCAGTTTCCCAAGTTTCTGAGAAATACTGACTTTTATCTAACTGTCACAAATCCTCCCTTAGTCCATGTTGAGGTCATTTTTGGCTACTTGGACAATCTTTTGGAGTTTGAGGACTTGGGAGTTTCCTTTGGACCTGACAACCTTCACAGCTTCCCACAATGGCAACTCTGTTTGGCCTCAGCAGCCTTCTACAAACCTAGCATGGGCCTCCTTGAACCCCTCACTCTTGGGTGTCCCCCCGCCCCCAGCTGGGGACCGAACCCAGGGCCTTGCGCTTCCTAGGCAAGCGCTCTACCACTGAGCTAAATCCCCAACCCCTTGAACCCCTCACTCTTGCATCTACTATACCTATACCACGATGCCAAAACTTGCTTCCAGCTGGAGATGCAGCTTAGTCCCCTTGGGCCATATTTGTGTTAGCCTGTCCAAATTCCAGGCTTACCTGGAGGAAACACCAGGTGGTTTTCAAACAGAGGCGTCCTTCAGTGGCATCCTCAATTTAGGCTCTCTCCTTTTAAGTGAATGTGCTTTGTTACAAACTGGAACCTTCACTTAGGGAGGGACGTTGCCTCTAGAGCACTTTTCCTATTGTCTCAGTGCAGAGCAGGACTCCTTTAAATGATGCAAAACTGTAGCTGTTTTCTCAGCATCTGCCTTGCAGCCGCCTTGCAGCCTACAACTTTAAACTCCCTTCCTTTCCCACCAAACCACAGAGCTTTGCAAGCACTCTCCTCTCCCCTCCCCCGACACCCCCATCTCTCACAGTACACTGGGAAAAGAGCAGTGAGCTGTAACCTTGGTATAGCCTGCATGCCATCTAGAAGACAGTGTTGGAAATTGGACCCAGGTCCTCTGGAAGAGCGACCAGTGTCTTAGTCCCTAACCCCCCTTTTCTGCCCCCATTCGGCCTTCAAATGCCCACCGCACAAATCAGTCCATTACTGTTGATTCAGCCTCACTCAAATTCTTAGGATATGGACAGAAAGCAGCCCAGTTCTCTGCCTGAATGGGATAAAACGGCCTCTGGCTCCATTTCACAGAAATCCTTGCCTCCCTCTGAAACCTCAGTAACTAGCAGCTTTCACTGTGTTTCTCTCTCTTTCTAAGATTTATTTATTTATTGAATATGTGTGTATGTTTATGAGTGTACCCATCTATATGTGGGTACTGAAGAGGTCAGAAGAGGGTGTTGAACTCCCTGGAGCTGGGGCCATAGGTGGTGCTGGTTTCTAGCACCCAGCATGGTTGCTAGAAATTGAACTGTATCTTCAGCAAAAGCAGCAAACACTCTGAACTGCTGAGTCATTTCTCCAGATCCTTAAATTTCTCTCGGTGTTATGGTCCTAACTCCCACCAGAATGGCCCACTACGTTCTGGTTACAGCATTTTAGGGGATTTCTAACCCAAAGTTCCAAACCCTTCTCCATTCCTCCCAGAAATCAACTCCAAAGACCTAAGAACCACCTGGTCAAGTTTTTCTTGCTTAAGGGTGAAGCATCAAAGCTTATGCCTGACAGGCCCCCAAGGATAAAGGAATGCCGCTGGCCAAGCAGCATAAGATTAGCACAGCATCACACCCAGCTATGATACTCCTGACCTCAATCTAAAAACCTGCCCATCTTAAATTATGCTACCTTTCTCCTTCGGACAGAAGAAGCAGAATGTGGAAGGGGAAGCATAGGCAGTGCCACTGCAACCCCCGACCTCACAGTGCTTGGAGCATGTCTCTCTCTCCTGCCCTAATTGAACTTCTACAACTTGAGCAGGTAAATATTTACCAAGTGTGGGTCTTTGCTGCTACACAGCCATGTGTAGCATTTGGAAAGAAGGGTTATCAATGGCCAAAAGCTCCCCCATGTAACTAGGGTCTGACATCATTGTGCTAGAGGCACTGACGCTATTACTAACTTGTAAGATCACTAAAAGGACAGCTCTTTCACCAGCAAGGGAAATACCTGGGCAGAGAAGCCACCAAGTGGGTAACCTGGACAGCTGAACCGGACAAAATTCTGAAAATATTGCCTGTCATGATAAACCAGTCTTTGAGGCAAGATCCCTACTTCTTACCATAACGCTGACTAAAACAAGTGGGTCTTAAAAGATGAAAGACAAATGGCCAATTGAGAAATGTTCAACCTCAAAGGCTATCATAGATACACAGATCGAAACTGCACTGAGATTCTGTTGCACCCTAGTCAGAATGGCAGTCATTACAAACAAATACGACCAAGAAATACCGGCAGAATGTAGACAAATGGAAATACCCACTAGAGTGGGAATGTACTAGTCCAGCTACCGTGAAAGTCAGTACAGAGGTTTCTCTAGGGACTAATGGTAGACCTTCCATAAGAGTCAGCTATACTATTTCTAGATTTTTTTTACCTAAGATTCCCATATCAGAGAACTTGCACATTAACGGTTTTGGGTTGTTTTTTCCCCCAGCATTATTCACACGCAGCTAAGCTATGGAACCAACCAACATAGGCGTGTAACATCAGAGGAGTGGATACAGGAAACATGGCATACATAACGGAATCTTTAACTTCTTCATGTGCATGTGTGCGTGTACATGTGTGTGCAAATACATGTGCATGTGGAGGTCGGAGAACAACTTTCAGGCATCAATGAAAGTCTCCTACTACTAAATTCAGATTTTCAGTATTGGCTGGCAGTGCCACTACCCACTGAGCCTTCTCACTAACCCCACGAAGGAATTTTTTCTAAAGAAGAATGAAGTTATGTCATTTGCAGGAAAAGGAATACAACTGGGTATCATCCTATTAAACAAATTACTCTAAAAAAGAAACATGATTTCTCTGATTTGTGGTTCCTAGATTTTTTTTTTTTGGAGCTGAGGACTGAACCCAGGGCCTTGCGCCTACTAGGCAAGCACTCCACCACTGAGCCAAATCCCCAACCCCTAGATTTTTATATAGATGCATAAAATCATGTATAGAAATGAAACTAGGAAGACAAAGGGACTAGCAGGAGGGGAGGGAGGACTGGGCAGAGGTGACAGTACAAGGAGCTGTGGGACAGAGCTCCTGCCTCTAGGGCATCACGAGGCTGTGGATCCAGCGTGCTGATCGTTACGGGTGCCCTGAAGCTGATCTGCTGCTCTCTGTTTTACTTTCAATCTCTTTCTAGGGAATATAACCTCCTTCCCACCAATACTTAGAGCTGGTCACTCCATAAAAAATGAAACATGCGGTTCACAGGAATGCAGGTGGTCATGGGGCTGCTGGGGACGAGGAACAAACATGCCTTCTGCTTGGACCTTAAGGCTACAGAAAGGATGTAGAACAACATAACCACAGAGGCCATAAAACCCTAGATGGTCCTTTGTAGAAACCACTCATGACATGACTTGGCCTTAAACTTGGAATTATATGAGGAGACACAAGTACCCTCTGGTCCGATGACTGCTACATTAGTTAGCAAGGGTGAACTTGGGACATCAAGGATAGAGAATTAAAAGGTGGTCTCAAGAAGAAAAGGCTTTGGGGTTGGGGATTTAGCTCAGTGGTAAAGCGCTTGCCTAGCAAGCGCAAGGCCCTGGGTTCGGTCCCCAGCTCTGGGGGGGGGGGGGGAAGAAGAAAAGGCTTGCATAGGGGGGCTGGAGAGATGGCTCAGCGGTTAAGAGCACCTGACTACTCTTCCAGAGGTCCTGAGTTCAATTCCCAGCAACCACATGGTGGCTTACAAACATCTGTAAAGAGATCCAAAGCCCTCTTCTGGTGTATCTGAAGACAGCTACAGTGTACTTATATATAATAAATGATTAAATCTTTAAAAAAAAAAAAAAAGGCTTGCATAGGAAAAGAAGGAGGAATCTGTAAAAAACAAGCAAATGATGGGTAGGTTTATCTTAGAGGAGGAAGGCTTGCATACAATCCAGGAAGAAATAGTATTCAGAGAATATGGTTTAATGGGAAAGGACAGTGGGCTAGTGAACTAATGTTTATGGAGAGATTGTCAATCTTGGACATGAGGCCATAGAATTGCTAGGATAAGGAAACAAAGATTAGAGAATTAAAAGAGGAGATACAAGCATATGAAAAAGTTAGTACTTCATTCTCCTGGATACTTGAAGGATTGGAGAGAGCAATGCCTCAAGAGATATTGGAGAGAGAGCTAGCTGCTTTACTTGTATACATTTAAAAACTTTGTAAGAAATCATATTACCTTCAGGAATCTGTCACCTTTCTGTTCTCACTGTCGGGTTAGAGAGATGGCTCAGTGGTTAAGAGCACTGACTGCTTTTCCAGAGGACTGAAGTTCAATTCCCAGCACCCACATGGTGGCTCACAACCATCTGTAATGGAGTCTGACGTCCTCTTCTGGTATGTCTTAAAACAATGACAGTGTACTTACATAAATACAAATTAATAAGTCTTTTAAAAAAGAGAGAGAATAGCCACTGTACTGACTGCTGTGCCAGGAAACTGCAAAAGCTATGCCCAGCTGCTCTTGAAGAACAGCCTTTGTTCAAGCCAAAGCTCTGCTGCCCGTTAAGAACACACTGTGTTTCAGCAATAAGGGATGTACTTTTGCTTTGTGTTTAATTTTTATTTCAAAGAATTGGGGTTTCAGGGTAATGATTCAGGATTTTTGGAATTTATGTAACCATGGATTTTTTTTTTAGAAAATTATTAACAGTAGTAAAAAGATCTCATGAACATAACTTTTGTAAATAAAAGACTGGCTTCAGTTCCTCTGACCAGATCGAGCAACGAGAGAACACATGATCTGACAGCTTGCATCCACTATTGACTCAACAGTATTGAATCAACACCACTACCACTCACCCCTTTCTTAGGATCATCCTCACGCTGAGGCTGGACCTCGACAGTATACTTGTATGAAAACTTTACAAAAATAAATAAAAAGCACGACTCTAATCAGGAAAAGGGGAAAAACTGGGCGTGTATAGATTTCAAATTCGAGGCCAGCCTGGGCTACATGGCAAGCTCCAGGTGTACCCAAGCTACCCAGAAAAGCCAGTATCAGAAAAAAAGAAAATTCTGTTCATACTGATGCTCAAACCGGAAATAACGGGATGGACGTGATAATTCCGCGACAATATAACTGGAAACACTAAGCACCACCACGAACCAAGGAGGTTCCAGGAGCCCACTAAGCCATCATGAGGGCGTGGCTAGCCGAGTGAGCTCCGCCCTCAAACCCTCCTGAAGGGTCAAGCGCGCGCCCGCTAGCCGGACTCGCTCCCGCGCGGCCTGAGCCCTGCGACGGCCAGCAGTGGTGCGTCTCCTGACAAAGGGAGGCTGGAGCCTGGGAGCTGCCCGTCCTCCTCCGACCCAACACGCGCCGACCGGGAGCAGCCCTTAGGAACCGACTCACCAGAGCTCGAGGCCCGACCCTCGCTCAGGGGTCGCTGCGGCCGCAAAGTTGGGGCTCCCACCCGGGCGCAGACGCGACCCTCCTCCCGGCCCTGCGCATCCCGGCCTTGCATACATACCTGGAGGGGTTTAGCCTCCACTCGCGGTTCCGGGTCACGAGGCTCGCGGAGAAGGGGGCTCTGTCACCCACTCGCGACTGTAGGTGGGGGAAGGGCAACCACTAGGGCTTTTGCGCAAGCGTGCAGATTGTGGAGCGGGCGGCAGTTCCCAGAGTCCTTGTAGCAGTGACGCCAGTTTTAGGACTACAATTCCCATATGCCTCTGAGCCGCGCCTCTAGGAACTCTGGGAAGACTACGCATTATTTGTTGGGCAGGGACCGTTTTTTTCTAAGTTAACTGAGTCTGGACTGTGTTGTGGTCTTAGAGATGGTTGTGAGTACAGTTCCTTTCATCTTCCTATGCTATTAAAAACCTGGACCTGGAAATTTCATGAGTAATTGATTAAAACTTTCAACAAAATATGTACGTTAAAGCAGATATCAACCTTATCTCATCCTTATAGGAAACACACACCTTTCTGGGAGTGGTAGTGCACGCCGTTAACCCAAGATAGCCGGGAAGCAGAAGCAGGCAGATCCCTTGGGAGTTGGAGGACATACCGAGTTTCAGTCCAGCCAAGGCTGAGACCCCGTGTTACACCCACCCAGGCACACACTGCCACCACCGTTTTCCTTGCTCTATCAGCACTACAGTTATTTTTAGAAGCACTGGCACAATAACTCCATGTTGTTGATTTGAGACAGGGTCTTGTCACCAAGCCTAGGCTAGCTTCAAACTAATAATCTTCCTGTTTCAACTTCCTACTTACTGGGATTACGGTGTTGGGGTCGGGAGAGGGGAGGAAGCTAAGTAAACTAAACTCACTTCAGATACAGAAGCTTAAAAATGAAAGCTTTATTTCTGTATGGGGTAGGCGGTTCTGGATCTGAACCTTGTCCCCGAAGGGAGACTAAAGAAAACATTTTTTGTAGGATGGGAACACAAAGGAGGAGGGGCGCGCGGGGGTGGGGGTGGGGTATTGCATTGACCAATCATATATTGACACAAGGAGTTAAGGAAGTTAACATTAGTGACTGTGCCTTATCCTGATCACCTGGTTTTGAGGTCCTGAGTCAGCTTTTGCAGTCAAGTCCCCTCTTGGACTCTGACCTGGAATTTAGAATGATAAAGTAGTGGGTGAGCTGCACGTAGTCAATTTAAATCATGACAGGAAATACACTTAATATTTGTGTGCCTTAGTTACGTAACGGGATTATGGCAACCCCCCTTTTTACATCCTTTACTGGTTAACAGACTTGAAACACCTGAGAAGCAGGATAGGAGTTGATTCTGGGGCCTGGGAACATGAATTCAGTTTTGGCCCTGCCAGCAAGATGGAACTTGTTTCTGAGATGGTTAGACTCATGAAATCTCTCCTAACAGGAGAACGGTACCATGCTCAATATGATTTTATTTCCGTTTTGATCATGTCTGTGAACACTGCATGTATATGGTGCACATCCATACATATAGGCAAAACACTCGTGCACATAAAATCTTTTTTTTTTTGCACATAAAATCTTAAAGGATTTGTAGTTGATAATTTTAACTGTGTAAAGGATACACACAACTGTTTCTGAGGTGTGAGGGTTAGGAAGGAGAGGGATAGGGACAGAAGTGATCCCGGTGCTCAGAAGTAGAAGAGCAGGATTAGGTCAGAGCCAATCTGGGATATGGGAGACTGTCCCTCACAGAGAAAGAAAAGAAATATTTGTAATAATCTTGCAATCTCAGCACTTGGGAGGCTGAGGCAGGGTTATTTCTGTGAGTGTGATACCAACCTGAGCTGGTGTACAGTGGGTCCCAGGCTAGCCTAGGACATAGAGCTGAAGACCAATCTCAAAACCAGGGCTGGAACCTGCTGTGGTGGGCTCAGCTTTAATCCCAGCACTCAGGAGGCAGACAAGGTTGAATCTCTGTGAATTTGATGCCATCCTGGGTTACATAGTGAGTTCCAAAACAGCCAGGGCCATGTAGATTCTGTTTCAAAAAACAAAACATGGGGCTGGAGAGCTGGCTCAGCAGCTCAGGGCAATGACTGCTCTTCCAGAGGTCCTGAGTTCAATTCCTAGCAGCCACATGGTGGCTCACAAACATCTGAAATGGGATCCGATGCCCTCTTCTGGTGTGTCTGAAGACAGTGTATGCACATAAAATAAATAAATAAATCTTTAAAAAAAACAAAACAAAACAAAAACAGCACCACCACCAATAAAATCAGGGATGGACAGGTGGTTTGGGTCAAGATGTTTGCCAATAAGCCTGACAACTCAAGTTTTACATCCCTGGTCCTCCACATGGTGGAAGATGAGAGTCAACTCCCACAAGTGGTCCTCTGACTTCCACATGCACACTGGCACACTCGTGAGTGCACGCGTGCACATGCACACACATTTATTTCATGAGTATCATATTCATGTTTTGTGAATATCATACAATTCTTTAAAAAGAGAATGCAAATCGTATCTCCACTTGTATTTGTAAAATACAAATAAATAATAATTTATCTGGAAATAATCTAGATCTTCCAATATTTGTGAATCAAACTGTAGTTGTGTACGAATAGAAGTGGAAGAGACGCTAAACACGATCTGTGTTGCTCAGATGACGGAGGTGTCTATTTCACTGCGAAATGAAAAAAGTCAGGAATTACAAGAGAATCTGTCAGGTGGTGCCCTATTTAGACTGGGGATGTTATTCAATAGAAGAACATTTGCTATCCTGTAAGGACCTTGGGGTTGACGCCTAGCACCACACACCTACATCTACACACAAATAGAACGTGTCCCTATTTTTGTAAAGAATATGCATATTTTAAGATGAAACTAGAACCCCCCCTCTCTCTTCTTTACAACATCACCAAGTGAGCACTCACCGAGTGAGCTGTCCCTAAAGAATTTGCAAAATTCAAAGCATTATTTTTTTTTGTTATTATTTTTCTCCCTTAGGAAGAAAGGAAAGTTTTGAAAACACAGTGCATGTTTTGCTGAAATACATTTCTTCCTCTCTTCTCTTTCTTTGTTTTTGAGACAGGGTCTCAAATATTGAAGACAGACCTTGAAGTTGGTACCCAGGAGTGGGGTACTCACTATGTAGCTAAGAATAGCTTTGGCCTTCTGATCCTCCTGCCTCTGCCTCTTGAATGCTGGGATTAAAGGTGTGCACCTCCCTGCTGCTTTAAGTGGGGCTGGTTGTAGAACTTAGAGCTCTGTGTGAGCATGCTACCCATTGAACCACATCCACTGCCTGAGATATGACTTCTAGTTGCACTAAGCTCTCAGGCCTCTCCTGTCAGCCACCTCCACTGGACACCGGCGGATGTGTGGTGTCCTCAATGTGCTGCAAAATATGCCACTTAAATCCAAACATGAATTCCCCTGCTACTTTGTAATGTGCTTGGATGTACATAGTGCTAGGGGCGGTGCGTGTGCAGACATTTTCATTGTAAACATAGTGACAGTGGGAAGTGGAACACATGTCCCAACGTATCAACAATACTGTGGGTTGCTCATGGATTAGTGACAAAAGTTTAATTTCTATGTACTCGCTCAATCACATCTCTAAACGCTAATGCTGGATGGCTCACAACAACCTTGTAACTCCAGCTTCCGGATTTGACGCCCTTCTCCGACATCCATGATCAACTGCACTCATGTACACATGAACACTGACAGAAATGATTAAACTTAAATCTTTGGGGGCTGGAGAGATGGTTTAACAGTTTAGAACACTTGCTGATTTCACAGAGGACCCAGAGGACCTGAGTTCGGTTCCCAGCTCCCACACAGTAGCTAACAGCTGCCTGTACCACCAGACCCAGAGGATCTGATACCTCACCCTGGGCTCCTTAGGCACTGTATCCACATGGTGCACAGACATACCTGAAGGCAAAGCACTCATATATGTCGAATAAAAAATTCTAAATGTTCATTACGTTTTCTTTTGTTTTTCTTTTTTTTTCTTTTTCTTTTTTTTTTTCTTTTTCGGAGCTGGGGACCGAACCCAGGGCTTTGCACTTGCTAGGCAAGCGCTCTACCGCTGAGCTAAATCCCCAACCCCTTCTTTTAAAGATTAAATACTTAGTTAAGGTCCTTGGTCTTACACTCTGACTCTTTGATCCAGGCGTGGACGTGAACCATCACACTTTGATCATTTGAAAATGGCTCATAAATCATTTAGAGCCTCTATATGTGTGCACATTTTATTATACAGCATCAAACCCCATACTGATTCCACCAGTGTTCTCATTAACACTAAGTATCCAGAGGCAGGACAGGCTTCTGGCAAAATTCTGCTTAATGTAAAAGCTCATTTATCATTAAGCAATAAATAAAACCAGCTGTTTTCCTGGAAGTGACAGTTCCCCTCATTTCTTGTTAAGAAACCCTTTACCAAAAACACAGAATAGCCAATGTTTCCTCATAGTCATTCTTTAAGTTAGGACGGTGTTTCTGGGCTAGAGATCTGGCTCAATGGTTTGTTAAAAAAAAAAAAAAAGCATGTACTGTGTAAGCACCAGGATATGATTATGATCCCTGGAACCCATGTAATCTGGACATTGTCAGGCACATCTGTAATCCCAGTGTCCCAACAATGAATGGGAGGTAGAGAAACAAGAATCCCCAGGAGCTTTTGGGCCACCATGCCTGGTATATGGAGCAGTGAACAGCAGGAGGCCCTATCTCAGCAAGGTGGGAACCGAGGACCAACACCCAAGATTGCCCTCTGACCACCCTATGCTTGCCAGAGCAGGTAAACACCCACACGCTACACAGGCTACCATGTTTGAATGCTTAGTCATCAGGCAGTGAATCTCTTTGATAGGATTAGGAGGCATGGCCTTGTTGGAGGAAAGTGAGTCACTGTGGGGAAGGGGGTGGTCATCAAGCCCAGAGCTCTCTCTCTCTCTCTCTCTCTCTCTCTCTCTCTCTCTCTCTTTCTCTCTCTGGATCTCTCTCCTGTAGATCAGGATGGAGTTCTCAGCTACTTCTCCAGCACCACGCCTACTTGCTCTATTCTTTGTACCATGATGATAATGGACTTAACCTCTGAAACTATAAGGAAGTCCGAAATTAAACGTTTTCGCTCATAATAGTTGCCTTGGTCATGATGTCTCTTCACAGCACCAAAACAGTGAGTAAGACACTACTCAAATACACACACTTGAATGCACACACACACACACACACACACACACACACACACACACAGATGTATGCACACAGACACATGAATCTATGCATACATACACATGAGCACACACAGAATGTGTTCTGTAGGAAAAGTAGAACATTTATTTCTCTTGATTCCTGAATGTGGTTATCACATGACCAGCTGCCTCATGCTTTTGTCATGCCTTCCCTGTCATGATGTACTGTACCCTCAAACTGTGAGCCAAAGGGAACCTTTCTTTTCATAAGTTGCTTTTGTCATAAGAATACCAAAATTAGGGGTTGGGGATTTAGCTCAGTGGTAGAGCGCTTGCCTAGCAAGCACAAGGCCCTGGGTTCGGTCCCCGCTCCAAAAAAAAAGAATACCAAAATTAAATAGTACAGAAACTTGGTACCCAAGAGGGGGGTTATTATTGTATATTATTATTATTGTATTATTGTTATTATTGTAGTAAAGCTAACCATGTGGTCCTTTGGAACTGGTTTGTGTGAGGAATAGAGAAGCTGCAGGCTAGAGAAAGTCTGGATCAGTAAGCAGAGGTTAAGCCGTTCTGGTGGGATTTCAGAAGACTAGAACGCCAAAGGGAATGAGACTAGTGGAGGCCCAGTTCATGAGCTTTCCTATGGCACAGGGCTCTGTCAGGAACTGGGATGAAGCCATGTGTACTGTAGTCTGGCAAAGAGTCAGGCTGCATTTTGCTCATGGACTGCGAGTCTGAGTGAAATCGAATTTTAAAGGAAGGGACTAATTTGTTTGGCAGAGGAGATTTAAGACAGGACAGCCTTCAGGCTGTGGTACGGCTACTGCTCACTGCTCTTGCTCAGATACACAGAGAGCAGAAAGAGGGAAAATGTGCAGTGTCTGACGAGAAAGGACTGTGAGCAAACTTAAAGCCACAGGCAAGGAGGTTGTAGACAAAGCATCTCAAATTGTTAGAAACATTAGTGCCATTAAGGGTAAACCTCTTGCAAGGTACTGAAATGATAGGTAAGGCGCCCTGAAGGCATAACCCCACCCATCTAAGGCTCCAATTGTGAAAAGGCAGATTCTCTGCTCCAAGATGGCTGTCTAAGGAAGTGTTTTTACTAGGTCAGTCTGGAAGGTACATAGAGGCTGATCAACTGTGCTCTCAGGGGGACATGAAACATCTCAAGCTGGAAACAGAACTTGGCTGTGTTTTCCACATGGTACTGGTTTTTTTTTTTTTTTTTTTTTTTTTTTTTTTTTTTTTCCGGAGCTGGGGACCGAACCCAGGGCCTTGTGCTTGCTAGGCAAGCGCTCTACCACTGAGCTAAATCCCCAGCCATGGTACTGGTTTTTAAGACAAGGGGCTCATAGAGGCTTGTACTAAGGTTCTAGAAAGCTGTCTAGGCCATTTGACTGTGGTAGAGTCAGCTTCTCTGTAGGGAGGCCCTGAGAGACCACTGTGTGAAGGTCTGAAGAAGGTGAGGCCTAACAGTGTAGTGGGAGCTCCAGCATGTTGGAGATCACAGGACTTTGGGATGTCTGCTGAGAAAATCTGAAGGCATGGAGTAGAGCCTGCCCAAGATAGAGGGAATGTATTCTTCAGGCACTACAGCTGTGTATATGGGCAGAGCTGCCCAAGGCAGTGAGAGTCCAGAAGATTCCATCATGAGTCCCAGATGCCAGATACAGAGTTCAGGGTTTGGTGTTTGCTCTGCTGGGTTTCGATCTTGCTTCAGTAAACATTTCCTTGCTATCATTCCATTTTCTCATTCTGGACTGGAAATGTTTACTGAATGTCATCGTTCATTGGAAGTATGTAGCTTCTTTTGTTTCATATGGACTCCTAGTTAAGATAAGATTGCCTTGACTTCAGAGAAGACGCTCTTGAACAACTCTGGAACTGTTAAGGCTTTGGGGACTTGAAAGATGGGCTAAATGAATTTTGCATTATGAGATGAACATGAAGCCTTTAGAAACCATATGACTGAATTTAATTATTCAAAAGTGATGTGTGTAACCATCCTTACAGGAATGAAGATACTAGAAACAGATATGGCATCCCTCCCTTAGGCTCTCCGGCTACTGAGACAATGGACCTCAAACTGGAAAGAGGAAAAAGCCAGGAGACAACCAGAGGCAGAGATGGTCTCCTAGGAAGAGTTTTCACAAAATACTGACTTTTCAGGCCATCTTGCAGGAGAGACTGAGCTGTGGCAATGATTGTGGGTGGGACCACACCTCGACTAGGAGTGAGTAACTTATTCACACCCCTTAGCCTCTACGTAAACCTCATGTTAGAACCGGAAGATGGGCTGGAAGTGGGTGGGTCACTGGGCCTCTTTGGCTCCTCTTCCTAATGTGGTCACATTTTATAAATCTGCTTTTCAGTGTTCTTTGTTTGCTTAAGTGGCCTGCTGGTAATTGGTAGCTAAGCCTGGCTTGTTAGGGGATGCCATGACCCAGGCTCTGACCCTGCTCCAAGTCACAATTTAAGTGACTGAACCAGGAAGATAGACACTTTCGGTTTGTTTGTTTCAGCCACTTGGAACAAACTGACCTCAGATGAAGAAGATGGAAGGGTCCCACACAGCGACTGGGGTCACTCCATTCCTCATTTTCTTTTCTTCCCATGTCGAGAGGCATTGATTGCCTTTTGCCTCTATTGGATAAAGTGGAGACATGAGCACTTGGACTTGGTTTGGAATTTAAAAGTGTTGACCCTCAGTGAGCTTCTTGTCCATGCATTCCAAGCTTTGTCTTCCTGCTGGTTTGGGGTTCCTTTGAGCTATTTAGGTTCATTTTGAACCATTTTGGTAACTACTGCTCAGTGACTGGCTTTGTCCTTTAGAACTCTGAGCTGTTTGAGTTGTGTTGAAGAATTTGGAATATTACGCCGTTATATGACGGGACTCGTCCCATTTGGAAATTTGGGGACGGGGGGTTTTCTGCTGAGGCAATGATGGTTCTGTTCAATCATTTGAACGAGAGAAATGAGGTGTTAAGATCCTTCCTGTGATTTGTATAGCCATAAAGACTGTTACATCTTTTATTATATCAGTGCCCCCGAGGGAGAATTTTGATCAGAGTTTTGTATGCTCATGGCGGTTTTAAGGCAGTGTGAGGCAAGACAATATGTTCCTAGAATTCCTGAAAATAGCTGAGTTGTAAATCTCTGGCTACTTCATCTTCGCATTTCTTTTTTCTAATATATATATTTTCTAATATATATATATATCTGTATATTTATCTAATATATATATTATTATATATTTTCATATATATATATATATATATATATATATATATATATATATATATATATATCTGTAGTGTCTGTGGAGGACTTAAGAGGACTCCCTGGCATTAGAGGTGGCTGTGAACCATTACGCGGGCGCTGGGAAATAAGCCTGGGTCCTGTGCAAGAGCAGCAAGTGCTCTTAACTGTTGAGCCAAGTCTCCAGCCCCTCAGTTTTGCATTTTTGCTTTCAAGTTATTTGTGCTAATAATGCCTAATTTAAATGGCAATGTGAGCTTGGTGCCAACACCTTACAGGAAGAGCCATTTCTCTAGACCTCCTGACTATTCTCTTTATGCAAAGATGTTCTCTAATACTGTGTACTCTAGGTAGTGCTTCATAACAATTTAAAAATATTAGACAGGGGTTGGGGATTTAGCTCAGTGGTAGAGCACTTGCCTAGCAAGCGGGAAGCCCTGGGTTAGGTCCTCAGCTCCGGAAAAAAAAAAAAAAAGATTATAAAAGTATTAGGCATGGGTCATCCAAGGAGTACATCTTTAAATAAGTACTTAATTTTTAGTTCTCATTGGTCATATTTTAAAAACTGTGTATTCACCCCACTCTTCCACACACACACTTTTGAAACATGATCTCTTTACATAGACTTGGCTGTCTTGGAAGTCACTATGTAGGCCAGACTGGCCTTGAAGTCACAGAGATCCTCCTGCTTCTATCGCCCAACTGAACTCGAACTATGTTGAGATTTGAAGATATTACCCACAGAAGAAATAGAGTTGGGTTCTAGCAATGTCTGATATACAAATCACTCCTTCCATACTCTTCAGTTGCTTAAAATTGACCATCAAGGGTATTATTGGCATTAATGCCTTGTCATCTATCTAAGTTACTTTTCTATTGCTGTGCTGAGACACCATAATCAAGGCAACTTATAGCAAAAAGTTTATTGGGGGCTCATAGTTCAGAAGGTGAGTCCATGGCCATCACAGTGGAGGGCATGGCAGTCAGCAGGCAGGCATGTTACTTCCTCCAACAAGGCCACACCTCCTAATCCTTCCCAAACAGTTCCATTAACGAGGGAATCGAGCATTCAAATATATAAGCCTGAGGGGTCATTCTCATTCAAATGACCACAACCTCTACCACCCCTGCCTTTTGCCCTAAGCATGGGATTGGATTAGACCAAGCAGAATAGATCTCATCCTTGTGTTGAGATCAAGCCATCAGATGATCAGCGATGGCTTCAGAGAAACACTGCTCAGGGATGAGAGAGAAAAAGTCAAATATGAAATGAAGTCACATTGGGCACGGTAGTACTTGCCTGTGATCCCAATGCTTGGGAGCCTGAGGCAGGAGGATTATGATTTTTGAGGCCAGCCTGAGTTTTGTAGCAAGACTCTGTCAAAGCCAGGAAAAAATGGAATCATCGTGCCCACCCTTTTAGAGTAACTGAAGCCAAGCAAGGAGAAATGACTCCTATATGCTAGCTGACATTAACTGATTAACTGAATGTCTTTGGACCTTGATCTCTGCTTATATTGTCTGTGATACTTAATTCAGGCACAGGCATATTATACCTCAGAACCGAGGAATAAAATCAAAGAGTGAGAATGCAGCCATCCTGGTAGCGATGAAGATGTTCCAAAGGGAGAGAGACCTGAGCCTCTACCTTTGCTTATCAGAGAATTCGAGTAGACTGTGCCGTGCCCTGGAAAAGCCTCTGGGAGTTTCCCTCCTCATGGCCTCTGACCTCCACACATCCCTGATGATGGCCCCCAAGAAGTTGGGATTTCCCTGGGAATTTCGTAACGGGAAAAGGAAAAGCCTGCCACCAGTCAGAGGGGGAGCTTTTCCCTTTTTTTTCTGTCACAGTACAAGACAAGAAACTAATACACAGGCCAAAATGGAGTCACTTGCACTAAATGCCACACAATCCTCACCAAACTGTCAGGAAACATGTAGATCCCATTAGGTTAAGTTTCCTGAAAACTAGAAATTCCAGTCTGAGTCTTTGTGAGGAGAAAATCCCTGAAAGGAAGGCGGTTGTGGGAAGTGAGTGTGTGGGATGGTTAAGAAGAACAAAGTGTAACAGTGCACAGCCAGACTGTGACATCCGTGCTGTGTGAACCAGGACATCAATAAAGAATCCTGTCTGCTTCAGCCTTACAAGGCAGGCAGGACTGGTGTCAACCTATCAGTTCCCCTCTTGTTCTTTCTTTGCCCCCATTTTATAAAACCTACTGTCCACTGGGAGCTTTTGTTCAATTTTGTAGACTTGGAGGGTGCCCCAATCCAAGAAGAGACTAAAAGACAATTAGATCTATAAGTAAATTTGTTATTTTAAAGATTTACTTTTTTTTTCTTTTCTTTTTTTCGGAGCTGGGGACCGAACCCAGAAAGATTTACTTTTGTTTTATGTGTATGAGTGTTTTGCCTCTGTGTGTGGGTGCCAGAAGAGCGCCGGAAGAGGGTGTTGGATCCCCCCCCCCCTTGGGATTTGAATTACAGATGGTTACGAGCCACCATGTGGGTGCTAGGAATTGAACCTGGGTCCTCTGGAAGAGCAATCAGTGCTCCAATCCTGATGCTATCTCTCCACCGCCACACCCATCCCCTGTAACTAAATTTGTAATTTTGTCTTTTCTTTTGTTTTTATAGCCCAGGCTAGCCTCAACTCATCATCCTCCTAAGTCCGCCTTCCTGTGTGGAACTATAGGTGCATACCACAATGTCTGGCATGGTTTTCTCTTTTGACATATTCATCCAAAAGTGGTTGGGTGAATTCAGAGAGAACCAACTCCACAAAGTTGTTTTCTGATCGCTAAGAGTGCACTGTAGCACGTATGTTCCTCCATCATGCACACAAACAATAAAAATGAATAGAAACTAAATAAATTAGGAGTTTGAACTCCTGACTCAAAGGAAGAAAGCGTCATCGGTAGGTAGCTTATCTCAACGGTGGTAGCAAAGGCTCTTCCGGAAATGCTGTGGGAGCTGCGAGAAACCAGCATGGCAGCCACCCTGCTCCAGAATGGTCTTGGAAGTAATCTTCTCCTTCACTGCTTCTCCTCAGCACTCCTCTGCAAGGAAGCCTTTCTGGGGGTACTGCACTATTGCTACCCCCTTTTGTCCTGGAAAGGCCTGCGGCAGCCTACTCTGTGACACGCTGCTGGAGCTTGCAAGGAGAGGGAAAACCTGCTTGACAGGGAGTCAGGAGCCGATTCCAGGCGTAGGGCACAGTGTATGTGCCAATGGCCTGAGCTCTGGAATGGAAAGGAAAACTGCAGCTTAGAGGTCAAAGAGGAGGCTGGAAGGAAGTGTACGTAGTAGACAGAGAAGTCCGAGGGCCCAGTGGGACTTTAAAGCCTCCATACAAAATGTTTGTTTGAAGGGCTACAGGAAGCAGTTGACTTTTAAGACGTGAAGTAGCTGCGGTCCTTGTTTTCCAGATCTGCAGAGGCCACCTTAAACCGGTCCACCTTAAGCAGGCTCCACCCAGTGCAGCCATTGGGCACAGCTGGAGTTAGCCTGGCAAGGCTTCCTCCCCGTCTAGTTACTCTCACCTTAACTGCGGGCTGGTTAGGGCCATGCTCCTTCGGGTGGCAACCCAGAGGCTTTCTCCCTGGAGGGGCTACTGCTCCAGGGGGTCGCAGGTATAAGTCGATGTGTGGATGGGGTCCGGGAGGGTGGAGCGCCAGGCCAGACCTTCTTGAGGCTGTGACGTCATCCTGCAGTCTGACCAGCCCCCGTTCTTTCCTCCCGCCACAGGGCATGTCTGTGGCTTCTGCTGTCTTTCCTACGACCCTTGCACTGTTTCTCCCCTGCAGGGTGGACTCAGCCAGGACTTTGTGGAGGCTCTGAAGGCAGTTGTAGGGAGCCCCCATGTGTCCACTGCTTCTGCGGTCAGACAGCATCATGGGCATGATGAATCAATGCACAGGTATCAGAAGGGACTGAGGGTCCTGGACTGTCCCTGTCTTTGGCCACCTGTTTGGAGTGTTCCAGCATTCTCCTTCCAGAGACAGGGCAGTGCTCTCTGCCCTGGCCTGCTGAGGTCCCTGTCCTCAGATCCTTTTTTTTTTTTTTTTTTTTTTTTCTTTTTTTTCGGAGCTGGGGACCGAACCCAGGGCCTTGCGCTTGCTAGGCAAGTGCTCTACCGCTGAGCCAAATCCCCAACTCCCTGTCCTCAGATCCTTAAACCATCCCAGGTTCCTGGAAAGAGAGGGTGAGACACTTCCACACCTTTGCAAACCTCTGAGGCCCGCCTGCTTCTAGGTGTCGACCTCCTGATGCTGTGGTGTGGCCTCAGAATGTGGACCAGGTCAGCCGACTGGCAAGCCTGTGCTACAATCAAGGTGTTCCCATCATCCCATTTGGCACAGGCACCGGTGTTGAGGGGGGAGTGTGTGCTGTGCAGGTATAGTGGGGGTGTCCTGGTTCTGGTCAAATCACACATGATACTCCATTTGCAGAGTTATGTGGCTACTGGGGGCCTCCACCATAAAATGAGGGTTCTAGGGGCTGCTTCTGGCCTAGAGACCAGGGTTGGGCAGGGTTTCTTTTGACACCCTTGCTGCCAGGGTGGAGTGTGCATCAGCCTGACTCACATGGACCAGATCATGGAGCTGAACACAGAAGACTTCTCAGTGGTTGTGGAGCCTGGCGTCACCCGTAAAGCTCTCAATACCCACCTGCGTAACAGCGGCCTTTGGTTTCCAGTTGGTAAGCCTTGGACTAACCACTCTGTCAGAGTACCCAGAGGGCTTGGGGGCGTGGTTTGAGGGATTTCACAGGACCCCATCTTTCCCCCAATAGTCTCCAGGAAGGGCCTTCCCAGTTAACCTGTCCAGCATTTTTATTCTCTAGACCCAGGTGCAGATGCTTCTCTGTGTGGCATGGCAGCCACTGGGGCCTCGGGCACCAATGCTGTGCGCTATGGAACCATGCGTGACAATGTGATCAACCTGGAGGTGGTGCTGCCTGACGGCAGGCTGCTTCACACGGCAGGCCGGGGCCGCCATTATAGGTGAGCAGGGCCGCCATTAGAGGTGAGCAGGGCTGCCATTAGAGGTGAGCAGGGCCGCCATTAGAGGTGAGCACTGCTTGACCTAGTTGCAGGGCCTCCCAGATAGTTAAGTGACAGGAGGGTCCCGGAACTCTGTCTGGAGGGCCAGTGAGGGTGCTGGAGTTGGCTCTCCCTGTGCAAGGCCTCTCTGGGCCATTAAACCATAATCGGGGCTGCAGAAGAGCAGACCGAACCTGTCTTCTAGCTTTAGTGACTTCTGGACAGTAGTCACTCACACGGCCTGGGCACTCACCTACCTTATATGTCTCCGGGCCCAGGAAGAGTGCAGCTGGCTACAATCTCACAGGACTCTTTGTGGGCTCTGAGGGGACTCTGGGCATCATTACATCTGCCACCCTGCGCCTGCACCCTGCACCCGAAGCCACAGTGGCTGCTACCTGTGCGTTCCCCAGCGTTCAAGCTGCTGTGGATAGCACAGTTCAGATCCTCCAGGCTGCAGTGCCTGTGGCCCGCATCGGTGAGCCAGGGGCGGGTGCCACAGTAAAGGGTCCCCTTAGAAGGCCGGGCCTCACCTGACCAGTCCTCACCCTGGTTTCAGAGTTCCTGGATGAAGTCATGATGGATGCCTGCAACAGACACAGCAAACTTAACTGCCCTGTGGCCCCCACACTTTTCCTGGAGTTCCACGGTTCCCAGCAGGCACTGGCAGAACAGTTGCAGCGCACAGGTGCACCGCCGGGGACATGGTGGCAGTGAGGTCTGGGCTGTTCAGGGAAGGGCTGAGGATCAGCCTTTCTGTGCTTATTCCAGAGGCAATCACTCAGGATAATGGCGGCTCTCACTTCTCCTGGGCCAAGGAGGCCGAAAAGCGCAATGAACTTTGGGCTGCACGGCACAATGCTTGGTATGCAGCTTTGGCCCTGCGTCCAGGAAGTAAGGTGAGCTGGGGCTGGGGTGGAGGTGGGATCTACCCACTACTTTACTGCATAGAGAAGGCGAGGTCCACCAAGGACTGGCTGAGTGGGGATGAGGAACACGGGGCTATAGACCACTGTGCAGGGCTATTCCAGACAGTTTAGAGGGAGAACTGTTAATATGCCCAAAACTTGGGAGTTCCTGACTCAGCCTCAGGTGCAGTGTTGAGCACTTAGGAATTCTAAACACAGAGGAAAGGCCTCCTGGGCAAGAAATGGAGGAGGAGGCGGCAGTCTAACTAGAAGGAAAGATGCTCCGAAGTGTGGGTTGCTGGGAACCTGCATGTGGTCCAGGCTTGGATTCAGGGGAGTAGTGAAGACCTGGGCTAGTGAATACACCAAGGCCAGTGGACTAGAGGACAGATGTTACTTACATGACATCAAGATCCCCTGGTTTGGTCCTAAGGCTGAGCCACAGTAATCCCTTACCTTTGGGTAGGCAGTGGGTGATGAATCACATAAGCTTGCCTTCTGATTCAGGCCTATTCCACGGACGTGTGTGTGCCCATCTCCCGGTTGCCAGAGATCTTGGTAGAGACCAAGGAGGAGCTTAAGGCCTCAAAACTCACAGGTTTTCTACTTCATTGTTGTTTGGGAAGCACTGGGGTTAGCCAAGGCCTGGGCAAGGAGGCTAAAGGTTGACAGTTACTGTGCTCTGGGCCCCTAGGAGTCATTGTTGGGCATGTGGGTGACGGCAACTTTCACTGCATCCTGTTGGTCAACCCAGATGATGTGGAGGAGCAGAGGAGGGTCAAGGCCTTTGCAGAAAATCTGGGCAGGTGAGGACTGAGCCAGGGAGGAATGGGGTCTGGGGAGGGGAGAGGGAGAAGCTGCTGAGGGTTCCTTCAATTGGCTTCCTAGGCGTGCCCTGGCACTCCATGGGACATGTACTGGAGAACATGGCATCGGTCTGGGCAAGAGGCAGCTGCTTCAAGAGGAAGTGGGTCCTGTGGGTGTGGAGACCATGAGGCAACTCAAAGACACACTGGATCCCCGAGGTCTCATGAACCCAGGCAAAGTGCTATGAGGAGCTTATAACACTTGGCCCGCAATCCCCAGAATGCAAAGCCCCTGTTTTGGACTTTTCCTTCATGCCAATGATCATGCAAGAAATAGAACGGCTGATGCTCTCTATGCCTGCCCTCTGTAGCTGGGGCTCAAGATGAAGGGGAGGAAGATGGGCTCGCTCACAGAAAGCTACTGCCTTTGTTCTTAGAAAAAACCCAGGGTGTTTCTCAGTGGAGTTTCTTCCTGGCTGGCAGAGGGGGTGTGGGTCTATTCCAAGCTAAGATCAGATCCCACTGTGGAGGCCTCTCTGCTGGCGTTCAGCATACTGTGATTCACCCTATATATATAGTGATAAGAGCACCCCTTTCCTTGCAAAGGGAAGGAGCATTCCAGTCCACATTGTTAGGCCTTTTCCTTGTCTGTCCATGTGTCGTGTCCGGTCCCCCACCCTTCATGAATGTGAACTCCATTTGCAGCTCCTCCCCGCTAGGTCCCTGACCTTGGGCCAATGAGCCATTTGTTTTGGGCTGGCCCACAGACTAATAGCCTGGGGAGGGGGATAGAGTTCAAGCTTTGGAAGAAAGCCAGTCCCAGCCCCTCTGCTTTTGACCTGAGGCAGAAAAACCTGCCTGTGGTGGAGGTCACCTGACAGTTTTCCCACCAGGAAACTGAAGCACTTTCTTCAAGCTGTCATGGAGGACATTTGAAATACAGATGAGATAATCCACTGTGTACCTCCCCTCTCCATGGTATAATGCAGTCCACCAGTTTTTACTTCCAAAGTCAGGGCCTTGTCCACTTTGGGACCTGGCAGTTTTGAGATTCCCTGGCCAGAGCTCTTGTCAGGAGGTACTGGGTAGCTGTTCCCCAGAAGCCCACGAGAGGGCGCGCAACACCAGAAACATAGCAGACACTTCAGGGTGGCCGGTCTCTAGACACTTTACCCCTTGTGGGTCCCAGTCAACTGTAGTACCATCTTCTCTACTCCTAGGTCTTAGGGTTGGAAAAAATGAAGGAAGCAGGGCAGGGGAAGCAGCAGGTTGTCACCCCCACCGTGCCACTTTCTCAGTGCAACTTCAGGTCTTAGATCCCTTCTCGGTAATGTCTGTCTCATGATCCTTTGGCCTTCTTCCAAACTACTTCAGGATGGAGTAACCCAAACATCAGCATTGTACTCTCCAAGGAGAGATCACTAGTGAACCCCCCTCACCCCAGACAGATTGCTAACCCCTCCCTCACCCTCCCAAGTCGAATTCCACTGGGCAGGGCTCCTACACACACCCTCCAATAACTGGCAACTCAATAGACAGCCATTTCCCCACAATTTCTTTTATTAAAGAAAACCCCAAACATACAGAAAAGTTGAAAGAACAAATACACTATTCACTGAAATATCAGTCGTTGAAGATTCAACAATGGACATTTTTGCCTTATTTGCTTTGTATATTTTGGGGGAGGGGAGACCATATGGGATTAATTATACATTTCTTGAAATCATTCAACTATATATTTCAGCCATTGTCTCCTAAGAAGGACATTCTCCTATGAGTTTCAATACTATCAAATGGCTCTTAGATGGGTGATTTTCAGAAGGGGCTCCTGGAGCTCTCAGAAGGCTTTCTGGGCTCCTAAGAGCAAAAGGGAAGAACCCATCTCTTGGCTCTTCCATAGTTTCTTTCTTCTCAGAAAGGCAGAGTAGGAACACCACAGAATTCTAGAGGGCTGTCTGGATGGATGGTGACACACACACAAGTGCCACCTGGGAAGCCCAGACAAACCTAGTCCCACCCTCACACCAGGCACTGGCAATCTGGGTCCAAACTCAGAGGACGTGACAGCCCGCAAAGGGCTTTGGTGTGCCAGGTGGGGGCAGAAGTCACTGGGGATGGGATGAGCACCAGCCTAGAGAGCCGAGAATAGCACCCAGTGTGGGGCTCAGTGCTGCCCCAACCAACTCAACCACGGGACTCGGCCACAGCACTGGCAGAGCAGCCGGGCTCACACAGCCAAGGTGGGCACACAAAGCCTGTGTCCAGGCCCAGGGGTCAGACAAGGAGATCTCTTTGAGGGCTGGGCCCTGCCCTGCCAGCTCTGCTGGTAGGATTATATATAGAACGGGGAGACACAGTTGCCAGGCAGAAGCTGGAGGTGCTGGGAATAGAACAGTGCCCTTTGCAGTGACAAAGCTACAAGGGAGCCTGGCACATGTGTGCCAGGCCTTTGGGGCAGATCCCCAACACTCACTGAACTGAGCTGCATGACTGTGCCCTGACTTCACATGCAAGGAATCAAATTCAGACGAATGCAGTTACTTGCTCACCATTCTGCCAAGAAGTAAAGTGCTTCAATACAGAGAAGAGCCCAGCTTCTAGCCATTGACAATGCTCACAGTTCAGGTCCTGAGGTCTCTTGACTCTCAGGCTCTTGTCAGAGAGCACCCTTAGTTCTCTGAACTTGCCTACCTGCCTGTGCCCACTGGCCTCCAACAAATGCCCTTGCAGAGCAGTTGCTTCAGGAAGCACAGTCCAAATTTGTGGGCCTGCTGGGACTGGGCCCTGAGACAGCAAGGGGCAGATGTGGAAATGGTCATGGAGAGAGGGCACCATCTCCCCCAAAGCTTTCCTTAGCTGGCTCTGAGGAGGCCCTGAAATGCAGCTCCTGGAACCTCACTAGTAGACAGGTAGGTATGCACTGCTGCCCCCTGCTCTTAGTTCCCTGCCCAGCCCGCAATTTGTCACTTTATGAGGCTGAGTGGCTGCTTCTGGTTCAAGGCCTGTGAGCTGGAAGAGGCCCAAACCAGGGCCTCTTCCTGGGCCTCAGTGAAACATGCCCATGAGTCAGCACTCAGCTGTACAAGGATACACGGAGCAACAGGCAAGCAGAGTGCAGGACCGGGAGCAGAGGCTCTGAAGAATGGGCTGGGCTGGCATCTCCAGGTGCCCGTATCCTTGCAGCCTCTGATGGCTGTAAGATTTTTGCCTCTGAATATCTTTCCAGAAACATTCTATCACAACCAGAGATGACAGTAGACTGACAATCAATCCATGATGCTTAAGAATTTATAAACTTCAAAGACATAGCTGAGCCACTATGGGAGCATCTGACAAGGAGTGGCTAAGCCATTACAGGTGCTAAGAGGGTGTGGGCTGGGGGTGCAGAGAGGGAACTGGTGCTTGCCTTCCAATTTGATTGTGTAACAACACTTCATTAAAATAAAATCACACGGTGCATCTTTTATTACACACTATTTTAATACCATATCAAAACACCTTGACTGACGAAGATAAGCTTTTCTCCTAAGCTTTAAACAATTTTAAAACATCTTTGTAAGGTTTGGGTTGTTTTTTTTTTTTTTTTTTTTTTTTTTTGGATTTTAATATATAAATACAGAAACCTGTCCTGCACGGGCTGATGTCATGTGTGAATACCAATGGCTAAAATCTTTTCCGTGTGCCTGAAAACAGGGTTTGTAGTACATAGTCCTTTAGTAAGTTTTAAGTTTTCTCAGAAAAAAATTCACAAGGGCCTAGGAAAAACGTCCAGGCATTTTTTTTTTTTTCAGTGTATTTGCAACTGTTAAATCCTCTGAAGGGATCAGATCCAGGAGGAAAGGCAGGGAAGACGTGGGGATGGTGGGGAAGTGTCCGTGATGGGCTCTTCATCTTCCTCTTTTTGGCAAGGAAATCAAGATATTGGAAATTTAAGGGGAGAAAAGTGCAAAACCAAGCCAGAAAAATGGGACAGAAGAACAAGAAAACAAAAAACAAATCCCCCAAGGTAGAAAGGTTAGTGATGCAGAGCGCCAACTGGGGTGTTGGGCAAAGGAAGTGACGTGTGCCCACCTGCCCACCCGCCTGCCCACCCACCATCAGAGCGCTGGGGTGAGGGCAAGGCCATGCTTGCTCCTGTCACTGAGTGGGTTTTAGCTGGGCAGCAAACAATAGTCTGTAAACATCACAGGGAAAACACCAGTCGACACGAGACTTTTTATAGAATTTTTTGTTGTTTGTAAACACTTTTTAAAGACAGACCCACAACGCCTTTCAAAGGTGAAAAAGAAAATGCCCTTTCCCTCCTGGGTCGAGGGTGAGGGGAAGGATAGAGGTCAATTCATTCTTCTCTCAGACTCGCTCTCATCCACTGGGTGTCCTCGGGGAGGACCGTTTTCTGGAAGCCAGTGCAGAAGGGTGCCCTGTTCTCTCTGGTGTCCCAAGCTCAGCTCTGTCCAGTGTCCGAGGAGCCTCCTCCCAGGAACAGGGGCTGGCTGTCCCTGTGTGGGTCGGAAGAAGTCAGTCCTGCTCCATCTCGATGAGCGCTGCGCTGCCGCTCCATCTCACCGTGGCAGCAGCGTGTACCCCCTGAGGGCGGGCTGGTCAGCTGGGGCATCTGGTTCAGTCCAGGCAGGCCCATCAGAAGCCAAACATCATGTCGGCAATTTGGACCTGCACTCTGGAGCTGGGGTCCAATCCCTCTGCCTCACTCTCCCTTGCTTGTCATCAGATTTTGAGGTGAGGGTAAAAAGAGCCAATGTCCCTGATTTGCCTGACACCGTCAGCTGTTCTGGGCATTTACTTGGAATAAATAAAATAAACCTAACAAAAGAAAACACAACAAAGAAGAGAGAGAGAAGAAAAGGGATCCCCCCAAACCTTTGGATGTGAGATCAAGTAGGAATGGGCTACTGGTTTTTCAGGGGCTTATGTTCTACTTGCCAGGACTAAAACAAACAAGAGAGAGAGAGAATGCCCACCAGTCCTCAAAGCCACAGATAGGGTTGGGGACAGGATGGGGGCGGTTTAAACAAGGTACCCTGGGGGAAGAAATGGAGGTCAGATCCAATGGTTACACAGAAACACAAATGCATGTGTAGGAGGGAGTTGCCTGCTGTTGTGATACTGTGCCATGGACAGATGGACTGAGTGTGGCCTGGAACCCTCAGATTTCAGATTCCCCTACAAGTGGGGTGAGGCAGCCAGCAGGTGGGAGAACAAGCAGTGAAAAGACCTCAGACGACCTCTTTGCAGTGGACAGTATCTTTCCACAGGTCATCTGTTCAGTGATTCTTCCCTTTCAGAACCGAGTCTCTGAGAGGGGAGGGAGGGGGAGACAGCTGCAGAGCCTGGCTAGGGGCTCATCTGCTTCAGCCCATGCACCCTGCAGGGGACCTTTCTGCCTTTCCTGAGGGAAAGGGGCCTGACTCTACCTTTGCATGGAGTTCTTCATGAGTATATTAATATCTCTCTTTCATGTTCCCCCAACTCTCAGGAACATCCCTCTACTTCTTGGGGACTGCTCCCTGAGGAGATAGATGGCTTCTGGCTTTCTGCTTCTGCTTTCTCCTTGACAGGGTGTGTATCAGGCAGACCAGCTCCTCTCCCCCAGTTCCCAGAAACTTGACTCTTAGCCCAGAGCCCACCCACCAAGTATGGGCTCACCTTTGAGAGGAGTCCGTAAGCAGGCCCAGAAGGGTCAATCAGCAGGGTGTTCTGGACAAGATCTGTTCACTTCAAACCATGAGTCTATGCAGCTAGAGTGAGGCATCAAGGGGAAGCACATTAGCTGCTGACAACACTTCCTGCCAAGGCAGCCTTTCAAGGGGTTGGACTCTCAGGAAGGGCTTTCTAAATCTCTCTTCAAAGGACCCCAGGGAAACATGATTATGCCCCAACCCCATTGAAGCAGGAGAAGGAAGATTATCAACAATGATATCCTAAGGGTGGGAGGGCAGATGGGAGCCTGATCCAGCTCCAGAGACCTCACCCCTCTGACCTTTATAGGCTCCTGCGCTCTAATGCACACATACACAGATGCCCACATATACCCATAATTTAAAATTAATAAAAACAATAGTTTTAAAAAAAGAATAATCCTGAGGGCTTCTCAGTAGTTAAGAGGCCTAGCTGCTTTTCTAGAAGAGCCAGATTCAGTTCTTAGCCCTCAGTGGCTCACAAACATCTTTAACTCCAGGTCTCGAGGATTCAGTACTCTATTCTGGTCTCAGTGGGCATCAGGCACATATGTAGTGCATGTAAATGCATGCAAGCAACATACCCATGTGCATAAAATAGAAAAATAAGCTGGGTGTGCTGATAGTGGGTGGTGCATGCCTGTAACCCCAGCATTAGAGAGGCAGAGGCAGGTGAATCTAAGTTCAAGGCCAGGCTAGTCTACAGAGTGAGCTCCAGGAAAACCAAAGCTACATAGTGAGACCTCACCTCAATAAACTAATTAATATAAAGATTAATAAAATAAAAATAAATAAAAATAAAAAAGGGAAACTAGAGCATCAATCCTGGCTCGGCAGGAGGCAGCAGCAGAATACAGGCTCTGGGAGATTGGGCCTTGTGAAGCTCAAAGCCGGGGTACAGGGAGCCCAGGACAGCAACGGACAACACTAAGGTGAGAGCGGGTGGACTACACAGGGCAGCAGCCTAATTGTCTCTAAGATCCGAGAGGCAGGAAGTAGGACCAGATACAAGGGGCTGGCCAGTGATGAGGGTGACTAGATCTTGGGTGATGAGGGCACCCTCTCAGGAGTCCCAAGTCTACCCAGCTGAGATATAACAAGAGGAAGGGGAGCTACACCCTGGGGCTCTTTGACGTTGCTAATATGTGAGCTTGGGCCAGGGTAGGGGGTATAGTAAGGCCTCGATCTCCAGTGTTCATAGTGGAGTGTCTGCAGCAAAACTCCAGCAAAAGAAACAGCAAGTACCACACGATACTGCCCCGGCTGTAAAGCCACATCTGGGCCCAAGGTACTGCCCCGGCTGTAAAGCCACATCTGGACATTTCAGTGGCAGAGTGTCGTGTCGTCCCCCCCCCCCCCCCCCCCGAGCTGGGGACCGAACCCAGGGCCTTGTGCTTGCTAGGCAAGCACTCTACCACTGAGCTAAATCCCCAACCCCTTACATCTGGACATTTCAAACAGCAACTAAACATGATCTGGTTAGGTCTCCCCAGGGCCAGGGCTTTCCTTTTACGGCTCTGGTTAGTGCCAGTGCTTTCCTGAGATGCTGCAGGGATCTGTGCCAGACCAAGAACCACAGTTCTCCCCAGACTAATCACACGCCAGGAACAACTATGACACTGAAAACCAGCAGTCCTGAGTTGGGCTTAGGAAAGTCCCTGTGCCAGGAAACAGTGTGGGCTGGAGGAGCAGGGAGCAGGTGCAGGCCCAGGGACACAGGGTGTACTCACTGCTGTCCTGGACAAGGAGGTGTTTTCTTTCCAATTAGGAAAAAGACAGAGGGGACCGCTGGAGGCAGAGGACAAATCTTGGCCTGGCTAATTATAGCAGCTCTTGGTACTTACAGGTAGTGGCTTTTCCTGCCTCCTAGCCCTTGGGAGAGGAGGGTGCCACACAGACCAGCAAGGACACCAGCTCTCCCCTTGATACCTCCAAGCCAGGCCTACCCACTGGCTCCTACCATCTGAACTGCTCACACAGAGTTGAACCTTGAGCAATTCCCTTCTGTTCTGCCTTTGCTATGACTGAGCCTTCAGGTCAGCATAGTAGATGCCTGACCCCTACCAGAGAGCAAAGAGTATACAAGCCATCCCATAACCTGAGGACTAGATGACTGGTGAAGGGGATCTATCCATCAGATGTGGGATCTGGCAGAGTTGCTCCTGCCAGGCCCTTGTACCTTTTGTGATAGATGCACAGGCAAGGCAGCCTGGCTATCGTGTCCCCCTGAAGCAGCTCCTCCAGGCAGATCACACACTCACCCGCATCTTTAGTCAGCACATCATCTGCAAGAGAGATGGGGATACCAACAGAGTTAATCACCAGCATGTGGGGGGCACAGAGCACACAGGTCTATGAGCTACTTACAGACCTAAACCACTATGTGTCTGGAACGCACGGTATGTACGGAACACAGCAATGGGAGAAACATGCAGATAACTAGAAGAGCCTTCTGACTGGGGTACCAGGGGCATGGACAAAGTGCTTATTCAGACTGCTCACCAGAGGCTTGGGGGAACTTCAGGAAGTCTGCTAAGACAGGTCGCAAAGAGACCCAAGGAGTCACCGGCGGGGATGGAACCAAGTCCCCAGGAGCAGATTCAGGCTGTGCTGTGGAACCTCAGGCTCCTTTGCTTAGCTAAGGGGCAGTAGAGGTAGAGAAGGAGCGCTCACTTGGAGGCCAACTCTGACCATGCAGCAACAGCACATGTGCTAGCCAGGGCAGGGCGTAGGCATGTGTACGTCTTTAAGACACGCCACAGGAAAAGGCAACGCTAGAGAGGGGTGAGACCCAGAGTGTCTATCAGGTGTCTCCATAGGGACAAACCAATGGGAACTTCCACATGTGGAGACTTTCCCTTCAGTCTAGATGTAGGGACAGCATGCACAGACAGTAGAATAAAGAGACTGTTCCAGGACAAAGTTTAGACTAAACTGCAATGAAGCCACAGGCAGGGACTGTGATGCCCTGACCCCGAGTCACCATGAAGTTCCCTGAGCATAGCAGAACATCCAGTGAGCACTAATGAGATTCTGTGTGTGCTTTTCTGAGCTGAAGGATCTTACAAGCTAGCAGGGCACATGGTCACAATCACGTGTGACTGACGGAAGGGAAGCCCACAGAAGGGAAGCCCACAGAAGTCCTGTGCTTTGCCCTTGTCAGGGGGCTTGGGAAGGGTTGTGCAAGACCGGGTGGGGCCTTTGTTCTGTGACCACTCTTCCCACTGCTGATTCTTTGTGTCCTGAATATTTTGCTGGTAAAACTCTTCAGTGTTCATAAAATATGGAATATTCATAGGCTAGAAGGAGCTTAGCAACTCAAATTTCCCTATCAAGGATCCCGGGAAAAAAGGAATAAAAAAGATAAAATTTGATATTGAAGTTCCCGTTTGTAGGAGTTGTAAGAGAAGTCACTTGGATTCCAGGACACTGGACAACTTATGGCCATTTCTCCTTTAACGTTTAGCTAAGCCAAGGGTGCAGTAGAAGGGGCAGCATGAACTAAAAAAGTGGAAGAACACCCTAAAGGGGCCAATCCCATCTGGTGCCTTAAAGTACTACATACCATATATAAACGGTTGTGCACCCAAGAAAAACATTCTGTACAAATATACCTTTAACGGCAAGAGAGGGGGATTAGAAGCAAAGCACATGAATGTGCTTCTGTGTTACTGTGAATATTTGAGCACATTCTACTTCATACTTCAAATCCCTAACAAAGGGTACTGAAGCCGGCACGGAAACCAAGCCTTCAATCCCGGGACTCAGGACTCAGCTTTCAGTCAACTCGATGGTATCAGGAGCTCTTCTTTTTTGTTTGTTGGTTTGGTTTGAGACAAGGTTTTTCTTTATGTTGCTTTGGCTGTCCTGGAACTCACTCTGCAACTCTGTAGACCAGGTTAGTCTCAAACTCAGAGACCTACCAGCCTATGCCTCTAGGGGGCTGGGACTAAAGGTGAGTGCCAGCAGCGCCTGGCCACAGAGCTCTTTTGTGAAGAGAAAGTCAGTTATCTCAAAAAGCTAGGCAATATGATGCCCAAAGATTTTTCCAAAGAGAGGTGTTAAAGCCAATTGCATTCATGCAGAGGACTCTTCCTCCTTCCTCTCGTCTCTGTATTTCCCTCAGCTTCTGGTAGGCCTTAGTTCAGGGCTTCCACAGAAGGCCCAGAAGGCTAACAGCTAATGACTGGAGCTCTGTTGGTCACTGGCCCCCCTGGCTAAGCCCTTGCCCTTGCTGTACCAGGTATCTGTTCTCTTGTTTCTGAGCACTGGCTGGACCAGTAAAACTGCTCAGGCTTTCCCTAAATTTTAAAAAATAATCTGGTAGCCCACTACTAGAGGCCTTTCAGCCCTCCCCATGGGCCAATCCTCAGATGAAGAAAAATACTTTCTATCTGCCTCACAGGAGCTTTCTACTGTTTTTTCTCTAATTTAACAAAATCTCATCTTAATAACAATCATAAATTTTATAAAGATTATAAATATTTCCACTGGGGTCAGCAAGTGTGGAAGGTGAGTGAGTGTGTGTGTGTGTGTGTGTGTGTGTGTGTGTGTAGGTCTTCAGGGCAGTGACCAGGAGGTTCCAGAGCTTGCATGCCCCTCGTCCACCCCACTCTCTTTCCCTACTTTTAGGAAGGGAGCAGAACCTCACACAAGCAGGCACACACTCTGCTTCCAAGCTGCTCTGCCCTCCAGTCACTTAAAAACATTTTTTAAAGATTCATTTTATTGTTTTGTGAATATGAGTGTTTTGCCCACATATCTGTCTGTGCACTACATGTGTGCCTGCTCTCTGAGGAGGTGGTGACCCTCTTGTGAGTGCTGAGAATCAAACCAGAATGAGCTAACAACTTCCCAGGCCCTCCAGTCACTCCCATGGAACAGGAGTTCACCAGCACTGAAGAAAGCCTCCATTGCTGCTTCCTAGAAAGACTCCAAGAGCTCATGACTTATTGCCAAGTATCCCTTCCTTACATTTTCCTTTTACAATGTTTAAAGATTTATTCATGCGTATAGGTGTCTGTGTACCACAGGTGTTTCTGGTGCTTATGGAAGCGAGAGGGCATTAGATCCCTTGAAACTGGAATTAGATATGGCTGTGAGCTGGCATGTGGGTGCTGGGGATCTAATCCAGGTCCCTAGAAGAGCAGCCAAACTCCTAACTTCTGAACTGTCTTTTTAGGCTCACACTTTTTCTAAATAGATAAGGTAAGGGCTGGAGAGATGGCTCAGCGGTTAAGAGCCCCGACTGCTCTTCCAGAGGTCCTGAGTTCAATTCCCAGCAACCATATGGTGGCTCACAACCATATGTAAAGGGATCCGATGCCCTCTTCTGGTGCGTCTGAAGACAGCTACAGTGTACTCATATATATAATAAATAATAAATCTTATATATAATAAATGAATAAATCTTTAAAAAAATAGATAAGGTAAGGTCTGTGAGACTGGGGTGATAATAAACTGGGCTGAGCACGTTACCAGGCCAGAGGTTTGGCTAAGGACCCAAGAGCTTCCATTCTGTTTGAATTCAAGACATACATTTATTTATTTATTTATTTATTTATTTATTTATTTATTTATTTATTTAATTTTTGGAGCTGAGGACCGAACCCAGGGCCTTGCGTTTGCTAGGCAAGCGCTCTACCACTGAGCTAAATTCCCAACCCCTCAATACATGTTCTAAGGAATTCAAGCCACATACAAACCTAGGTAGCAAACACTGTCCTCTTACCACTAGTGTCTTCAGAAAAAAGGAGGATGAAGAGGAAGAAGAGGAAGGAGGAGGAGGAGGAGGAGAGGGAGGAGAAGGAGGAGGAGAAGGAGGAGAAGGAGGACAAGGACAACGACGACGGAGTAAAAGGCGACCATGCTGCCGCAGCCTCCTTTCTGCACTAGCCACGTGGACAGAGGAGCCAGACAGACTCTGAAGCCCCTTCTTCTCTTTAGAATAAACTACTCACAGGGCTAGAGGTGTAGTCTGTGGGAGAAGTGGCTTTTCATGTAAAGGATGAAGAAAAAGCAAGGAGCAGAGGGAGAGCCACAGTGGTTCTGCCTTAGATGGCCAACCTGCTCTATGGGTCACGACCCCTTTGGAGTCAAGACTCGTTCACAGGGGTCGTCTAAGACCTTCCTGCATACCCAGTATTTATATTATAATTAACAATTAGCAAACTAGGAGCTATGCACTAGCAACAAAGATAAGACTGGGGTCAGCACACCGTGGGCTGTGTTAAAGGGTTGCAGCATTAGGAAGGATGGAAAGCATAACTCTAAGGGCTTTCTCCAGGCTGCTGGTGAGACAGACCTCAGCCAAGTGAGGATGTAGAGAACCCGGCTCTCTGGGAAAGGAGGCAGATCCTCACCTTCCATCCCCACATTACCACATGTGGGCTCTGAATAAAAATGGCCCCCAGAGGTCCAGAGGGAGTGGTACTACTAGGAAGTGTGGCCTTGTTGGAGGAAGTGACTCCGTTCCTTCCTGATGTAGAACTCTCACTTTCTCTCCAGCACCACGATAACAAACTGAACCTCTGAGCTGTGAGCTGGACCCAGTGAGGTGTCCCCCTCACAGGACTTGCTGTGGTCCATGTCTCCTCACAGCAATCGAAGCCTCAGTTAGACAGAAGGTAGTCAGCACTGGGAGACAGGCCTGACCATGCTTTTGTTAGGAGGCATGTGGACTTTGGAACTTTGGGTTAGAAAAACGGTTGAACGTTGTAAGAGGGCTTAATGGGCAGTCCTAGTAGGAACACTGAAGACAGTGGTGCTAAGGGTGATGTGAACTGGCCATTTTTGTGATATTTTGGCAAGAGTGTGGCTGCTTTCTGCTTTTATCCAAACAGTCCGCCTGAGGGTAGGTGGAAGAGTCTGGGGTTGGTTTCACTGGCAGAAGACATTTCAGGGGGTTGGGGATTTAGCTCAGTGGTAGAGCACTTGCCTAGCAAGCACAAGGCCCTGGGTTTGGTCCTCAGCTCTGGGGAGGAAAAAAAAAAGAAAAAAAAAGAAAGAAAAAAGAAAACAAAAAAAAAAGGGGGTTGGGGATTTATCTCAGTGGTAGAGCGCTAAGCGCAAGGCCCTGGGTTCGGTCCCCAGCTCCAAAAAAAAAGAATAGAAAAAAAAAAAAAAAAAAAAGAAGACATTTCAGCACAGCCTAGTACTGACTACTGTGTGGTACCTACCAGTGTTCACTGTTGATCTATAATGAAAAGGAGCAAGCTCAGCAAGGAAAACATACAAAATACAGAGTTCAAGGAGAAAAGGACACCAGGAAAATCCTATGCTCAAGGTGACAAACAGATTGAAGGAAAGCCTGACATTAATGGTGGTGCTCCCTTTAATCCCAGGACTCAGAAGGCAGAGGCCAGCTTCAAGGCCTCTTGTAAATTCAAGGCCACCCGGGTCTACAAAGCCAGCCCAGGACAGCCAGGCTTAAGCAGTTTAGGAAACCATGGAGAACAGAAAGCTGGTGAAGATGTAATTGTACGAGGGAGCCATGTTCCAGCTCCAGCAAGCTGCAGAACCTGTCAATTTCAGTCATGTGGTTCTGGTTTTAGAGTCAAGGATAGAAGAAGGTGGTTATGGAATCTCCCTCTGTAACTAAAGAAAGCCACTGAAGCCAGACATGTGTCAGGGGTGTCCCTGCATGGAGGCCCAGAGAGGCCACAGTGTGACGCTGTGAAGGTGAAGCCTGGATTACCTTGGAGACTCCCGGAACCAGCCCAAGACAAAGAAGTTTGTTGCAGTCAACAAAGCTGAAAGGAGTTGGAGCTCTCAAGAGCGCTCTGACATCAGATGTGGAGATGCAGGATTTGGCATTTGCCCAGCTGGCTTCCTGTTTTGCTTTGGTCCAGCCATTCCTCACTATGCTACCTTTTAGAATGGTAATGTGCCATTTGATGTTGAAAATATATGATCTGCTTTTTGATTTTGATTTTATAGGGGATTACAGTTAAGAGAGACTGCATGAGTCTCAGAAGAGACTAAACTTGGACTTTTAACCAGTGTGATAGACGATGGGGGCTTTTGAAGTTCCACTAAATGCATACTGCCTTATGATATGGATACAAGCTGAAGGGGGACATGGAGTGGAATGTGTTACTTTGAATAAAAATGGCCCCCATAAGCCATAGGGAGTGGCACTATTAGGAGGTATGGACTTGTTGGGGGAAGTGTGATTCATTCTCTTCCAGCTGTCTACTAATCCAGATGTAGATCTTCTCCTTGGTTGGTCACGGGGTCTCCTAACAGCAACAGAAACCCTAATTTAGACAGCATCTGAAGTGACTTTGTTTCGGGTGGTTCTCACAGCACTTTGTCTGCCATAAACATTATTACAAAATTCTTCCCAGTGACTCTGAAAGCCAAGTTCTCTCAGGCCAAGCCCCCTCTGAAGCTTCTTTGTGCCATAACAGCAATGGCAGTGTCTACAGAGAGCTCTCGCCAGCAACCTACAGGACAAAACAGTCTTCATAAGGTCTCAGCACATGTGGGACAGAAGTAAATGCAGGACTTGAAGCCATGACTGCAGTAAACTAGGAGACACAGGACCTCTCCTGCCACAGTCCCGGCAGAGACAGGGACAGAGCTGAGCAGGGAAAGGCTAGCTGCAGCAGGGACAACAGGTCCAGGAGGACAGCGGTCACAGGGAAAAGATTGTCTGCTGGGGAAGAAAGGGATCACTGGGAGAAAAGACAGGGCCACAGCCTGGCACATGCAGAGGACTTCAGGCTACATGGTCCAGGACAGACAGACACAGGCCCTCCTGCTGCTGGGACTCTTCAGCCAGGCAAATAAGAGATATAAGAACACAAATCTTGTTGGAAAGATCTCAAATCTATAAAATATATTTTATTTTATACTATATTTTACAAGGCTCTGGATTCTATTCTAGTACCCCAAATATAAAATATAGAGTGGGAGGTGCTAGAATGGAATCCAGAGTCTTATGCATGGTATGCAAGTACTCTACCACTAAGCCACATCTCTAGCCCTTGACATTTTGACTATGGACATGATATTAAAAAAATTTTAGATTCTAGATTTTTTCACATCAGAGATGTGTACTGGCTAGTTTTGTGTGTCAACTTGACACAAGCTGGAGTTATCACAGAAAAAGGAGCCTCAGTTGTGGAAATGCCTACATGAGACCCAGCTGTAAGGCATTTTCTTAGTTAGTGATCAAAGGAGGAAGGACCCAGGCTATTGTATGTGGTGCCATCCCTGGGCTGGTAATCTTGGGTTCTATAAGGAAACAACCTGAGCAAGCCAGGGGAAGCAAGCCAGTAAGTAACATCCCTCCATGGCCTCTGCCTCAGCTCCTGCTTCCTGACCTGCCTGAGTTCCAGTCCTGACTTCCTTTGGTGATGAGCGGCAATGTGGAAGTGTAAGCTGAATAAACCCTTTCCTCCCCAACTTGCTTCTTGGTCCTGATGTTTGTGCAGGATAGAAACCCTGACTAAGACAAGATGTTTGACTGTTTATACCTATACAAATGTTCAAAACATTCAAACATTCAAAATGTTGAAAAACTCCAAAATCGAAAACATTTAAGAATTTACGTCAGATCTACTCATCCAACCTGTGGTAGGATGCTTTTTCAGAGAATCAGTGGCTTACACTTGTCTGATTTATTCTTCAGGGTTGCCTGGAAGTCATGAACCTTCCCTAGGCTGACACTGATCAAGGCTGTCTCTGGTGGCAGGGGAGCCTCCTTGGACTCTCAGAACAAGCACCCTGCTCCTACGGCTTGCTCTGCCTTTAACCTGAGACGGCGCCTGCTTACGGGGGCTGAGGTCTTTCTTCTGATCCCCTGTTGCTGTTCCTTGGCACACAGTTCCCTGCCAATCACTGTCAGGAGAGCAGGCAGACACAGAGGAATGAAGAGCGGAGGAATGGCAGCATCAAGTCGGACTCTCCTTGGGGAGCCCTGCTTTTCCATGGCAGCTGTAATTTCCTAAACTCCTTCATGTGTGAAGCTCTGTACCAGACGGTCTTGTGTGCAAAGATCGCTCTCCTCATTTCATGGGCCAGAAAACCGAGGCTGTATCAAGCTAAACAATTTGTCTAAGTTATAGTCGGTGAGCGGCAAAGGAAGATTGACCTCTGATCTTTAAACTCCAGAAACTTATCTTTAACACACCAGACAGATCTGGCACTCAACTTTATCCCCAGAAACATGCTGGAGTGTCAAGTGTCACAGAATCCCCCAGACACTATGATTCCATTCCTGCTAGATTCAAACTCAATCCCCACCCCCTCTCTTTTTTGTTTTTGTTTTTGTTTTTGTTTTTGTTTTTTTTTTCAAGACAAAGTTTCTCTGTGTATCCTCTGTCCTGGAGCTCACCCTGCAGACCAGGCTGGCCTTGAACTCAGAGAGATCCATCCACCTGCCTCTGACTCCTAAGTGCTGGATTAAAGGTGTGCTCCATCACTGTCCAGCTCAGACTCAATTCCAACACAGTTCTAAGTAGGAAGCCATGGTGGAACATGGAGACCCTCCTAGTGCTGATCTCCAAAGTAATCTATGGATGGAATTTATTCCTTCCGAATGCGTCACAGGGGTGCTTACTGCTTAACCAGGTGTGTTCACCTGAGCTGCAAAGTGAACAGGAAACGGTCAGGCCCTCAGTTCCCTCTAAGTACCACCAGCACCATGGTTTTCCTTGCCCACAGAGAGATGATATTCTGTCTAGGCCCCTCTTGATGGCTCTTAGAGTGAGTCCATTTGTCTTGGAACCTACCATGGTCAGGGGCATCAGTAGGGGAAAGAATGGCCATGTCTCCCAACCAAAGGCCATTGAAGGCATTGAGCAGCCAAGAGCCTTCTCATCAGAGTAGCTTCTGGCCCAGGACTTGCCTTCTCTGGCGTCTCCTCAGCCACTCCAACTTATAACCAAGGCTCTCAAAACAGAAGGTTTCTCACCACCACACATACAGTGCTGCTAAAAGAAAACAACACAGAGACCCCCCTCACCTGGAGGCTATGCCCCCAGCTGTCCAACTCATCTTGACATCAGGAAGCAGACAAGACAGATAACCCTTACCATTGTAGGACAGGCGAGGTTTGCTCAGACACATTATAAAGTGCATTTCCATCTCATCGGAAGCCACAGACTTGGAACAAATGGGGCACTTGAAACCTAAAAGAGAGGAAACAGCATGAACTATTTTCTCCAAATCCATCGATATATCCACAGTCAATGTAGACACGGCAGAGATCAATTTGTCCTTCTCTCATTGAGACTTTACCTTTCTCCAAGCCGTCAGCTTTCAAGAGGGCACTCTGCCACACACCATTTACCAGAGTTGCTGACTTGACTTTCAATGGGGTCTAGTAGACAAGACTAGGACGTAGCAAGCCAAGGCAGCTGAATAATATTTAAGTATCAGAGCTTAGCACCTTTTGGTCCCTCCCAAGAGAAGAGTCATTACTGACAACTGCTCCTCCATCCCTTGTCTCCTCACCTCCCTACTTAGGTAGCAACTTCATCCTTTGCGCCCTTTGAAACTAAGTCAGCTCTGTCCTTTAAGAAGTATATAGTGAGCAGGGGAGGGGTGGTGTGGGGTGTGGGGATCTCCAGAAGGCTCCTAAATGCTGCTAAGTAAAGCAGTGGTTTTCAATGCTGGGCAGACACAGGCTGTCATAATCTGCCATACTATTCCCAGGGCAACCTGGCCTGTTACACATCAAAGGGTTTCCTCAGCAGAGTAACTCCTCAGTATTGCTAAGTTCTGGTGGAGGATCTTCTGAGTTAATGCAATTAAGCAAAGCTAACTTCTTTTGTTTTAGTGTTTTTCAAGACAGGGTTTTCTGAACAACAGCCCTGGCTGTCCTGGAACTTGCTTTATAGACTAGGCTGGCCTCAAACTCACAGAGATTCACCTGTCTCTGCCTCCTGAGTGCTGAGATTAAAGGCTAGGGCCACCCGGTGGAAAGTTAACACACACACACACACACACACACACACACACACACACACACACACACACACACGCACACGCACACAGAGTTCCCCCCACCCAAGCAGGGTAATGTACTGATGAACAACATGCCCAGTGGTAAGATTGATAAGATAGGTGAATTAATATTTCAATATTTTCCATTTTGTATTATTGAACAGTTTCAAAGAGATCAATTCTTTGCATGCAAATTCTATCACAGATCCAACAACTTTGAAAAGTTATTGATTTGTCTGTATCCATTTGTGCTTATCAGCTTCTTTCTTTGGTGACAATGACTCTACCTGGCCTGGATGTGCCATGCTGCATCGAACTAGTGGTGCAGATTTCACTTCTATTTGTTTTCAGAATATTTATTTTTTTAATTTATGCCTGGGTTCCTTGCATATATGTATGTGTGGCACACACATGCCTGGTTCTCCCGGAAGTCAGAAGGGGCATCAGGTTCCCTGGACTGGAGTTACCGATGGTTGTGAGCCACCATGTGGGAATCATAGCTGGATGCTGTGCAAGAGCAGTAGTGCTACTGAGCCGCCTAGTCCTCTCTCCTCGGCCTACTCCCTGCCCTGGGCCATCTCACTGTGTAGCCCTGGCTCATCTGGAACTTGCTATGTAGATTAGGCTGGCCTCGAACTCACAGATCTGCCTACCTCTGCCTATCCTGCAACATTTTTAAAGAAAGAGATAAAAGGCCAAACTTTCAAATATCCAGTTGTGAGCCTGAAGACAGAGGAGTGCACCCCCCACCCCCAATGTCCCTCACGTGATGCCTTGCTGATCTGTATGGAAAGCTCTGATTGGGGTAAAGTGGCACAGACAGGAAGCAAGTCACATAGGACATCTGCTTGGACTCTTCAAATCTTTTTCTCAATGATAATACAGAAAAGGATCTCTCTGTGTAGCGTTGGCCATCCTGGAACTTGCTGTGTATACCAGGGTAACTTCAAACTCACAGAGATACAGAGATCTGCTCACCTCTGCCTCTGAGTGCTGGGATTAAAGACATGTGCCACCACAGCCAGTATCAATAATGCTACAAGACTAAACAGCTAACAACAGTTGAAGTGGATTCTGTGGCATAACTCCTATCCCCGCCCCACCGCCTGTCCATTTCCTTAAAACTTCTCAGCATCTACATCTTGCCTAAGGCCTTAGAAATAGGACCAATACCTGACCTCCGCATGGTTACAAGTCCATAGAACACCAGAAGACAGAAGAATGGGGTGTGTGGTCCTTAATGTCCTGGTTGACCCAGGCTGCTTATTTTTTAAAGCCAGCTTCTAAATGTGCAGTGTTGTGTACAGTGGGGAGATGAAGAACAACTCTGAGTCTCAGAATAAAGACATTCTCCATTTCTAACCTAAGTCCTTGTGTATTTACAAAAGATTTTCTGTAGTTTCCAACTCAAAGGAGCAAGGTTTCTTAAGAATTTAAATGGCTTAGAGAACACCTGTCTGCTACACTCCCTAAGTTAGCACCTGTGTGTATGTAGGCTGAGGGCTGGGGCCACAGTGGCATGAAGGACCACACAGGTCCCCAGCCCTAGCCTGGCATATACACGGAGGAATTCAAGTCATCTGTTACTAGAACAAGCCTACTCTTCCCATGCTGAGCATTTCCCTAGCATCTCCTGAAAGAGTACAATGACAGTCCTGCCTTCCAGTGTGAGATACTCAGTGAAGAAACGGTCACATTACCACTGAGATACTGGTAACCTGGCCACTCAGCAAGGTCTAAATGGCACTAGACATTTAAATCCTAGGGGACAAAAGGCTGAGATTCTTGGGTTTAGAATCTCTTCATCATACTGAAGGAGGAGCAGGCCCCAGTAAGGCCTTAGAGCAGTGTGAGGTCACATACCGGGACTATGCCGGGTCTTCTTAGGTCTCAGTCTAAAGTACTTTCCATTGAGGAAGAAAAAGTTGGCCATGGGATTTTGAGAAAGAGCTAAGTTGGGAAATAATGCCTCTGACAGACTAAATGCAGTGTGGCAGGAAGAGCCATGTTTTAACTGAAGCAGGGTCTGTGCTCTCCGTGCTATTGCTTTAACTTAAGATATACAGCCCACAAAGTCATTAGGAACCACTCTTACATAAGCAGAGAAGGACAACATGATGGGGTTTTCTAGACCCGAGGCCTTGGCTAATATTATATTCCTCCCTGGCCCTGAGTTTTATTGCTGGAAAAAAATGGAGGAATTCATTGCATGTTTGCAAAGACTGAATGAGATGACAACATCATGAGACCTACAGCAGTGAGTGAGGAGGAAGGAAGGAGAGAACTAAGAAGATAGACTTGCAGACCAAGAAGGGCACTGGTACTTTCCAAACTGCCAATGTGGAAACAGGTCTCCACTTGCAACATGATAATGGGTAAACAGTATTTTGTACTTACTGAGTCATTTCTATAGACAGCTACAATGTTTTCCATGGCTTCTCTTTATAATACAGAGTAGGAACTATCAATAGGCAGGAATTATATTAACTATTTCACAGAAACACAGCGAAAAGCTCGAGTAACTTGTTCAACATTAACAGCTCCAGAAAGAGTCAGTTGCCACTCAGCCAGTCTGACCTGGAGTTAGCACGCTGCTGTACCCGCTGGCTGACAAGCGAGGGGAAGCGTTCAGTAGCAAGCATGACACAGGTACGGGTCTTCAAGTCACTTCAGATTTTCTGCACTGCCCACACCCATGGTTCTAGATAATTCCTAAACATGGATGGTCCTTTTTTCTAGGAATTTCGTTAATGTAGAAGATCAGAATCCAGAATGCAGCACAGTCCTCTTGGCATGGCGCCCGCCCACAGCACTGGTTATAAGATGCTGAGTTTGCTTATTACCTTTCAAATTAAAATAAAGGCAAAAGTAAGAGGGACAGAAAGAAATGGGGAGCTAAGGGGAAGGCTGCTGTCCCTACCTTCTTCCCTGAAAGGCCATCCAGTGAGCAAGATGGGTCCTACCTCTTTACTGCCCCAATCTTTTCTTGTATCTGTCCAGTCTTGATTCAGCACCAACAGCCCTATGGGATGACAAATACTGATATTTATGAACTATTTGAAGGTTAAAACTTCTTGAAAATCCTTATCCCATTTTGGAAGTAAGTCTGTGCCGAATGGAAATCAGTCTTGCAAACCAGAGGTCTGCCAAGGTGGCCAGGCTACATGACTTTCTCACACCTTCTCAGAGGCCTCAGCACTGCAAAAAGCTTTATTTTCCTTCAAGAGAAAAAAATCACAGGTGGTCTCCTCAAGATGCTCCACCATTCTGGAGGTGGGGGCAGCCCAAGCTCCTGGAACTTCTCCCACTTCTTTCCTCAACACTTCTGACTACCATTAGTTACAGCTAGCTGGCTAAGCAACCTGTCTCCTGTGAGCACACTGAGGCAGAGGTTATGGCTTACGGAGCCAGTCCCTTGACCTGTTCTGTTAATGTCTCAAATGAGGAAGGAGTACATTAATGTGCTCTGGCCTGATTCTGTGTTTGGTGGCTCAGCAGTGGTTAAGAGAACTGACTGCTCTTTACAGGTTCAGTTCAATTCCCAGCAATCACACGGTGGCTCACAACCATCTGTAATGAGATCTGATGCCTTCTTCTGGTGTGTCTGCAGACAGCTACAGTATACTCATAAATTAGGTAAATCTTTTAAAAAAGGGTAGTCAACAGAGGACAAAAGACCCAATCATTTCTGATTTCTTCTCCTTCCTAAGCAAAAAGAAACGAAGGGCACACTGGTCTTCCAGAGTCCAGCAGCCTCCTTTCTACAAGTGCACTGTTTAATCGAGAATCCTTTGGGATTTAAGGAAGTCTGCCCTGTGCTAGGTAGAGGGGGCCCACAATGTTAGGTTAGGACCACTGGCAGGGAACCAAGAATGACCTCAAGAAATCTTACTGAGTCATGTGAATTAAAAAGCATATTCATACAAATCAAGTCCAGGACAGCCTAAACAAACAAACAAACAAACAAACAAACAAATCAAACAAAAAAGCATCTTCATGAGGCAAGGTAATGGTGATGGCTGCACCAGAGTAAAGAAGGGGATAACTGGTTCAGAGCGCTCCTGACATCCTCCTCCTGTATAGTCAACAATCTACATCAAGAGTCTCCACGCTTGGCACAGATGTACTTCTTATTTTCCCAAACTGAAACCTTCTCCTTTAAGACCTGATTTCCTGGGCAGGACCAAGAGCTGGCTTCTTGTTGCTCCAGTTTCTCTCCCCACCCTCCTGATGCTCATGCGCTATTTTAATGGCTGCCCCAGTTCTGCCTGTCTTTGGGATCACCTAAAGGTGGAGGAATCAAAAGAAGCACCAGGGTGAAGGGAGCTGCACATCCTGCTGGGGCCTCCTATCTGTGGAAAGCTGGGAGTTCTAAGGGCACCACCCCAATTCTGTTCTGCCAGCCAGTTCCCAGATGCCCGTTTCCTGCCACATCCTGTGATGCTTACTGGAATAAAATAGGACTTAGCTATATGAACTACGTGGGATTTATCACAAACAGGGGACAAAGGTGCCCCAGGGGATGCTCCAAACATTTCTATACAGTTACCACTTTCTTCAAGCACAAAGACACATGCATTTTCTCTCCGCACCCCTCCCTCTCAAAAACCCAGTGCTCAATATATCATCTGATGAACTGAAGTCTGAGTTATGCCTCCTGAAGAACATTCTGGGCATAAAAAAGCCACAGACTTCTTTTTTTTTTTTTTCTTTTTCCTTTTTCTTTTTTTCGGAGCTGGGGACCGAACCCAGGGCCTTGCGATTGCCTACCACTGAGCTAAATCCCCAACCCCCAAGCCACAGACTTCTAATGCTCTTTTCTTTCATCAACTCTCTTCTGCACTTGGCCTCCGCACTTCTTGTCTAGAGCTCAGGAGTAACCCCCACCTGTATGTTTGCATGTGATGAATATTGAGTGCCAACATAAATGGCTGATGGGGTCCCCAGATATTTTGCTAAATACTAATCTTAGGTGTTTCTGGAAGTGTGTTTCCAGAAAAATTGGCCCCAAGCTGGGTTGGTCTACAGAGCAGACTGCCCTCCCCAGTGTAATGGGTCTCATACAGTTAGTCGAGGGCCTGAATACAACACAAAGGAGGAGGAGGTGAGGTTTCTGCTCTTAATGTGCCTGGGCACAGTGGGACACTGGACGTCTGCTGTAGACTGAGACTGATGCTACTATGTTTGCTGCAAACACCACTGGCCATCCTGGTTTCCAGTTTGTAAACATCAGACTATGGGATTTCTCAGCCTCAATAATGTCAATTAATTCCTATAATAAATCTCTTTACATGTACACACCTGCACACATATGTGTGCATAATTTCTGACCATAATATGTGTCCATTAAGATGTCAAATAATAAAACTGACATCACCAAATGCTGGTGAGGATATGGCACAGCTGTAACATGAAAGACGAATGGGACCCAGTTGAGAAAAGGTAGGTGCGTTTTTTTATAAAACAGACCCCAGCCTATGATCAGAGCAATTCCTCTGCCCCATGTCCACCAAGTGAAAGCATGTTTGTAAGTAGATATTTATAAAATTATACGTCATGGCTTTATTAATAACAAGCAATGGAAGAAATCCTTCAGTGGCGGCGGCTAATGACTCCTGACACGTGCAACAAGAGGGACTATTAAAGCTCACCCGGTGAAGGTCACTAGGACACAGAGTGTGGTGTTAATACGTGAACAGATTATGAGAAGAATCAGAACAGTAGTTGTCTCTTGGGGACAGGAGTTGGGACAGAGGTTGGCAGAGAAGGTGACATGAGTGTTTTCCAGGGTAGTGATGATTTTCTACATTAAGAGGAAGGTTTGGGTTATACATGTATACGTGTCTGTCAAATTGCATCAAATATACACCAAATTTAAGATTTTGTTGTTTCAAAATTTTACCTGAATTAAAAAATAACTTGTGGGGTTGGGGATTTAGCTCGGTGGTAGAGCGCTTGCCTAGCAAGGCCCTGGGTTCAGTCCCCAGCTCCGAAAAAAAGAAAAAAAAAAAAGAAAAAATAACTTGTGCCAGGTGTGGTGGTGACTACTATATTCGTGGTACTTAGGAGGTGGAGGTAGGAAGACCAGAATTTTAGGATCATTCTCTGTTATATAGTGAGTTTGAGGCTAGCCTGGGTTATATGAAATACTGTCTCAAAAAAAACAAGAGGAAGAAAATAAAAACTCTAATGAATGACATGCGCTGACACTTGTAAGCTTGGGTGGCTACATTAAAACAAAGTGGGTAGGGGGTTGGGGATTTAGCTCAGTGGTAGAGCGCTTGCCTAGGAAGCGCAAGGCCCTGGGTTCGGTCCCCAGCTCCGAAAAAAAGAACCAAAAAAAAAAAACAAAAAAAAAAAAAAACAAAAAAACCAAAGTGGGTAACTGAGGAGCATAGGCTAAACATCTCTCAGCTTTGAGGTGGGTTGGAGGTTTTCATAATGGAACAGTGGACAGGGTCAGGCAGTGGACTGCAATGTGAGAGGAAGGCAGTGGTGAACTTAGATGTAGACGACTTTCAGGAAAAAGGAGACAGTGAGCAGAGACACTGCTGTTTAAGAAGAACAGGAAGGGCTGGGGGATGGTAGAGCGCATGTTGTGCAAGCATGAGGGCTGCATTCCAGTCCCTGTAAAAAGCCAGGCGGGAAGGTACACACCAGGATCTCATCAAGGGGAAGTAGAGACAGAAGGTTTCCTGGGTCTTCCCAGTCAACCAGTCTAACCAGTTAGTGAACTCCATGGTCAGTAAGAGCCTGTCTCAAAACTGAGGTGAGGAAGTGAGCCAAGAAATTATCTGATATCAACCTCTGGCTGCCACATGTATCCCCCAACGCACACACACGTGTCCTCACACATGCACAGGGATGGACACACATGCACCTACCTCAACAGCAGGAGCAAAGCATCAAGGCACTGAAGACAAAGATGGTGGGGAAGAGTAGAGCACACTGAATCCTCACACAAGTTCAAAGCCCTTTCCTCTGAATACGAGATGTTTTTATTCCTCTAACCCTTAGTGATCGACAGAGGAAATCCCACCATCTGCTAGTTTCCAGGTATTAAAAGGCAGGCAATCTGGGGTCAACTTAATTCTTTTTCTTTTGTAAATAATTTGTTCATTTGGCTTGAACCTGGAAAGGCTTTTCCTTTCACCATTATGAGTTCAGAAGTGTTGTCAGGATGTGCACAGGTGTGTCTCCCATCAGTTTTTCCTTTCTTTCAGTAGGCAGGCACGAGTCTGTCCGTCTGTGTCTGTCTTTCTTTCTTTTTTAAGATTTATTTATTTTTATTTATATAAGTACACTGTCACTCTCTTCAGACACACCAGAAGAGGGCCTCAGATCCCATTACAGATGGTTGTGAGCCACCATGTGGTTGCTGGGGAATTGAACTCAGGACCTCTGGAAGAGCAGGTAGTGCTCTTAACCGCTGAGCCATACACCGGCCCAAGTCTTTCTTTAGATGGGTTTTCTATCCTTCCTTCCATTATTTCCCTAGTGGTAAGACCTGATTGTACTGCTTACTCATTCCTGGTTTTCAGTGCAGAGTAGTACTGAATTTGCGTATTCCTCTTGAAGTTAAGGGTAGGTTTGAAATACTCCTTAGGCAATGAATTGTTGAGTCCACTCTCACAACCAAGCAGATTTCAAGAGTCAGTCAGAGTGTATGATTCACCAGGCTAACTTACAATACAGCAGTCAACAGGGAGACGAAGCTTCTGTCAGCTTGGGTGCCTGAGTAACAACTGCCACGAGTGGGCAGCACCCGGCTCTTGACTGGCACTGCATATGACAACCCAGAAGACAATAAACGTGTTGCGCTTAGCTCCTGAGCTCACAGGGCTGTTTACTGTACACAGCCTAGTCCGAGCCTACCCTGACTGATACAGTGTCTCCTTTAGTATTCCCAGGGCTTGTAGCTGACTCTCTCTTCCTCTACAGCTTCTTTTAGCCCACCACCCCCGAGGCAGTCTACTGTCCTCTGGGCTCTGCCTGCGTGCTCTGAGCTTCTTGCTTGGCTCAAGTAAGTAAATAGATGGCACTGGAGTCGAGATGCATATCTATCCCAGAATCCTGTGTGCTCAGGTATTCCTATTCCTCCGTATGTGTACATAGTTAGCACAGTATGGAGGCTCCCCACTCCTATACTCTCATCACTTACGAGGCTGAAGTAGGATTGCTCCAAGTTCAGAACCAGCCTGGGCTACATATTGGGTTCTATGGCAGCCTGGTTACAGTGATGCCTTCCTTTAACACCAAAACAAACCAGTAATGATCTACACCTCTGTCATCTGCCACGTCTGCATCAGATGTTGACATATCATGTCTAGTTATTTTCTGTTAAGATTCCCAATTTTTATCTACTGTACAATTCTCTCAGAAGTAATCTGCATTCTCTACTCTAAGCTGACTATATTCCAAGCCTGACTAATTTGCTATTCTGGACTCTACACTAGACTGAGGGAAAGAGCCTGACCTGGAGCCAGGAAAACAAACAACAAACTAAACCCCTAAAACAGATTTTGCAGGTACTTCCCAGGTGGCCTGTAAGCCGCTCAGGAGTATTTTAGAGCACTGTATGGACAATACTCCATGTCCAGTATTGCTTTAAGGCCCAAATATAAAACTTGTGAGTGCTCTATGAAGGCAAGGCAGTATAACGGTGGGTGGTTGATCTTATGAACTGTATCTAGTACTGCTTACTTACGCCAGGTGGGAGGGGCTTGCAGCTGGTAAATCCTCCTATTTGAGGAAACTTACAAATTTTTCATGTGAAAATAGATAAATGAAACTGGGCAGCAGTGGCACAGGCCTTTAATCCTAACATTTGGAAGGCAGAGGCAGGTAGATTTCTGTGATTTCAAGGCTAGCCTGGTCTACCAAGCTAGTTCTAGGACACTCAGGGCTAAACAGAGAAATCCTGTCTTGAAAACCTAAACTAACAAACAAAATAGAAAGAAAGAAAAGAGAAAAGTGAAAATGAGGCTGGAGAGATGGTTTAAGGTGTAAAAGCTCTTGCTGTACAGACCTGATGTCCTGGGTTCTAGTTCCAAATCCTGCGGAGGAGAGAGAACTTACTCCTAAAAGTTGACCTCTGACCTCCATGTATGTGCCATGGCATGTGTGTACATGTAAATAAAACTTATTTTTTAAATGAATTTTATCTATATTATATTATGGGCTGATGTCACCACTTGTATAAGGCAGTATCACCAGCCTTCAGCACAGGAGGAAAAATTATGAGGACTATGTGGCATACAACAATTTTTTTTTTTTAAAGATAGGGTCTCTTTATTATTATGTAGCCCTGGCTATCTTGGAACTCACTCTGTAGACCAGGATAGCCTTGAACTCAGAAATCCACCTGCCTCTGGCTCCTGAGTACTGAGATTAAAGGCACGCACAACACACCAGACCATACAATAATTTTTTGAGTTTTAAATTTTGAGATGTCTATGCAATGAACTTGTAAAATGTGAATTTAGATAAGTTACAGACTCAATCACGTATCCAGTAGTTATTCTTGTTCACTTGCTGCAAATCAGAACAGGTTCAGTGACGGTAACTACAGCTGGAAGTGAGGGGACAGTATACACAGCGGTACCTGGGAGCTCCAACCCATCCTGCTACATGGCAAGTCTAGGCTGTCACAGCAGCATTCCAGTCACATGAAGACCAAGAAAGGCACCAGCTAACGCAGGAGCTCGGGTTGGCCACTGTTTCCTGTCTCTCCTTGTAACCCATTTCCTCAAGGAGGAAGAAGGGCTACTTAGCAGGAAAGGACAGTAGCTGGGGACAAGAACATGGTGACCCAAGCCTGATCAATACAGGACAATGAAACCTTAGCCTGAGCGTGAGGTCAGGTCTCCAATGACTGGCAAAGATGAACAATGACTTACCACTTCCTGTTACCTGGCTACCATGCTTGGACAAGTTTACAGGCCTCCTAACCATCACATATAAAATGTGTAAGGTCTCCAGAGGGAGCATTTCGCTTGCATTTTGGAGATGTCTTATTTAAAG